>NC_091950.1:285448845-286049678 GCF_031021105.1 Erythrolamprus reginae
ATAGTTGCAAAAGAACAACTGATTCTAATTTAGAGAATAGACATTCCTTAAACAATTGAAGAAGCAATTCAAAGTACACATTAAAGCATTTGGCTGCACACCCACAAAAATCCGCTTAGTACATAATGTGGAAATACCTGTGGAGATGATTAGTACTGCTTTGTGTTGTAGACTTTGTTGGAGATGAAAGAATCAAGGAGAGTAAAGAAACTAACAACGTTTGAAATACTCCGTTTTGAAATTGTTGACTTTATAGATGGCCTTGTGAGGTGAGCATTGCTTTTTTCTAAGGAGCTTGTGAAATTCATTTTGTCTGTCTCAACCTTTGGGGGGGGGGTTTATGGGATTGAAATTTGGCTCTGCAAATAAGTTGGCAAGGATTATATGCCTGCATTACAAAATAATTACTAAGCATGAATAATGTAGAAATTGAATAATGTAGAATTGTTGCACAATTTTACATACCATAAATTTACTGGTAGCAAAAAGCTGTTTGAATATACAGTGATACCTCATCTTACAAACCCCTCATCATACAAACTTTTCGAGATACAAACTCGGGGTTTAAGATTTTTTTGCCTCTTCTTACAAACTATTTCCACCTTACAAACCCAAGCTGACGCCACTAGGATGTCCCGCCTCTGGACTTCTATTGCCAGTGAAGCGCCCGTTTTTGCGCTGCTGGGATTCTCCTGAGGCTCCCCTCCATGGGAAACACCACCTCCAGACTTCTGCATTTTTGCGATGCTGCAGGGGAAGCCCAGCAGCACAAAAATGGGTGTTTCGCTGGCAACAGAAGTCTGGAGGTGGGGTTTCCCAGCGAGGGGAGCCTCAGCGAAATCGCAGCATCACAAAAACACGGAAGTCCGGAGGTGGGGTTTCGAGGACTTCCGTGTTTTTGCAATGCTGCAATTTCACTGATGCTCCCTTTGCTGGGAAACCCCACCTCCGGACTTCCGTTGCCAGCGAAGCACTCATTTTTGTGATGCTGGGATTCCCCTGCAGCATCTCAAAAACACAGAAGTCCGGAGGTGGGGTTTCCCATGGAGGGGAGCCTCAGGGGAATCTCAGCAGCGCAAAAACGGGCGCTTCGGTTGGCAAAAGGGGTGAATTTTGGGCTTGCACGCATTAATCGCTTTTCCATTGTTTCCTATGGGAAACATTGCTTCGTCTTACAAACTTTTTACCTTAAGAACCTCGTCCCAGAACAAATTAAGTTTGTAAGATAAGGTATCACTGTAATGGATTGATGGAGACTAAACATTATCTCCTCCCTTTTCCCATTTCTCTCCTATACTTTTTTTTTTTGGTAGTTTTACTTGTGTTGAGCTTTTTTTCTTAGATTCCAGCCAGTATGGCAGTATGTCAAAATTAGGAGAGGGTTTGGAGGCTGCAGGATGTCCAATTTGCCAAAAATGTTTTGGACTAATTTATAGGATGTCTGCCACCAGCCAAGTCTACACAGTTGCTGAGTTCACTTCTGGCCCCCCCACACAGAGATTTTTTTAAAAAATATTTTTTAAGATAAGGGTTGCCCTTTAAAATTTAAGTGACATGAATGAGGTTAGTCCAAATAAAACTATGACAAAGAAATGAGCAAGACCAAGGAAACCAATACATTTTAATTTTATTAAGATTTACCATTAATCATATGCAGTTAGATAACTACTCCTTATGTATATTATAATTTTACACTTTTGTCATATTCAACTTTATAATTTGATGGTAAATTTTTGAGGGCACCCAAGGATTTCAGACGCTGCAACCTCCTTGCTGCATATTTTGCCTTGTTGTTAAACAAACATTTCTTTGATGATAATACAGTCAGTCTTTTCAGTGGTGGCTTTGCATTTGTGGAATTAAGTTTCCTCAGTACTTTGGAGACACAGCTACAATATTGTTATTTATGAGAACCATTGTTCTTGGGAATGAGGGTTATAATAATATTTGATTAATGAAATGCTTCAGTTCCTATTTAATTCTGAGAGTGGATTTAAAGGTGGCCTTTAAACTCTACTGGGCCTTGTATAAACTGTCTAAAGACATTATTTTAGCACAATGGAGAGCCATTTTAATTGTTTTTCATTAAATAAGGAATGATGACAATGCTAGAAAGTAAAAAAAATGGATTGTAGTTCTTAAACTATGGCTGAACATTTTTAAGTGTGACTTATTTCCAATCTACATTTGACATGCAGCCTTCTAGGATAAGTTAATAGCTTTAAAAAGAATATTGTAATGTGAGAAAAAGGAAACACTGAAAGAGCTAAACAAAAAAAATAGAAGCAGAGGAAATATGTGGAATTTATTAATATATTGCACGATTTTGCAGAGGCCAAAAAAAGCTCATTATTCTGATTTGAGTGTGAAACCAGATTTTAAAAATCTGATCCAATGTGCAGCTGCTCCAAATGAATAATAGAATTAAAATCTGAATAGTGGAAATGGGCTACATGTAGACATGGGTATCACTAAATAATTTTATCAATGACTGTAAATTGTTTAATTGAAATTGTCAGTGGTATATAGAAAATTTCATATCACCATTTTTAGGAAGAGGTAATATTGTCTGTGAAGCCTACAATTAAAAAAAAACTTTTAATACTTAAAGCTAAAAGCACTCCATACCAGAGTGCAATATAAAATGTACACATTGCTTATCTTCCGAGGTATATGATAGAATCAGGAGCTGAATTCCATAAATATCCTTCCCTCTTGCCAATTTTTGTGTGCTATTTCAGGAATTACCTTGCACCTGCAGAGATGCAAACACTGCATGAGGTGATGTATTTCAGTGCAGCTAATACCCTCAGAGAGCATTTAAATGCTACCCCACGTGCTGCTCTTCACACTGCTCTCAACAATCCATACTTTTATCTTAAGGTAGGAATGAAGTCTTAGTCTTGTAGTCTCGTTTCCCATTTACATACAAACTATTGAAAGTGTCATTTCTTGAAGAATTTAGTTTGTCCATTTATCATGCCACCGTGTTTTCCACATGACTAGTTGAAGTTGTAAGAACTCGGCCACATACCAAATACTTCGTTGTCTTCATTTACCGGTATCAAGGATACTAACATTCTTTTTTCTAAAAATACATGAGTGTGATCCTAAATCTAAAAGAAAAATAACATTTTAAGTATAAAGAAAATAAAGAAACTTTTCGGAACTACAGCAGCATTACTATGGCATCGGACCAGAATACCTCCGGAACCATCTTCCGCCACACGAATCCCAGCGATCGATAAGGTCCTAGAGTTGGCCTTCTCCGGGTCACATTGACTAAACAATGTCGTCTGGCGGGCCCCAGGGGAAGAGCCTTCTCTGTGGCGGCCCCGGCCCTCTGAAATCAACTCCCCCGCAGAGATTAGAACTGCCCCCACTCTCCTTGCTTTTCGTAAATTGCTTAAGACCCACCTGTTACCAGGCATGGGGGAATTGATGTACAGTATGATTGTGTTGTATGGTTTTAATGATGGGTTTTAGATGGTTTTTTTAAATATTAGATTTGTTATATTGTTATTATTGTTGCTGTGAGCTGCCCCGAGTCTGCGGAGAGGGGCAGCATACAAATCTAAATAATAATAATAATAATAATAATAATATTGCAGGAAAATTCTAAATCATTAAGAAAAATGTTGGTGAAATATTTCTTCATATTATTTTAGAGATAAAATAATGTGTGTGTCGGGGTGTGTCAGCTGCTGACCCCAGCTGATCCCCATGAAAGCTAAATGAGTCTTCACCTCATAGTAATTGAATGAAAGACTATCAGGAAATTTGTAGACTGGAGCCAAACAAGGATAGAACAATCTAGAAGCCATAGGCAATCTACTCCTACATAGCTACCAACCAGAGGAATGTGACAAGAGTAGTTACAGCAATACTGATGCCAATATGTGTGTACACAGGTGGTGAAACATTTAATACTAATACACAGGTGGTAAAATATTTAAACATTGCTATAAAATGAATGTCCAAGATTTTGTACTGAAATAGCACTTTACAGGAAGTGTTTAAAAATCATGTTAACGTCCATGTTATTGCTGCTTGTGGCTATAAAAAAAATAACTAAAACAGAATAGCAATGGTAGTTAGAGCTTCTGGGGAGGATAGTTGGACTACTATCAGAGAACTCAGTCCAAGGAACTCTTTAAATTCGTAATCCTAGGGGCATCCCAGACAGTAGGAAATAACTAAACACATACATGGAGTTTAGCTTAGCTTTCTTTATCCGAGATAGTTGCCTCCTCTATTAAAAAGTAGTCTTTTTTTCGGGCATCTATTCCAATGAGCCAGAGGGGCAAGAAAATTGGTCTTGTAAAATGGAATGGACAAGTAAATAGCCCATAAACAGGAACAATTGCATATCTTCGCTTCCAACTGCCTGGATTGGGGAGGGGGGAGGTTGTCACTGTTTTTTAAGGTTCACTTAATTTAGCTGTCGGCAAATTACGCCTGCATTATCATTGTGATGTTGAGAAGCTGCCATGTACATTATAGTACCAGCTATATAGGTGAAAGGATGTCATCAATGAAAGATACCCAGTCTATTTTTTTATTGTGAGTTTTTGTTTATCAGGATGACTCCTTGAAATGTGACGTGGAATCCATTTCTGGTGCAGCTCCTGATATTTGTATAGCGTACAAGCTGCATTTGGAGTGTGGCAGATTAATTAACCTGGTTGACTGGCTGGAGGTAGGTAAAATGATTCAGTAGACACCTCATATTTTGCTGGATGCTTTTTTAAGCTGCTCTTTCATGCTATTAGATTCAGTATAAAACTCAAATCTTCAGATTAAAATCTTAATTAAAAGCCTTCAAATCAAATATTTATGAAAGCAATAGACCAGCATAAGAAGGACAGGGTACAGTTAATTAAAAAGCATTGAAGACACAGTGTGGATCCTTCATGTTCTAGGGTGTGTTAAATCATAATTTGTGTAAATCCTTCCAGATGTTTTGTACCAAGATTCAATAAATGAATGCACTGGTACGGAGGCTCATCTCCCCCGTTAAGCATCTTCCATCACAATTCCCAAGATCAGGGAGATGGTTCCTTCTAAACGGATTTAATTTTATGGAGGAAAATAGCACAACTTGTTTTGTTAAAGTTGGGACTTTGGGGAGAATGGAAACAGTAACAGGTCATTGCTCCCTCTGGCAAAATGGAAAGTCTCTTTAATTTTTTGCTCTGTGAGGCTAAGCTAGCGCCATTTTTTCTTCCACCAAGGACGTAGAAGAAAGACCCTGACATTTTTCCTTCCCTGCACTGGTGTTTTGCAGAATATGCCAGAGATAATTTGTTGCTCCTTTTTGCAAAAATGGGAGGGAGAAGGGTAGAAGAAAGAATGGAGAGAGAAATAAAACATTTTTTCTTTTGCAAGCAATTGTGTTTTTTCATATTTTAACTCATAGGAACAAAGTCAGGTTTGTTTGTTTTTTTGTCCTGAGGAAGTTTATTTTCTGCCTGTAAATTTGGGCAAGTAGTTTCCGGAGTTTTTTAATAGCATTCCAATAGAAATGAAAAAAAACCCCAATTTCTCAACTGTTGTGGTAAGAAGAGAATAGCTTTTACTTCTTCATGTTTAGCTGCTGATTTTGGCATAAGCACAATTTTCAAAAATGTTCTCTCTCTGGAGAAAAAAATTAAAGACTGAGTTTTGTTAGATACCTGCAGTAGCCTCAGGCTACATTCTTTTAGCAAATAGTAAAAATAAAAAATAACCAAGTTTGGAACTACTGCTAGGCGGGTAAGAACTGAGATAAATAATGAATGTGGCTAAAAAAACCCTCTGCTTAGGACTCTAATTTGCTTTTGTTTCATCTTTATAGCTACTCACTTAAAATGAGAATGGAATCTATTTTGCAACTTGTGATATTTGTTCTGGAATTTAAGAGAAATATTTGAGAATCTTGTTAGGCAATAAATTATATTAGTTAAATAAAAGCCCACATTAAAATATAGACAGATATTATGTCTCCCTGTTTACTTGTTGGTCTTTGATGTCCTGCCTCTAACAATGACATATGTAAGCTAGGATATGAACTTTGTACAAGTTTTCTGAATGCTTTTATGACATGATGTTATTTTTCTAGGCTTTTTCAACAGTTGTAACTGCAGCTGGAAATACAGATTCCACAATCAAAAACCAGACAGATGACATTATTCAGTATCCTTTTTTTTGATATTCTTCTAAGACAATCTTATCTGAAAACCAAAGCATTTTTTAAAAAAAATCTTTAGATTATAAATAAAGAGCGAAGTAAAATATTTTAGAGCTTATACCAAGCTGAGGATTGGTTAAGGTTTTAGAGGATGAAATCAAAATTCGGAATAACCTTGACTGATTTGAACTATATGCCAAATCTAGAAGGATGTTCACTCTGACAAGTACACCTGGGTTGGATTAGGGAAATTTGGGCAGTAGTATGAAAACCTACAACACAAGTGAAGAGTGAAACCCAACAATTACAGGAAACCTAATAGACTGAGCATCATTATTCTCTCCAGATCACAAAAAATACTTCTATTATACTTGCACTAGTTAAATTACATTTGAATTATTGAATCTATTTTTGGATACTAAGGGAGTGGGTTCTGAATAACTTTCCCTGGAAAATTAAGGGGTTTAGAAGGGCCCTATGGAAAGTAGCTGAACATGCTGGACAGGGAAGAAAAATCAGAAGGCAAACCAAGAGTTGTTTAGTGATGGAACAGCCTACTGAGAATAGCTCTAAACTCTCAAAGGTTTTCAAATAGATGCTGGATGATATAGTTTAGTGGCTTCCTGCCCTGAGCATAGGATATTTAACTAAGCCACCTATATTTCTTCACTCATATACATCAACTGTTTTACAGAAATCTTTAATTACAATTTCTAAGCGTGTAACAGAGCCCACCCAGTTTTTCTGATTTAGGTGTGATCTTCTCATGCTAATACTTCAGCATTTCATTTAAATGAGTGCTGCTACTTCAGATTAGTTTTCTATATACAGTAGTAGCATGCAAGTGTACTGAGGAATTTGGAATGTAACAAGTTAATAAATGAAAATAACTTTCCGGGAACTTTAGGGCAGATTTTTGAGGATGCTAAGCAGCAGAGGCAAACAGAAAAAGGGGCTTTACCACAAGTATAAATAACCTCTACTTAACCTACTCTTGAAGAGGAATTCCAGATACTGTATATCCAAATTTGCTGTATTAGTTGATATATTACTTGGTACATTAAGCATACATCCAATATTATAAAACTTGCAAAGAAAGGTGAGCAATCTATAAATGTGCTAAATTGTGTTGAAAATTATCCCAAATTTGTTTTGTATGTGTAATAGATTATTAAATCTTGACTGATGGAAATGCCATTTCCTTGACTAGAACTCCAAGTGCTCGGTTCATTAGAGCAGTATCAGAACTGGAATTTTTGGGATTCATAAAACCCACAAAACAGAAAACGGATCACGTGGCAAGGCTGACATGGGGTAGTTGTTAATATGAAATAATTTAAGAGATATTATCTACTGTAATGGCAGTAATAAAGTATACAAAACGACTTCCTGGATTTTGCTCCTTTTCTAAGTAGGCATAGAAGTATCTGCTTGCATAGAATCAAGATAACTTTTGGATTAAGATACACTTTTACGATTTTTCAAGTAGGATATGCCAGTTCAAGCCCATCCCTTCATCACTTAACCATCTACTTCTATTTTATCTTCATCATGCTGAATATTGTTACTTCCCTCCCTTTAAGCTTTTCTTTGAACCTTAATTTTCTATTTTTTAGAGATCTTGTTATTTTAAAACCAGCTATTTATACGATAGCTCTAAATTGCAGCACATGCTCAATCTGGACAGTAAATGTATTTATTATGCTTAAAATTTCTCTGCATACAGAAAAAGTATATACTGTATAGCTAAGCTCCTAAAATAAAAATATAAGGTTTTATTCACTGTTTTCAATTTACTGCTACCTTCCATCAAATCTAGCAATTAAGATCAATCAGGCTTCCAAAAATGCAGGCTTCCTTTTAGTTGGCAGCAGGGTTGCAAGCACTTCAAAAGTGCACACTTCGACTTCCTCCTAGCTTGGAAGAAAGGCACTAAAAGAAACTGCTAATTTAAGTCAGTTTAACCTTCAATAAGTAGATTCCTTAACACCATGGTAACTTTTTTTCATCAATCTTGTAGAAAAAGTAATCCCGGAGGATTAAAAAGTGCTGCTTTATATATCACATTGTCCACCCGTCCAGCCACATTTTTTAGTTAAATTAGAATGTTTCATTCATACTACTGCTAGAACTGCAACCTTAGAATCAATTTTCTGCTACTGTATCATTTACACATCCCACCTGTTCTCTGGAAATTTTTTGGCTTTCATGCAAGTTCTCCACATTTTATCTCCATAATTCTATAGAATGGATTGCAAGAGGATGAATTAGCCCAATATAAAATGGTAAACTTCGTGTAATTTGTGAGAATTTCAACTTAAGCCTCCCAGTTCCAATTTAGAATAGTAATCATCACATAACACTAGTATTGTTCTTCTTTGAACATAGTTTCAATTTTGTTAATTAAAGACAAGCCGATATTCTCAAACTAATCATTTTGGAATGTGGGAGGGCCTCTCAATAAACCTATTATCCGAAATATAAGTATGCAAACACATTTTTGCAAGCGGCAGACTCTGCAACTGTTTGCAAGAAAAATTACATGTAAAGCAAATTGCCAATAATGCACAAAGAAGGCTTTCTTTACCATCCCATAGGGAGGCATCTACTTGCAAGATTACCAACTGTTCATGAATACTGCTGCAGGAGAAGAACAGACTTAGCATTTCAGCATGTAAACACTTTAATTAAAGTACTATATTCCAGCGAACCTCCATCTGTGCCCCTCATCCCCCTATTAAATACATGTTTTACATCACTTTCAGAAAAGCTCAGAGCAATTTTCTTATAGTTCAAAGACCTTAGGGAATCAAAAGCACTTGATTTTAGCAGCAGTGAACTATACCATGTGCTATAAGTCCGTTCTGTGGCAAGGTATGTCCAATTGATTTAATACTCTTGCCCCTTTAGTTTTTCAAAGGCTCAAAGCCAACAATCTATCGCAAATGTACATTGGAAGCATATTAAAATCCATGAATTAAAATGGCAAAACTTCAATAAGAAATCTTACAAATGTGCTCGGAAGATGAAAGAATACAAACTTCTTGCTTAGAATAATAATTTGTTTCAAAGCAGAGAGGTGAATAGATGGGCATTTAAATGCAAGATGCCTGCAGATCTCATGTAAAACATGAATGTTAACATGAATGAGAGTATAATTTGAATGCTTTTGTAGTTATTTCAGTAGCAGCAGCACAGTAAAAAGTCAATAAATGTAATAGATTCATGTAAGAGTGAAAAATAGTCCAAAAGGTCTAATCAAGTTTTCTTTATCCATATAAATGGCAACAGCTTTACAACCTTGCAGCTGCAAGTAGGAAAATCTGTAACCTCCCTAGAAAAAAGTTCACACATTGAATTCAGTCACAGTAACAAAAGTCAAAGCAAATTATCTGTAAAATAATGTTTGTGTGGGAACATGTTTTTTGAAAACTTGGAAAACAAGAGCCACTGAGATAAACATTTGAGGCAATTTTCTCCAACCTCAATTTGCTTCCAAAGCAATAAAATTTTCAATATTTTCAATCTGGGATGAAGAAAGTTTCCAAAAACACAAAAGTGCTTCTTAAGATATACTTGCTTCAAGAAGCATCTTGGCTAATCTCACATTTTTGAGCGTCAGAAATTATTATTCAGGCATATTCATTATGCGAGGTATGCCGGTAATGAGAACAACATGAAGAAATTACACCTGCTTCACCCATAATTTCTGCCAGGCTCACATGCAGAAAGGTGGCTGCCTATAGCGAAAAACCAAAGAGACCACTCCTTCAGAATCAGCAAAGGCTTTGCTAACGGTTTAGAAACTTGATTTTCCATGAGGAGCAAAACAAAAAGGGCTGTGACTACAGGAACCTCTCCAGTGAGGGTTCACCTTTCTACATATGAGGATGATGAAAACTATGGAGGAATGAAGGTAACATGCCCATACCCTCTTCATTCATACAACGTATTACGTGAAAGGAATGCTTGAGGGCCAAAATTACCTACAAAATCTCAAATTAGCCCTCTACATGCCAGTCAACCTTAACAAAGCTTCCTAGAACATTCATATCTATACCTTTCTTTCTGAACTATTAGCTAATAAATATTAAACATAGATTTATTTAGTACACTCACATCTATTTTATTTGAATGATGGCAAAGATGCCACTTATATAGGTAAAAACACAGGTTAGAAGTAAATGTTTTATTCTTTCAACTAAATTCCAGTACTACAAGGGCAGTAAAACAATGATACACTGAAAAATTGCAGCAATAAACATTTGTTAAAGACTGATAGAATAAATAAAACCTACAAAAATGAGAACTTATATAAACCCATTCTTAACCCCCCAAAAAGTCATGGAATACAAAAATGCCCTCCTTCACTATTTCACAGGCAGTACTGTGGGCTATTTGCTTAGAAGTTGTCCAGGGATTACATTCTAATTTAACTGTGAGTACAATTTGCAGTGCACAGTTATGAAAACCACACTAACTTCAGTCAGAAGTGTCATTCTACACTTTTATTTACACAACCAGTTCAGGGCAGAGTTCTAATACACCAGCTTTAATCCTTTTTACTTTTCAAACTTATTAACAGAAGCCAAATTGTAATGATACAGCAAATGAGACCACTGGTATTAACAGGTAGCAAAGGTCCACATCCAGGTGGTACTGACATCAGGGAGCACTCCAAAACCAGTTGCTGCATAAGAGTGGTTGCCACTGACAAAGCTTGAAATAACCAGTGTATACAGAGGAGGGGGGGAGAGGGAATATGGCATTGTTGCAAGTCTTTAAAGGACAGCTTGCAACAACAGAACAGGGTTTCAGGGCTGCCCACATATGCAGAAAACATGATTCATGAAACATCTGAAAAGGAAAAAAGAATTGAGTCAAGAAATAAGATAACCAAAGAATTTACACAACCAAAGCTCAGCAAGAAACCCAGTTAAAACTATATTCCTGCTATGATGATCACTCCACTTTTGGGATGATGTCACTCTTATAAAGAAGAGTAGAGGAGAGTCCCACTCCACCCCATTCTATATATTTTCTCAAGCCACCAAAATCTAACATCAAGGAAAATAACTTAAAATACTTACAACTTGCAGGCTGTTCTCCATATCGTCGCATGATCTGATCATGCGTAAACTTCACAAATGCGTCATACTGTTCTGTGATCAAGGAATATTTAAAGTAAGGTACCATATATAAAAGTGTTTCTTTATAAGACAACAGAAGGATACTATCCTTTATTTTAAACATTGCATCCAGAGATGGAATCCAATGTTTGTCATACACAGATGAATTTGCTAGCGGAAACATGAACCTTTATTTTACTCCACGTGCCTTTAAAATTTGTTTTCAGGGTTGTGGTATAATTTGAAGAAATGTAGAGTGAATGTCAAGGGGATGATGAATTGCCTTCCCTCATGAAAATAAACCCCTGTCCCAGTTCTATCCATATTGTAGCAGCTCTTTCAGTATCACGACTGAACAATTAAGCATTTTCACTAGTTTAGGGATGTATATTTGGATAACCTCAAAGGGTCACAAGTGGGACAACATGCTGCAGTATTTTTATTTTATTTTGGTTAGCACTGAAATTTATTTTCTTTATGCAGAAAAGGCTAATATTATGCTACCAAGATTTTACTAAAACATTTCTAGACATCTTAAGAACAATTACTTCAAGAAATTCACTCAAATATAGTTTCCACTGAATATATGAAGATATATGCAAATATCTCAACTGCAGACATAACAGTTATGCCGTTCCTTCATTTTCCACAAGAATAAAGTCATTTCTAATGGGAAAATGCTCTATTGCACAATTGAAACATTCACATATAAAAGGAGATATAGTTCACATTCTACATTAACAAAAACCTGGATTCTACCCTTTTATGTGACTTTATTTCAATACTTTATAAGAGTTAAAACAGATGATTGGCATCCTTGTTATTAATGAATGATACTCAAAATGTAAGGAAGCTTTCAGCATGTAGTAGCTGTTGGTATCTTAATATTTACACAAATACTTCTCAAAATGTGAGTTAACAGAGAGCTAACTGATACGTGTAGTATCTTATATTCCTCCCCAACCTCATCAACTTAATTTGTCAAGCTAAGAAGTAAGCAATCTAGAAGCCTGCAAATATTAGCTAAGAACATTCAGAATTACTGAACATTAATCTTTACTGTGATTAAAGATAGCTAAAAACATCTAAAAAAACCCCTAAATTGTTTCAAGGTTGAATGGTGTAAATTAACCATGCTGTTCCTGCAAAGCAGAAAGATTATTTGAAACCAGAGTAAAGTACAGAAATTGCCATTTAGAAATATGTAGTCATATTAACAGGATGGAAAAAGTGACAGCTGATACATATTTTTATCATACCTGCAAGTTTTGTGGTCAAGATTTCTTCATACTCTTCACGAATTTTCTCTTCACGTTCTTTGAGCAAGCGTTCACAGATCATTCCAACTTGTCTAAGAGTAAAGAGGGGCTGTTCTTTTTTCAGTGGTGGCGACGCTGCAGATGAAGTACCTTTGAACAAATTATTTCCAAAGGTAATTCAAGCATGCTTTAGAGCAGGGGTATCGAACTTGCATTGTCACATGACATATCACATCTTTTTCCTCTTTGCTAAATAGGCTCAGACTCAACCCCGACAAGACGGAGTGGCTGTGGGTTTTGCCAACTGTCTGTCCATCACCCTGAGGGGGGAGTCTTTGCCCCCCTCAGAGTCTGCAACTTGGGCATTCTCCTCGATCCAAAGCTGAGCTTAGAAGACCATCTCTTGGCTGTGGCGAGGGGGGCGTTCGCACGGGTATGCCTTGTGCGCCAGTTGTGGCCCTATTTGGACAGGGAGTCACTTTTCACAGTCACTCGCACTCTTATCACCTCAAGGTTTGATTACTGCAATGCTCTCTACATGGGGCTGCCTCTGAACAGTGTTCGTAGACTATAAATTGTGCAAAATGCAGCTGCGCGAGCTATAATGGGGCTACCAAGATCTGCCCACATCTCAACATCACTCCGTGAGCTTCACTGGTTGCCAATTGGTCTCCTAGCGCAATTCAAAGTGATGGTTATGACCTATAAAGCCCGACATGTCTTAGGGCCAGACTTTGTTCAGGACCATCTTCTGCTTCATGTATCCCAGTGGCCGGTTAGGTCCCAGAGTTGGCCTTCTCCAGGTCCCATCAGCCAGACAATGTTGTTTGGCGGGGCCTAGGGGAAGAGCCTTCTCTGTGGCGGCCCCGGCCCTCTGGAACGAACTCCTTCTGGAGATACATACTGCCCTCTACCTCCTGGTCTTTCATAAATCGCTCAAGACCTATCTCTGCCGATGGGCATGGGGGCATGAGTGGTGAGATTGTCTCTGGCCAATACCATGCATGATTGAATTAGACGGATGCGTATGATTGTATATGGGTTTTTTAATACCTTTTAGTAATTTGTATAATGTTATAGTCATTTAATTGCATACATATTGTTCCATTTATGATGTGATACGCCGCCCTGAGTTGCCTCAAGAAGGGCGGCATTGAAATCTAAAAGAATAATATATAATAATAATAAATTAATAATATAATATATTAATATTATAACATTATTATATAATATAATAATATATAATAATAATAATAATAATAATAATAATAATAATAATAATAATAATAAATTGAGAAGCAACTAGAGAAATTAGTGAAATACGAAGATCTAAAAATCGAGCTGCAACGACTCTGGCATAAGCCAGTGAAAGTGGTCCCAGTGGTACTTGGCACGCTGGGCGCAGTGCCAAAGGATTTCAGCAGACATTTGAAAATCATTGGAATTGACAAAATCTCCATCTGTCAATTGCAAAAGGCCGCTTTACTGGGATCGGCAAACATAATTCAACGCTACATCACTCAGTCTTAGGTGCTTGCGAAGCTCCCGACTGGTGATGAAATACAAAATCCAGCATAGTGATCTCGTTTGCTGTGTTGTACTGACATAATAATAATAATAATAATAATAATAATAATAATAATAATAATAATAATAATAATAATAATACTAATAATAATAATAATAATGGTGGCCATGGCTAGCATGTGACATATCTGGGCCACGGGTTTGACACCCCTATTTTAGATCATCTAGAACAGTGATGGTGAACCTGTGGCATGCAGAGCCATATTGAAGGGCACACGAGACCATGCCTTAAGTCAGCTCTAGCTCGCATGTCAGCTTCCCTGAAGCCTCTGGAGTGCGAAAAACAGCACAACAGGCAAACTGGAAATCTGTTTTTCTGAATTTCCAGTTTGCCTGTTTTTTCACCATCCTAGGCTTCAGTGAGGTCTGTGCATATGCGTGGGCGCTGAAGGGGGTTGTGCGCATACGCAGGGAGAGTGTGGGGGTGCACATGCATGGGGGAGAGAATGGGTATGGGCAAACCCTTTTGGCACGTGAACAAAAAAAGGTTCGCCATCACTGTTCTAGAAGATTAATGCAGATAACAGTTCATTTTAAAGTACTTTGAGAATCAGATTACAACCACCATATAACTTAAGTTCTAGTGAAAATGGCTGCATTTATAACCCACCAGCCTCAATACATTTTAAGTACAAGTTTCTGAATTAAACGTTGGCTGTGTATTAAAATCAATAATAATAATTAGAGAGTATAGTGGACACAGCACCAGACTCGAATCTGGAAACCATGAGTTCTAGTCCCACCTTTGAAAGGAAGGCAGCTGGATGACCTTAGGTCAATCACTCTCACCCTAGAAAGCGGGCAGTGGTAAGTTACCTCCAAAACCCCTGGCTAGGAAAAACTGCAGGGAATAGTTTAAATAGTCACTAAGAGTAAAAAACTAACTTGAAGGCTCACACAAACACAAGAATTAGAACTATAGAAATATGTGGCTGCAAGTGAGTAGGTGGCACACGTCATTAAATTTTAAGTTAAACTCATTCCAATAATAATACAACACTGCGACTCTTTTAATTGTCTGTTTAGAGAAAAACACAATCTGACCCAAATTCAAATGCATTCTTATTCTAAAATCTTCACCTGGCAAAGCTGGTCCAGAAAGTAGAAATGCTTGTGACTGTGCATCAGTAGAACAACAAGGATCTGTTTGGTGAAAGTTTTCTAGATGTCTTCTCTTCTGCATGCGTTTGTATTCCTGTTTTATATTGTACAGAATTTGCTCTAGAAAAAAGAAAAATGTATTAAACATGATTATGAATTCTCTCAGTCATTGCAAACAATTTAAATTAAGAGAAAATACTCTAACGAATGATATTAAAGGTAGTGACAACTGTTTCAGAAGTTCAACTTATCAACTAAAATACATACTACAATTTCCAACGCTATTCACACCTTTCACATGGATGCAGATAAAGAAAACAGCATTAGGCCACTGATAATGTTCTTTACTTTCCCCTAGAACAGAGGTCTTCAAACTTGGCAATTTTAAGACCTGAGGACTTCAACAACCAGAATTTTCCAGCCACCTATGCTGTTGTGTTGGCTGCCTTGTGACTCACTACATTATTCCTTACCAAAAAAATCTGTTTGGTACTCACCATAACTCCTGGAACCAATTAAGGATAAGTACCTAGGTACCACTATATTTAATAATCTTTCTCTGATGTATTGCCCTGAGAATCCAAAGTATGGGTATTGGCTCCATCTTCTTCCTTTTGGAGATTGAATCCATTGAGCTTTCTGCCACCTCTCTCCTGGCTGAATCCCAATTTGATTCAGTCTTACACCCGAGAGACACGGGGGTTTGAGATAATGAAAAGAGAAAGAAGGTATTTCTTTGGATTCTCAGGGCAGGAAGGGAGGGGTTTTTTTGTTTAGAGATAAGTACATGCATACATCCATACATACTCATTCATGGTTATTGTCTCTCCAAGCACATTTAATTTCTTTACAGAAAATTCAAAAACATATTTTTATACTGCCAGCCAGTGATACCTAGCACAAAGTATATAATAAAAAGCACATTATTTAATTATTGTATATCAAATTGTAACATTTGGAGATCCATGCCCTGCACTTCGCATAAAATCTTGCCATTCCCCAATATATTATTTGGAATCCAGATGGACAATTCATGGTTGCTAGCTATTTCAATTTACCAACAATTTTTCTTGCTATGTACTCTTATTCATTGTTACAGCCTTTACCAATGGAAGCTTAGTTTAATGACTAAGCTCAATAAATAATTGTACTGTATAAATTTATACCCAAAAAAAAATACTGAAGGGGAAAGGAAAAAAAAAACAGTGGAAACAATCTCAGATGTACTATCTTCTAGCTAGGAAATCTCTAATCTTAGAAAACTGTAACCACTATTTTACAATGAACTTCTTAGGCAAACAAATTCATTTAAGGGCCATTGGAGACCACAGTGGACATAAGGATATTCTTATCAGCAAACTGAAACTCAAATACACCAACTAGCCACCCTTGCTAAAATTATTAGCAAAGCTCCACTTACTATTGAAGTGTAATCTATTCACATTGCTAAAGGCAGGAATTTTACCCCCCTTAATTGTCCCATGATAGCAGCTGCGGTTCCTCCTACTAAAGGATTACCAACAATTACTGTAGAAAAGCTACCAACTTGCAAAAATCTGGTTTCAACTTGATCATAAATATATTAAATATGCCTTCATCAAATCAGGCTCAATTTATTCCACAAACCAACATTTCTATAGATTTCCTGTCAGGGCATATAAAATCATTGACTTTTTTATAAAAGGAAAATATTTTTAAATGTTCTGAAATAGTTCAGAAAAATGATTAGAATTCAAAAAGTTAATTTCTAATTCTAGGGTACTAAAGTATGAAAATGAGAATAGTTAATGAACTGCTCTAAAACTGCAAAGTCAATTAAAAGAAGGTATGATATAATGGAAGAACACCTATAAAAGGGGGAAGAATTTGAATATGACTTCAAAGATAAACTAAAACAAAAGGAACAGACTACATTCCTGAAGTCTTTAGTATCTGAGGAAAAAGCCTTTATCCTGAAGTATGTCATCAAAATGTTTAGTATATAGTTTTGTCAGAGATTATGACTTTATCAGAGATTTAAAAATTCCAAAGAACTGATTATAAGTATACGCACGTTGTTTTATTACTGCTGTTAGCCGCCCCGAGTCTACGGCGAGGGGCGGCATACAAATCCAATAAAATGAAATGAAATGAAAACCTGGTTGCAGTATTCAATTAATTTAGCAATAGAGTTTGGTGCTTTAAAAAAAGCAAATATACTAAATGTAAAGCAATTAGTTTGTAGCAGGTACCCTGAACAAAACACGGAAATCAAAATTAATTGTCCGAAAATGTATTTGATGTAACACTTGCTATTGTTCTAAGACTGTTGACTAACAGTTGTTGCAGGATCCATGATTTGAAAATATAAATCAAGATCCTTAAAAAAAAATTAAATTTGAACAGACAAGGAGAACAAAACCTGAAAATGTCCTCCCAAATAAAATACTTTTTTCTAAGCCTGTTTTTCATCAGAAGAGAACCCTAGCATTAATTCTCTCACTTGGACCACTGGAATATGGAATTATCAGGGTCAATATTCCAATGCAGAGCTAAAGATTTCTGACAAAATTTTCAAAAGCCACACGACTCAATTGACCAAACTTCTATCAGTAATAGACAATCTGACTGGTACACCAAGAATCTGGAATAATACATTCAAAATATAAACAATTACAATAAATCTTTTTTTTTCTTTCTAGAAAAAGAAAAATATCTTGTATTCCTCTTATCTAAGAGGATTCTTTTTATTAACAAAATCTAACTCGTACTTTAAGATACACTCCAAGAGAGAAAATTGTTTTTAAAAAATTTAAAAGGCTTATCAAGGTTTTGTTAAATATTACCTTTATTCAGAAAACAAAAACATACTTTCCATGTGTGGCCTTACCAAGGCATTATAAAGTGGTTTTAACACTTCACATGATCTTGATTCTATCCCTTTATACAATCTAGAACTGTATTGGCTTTTTTTGGTGTCTGAATGCACACTGCTGGCTCATATTTAAATGTTTGTCCACTAAGACTCAGAGATCCCTCTCACTACTATTAATACAGTACTACTATTACTACTATTGAGCAAGGTACCAAATATACTGTACAAGTGCATTTTGTTTTTCTTGTCTAACTGTAGAACCTTACTTTTTTCATCACTGAATTTCATTTTGTGATAACACCCAATGTTAAAAGTCTGTCAAGATCCTTCTGTATTTTGAGCCTATCTTCTGGAGTGTTGGCTATTCCTGCCAGCTTGGTGTCATCTGCAAATTTGATGAGTTCCCCATCTTTCCTCTCACCCAAGTCATTGTTGAAGAGTACTGGGTCTAAAACAGAGCCTTGGGGTAATTCTACTGAATACTTCCCTCCATGTAGATGCATTTCCATTGAGGATTACAACAGAGGTGGGTTCCACTTATCTTCCCTACAAGTTTGCATCACAATGGAAATGGATGTTTTGCCTTTGTGCATGCACAGGGGGAGGGAGGGTTGGCAGGGCATGGTGACTGGAGGACTGGTTCAGGAGTGTGGACCATGGGGTCATCGCTGCCAGTTTGGCAAGCAGCGCTAAATTTTTCACTAATGGTTCTAAAGAAGCGGTCTAAACTGTCAGCAACACACCACTGGACTGTTATTGAGTGCAGTTGGTCAGCCAGTTAGAAATCTATCTGGCGGTGATGCTGTCTACTCCACTTTAAAAAAAACAAAAACCCCTTTTCTAATAGTACGTGATGATCTATTTTAGCAAATGCCTTACTGAAGTCCAAGTAAATTAAATCAACAGCATTCCTCTGGTCCACTAATTTTGTCACTTTGTCAAAGAATGCAATAAGATTAGTCAGGCATGGTCTGTTTTTGACAAACCCATGTTGGCTTTTCGTTATTATTTTGTTTGCTTCTAGGTGTTAATTGATTCGTTGCTTATCTTTTCCAGAATCTTTCCTGGTATTGAGGTCAGGCTAATATGTCTGTAGTTTCATGGATCTCCCCCCCCCCTTTTTTTTTTTTGAAGATGGGAACTACATCAGCTCTTTTCCAGTCCTCTGGCAGTTCCACGTGCTCCAGGATCAGTGGTTCTGAGATCTTGTCTTCCAGTTCCTTCAGAACCTTAGGGTGTAATCCACCCAGTCCTAGTGATTTAAAGTCGTCTAGGGTAGACAGGTTTCATTTATCATTTTCTCCCCTATTTTAACTTGTGTTTAATGTTTTTGTGGTGGTGTTTTTGATAGATTGGACTGTTTTTTCCTTTTGTGTAAAGTAGTTCTGTTTTCTCCCTGTTGCTTGTTACCTTGTCACTTTCTCCCAGCAATAGACCAATTGTTTCCTTAACCTTTTTCTTGTTTTGAACATCTTGGAAGAAGCTTTTTTTTGTTGTTGTTGCAAGACTTTGTTCATTGTGAGCCTTAACTTTCCTTGCTTCATCTTTACAATTTTAAAGATGGCTGTTGTACTATGCATAATTGCAAAAATATTTAACACTCATCTTTGAATTTGAGCTGATTTAACTCCAAGTGGCTTCACTGGTATTAATAGTTTGTACTAGATTTGCTATTTATAGCAAATTCAGTATTCAGTGGAATTACCCCAAGGCTCTGTTTTAGACCCAGTACTCTTCAACAACGATTTGGGTGAGAGGAAAGATGGGGAACTGTATCAACGCATCAATAATATTTCTAACTAACTTTACTTTTTTAGTTTTTATTGTCTAAAAACTAAAAAAACCTGAATGTTTATAAATTTACATTAATTTTTTTTATCAAACACTAAAGATACATTTTACTGTAAATGAGAATAAAATCATCCTAATTAAAATATTATGGTTTGAATTATATGAATTTGAATAATTAAATTATTTAAATGTATTGGATTAAATCTTCCCATCTTCCTTTACAAGACTGTTGTTAAATGCTGCTAGATAAGCAGCTTAAACAATATCCACACTCATGAAGATTTGCCACCAAAAGGGGACATGCTAGGATTTTTCTACAAGCTAATGTCAGGAAGGCAAAAGGTCGAAAGGAGTTGAGGTTGGTAAAGAATGCTAACAACAATATTGAGGAGTTTCTGGATATATGGTGAAGAACCAAATTACTAAAGGAGACAAATGATCCTCTTTAAAAAAAAAAAAAGGGGGGGGGGAGGATAAACTACAGACTAATCAATCTGACACAGATGTCTTTTCATAATATTTTTATTCAAATATATATCCCAATTTTCTAGTGATTCAATGAAATATGATGCAACATTGTTCCATTTCAATAATGTAAACATTGTTCCATCACAATAATGTAAACAGCATCACTTCTACATTATGCCTAATGTTTTCCCATATATAACCTCAGTTTCCCTTTGACACATAAAAAGCGTGACATTTTCAATGTATGTTAAACTATTATTAAAAGTGTCATTACTATTTAGTAATCAGTGTACATATAACAAGACATGTTAGTTCTTCAAGACAATGAAGTGCTCTTCCAGTATCCTTCATACTGACTATTCTTGCTTCAAGCAGTATACATAGAATGACTTTGCAAGGTGGATTCATGTCCATCATGCTAGGTTAGCACTTTGCTTAGTATTTACTTAGTTTTAAGAAAAAAGAGAAAAATCTAGGGAAAAGATTATCATTCTGATATTATTTAAGTTAGATATTAGATAAATAATTTTATTTTTGGAAGAAAATATTGAAGAGGGTATTTAAAATATTTTCTATTGTTCCAATTTTAGTACATGTACTGCCGAAGCAAGCACAGGGTATGTAAAATATTATATGGAGACTTGAACTGGTAAAAAACAAATCAACTGAGAGTATATATTTTTTCAAATTGACCAAAAAGTATGGTACATTTGATGTAATAAAGGAAAATACTGTATCAACACATCAATAATATTTCTAACTAACTTTACTTTTTTTAAATTGTGAAGTACAAGACTTTTAACTTTTCAAATAAGGCACCACCGATACTGGGATATAAAGTATTAACTAGGTGATTATTATTCAACTAAACCAAGTTTTTAAATGTTGTTGCAAAAGCACTTTACTGGAACAATGTCCTAAGACTTTGGCTCATGTGATTACATAGATTGCCAGAAGCATTTAAGAATGAAAGCCAAGTCCATTAACACTGGATCTTGGCAGTAATTACTACAATGTTCTAAATATGTCCTATGATGGTTCAGTCATATATTTCAATCATCGAATGATGAATACTTATGTGAACTTTAAAATAGTACCCACTAAGTAATTTAAATCTTCAAAGTCAAGCAACTGTGAAAATTTTTGAAATAGGTATACAGTGATCCCTCGAGTTTCGCGTCCTCGAGCATCGCGAAAGGGCTATATCGCTAGTTTTCAACCCGGAAGTAAACTCCACCATCTGCGCATGCGTGCCCTTCCACGCATGCGTAGATGGTGGAGCTTCCCCGCCGGGCAGAGGCTTCCCTGGGTCTTCCCCCTCTTGCCCCGGTAAGACCCCAGCGGCGGCGCGAGCAACGGCGTGGGCTGGCGGGCGGCACGTGCGCGGAAACCCCAGCTCCGCTTCCCAGCTGGGAAGCGGAGCCGGCAACAGCGTGGGCGGGCGGGCGGCGCGCGCGAGCCTGGGGACACCCCACCTCCGCCTCCCAGCTGGGAAGCGGAGCTAGGGTGTCCCTACCGCGCGCGCGTTGCTGGGGAAAGTGCGCGCGCTTGGGGACACCCCACCTCCGCCTCCCAGCTGGGAAGCGGAGCTAGGGTGTCCCCACGCGCGCGCGCGTTGCTGGGGAAAGCGTGCGCGCCTGGGGACACCCCACCTCCGCCTCCCAGCTGGGAAGCGGAGCTGGGGTGTCCCCAAGCGCGCGCGCACCCCAGGCGCAAGCAACGGGGTGGGCGGGCGAAGGGCGGGCGGCAGTGGAAGCAAAAACACCATCTGCGCACGCGCAGATGGTGTTTTCACCTCCGCACCGCTACTTCGCTAAAAATCGATCATCGCGTGGGGTCCTGGAACAGAACCCTCGCGATAATCGAGGGTTCACTGTATTGTAAATAAATGTAAGCCTCCATCTAGTAATTTAACAACTCTATACTGCACAATATGGTTCTCATTAAAATTGATGTATCAAGAGTGTGCTAAGTCAAAATTTTCTTCTTGAACTTACTTTTTGCAGATATGCAAATAATAGTCTATTTCTCAAACCAGACTTTCTAGTTCTTTCTCCAAGCATTTCAAATCACTGAAACATCTACTTTCCACAAAATTGAAGGAGTTAAAGGCACAGAAAAGAATTCACTAATAAATAGACATACTGTAATGTTATCATGCTCATTGTAAAATAAAACTTTATTTCAATTACTGTAGCATGTGAGCCTATATTTTATACATAGGTTAGTCCTATTGTGTTAAATAACTTAGCTCTAGATAAATATGCATAATTCACTGCATATTTTTCCATGCACATTTTAGAGAAGATCTTATAACTGGGAAATAAATTAATTGATATTTTATTATTATCTACAAAAACTGCATTAAACATTTTAAAACTGGCCTATTTTATGGTGCAAGGGTACTTGTGGTATTTATTTAAGTGAAGTATTGTAAATTGTTGAATTAGAATTCCCAGCATTCCACACTGTTGGCAGTGCTGCCTGGATTTTCTAGGACAGTGATGGTGAATGTGTTTTTCCTCATGTGCCAAAAGCTTGAGTGCCATACCCATAATTCACCCCGAGCATGTGACCCCACTGCGCTGCCCTACTCTCGTGCATGCACACACAATCCAACACTCATCCCCCCCCCCCCCCAATTTTGGGCCTAGAAGGTCTCCCTGAAACCTCCAGGAGCTGGAAACACCTCATTTCCCAACTTCGGATGGACCCTTATTCTCCCTCCCCGGCCCCCAGAGGCCGAAAACACTCTCCCAAAGCCTCTGCACAAGCCCTGTATTTTTACCTGGCATCCAAAATGAGCCGGGTGGACTCCTGGGAGGAGAGGCGTGGGCATGTGAGCTGCAGCTGAACTAGGGCAACTGATCGCAGTGCCCACAGATATGGCTCCCAGTGTGCCACAGGTTCCCCATCACGGTTCTAGGAGTTATGGTTATTGTTATTTTGTCTACTGAATGTATAGACACTGCCTTGAAAATCAACATGTGATTCAGAAATTTTCTGAAATATTTAATGAAATATCAACTTCAGCCACTACATACAGTAATACAAATAGTAGCACCTGTGTTGTGACATCTGTTTTCTATCAACTGCCCCCATATTAGAAATATGACAGCTAGCAACAAACTATGAAATATGCCAAAGGCATTCCGCATCTTCTATCATTGCTCAAAGAATATTAAGTTATCAGAAAGTGGCATTAACACTAAAGCCATGCTATAATGGATTCGTCACCAAGGAACACCACACATTTCTATAAAAAATCTACATAATACTCAACTGAAAAAGGACATTTCAAAGCTGCTCAGTAAATTTTCATAATGGCAGAGCAGAGGAGCTTGTACTTGGATTTTCCTAGCTTTACCCAACTAGCTACACTAGTTCTCATTAGTTTAAGCACATGCCTATCTTTATTAGATCAGAATGTTACATCATAATAGATTTTTTACATGATGCAAGCATTTTTATAGACAAAAATGTAAGTTTTTAATATAATGAAAATGTACTTATATATTGTGAACACACACTTCAAAGGAACATATCCGAATGACAGATTTTGTACAATTACACAATTATGTGTGTGTGGAATTATTGATCTCCTGTCTTAATTAGTATCTTAGAAACCTCATTATTAAATATTTAATTACAAGGCTGTTTCTGCACAATTAACCTGTCTATATTTTATTTTAAATGGAGTTACTTAGCTTAGCCAACCATCCATTTATACCTTTCAACAGCGTTATTCTTTAATAGGTTTTTCCAGGAGCTCCTTATGTTTCAAAAGTGTGTTTTCCAATGACTGCAAGCTGTTTAATGACTTGAAATGCCTAGCTGTCCGCTGCACTGAATCAATTTTAAACCCCTACTTACATTAAATATTCATTAAGATGAATATTTCTTTCTACTTTCAGTGAAGTCACATACTTTATGTGGTAATAAACAGTTGGCTGCATTTAGTTTTAACAATGGTTACTTTATAACAATTATGTGAAGATACATAATTTGTCCTACTGACTCTAAAAGCTGCTCACTCAGGAAATATTCCAACATTTCTAGCATCCCATTAAAATCAACAGTAGCACATAAATTAGAAAGGGTACTAAATAAATGCTCTGTACCATATCATCTAATCCTTTCCCTCAAATGTCAAGGAAGAATCAAACTATTTGCTTGCAGAATGTTGAAAGTAGGATAAAGTTCACATATAAGTTTAGGGATGCCAGATGCTTAGCCAATTTATATGCTTTTCAGATTGTAACCTCAGGAGAAAAGATAAAAGTTATAACCTCTGACCTTGTAATAATTTAGAATTTCCATTAAGAAAGCATCCTTCAAATTCAAAGACATTTCCAAGGTCTAAAGCTCATTTCAAAGGAATTTACTATGTAATCATATTTGTACAGCATCACTCCTTACTAATATGGCAATGGCACCTATCTCAACCTAGCTTAGGAACTGATCCAAAAACCAACATTCCCAACAGGGAGGTACACTTTTAGACAATGATGGAATGAGAATTGTAGCTATGAGTTAGACGAAGAAAAAAGATTTTTCTTAAAAGCCAAAAGATATGGAAACAATACTCCCCCCAGAGATTCGTGTTGCCCCCACCCTCCTCGCCTTCCATAAGAGTCTAAAGACTCATTTATGCCACCAAGCCTGGGGTCTTTAGATCCTATCCCCTTGTCAATGAATGTATAGGTTTGTCTGAATGGGTATGTGTGCATGTTAATAGGCCTTTTAGTTTTTCATAAACATAATTCTCAATTTTAACTTTGTTATATCTCAGTATAAACTGCTTTTATATGTTTTAAGCTGCCCCAGTCTTTGGAGAGGGGTGGCATATAAATTTAATAAATAATAATACTGGAGAAAAGACCAGTTACAGGCATAATGAGAAACCACACTGTGAGGTAAGTAAGGTGAGGTAATCCCTACCATCAGAGGGACAACCCAGCAAGGCTTGATGTTGCCACCAATTTATCTTTGTGAGAGGAGATACCCAACCAACCTTAATCCTATCGTTTATCATGCCTACAACCTTATTTGCTGCTGCTCTAAACACACCCTTTTATGAATCCATTTATCACTAGGCTTCAGGAAAACGTGGGCACTCCGGGCCTTAAAATCCTAAGTTGTTAAAGAGGAAGGTGGGGAGAAGCAGCTGTCCTCTTGTCTTCTGCAAAGGCGACCCGGCCTTCCCCCCACCCTCCAAACGCCCTATAGAGTGGGGGGTGATTGATGGCAGACCCCGACCAGGCCCGCCCCTCCTGCGCTGCGAGGCTGAGGGAAATCGGCCGCGACGTCCATAAAGCTCAGGCAAAAGGAGCTCACGTTCCCCACCTCCAAGTTAATGGCTTCAGCGATCGATCGCCCGCACCGGGAGGGGTTTCCAAGAAGGGCAGAAAGACGGGGGGGGGGGCAAAAAGACCATGGGGGGGAGGGGAAATGAGGCTGCTGCATTCGAGCCTTCTCGGCCGAGCAGAGCACCGCCTCCCCCTCGCGATAACTCCCCAGTTCCTCTTTCTCGCCGCCGCACCAATACCTCTCGCGCCGCCCAGGCCGGCCTATTCCCAAGGGGAGGGGCGGCAAAGGTGCGGTGGGGAAGCGTATTCACCCCCCCCATCAAATCCAGACTCCCCCCCACCCCAATGGTCGCTCCCAGCCCGGCGCAGAAAAAGCCGGCGGCGGTCCTCCTCCCCCCACACTCCCGTCCCCTCGCAGCCCAGGACGAACCCCTTCGGGGGCCTCTCCCCTATTTGTCACTTCCCCCACCCCCAACCGCGGGGAGGGCGGCCATTTCCATTGTGCCGACACCGCGGCGAAAGCAATAAAATAAAATAAAATAATGGTTGGGGGAAGGGAGGAAAGGGAACGGCTTGTGTGGGGAAAGCAGAGGCCGTTCGGAGGGGAAGGAGCGGCGGCGGCAGTAGCGGCCGCTCTTCCGAGGCTAAGACCGTCTCGGTGGTTCCCCCTCACCCAAAGCCCTTTCCCCGGCCCCACCCAGCCCCCCCACACTCTACCCCCCACGCCGCTTTTTTTTCTTTTTACCTGTGGTGAGGCGAGTGGACACTTCCCCGAAGGGCGAAGGCTCCATGCGCAAGTACTTCTGCGGGGACGAGGCAAAAGAGGCCGAAGAGGAAGAGGCGGCGGCCGCCGAGGCGGACAATGGAGTGCAACGCCGTCGTTTCGGCGAGGCCGGGCTCAGCAAAGGGTCGAAATCGAGAGTCCGTTTTAAGGTCGCGCCGCACGCCATGGCCGAGTCGAGGGGGGGAAGGCGGAGGAGGAAGAAGAAGAGGAGGAGGAGGAGGGGGGAAGAAAAGGAGAAAGGGGCTCAAGCAGCTGAGCCGGCCGGGCCTTTCGCAACGAAGGAGCCGGCCCGAAGGACTGACGCGGGAAGCCGAGGAAGAGAACTTCCCGAGCTGCCGAGGCTTGTCAAACGCCCGGTCGCCACCGCTCTGCGCCGCTTCGGCTTTCTCCTGCCGGCCGCCGGTTCCGCCTGCCTCTCCAGGGAGCGGCCCGGAGCTTTGGGCCCGGCTCAGCTGGATTTGTAAGCTCCGCCCGCGGCAAATCCGCCCCGGGTCGTATCCGGGAGGGTGTCTAGGCCGGTGGGGGCGGCTTGACGGGAGGCTACCCGGCCTGGAGCCGCCGATGAAGACCGATGACTGCGGCGGTGACCGTCGCGCGTCTCTCTGTGACTCTTCCACACCAGCAATATGGCGTCAATAACAACGCCACTGATTCAAAAACCAGCTCTCGCCAATGCGCTTGCGCGGCGTGGAGGTGGTGGCCGACCGAAAGGATCAGGGGAGTTGTGGTTTATTTGGGGCCGTTTTTCCGCCCTGGTCGTAAAGACGCTGCAGGGAAGCAGGAACCACAATACCCACAGTACATTGCGTTTAAAGAGTCGACTTCCGGGGTGGAATTTAAATCCCTACAGAGGAGCCTGGATTTTAGGAACGAAAGTGGGGGGTTTTTTTTAACAACATTGAGAGTAAAAATAATACGGGAAGAACTTCGTTTGCGGAAATTTTAAAAGGCCGATGGGCTTTCTAATGTTTGTCGAAGAGAGTATTTTTTTCAAGTCCCTTCCGAAGCAAATTACAGATTTAGAAGGAAAAAAACCCTGACCCTCCTAAAATAAATATTTGTTTTATATTATACACAAAGAATTATTGGTGATTTAATTAATGTAATTCTGATTTAATTCTGGACTTTTTTTAACCAAGATTATTATTATTTATTAGATTTATATGTCACCCCTCTCCAGATATCAAGCAATATTTCTGAAGAGCTTTACAGTTTGGTTACACTTTATATTGAAGTAAGAGCACAAAACGCACAGTAAATGGAGTCATCAATAGTCTTGATTTAATTCGACTTTGACTACACTTGTTAAAATAAATTGAAGTAAGATTATAGCTACAGAAATAATCTTAGATTTTTCTGTGTTGATTTTTTAGTCCCAGAACTGTTGTGGGCCCTAGGCCTCTAGTTGAGTTTTTACTATGCTGGGTGAAGTCATGATTGAAGTTTTGAATAGCTAAAATATGCAAGTAATTAGTCTTATAGTACTCCATAGAGAAACAATGAATGTGTTAATATTAATTTATGTGAAAATTATTTTCTAGTGCCTTGTGATCCTACCATTGTGAAGTATTTATTCAATTGATATGTCTGGCTAAGCAATCCTTAGCAGTTTAAAAAAAAACAAACACATTGATTGATAGTTCAGCCCAGTTTCTGTATTTAATGATCTATCATTAGAGATACAAACACAGCACTGTGGCCAGTAATTCACATATGTCACACTAAGATGGGTCACGTAGGTCCTGGACGGACAGGCTTATTATTTGACTTGGCTTCTCAATCAGTCATATCAAGAGAGAGTGTCAAGCCAATTCCTCATTGTTGCCAAGATAAAGACATGATTGTAGCTACCAGAGGTCAAACCTGATACAAGAAATAGTAGTAGCATTGGATGAGTTTGTACTAAACTATGTTACTGTTAAACATCATTAGTCAATATGGAGTAATGATTGAAACATCAGGCTGGAAACTGGGAGGCCATGAGTTATAGTCCTGTTTTAGGCACAAAGCCAGCTGTGTTATCTTGGTCCAGCCAATCTCTCTCAGGAAGGAGGCAATGGTAATCCACTTTTGAAAAACCTTGCCAAGAAAACTCCAAGGATACATCCGGGCGGTCTCGAAGAATTGGACATGATTGAATGGAATAAAACTAATGTTTACTGAACTAATCCAGTTGACTAGATTCACACAATATACTATGTATTGGCTGAGTTGTTACAAGATACCAAGTTATAAATTAGCCACATTTGAACCTGAATACTATTATGTATATAATTTTGCCTGAGCTTTTTGCCTATATCATTTAAATGTAAATGATAAAGATACTCTTGTAGCTATGAGACTGGCCCAAGATCAGCCAAATTGCTTTGTGTTGTAAAACGGGACTAGAATTCAGTGTCTTCCAGTTTTTAGCTTTAACCCACAGGTGTCAAAATCACTGACGTTTTGTGATTTTTTTTTCCTTTGCAGAGCTGGGGTGGACATGGTCTGCATGTGACGCATCTAGCTCACAGGCTACCAGTTCGACACCCCTGCTTTAACCACTACACCATTTGTCTAATGATGTTTAGCAGTAACATAATGAAGCCATTGTTTCTACTACTTATATCAAGTTTGATCTCTGGTGGCTATAGTCATGTATTTTGTCTTGGCAACAACGTGGAATTGGTTTGCCACTCTCTCCTGCCATTTTTATTTGGTTTTCTAACTAGTCTGCAGTCTTGGAATTCTCTTCAGGTTTCCCGTAGAAGTAATAACGGTGACAATTTGACTCTACTCACTTTTTGAGACCAAAGTAGGTTCGCCAGATGCTGCCGTCTGCTTTTTCTGATTCTCTTATGCTTGAAGATTGCCCATGTTTGAAGAATCCGTTGATATTTCTCTCACATTTATGAAATGAGCCATTGTTTTTGTGGACATCTAGGAAATAAATGAAAATCACAATGTAAGGGCTAAGACTGACATATCAGGGTTTTTTAATTTCTTCCAAACTATGAGCTGACCACATTTGTGATGTAGCTTCACCTGTTTTGCACATTCAATTCCTTCTTGCGAACTCTAAGTCCAGCCTTCGGCTTCTAAAGTATTGCCCACCTGTTTTTAGGTGAAAAGTTTGAATTGGCCAGGAAGATAATAATATGATTAGCACTGAATTATGCCAAGCTTTGGTTTTGTGAAAACAGCCTAAAGGTATGGTCCGTTCTCTACCTGTAAAATGTAAAATTGTTTAACAACAATGACATTTCATAACCAAATTATGGATACATTTGTTACACCCAAGGACTAGAGGGTGCAACATGCCCACACATTTGCAGATGTTAGAAACATGAACATTGTATCCTTTTGAATCTGTTCATGTCTCCTTTTAGCTATACAGGATATGGGACATCGAAATACTATCTGCTATTGAGACATTTTGATAGAGGAGAACAACATGAACATTTATTTCAAATTTGTATAGCCGCCCATCTCACAAAATGTTACTCTGGAATACAAATTATGGCCAAGAAAGCATCATCATGAAATCTAACTCAGCTAACAACAGGCAATTTCCATTTTTCCATTTGTTTAATATCCTAAGAACATCTAGGAATAGATGATGTTAAAAAAATAATGCTATTACAAATAGTGGCCAATAATGGTTTCCTGTGCATTTATTTATAACTCATATTTATATCTGTAATTGAATGCAAATGGCAGTGTTTCAGCTGGAATATATTAATACTGTTTTGAAGTACAAAACTTATAACAATATTTTAAAATGCAAAGAGGTGTGAAACTAAAAATTGTAAAAAAAAATTAAATGCTGATAAATATACACACTTTTCATTAACAAACATTTAAAATTAGGCACATAAGCCTCTCTTAAAGCACTTGGAGTTCTGTATAAACATGGCAGAATTCCTGAAATAAAAACCTTTAGTGTCAGATATGACAGGAAGTTGTGTAATTAGTTTGTGTGTGCATTCTGGATTAGAACAGACTTGCTTATATTGTATAATGATACTTCACAGCAACCTCTACTATAACACAGAATTTTAAAGTACCGGTATATTGGGGATATGGTACTACATATTTACTATTTTTCTTTAGAAGAGTATTAAAACAGTTTCAATAACATATTGAATAACAATTTCTCACACGGATATTAATTGTATATTAGCTTTTATACTTTTTCCCTTTTGTTTAATACTGTTTTAAGTATAGTTTTGAAATATCTCGTAAGCCATTTTTTTCCAAATGAGTTAACGTAAGAACCTGGTGGGAGATGTTTGGTAGCCATATAAATTTGTTTAATCAGTTAAAGAGAAATAGAGCACCTGAATCAATTGTTAATGTTTACTTACCTGATAAAAATGGTTAATTTTCAATAGTTTAAGGTTTCTTCATTTCATTAACCCTTTTCATTCATTCATACACCTTAACTCACTCAGGCTTCTCTAATATACTAGGACCGGGGTCCCCAAACTTGGCAACTTTAAGACTTGTGGGATTCAACTCCCAGAATTCTCCAGCCAACTATGCTGAATTCTGGGAGCTGAAGTCCACAAGTCTAAAAGTTGCCAAGTTTGAAGACCTCTGTAGTTAGAGAATGACTCTCATAATTCCTGACAACTACTGACATTGATCATACTGACTGGGAATTATGGGGGTACAGTCCAAAATTAATTAAATAAACAAATAACAAAGTTATGGATAAGCTAGCATAAAATATAATGTGTCTGGTTTTAGAATAAAATTTTAAATTGTAGTATTGAACAAATAGTACGTTTATTCAGAAAATATATTTCAAATGAGGATTTTCTGGTATTTGTCAAACAGTCCCTGTAGCAAATAGAAATTTATTTATTTATTTATTCGATTTTTATGCCGCCCTTCTCCTTAGACTCAGGGCGGCTTACAACATGTTAGCAATAGCACTTTTTAACAGAGCTAGGCTATTTTAATTTAAACCATTGGTGGGTAAAGCAGCTAGGGTTTTTTGCTGCATATTTCCTATTTGTACTAATAGCAGTTTAACAAACACTTTTTCTTCTTTAGATATAATAGCGTCACATTTCCACAAGCAAGCAACATCAGTAGCTTCAACGTAAGGGGAGTTTTGTAATTAGTAGAATAATGCATGACGTTTCAGAAAAAAACACTTCAAGGACCATAAAAAGTTTCTCTAAAATACAGTTAAAGACTCCGGAATCATCTAACAGCAAGTGGCAGCGCAGAGAAAAACAGGGTGAAAGAGGAATTTTGCACCTAAAAAAAGCAGCAAACCCCACTCATTTCCTCTAAGTATATCTTATCCCAGGTAAGAGGCAGATGTAAGAGCCTCATGCTTGGGTTGGACTAGATTACCTGCAAGGTGCCTTAATCACAACTCTGTTAATCTGTTGATCTATGCATTGAGGAGTAGAATTCTTGATGAGCCTATACCAGTGATGACGAACCAGTGGCACCATATCAGAAGGCATGCGATGTGTTGCCCTATGTCAGCTCCGATGCGCATGTGCACGCTAGCTAGCTGATTTTCAGCCTTGGGGAAGACTGTTTTGCTCTCCGGAGACTTCAGGGAGGTTTACATGAAGGCTCTGGAGTGCAAGAAACAGCACAATGGGCAAACCGGAAGTCCATTTTTCCGAACTTCCAGTTTGTCCATTTGGCCAATTTTCACCATCCCATGCTTCGGTGGAGGTTGGGATGCAGCATGGGTGATGCACGTCCATGGGAATAGGGAATAGGTGTGGACACTTGCACACACCAACATGCGCAAACACATCTTTGGCACACAAACCAAAAAAGGTTTGCCATCACAGGCCTATACAAAGAGACGAATGACTTTCCCTATTTGAGGTACATTGTTTATGTTTATTAGTAGTGCTAATGCACAAGTCAGTAATTCTATGAACAAGCATTTTGGGAGCATTGTGCTTGTATGCACCACCTTTGTCTTCACACATGAAGAAGTAAATTACCCTCTGCAAGGCTAAACAAACTGCTCTTTCCAGTGATGCCCAAAAGAAACTAGGAACAAAGCATGGTTCCAGATCTTTGTTTCTTAACTATTACTAGAACAAGGCAATTCTACTTTTCAGCTCTCACATGGTTAGTTCAAAGCCACAGCAAGAAGCTTTCAACTTTTCTCTTTTCTCAGGTACAAAGGAAGATAGAATGGGAAGCACTTGCGAGCCTGAGGCTCATACCGGAGGATCCCTGTGGTGCTACACCATGTTTTGTTGTGATGTTTGATTCAAGCAGCTGAATTATGTAGGGCACTTCACTCAATCTGGTTTGTTAGGACTCCATGTTGAGAGCTGTTATTCCAGCACAACTAGAAGGTACCGAGTAAGAGAAGACTGGCATAGTTTTTGAAAACAAAGAAGAGTGATATGGGGGCTTACGGCCTGGGTTAATGAATATATGACCATATGAGTTTTTGTGATGGGGTAAAAACAAACAACATATGCTGCTTATTATTTACACTGAATCTTATTTATTTCCTCTTTGCATGAACTGAAACTACTGTGTAGATATTATTTGTAGGCAAAACAGAAGCCTTAGCCCGGCAGAGTATATAACAACTACTACTCCTGCAGCTTCCCATATGTAGACTTTTAAGTAGATCATAAAGGAAAAGCTTTGCTGGTTCAGGAAAGCAGCAGATTTTTTTTGTGCTGCTGTATTTGTTTGTTGCAATACGGTCCTAAGATCAACTAGAAAATATTTTAATTTATGTCTATAAGTAAAATAATCTGTAATATTGCACAATTATTTTCTGAGCAGGAAGCACTCTAGGTGAATTCCATTTCAAGGGTACAAAATGTTCAGAACATGTTGTCTTTCCTGCTATCTGCTGTAGCTCAAGTGAAAGACCAGCATATGGTATTCACGGCTGCAAAGTTCTGAATCTAATAAAAATTCAGTTCTGTGTATTGTTGAAAGAACCTTGAGATTAAATAATGGTAGATTTACTGTGCAATTCTGTGTTTATTCAATCAATACTCTGATTTAAGTAGGACTTATTTACTACAAAATGTATGTTGAAGTGCAATTTAATAATCCAAAGATTCTCCGGGATATAATATAAAATAAAATAGTCTCTCTTGAGTAAAATTCAATTCCTGGTTCATTCATAGCCATGTAGCTTTCTTGGCAATAGCTTATAAATGGTTTGCTTTCTTGCTGTATTATTTCCATGTCTTTTCTACAATCCTTGAGTGTCCTGGTGGTTATTGATGCATGTATTTCCAAGCTCAGTTAAGTCTATCTCCGTACTACCACATAGTTGAGCCTTGGGTAAAATCATTTTTAGAAAGGGAAAATTAAAGAAAACTAGAGGTACCTACAAACCAGTCAGGCAAAACTCTGGAGCATCTGATTAAACAAGTAGTTTGTGAACATTTAAAAGAATGATTTCCTTGGAAGATGCTGCCACAGGTTTTTTCAAGAATAAATAATGCCAAATAAATCTTTGTGGATAGAGTGACCAATTTTGTTGGCCAGGAGAATTCAGTGAACATAACATACATATTGACTCCAACAAAGAGTTCACATGAGAATCTCCCCTGAGATTCTAGAAAACAAGATGGCAAAAATGTATGCTGAATTATGCAACAATTAGTTAGATTCAATTCTGGATGGACTCCTCTAAAGCAGACTGCAGCTTCATATTTTGCGAAAGAAGAGAGATGGAGCTGAATCTCTCAATGACAGCTCTTAATCTCTGTCCCACACAGAACTGAAGTTACAGATTGTTTCTTGAACCAGTCTGATCTTCCTGACAATATCATCTAACCAGAAAAATATAGTGGATCCAAAGGATAATCTCTAAATCCCTTCCAACCTTTCAGTATATTGTGTACTACGAATTATATGACTCTGTCCTACCCTTAGCTTTTGCTTTTCATTAAAAGAAATATTTGATTAAAAGAGGCAACTTCATATCAATTTAGTTTTGTATCCTAATAATTCAAGAGTGCCACCTTCAACCTCTTGGGAGCCTAGGGGAGTAATCCTCAAACAATTTCCTCACTTTCCTCCCTCCACTGTGCATGAAGCTTGCATTTCAAGAGGATAAAGTGGCTCAAATTGTGTAGTGAAAGTAAAATAATTTATATGCAATAAGGTGATATATGGTATTGCATAGATTTTTGTGTATGGCACTAAGCAATTTATTGACAAAAGAAGGAAGAAAAGCATTCCTTTTTTTGTACTTTCAGAGATGCTGCTCCTTCTTTCTTTGCAGAAGAAACATAACTTTTGGGGGAACAGACTCCAACTGGATTCCAACCCCTCCTGGAATTTGTTCCTTTCCCTGCGGTTCTTCCACCCCCAGTGACAGCCCTACCAGACTGCTTTCATTGCAACATTTTGAAGAAAAGAGGGAATGAAAAGATTGAGATATCTGGTTCTAATTTTAAAACATCTTAGCATTATTATAATTTCAACTAATTTTTCAACTATCCAGCTTCATGGGTCATCTGGCTTACCATTTTCATTTACAACATGTTTTGCTTGCTCCATCTCAAGCAGGGCCAAATGAGAGATCATTGAAGCACATGTTCTAAATATGAGAATGCAAAATCTGTCTTTCATAAATAATTAGATACTCCCACATCCATTGCCCATCTTTACAAGACTAATACTTCTTTATATTTTTCCTACTCTATACTGTATTATTATTATTATTATTATTATTATTATTATTATTATTATTAATATTTTTATTATTATTATATTAATTTATTTATTCGCTTTTTTATGCCACCCCTCTCTTTAGATTCAGGGCAGCTTACAACATGTTAGCAATAGCACTTTTTAACAGAGCCAGCATATTGCCCCCACAATCCGGGTCCTCATTTTACCCACCTCGGAAGGATGGAAGGCTGAGTCAACCTTGAGCCGGTGATGAGATTTGAACCGCTGACCTGCAGATCTACAGTCAGCTTTAGTGGCCTGCAGTACTGCACTCTACCTGCTGCGCCACCTCAGCTCATCATCATCATCATCATCATCATCATCATCATCATTATATAAAAAGAGAGAGATTTCATCATCTAGAATTCAGTGGTTTTCAACCTTTCTAATGCCGCAACCCCTTAATACAGTTCTTCATGCTGTGGTGACCCCCAGCCATAAGTCTAGTGCCAATTCTCCCAACAGAGCTTTAAGCTGATTGGCAGGAAGGTCAGAGGGACACTCCAATTGTAAACGCCTGATTGGTCGGATCATAAAAATATGTTCCAAGGCACCAGAATAGAAGTTTTAATTCCCAACACCATGGGAAATTTGTCTTTTCCCATGGTCTTAGGTGACCCCTGTGAAAGGGTCGTTTGACCCCCAAAGGGGTCCAAACCCCCAAGTTGAGAATCACTGATTTAGATGAAGACATTTTGGCAACAGTTTGCAAGGTGTTTGGTACAGATTGCAGACAATGGTATCCTCCTATTATATCTTCTCTTGTTGTACTCTCCCACCTTTCCCTTCTAGGAATGCAATGGCCAATCATTTTATCTTCTGCACACGGATCTCAAAACTGTACAAAAATATGAACAAGATAAATTTATGTATATAAAAAAAGAATAAAAATACAGATATGGGGACATAACAAGCAGGGTTTTAAAAATCATCATTCCAGCAACAGGTGGGTTCTAATTACCTTCCTCACCAGTTTGCATTGCGATGGTTCCAATTGCTCCACTTGCACACATGCGTCCCCTTGTGTGGACTTCAACTCTGGTTGCCAAATTTGAAAAACACTGGCTTACAGCAAAATCCGGAGACTTCTATCCCAAGGTCATGTTTCCATAAACACCATATAGTGTCAACTTCAAATTAAGGCAACAAATCTTAGTACAGTGGTGCCTCTACCTAAGAACGCCTCTACTTATGAACTTTTCTAGATAAGAACCGGGTGTTCAAGATTTTTTTGCCTCTTCTCAAGAACCATTTTCCACTTACAAACCTGAGCCTCCGAAACTATAACTGGAAAAGGCAGGGAGAAGCCTCCGTGGGGCCTCTCTAGGAATCTCTTGGGAGGAAAGAGGGCTAGAAAGGGCAGGAAGAAGCCTCCGTGGGGCCTATCTAGGAATCTCCTGGGGGAAAACAGGGCCTTCACCCTCCCTGTGGTTTCCCCAATCGCACACATTATTTGCTTTTACATTGATTCCTATGGGAAAAATTGCTCCTTCTTACAAACTTTTCTACTTAAGAACCTGGTCACGGAACAAATTAAGTTCGTAAGTAGAGGTACCACTGTAAAAGAGATTTGTGCAGCAAAGCACAATTATGGTAAATGTGCCTCTGTTCATCTCATTTTTAAGCTGCAGCTATTGTGTAAACAGGAAGAAGGCAATGTCAAACCACTTCAGAAAAACCTTATCAAGAAAATTGCAAGGACTTGTCCAATCCCTAGAGAATGTTTAGACAAGATCTGAATGGAGGGAAAAAAATTCTATAAACCCAGCAGTCTAAAATCTTGTACAGTCTACAAGATTTCATCGATACTAAGACAACAATAACAACAGTCTGGAGAGAAATGTCTGAGAGTGCTTTTATCCTTCTTCAAGTTGCATTAAAACTAATGAAGATTTTAAATTACACCTGTAAGGGCTGAAGGAAGTATGCTATAAACTGAATTACTTAAACTAAGTTAAACAAGGTTCAGATTTTACTTCTGAAACAGAAAGATATATTTCCTTTGGCAAATATAATACTTATAAGGTTCTCCCTAGTTTTAACAAGATGGAGCAAATGATAGATGGTTTGTAGGATTATGTCTGACTGACAGCAAAAGATCAAGTTTTAAGAGATCAGAAGGACATTCTCAGACTCAAAAGATTACTTGTTGGCTAGTTGACAATGAATCATTGCTGTTCAGAGGGCTTGGGATTTCACAAAGCCTTCAGGCCATCTGAATGCGAAGGATGTGAGCTATACAATAACATTCTTTGCTCATGTAACACCTGGTTTAAAAGTTTTTCAGTTGCAATAACAAATAGTTTGGGTGAGCAGAAAGAAATCCACCTTTGAATGCGTCAATAACAGATCTATATTCTGGGAACTGGTTCACAAATAATGTTAAACTCTAATGTCACTTGCTGTTGGTTGAGTGTTCTGTGTTATTTTGTGCATTTTACTTTGATGTCTGCACAACATAAATTAATTAAGGTGAACAGATTTTTACTTCGGTAAAGCTTATTTTCACATTTACATCACAGATTCTACTCAACATATAACCTTTCACCTTATTCCATCGTCCCATCAGCTTCTCCAGTTTGTTTTCATCAAAATTGTTTAATCTTATTTCCATAATTTCAAAATGTATGTGATCCACCATGTACCAGTACCAATTCTGTAATGTCCATTTTATAGATTCTTTCCAACCCAATACCACTACTGCTTGAGCACTTTCCAATGCTGCGGTTTTTATTTCTTTGAATTCTCCTAGTTCTCTTTGTTTAATTAAAATCGCTATTTCGTTTGTAATTGTCCAATTAATATTTAACATTTTATTAATTTCGTTCTGCACTTCCTTCCAAAATGGCTGAATTTCTACACACTCCCAGAACATATGCATAAAGATTCCCTTCTTTTGGCAACCATGCCAACAATTACCCTTCTCTTTCCCCTGGAAGTGTGCAAGTTGTACCATTTGTGTAAGATTTTCCTTCTAATCTCTTTAACTCTTGTATTTTTAATCTTATGTATATTTTCTACTATTTCTTTCATTTCACTTTCATCTATTTGTAAATCATTTTGCCAACATCTTGTCAAACTTTTTATTACTTCCTCTTCCACTTGCAATAACATTCTATATATGTTACTAACTTGAGCTTTTGTATCATTGATCTTTTCTTTTATTATTTTTTCTAAACAATTTTCTTCTCGCAAGAAAGCTTCTTTATTCTCACTTTTATTTAAGTATTTACTTATTGCATTAATCTGCAGCCATTTCTGTTGACCAAGCCACCATTCCAACCGAGTTCTGCTAACTCTCCCGTCCTTCTCATATAATTGTTCAATTCTCATTATCCCTTTGCTATTTAATACTTTTATAATCTCTACAGACTTTTACCTCAGCATTTAGATCAGGTCCTGTTGCACTCTGCAGCTATTTGCTGTTGTGGTTGGCTCTGGCCCAGCTCTTGCCCCAAGGAATGGGGAGGTGGATGCAGGGGAAACATCAACATGTCATAGGCCTGTTTTATTGCCGACAGAGTCAGGGAGTGCAGTTTCCTCGGACAAAGAAGAAGGTGGGGGTGACTTGGAAGAGGGGGGCTTGGCACACAGCCCAGGAAGCCAATCACCATTATCTTCGGTCGATTCGGATGAGGAAGTGTTAGACCCACACATGTGCAGAATTATGCATAGAAGAGACCAATTGCAGAAATATTACAGGAGATAAGAGAGGCCACCTTTGTTTGGGTGGGGCTCCAGTAATTAGAGCTGCTGATATAAATAGCAGCGTGTTAGTTTGTCCATTGTGGAAGATTATCTGATCGTTGTTCTTCAGGACTGTGCCTTGCTGTTTCTGGACTTTGTTGATTTTTCACGACTTTGAAACCAAAGCACAGCAAAGTGTGTGTGTGTTTCACTTCGTGGAAGAAGAAGGGCTGTGACAGTTCTTCACAGCTGCTAGCTAAGTACTTAAAGACTGATTCGGGGGATTGTACAGACTACCAGGTTGTTTTGGGACAAGTGCTCTTTGAAATACAAAAAGGGTGCTTTGTCTTTTGAATTTTTGTGATAAAGAACATTATTTTTGAACTTTCAAGTGTGTGTGTGTCTGAAATTTGTACCTGGGAGACTCTTACCCTAGAGCCAGGCAGAACATTTGCAACCCTCATTTTTTTCTTTCTCCCCTCCCCACTTTGTTGCCCACGCTGAAGAAAACTTCACTCTGTGTGCTGCAGCTCGGTTTGCCCTTCTTCGTGACTTCCAGGTTTTTCCCCGGCACCAGCAAGTAGAATCTGCCAGGGAAAAAACTTGGAAGCCGCAAAGAAGCTCAGCTCCACATTGGCCAATTTCGGGCACTGCGGAAGCTAAGCTGCCGGCTGGGTGAGTCCTTCAAGCCATGTGATTGCCCAGCATTAAAGGATGAAGAGCCGATCCTTACGCTCCAATGCAATCTCCAGCCGGGGTTCAAGCCACGGACTGGTATTTCTTTAAAAAATTGGGACTTTTTTAAGAAAGCCGCAGAACGCGGGACAAATAGCTTAAAATCGGGAGTGTCCCACCAAAATTGGGACGTCTGGTCACCTTAAATTGTTATACCAAGGGCCACCCCACTCCCCCTTCTAAAAAGTATAAATTAGACCAATTTTTAAAAAAAATACATTTCATTTCATTTCATTTCATTTTAATTTAATTATAATTATTTGTAATTCTTACTATTCCTGTTGCCTGCCTGCCTGCCTATCATCTATCTATCTATCTATCTATCTATCTATCTATCTATCTATCTATCTATCTATCTATCTATCTATCTATCTATCTTATCTTATCTTATCCTATCCTATCCTATCCTATCCTATCCTATCCTATCCTATCCTATCCTATCCTATCCTATCCTATCCATCTATCTATCTATCTATCTATCTATCTATCTATCTATCTATCCTATCCTATCCTATCCATCTATCTATCTATCATCTACACTCTGTCCATCCATCCATCTATTCTCAATTATGTTAAAATTAAGATTAATGTAGCAATTTTCTAAAGCCTCTGGAGGCCAAATGGGAGGCTTTCTGTTGCCCTGGCCTTCTTATTGTGTACTGTGTGATCCAGATGAGGTCACTATAATGTGTTCAACAATCCATATTTAAACAAACCATGCCTGATGTGATGTGTGAATCCAGCCAATAAATATTTGCTAAGGGCAGGAGAGAATAGTATTTCAATCAAGCTAAAGTTCCCAGGACTTTTTTGTGTGTGAAGAGAATAAACATAGAAGAAAAAGTCAAGAAGGGATAAATTCATGGCATAGAATTCATATCTTTGGAATGCAGTTTAACACAACTGTTCTAACATTACTGCCAAGCTATATGTTTGGAATATAATTATTGACTCAGTAAAATAAACAAACAAATATTGTTAAATATTATTTTTGTGGTGTAGAAAGATGCCATCCAAGCATTTAATCTTGTTAGATCTCTTGAAATATATGAATAAGCCAACTGAAGATCATATTTTGAGGTACCATTTTGCGGGAGACGATAAATAACATTTCCTTTGGGAAATTTTCTTTAGGGACTATCTAGTGATGGCTCTGATTGTTTAGCGGAGATAATGGAAACATTTCTCATCTCTTTTTGTCACTTGTGAAGCTACTCCATTTAAAATAATTGCTAGCACCAAAATAATAATAATAATAATAATAATAATAATAATAATATCACAAGACAAAAGACATTCAGAGAGAATATTATGTTTCTTTTTCCTCCCAAATGAATCATTAGAGAGGGAGGTTGGATTTGGTGGGAAAGAAATTGATAGAAAGAAAAGTCTCACAAGTAACATGGCCCCATGCCATGTAGAGCTTTGGAGGAGACAATGTGCACTTTGAATTGCAGCAGAAGCTTAGTGGAAATCAAACTGCCTAGACAGCACAGCAAAATGGTTTTGATCTGCTCTACTGTATCAATTTTCATTTTATGAAATTTCAGGCACAACGCGCAGAGCAAAATAGCTAATATTGATGGTATTCTTCATCAATATGAATCTCTGGAGAAAAGCAAAGACAAACTGCACTGTGTATGTGGGAGTAATAAAAGTACCGTAGTCCTGAACTTATAAACATTCATTTAGTGACCGTCCAGAGTTACAATGCCTCTGAAAAAATGACTTATGTTTTGGTTAGCTTTGGTCCAGCTACTGCCCCAAGGATTGTGGATGTGGGGGAGACATCCACATGCTGCAGGCCTGTTTTGCCCCCCCCCCCCCCCCGGTGGAATCTGCTGATGAAGACTCCTCTGACCAAGAAGACATGAGTGACAGGGAGGAGGAGAGTGTGGCAGACAGCTCAGAAGGAGATCAATTATCTAGCTCCTCCTTGGATTCAGAACAAGAGTTAATGATACAGCCACGTGTGCGGAGAGCGATGCATAGGCAGCAACAACTGAGAGATTATTATCAAAGAAAATGAGGCCACCTGTGGTTGGGTGGGGCTGTGGTAATTAGTGAGGCTGCTATAAATAGCAGCCTGTGGGTTTGGCCATTGTGGAGGATTATCTGATCCTTATGTTTCATGACTGCTTTACTGACTTTGATCTTTGCTGATTTTTCCCCGCTTTGAAACTAACCCAGAGCAAAGTGTGTTTCACTTTGTGAAAGAAGAAGGACTGTGAATTGCCTCACAGCTGCAAGCTAAGTATCACAGAACTGATAAGGGACTTGTACAAATTACCAATTTGTTTGGAGACAAGTGCTCTTTGCTATACAAAAAGAGTGCTCTGTTTATTTGCATTTTCAGTATAAAGAACACTTTGTGTTCTTTGTGTGTGTGTCTGAAATTGTATCTGTGCATTTTTGGGAGGATTCTACCAGAGAGCTTGACAGAACAACTTATGACTAGTGTTGGGAGAACCCAACGAAGTTCGGGTTCGGCGAGTTCGGCCGAACTTCGCCGTGAGGTTCGGGTGATTTCTCCGAACCCGAACCTGAACCTGAACACTTCTGGAAATAAAGCAAAGCACCAGGAAGGAGTCTCCATGATGTCAAATCCCCGCCCCTGGAATCCCATAGTGGGATTCCCCACCTCCTTTTGCTTGCAGTGCTGCTGCGGTGTCCTTTTCCGTAATTTTTTTTAAAAAACCACACATTTTCCCATGAAAATACACCTGGATATCTCAGCTTTTCAAAAGGTGACAATTCTGGGAAGGAACATGCATTTAGGCTCCATGGAACCATCTGTGCCAAAAATAATTGTTTTTCCTGGCCAGGTGCACAGTACAGTACAGGCATTGACTGGATTCGAACTCAGGACACACACAATTTTTTCCATGAAAATACAGCTGCATATATCAGCTTTTCAAAAGGTGACAATTTATTTATTTATTTTATTTATTTATTTAGTCCAATACATAATACACATTGAAGAGAATAGATATGTAACAATATAAATAAAGAAAAGAATAGAAGAAAAGATATAAAAGTATAGGTGAACAAATTTGAAAGGAAGAAAAGATAAATGAGATAAGGAGAGACAATTGGACAGAGGACGGAAGGCACACTGGTGCACTTATGCACGCCCCTTACTGACCTCTAAGGAACCTGGAGAGGTCAATCATGGAGAGTCTAAGGGGAAAATGTTTGGGGTTAGGGGTTGACACTACTGAGTCGGGTAATGTGTTCCACGCTTCGACAACTCGGTTGCTGAAGTCATATTTTTTACAGTCAAGTTTGAAGCGGTTAATATTAACTTTGAATCTAGTGCGTGCTCTTGTGTTGTTGCGATTGAAGCTGAAGTAGTCATTGACAGGTAGAACGTTGCAGCATATGATCTTGTGGGCAATACTTAGATCGTGTTTTAGGCGTCGTTGTTCTAAGCTTTCAAGACCAAGGATTGATAGTCTGCTTTCGTAGGGTATTCTGTTTCGAGTGAAGGAACATGCATTTAGGCTCCATGGAACCATCTGTGCCAAAAAATAATTGTTGACCTGTTTTCATACTTATGACTGTGGTAACATCCCCACAGTGATGTGATTACCATAGAATTTGAGTACTTGACTACTGGCATAGGGGGGGTTTTAGAATAAAATTGAATTTAATTGGCCAAGTGTGATTGGATACACAAGGAATTTGTCTAGGTGCACATGCTCTCAGTGTACATAAAGAAAAGATAAATCCGTCAAGAATCATAAGGTACAACGCTTAATTTAGGACAGTTGTATTGTCCCTACGTCTTGCGATCACCACTTGTAACCTTCCTAGCTGGCTTTCTGCAAGCAAAGTCAATGAGGAAGTCAGATTCACTTCACGACTGCATGAGTCATTTAACAACTGCAGTGATTCACTTAACAACTATGACAAAAAAGATTAAAAAATGGGACAAGATTCACTTAAAAACTACAGGGGGTGGACACAAAAATGGAAATACCTTGCATCTCTTCCGTGGAATCCAGATTTGTGAAGCTCCCTTTGAACAGTCTTTGTGGAAACTGGTTTCTGTATATGCCTATTGAGCTCTGCAGTGATCTTAGGAGCTGCGGTCTTGCGATCTGCTCTAACAATTCACTTTAGAGTCCGACGGTCTCTCTCAGACAACTTCGACTTTCGACCAGACCTGTGCTTGGCTGAGGACGTTTTCCCTTCTCTTTCAAAAGCAGTCATTATTTTTGAGACAGTACCTGTTGAAATGCCAAACATTCGGGCACTTTCTGTTACACTAGTGCCTGCCATTCGAGCACCAACAATTTGGCCCCTTTGAAAGTCTGAGAGGTCTGCCATTTCTAGAAGGTTATAACCAATTTCCTTAAATTTCTGTAAAAAAAAAAGGTAGTTTAAAAAAACATATCAAATAACAGAATTTAAAAAACATTAAAATATGTCAAGTTTCGATTGATTTGAACATGTTCAAACATTATGATGCCAAAAAGTCAAGGGTTTCCATTTTTCTGTCCACCCCCTGTATCTTGTTTTGCAATGGAAATTTTAGGCTCAATTGTCATCATAATTCAAGGGCTACCTGTAATAATGATTAGAGAAACAAGTGTCTTACAACAGGGAAAAAAACCCACCATATACTTCCTGCAACAAAGGGCTGTTTTGTAATTTCTTCCCAAGCAATGGAGCAAGCATGGGATCCTGAACACCGTTGATCTAATGGTGCACCATTGAGATTCGGCCATAAATGCAGTAATGGGCTGCTACCCCTAGGGGGCGGGAAGTGCAGTGAGGGTAGTAGGTTTATGCCCTATTTATTGAATACTTAATAGCCTTTTTATTGACTTTCCTTCTCTAGTACCTTAGTATGATTCTTACTTACTTTTTTAAAGAAAAAAAATTAAAAAAATCTTTACTGAAGAAAGAGCACCACCACAATATATATGTGTCTTCATGTACAAATCACAAAAGAGAAATTTGAGCATGGGGAATATAAAAAACATACAAATATATGGTTTTTGCATTAAAACTCTATCATAATAGGCAGTTAATGTCTTGGTTGAATGAAAAAGAGAGAGCAGTACAACACATTAATCAAATAAATAGAAAAAGGGTAAGGAAGAAGAGTTAAAGAAGAGAGGAGGATAGAGAAGAAGAAAAGAGAAAGAAAAGAAGAAAGAAAAAGAGAAGGAAACTGTACATTTATTTATTAGATTAGTTTACATATATACAACAGAGACAAGTCAAGCTCTTTGTTGACTGTCATGTCTCACAGCCTTTATAGACTTGTGGCATTTCTGTTTCCTGGTATTTTTGAGGTCATTGGTTTATATAGGAAGAAGTTTGATTTCTAAAACTGAAGTTTTATCCCGTTGTTGTTATCTAATGAGTCACTTGTGTATGGTTTCAACAGTGGAGGAACACAGTGTGGGAGTAGTAAGTTTATGGACTATTTATTGAATACTTAATAGTTTTTTTTATTGTCCTTCCTTTTCTTAGTATGACCCTTAATTACTTTTAAAATAGGAAATAATTAAACAGTATGTTTTTACCCATAAAAGCTTTAATCGTTTTAATCATTATCTAGAACTGAACTTTTATAGCAATTAAAGAAAATTGAGCTACTTGCCTAATCTGATATCATGCTGAACCTTGTGGGTTCTGTACAAAACCTTAAAATGTTAATGTGCTCCTAAACAGATAATGCTGTCTATCATTTGTCCTTTTTGTGGCTATTCAAATAATGTGACTGAATCAAGTGAAAAAGAGTCCAAGCACCTATTTGAAAACTTATCTTGGTTGGTAAGCCACTCCCACCCAGTCACATGGTCATCAAGCCACACCCACAAAACAAGCCACACCCACAGTGTGGCAATAAAATTTTTGGCACTGCATAAATGGTATGTATGGTTTTTAACAGTAGGGTTTAAATTGTTTTAAAATGTTTTTTTAGAGGTATTAATATCATTTGTATGTTTGATTTTGGTTGCGAGCCGCCAAGAGTCCCTAGGGAGACAGGCAGCATGCAAATCAAATAAATAAATCCATAAATAAACACAGGGAGGGGGAAAAAAACCAGAAGCCAGCACTTCAGAAAATGTCATATGGTGCCAATCAATACCTTCACTTTTGATGCAGAGCTGTTGAAAGAAAAATATAATGTTCCTTTCTTTCCCTTACAAGGACAAAGCATTTAATTGAACAGGCAGAAGCAGAGTAGCATCTTAGCTAGAGAACAAGCAGTACCTAAAGATAGTTCAGGGCCCTGGGTGGGTGTTTCAGAGACGAAGCAAGAGGCTGATACTGTAATGTCACGGCAAGCATCTTTTATTTATTTATTTATTTATTTATTAAGCAATAGGACAGTGGAACATTTTGTACTCTTGTTTTTGTTTTTTTTCCAAATTGTGAACATTCTCAAAACAGATGAATTCCCAAAAAGGCCTGGGCTAAAATAAGAAACATCTCCTGCCTAAGTGTCATTAAAACCAAACAAAACGTATTGCTAAGTAATATGGTAATGAATGCGCCCTTCCCATTCCTTTCATAGGAAAAGAGAGACTTGCTGCCTGTTTGATGTTGTTTAATGGTCAGTGAAGGTCTCTTGATGGAAACATGTTATTCAAAGGCAGTTCCTTTGAATAGAGACTTACTTTCTGCGGTATATTCTGAGCAGAAATAGCTATTCAAATAGGAGAGCTGAGTAAATTGAAGGAAAGAACTAATCAAAGTATTAGAAAGAAAAGGGAGGAAGGGAGGGAGAGAGTAAGGGAGGGCTACCCTGTATAACCCTGTCTTTACATCAGAATAGAAAATGTACAGGAATTCTTGAAGTAATCAATATTTCCCAAACTGGCAAAGGATTTTAAGAAATTAATGGAAGCTATTCTAAATTATACAGTTTGAAAAACAAATCTTCTTATTCTTTTCTTTAAAAAGATTTTAATCACCACTTCTCCATCAAAAACATTTCCTTTATAATATACATTTCATTAATTTAAGTATCCTTCATAAACTGAAGATAGAGCTTTTTATTATAGCCTACTTGGATTCCACAGCAGATAGATTTGCTGTTATATTTGATGTTGTGGAACACAAACACCGAATTTCAATAATGAAATCTAGAGGGAATAGACTAACAGTGAAACTGTGTGAAGTAAAAAGACAATAAAAAAAATTCACTTTCTGTTCCCACATAATATTAAAGTAATTCTGGAAATGTTATTGTATTGTTGTAAAAATTCCACCATTTTTAAATTCCTTTTTGTTGGCCCTAGAGGAAATCAAACTAGATTGAGTGTTTCTACCTCAGTTATGAAACAGAAAGAGTTGTGAAAGAAAGATAGTGTTAAATTATTGTAAGTCAACAACTTTCGCAAAAAAAAAAGTGACAGACATTTATCAAATTTAATAAAGAAAAATCTCCTAGTTGGCGCATGATAATCTTCATGCGGAACAAGATACTTGCAAAACAAGAAATACCAATGACAAAATAAGAATAAGAATAAAAAAAATTAGAGACAGCTAATAATACCTTTTCTGATTCACTAAAATGCCTGGCAGGAAGATTGCTGAACGTATCATACTATTGATTCAGCTCTTCTCTTGTTAAACTTGATTCTCTCAATGACTCCTAGGCTTTCCCAGATGGCAAACCAATTTATCTTAACAATGTGCTTTGAAAAAGCAAGATGTCTTGGCAGCAATAGAAGGAGCAAGGAGAGGAAACACCTCAGTTACCTAAAGGTTGCTCTAGTCTGGAAACCTAAAAACAAAAGTTTTTTTACCATTCATGGAATTACAATGGAATGTATGTTAGCATCTGCTTATTTTAGCCCAGATTTATTGTATAAACTAGGCCATAGAAATGCAATGCTTTCTTTTATGATTCAGATAGCTCAATCTGCACGCTGCAGCCTGTCATCTCTGTGGGCTACACCCTTCATTCAAGACAATGATGAGGATTGCTGAATATCTTCTATTTCAAGTAAAGTAGGTGTGGTAGGCATAATGCTGGCAAGCTTCCCACTACAATCCTGAGGCAGGGATAAATCTAACTGATCTTGCAGTATTGACATATCTGTCATCTTCTGCATTTTTTTGTATCATCTAGCACAGGGGTCTCCAACCTTGTCAACTTTATGACCCGTGGATTTCAATTCCCAGTATTCAGCAATCAGCATAGCTGGCTGGAGAATTCTGGGAGTTGAAGTTCACAAGTTGTAAAGTTGCCAAGGTTGGAGACCCCTGACCTAGCAGATATTACAATCATTGTATCAAAATCCAACATATCCCAGCCACCGATAAGGTCCCACAGAGTTGGCCTTCTCCGGGTCCCGTCGACTAAACAATGTCGTTTGGCGGGCCCCAGGGGAAGAGCCATCTCTGTGGTGGCCCCGGCCCTCTGGAACCAACTCCCCCCAGAGAGTAGAACTGCCCCCACCCTCCCTGTCTTTCGTAAACTACTCAAGACTCATTTATCCCGCCAGGCATGGGGGAGTTGAGATAGCTCTTCCCCCTAGGCCATTACAAGTTATGCATGGTATGTTTGTGTGTATGTTTGGTTTTATAATAGGGTTTTTTAGTTGTTTTTTATTATTGGATTGTACATGTTGTGTTTATTATTGTTGTTAGCCGCCCCGAGTCTGCGGAGAGGGGCGGCATACAAATCCAATAAATAATAATAATAATAATAATAATAATAATAATAATAATAATAATAATAATTATTATTATGATGTCCGGAGACTCTCTGATTTCAGAAGGCTGCTTTATTTCAAGAATAATTTGTATCCGTAATCTTCCAACTGTACATGAAGATATTATAAAAACGCATTATTCTTTCTTCTTGATGATGTTTTCAAGTAAATTCCCAAATTATTTACTGCCGTAATGAATAGTGTTAATGTCATCATCATCAATTCTAATCCTGTTACCTATGTAAAAATATGATCCCACTTTTCAGAAAACACTTTTTAAAGTCACATTACATGCTATGCATAAATCCAGTCTAAATATCTTAGAGACAAGGGCACCTTAGAGACAAAAGAAGCTGAAGATGAATTTTTGGGAAGAAAAAGTTGATATTTCAGTATTTTTTTAAATTTATTTTTGTCCAATACACAATAAGGGTTTTAGTCGGTATACTGTATATCTATATACACATAGTAAAATACATGATGAAGGTTATAGAGGAGATACTCATAGTAAAATATATCTAAGAAAGAATAGAAAAGAAGATATAGGAATAGAACATATCAATGGAAGAATAGAAGAAGAGATATAGGAATAGAAGAAAGATATAGGAGATATAGGAGAGTAATAGGACAGGGGACGGAAGGCACTCTAGTGCACTTGTACTCTTGGTTCCATGTAGTCAATCCGAAGCCACTAACAGCTGTTTTACTCAATAAAAGAAATCCCACCATTCAGCATGTCACATAATGGCAGGTTTGCAGGACCTATTTAAACTGTGAAAATGGGACAACTTTAAGCATCTAGCAGCTGCTCAAACAAGAAAACTAAACTCTTACAGTCTTATTAACCAGATCTATTGAAATGAAAAAGGGGATTAGGTTAGCAACTAAATAGGCTTACCTGGATTATCTGGATTTTTTTACAGTGATTTCAGACCTAGGTTCAGCACTGGGATAACATTTATTATGCTTTTTGATATCTGACATTGATATTTTGATTAAACGGAGATAAGCCAGTTCTCTGGTTTCTTCTCGATCTCACTGTGACTTTCCACATTATTGAGCCATGGTGGCACAATGGTTTGAATGCAGCATTGCAGGCTAATTCTGCTGACTGCCAGCAGTTTGATTCTTAACAACTCAAGGTTGACTCAGACTTCCATCCTTCTGAGGTTGGAAAAATGAGGACCCAAATTGTTGGGAGCTATATGCTGATTCTGTAAACCACTTAGTGAGGGCTGTAAAGCACTGTGAAGTACAGTGGTATCTCTACTTATGAACTTAATTCGTTCCATGACCAGGTTCTTAAGTAGAAAAGTTTGTAAGAAGAAGCAATTTTTCCCATAGGAACCAATGTAAAAGCAAATAATGTGTGCGATTGTCAGAACCCAACCCTGGTTTAGAGCCCTATGTGATGGGGATGTAACCGTCAGGCTTTTCAGTGTGAAAACCAGAATATTTTGACAATGGAAAGAATCCACAGTTTTCTGGCTAGGTCATCCTGACTTACCAGTGACCTTTGTCTCCCAGAAGCGGAGCATAAAGAGAAGTGAGAAGATAATTAAAATAGATCTGTCGAGGGTTTTTTTCATTAATGTTTCCACCCTGTAGAGATCAAATGACCCAGCTGTTTCAGTTCCAGCCTTTGAGAATAGAGTTGATGTTCCAAATGAACATTTAATTATCTGGATATAAATTAAATCCACATTACCTTGAGCAGTACTGGGGTTGTATAAAAACTGTTGATAAAAATTAACAGCATTTGATGACAGTAGCAATAGCTCATATTAGCCTAAACATGTTTTCAGCTTAAGAGCTCATGAAGGAAACATAAAAATGAGTGCTTACTATTTCCACTACCTTCTCTTTCCTCTTTTTGTTCTTAAAGTGGGAATTTTCTCAGAGCAAAACAGCATGTCATCTGCCATTATAAATGTCTTTCTCCCGATTGCTCCATTTATTTATAGATCTGTAGGGACAGGTCTACAATGCCTTCTCTTCCTTCCTAGCGGTGGTCCCTCTTGCTGTTTTGCCCACCTGAAAGAAAAAGACAGTAATATATTTTCAATTACCAATACGTTAATAGGGAGAAAAAGACATGCAATTGAATATAATGGGCAGTTTGGCTTTCTGAGAAATGAATAATTTTCTGTCTGATTACGTAGGGCAGGATATTGTGGTTCAATGTCTAACTCGCCTCCCTCTTTTCTATAAATAGGTTTAGGACAATATACCCCTTCTTGTATTACCTGCTGTGGGGTAGATTAGAATGAGAATCTATTAATCAGGGAAACATTAATGTCAGACTTCATACCTGATCATAGGGGGAAAATGAGCCATGGGTTTCTGGACATTTAGCCCTTAATTAAGGTCTCTGCTAGACTTGGCAGAAGACTTCCAAATTATGACTTGGCCATTAGTTACATTAGAAGTTTTACTAGAAACAAGAATAAAATAAAATGTAGTTTTCTACTGAGTACAAGGAAGTAAGAGCCCAGTGCATAGGTTTAAACTCTAGGCTTTTCCCTCCCATCCTTCTGAATTAATGGGCATTTGGCTGGTCTCCCTGATGGCCTTGTAAGATGTGAGATGTGTCTACATAATGGTGCTTCCTAGATGGAGAGGCATTGTTTCCTACAGTGAATATAATCTTACCCCTTATAAGGACATTTCAGATAGGGGCTTTGCAAAAATTTAAAATGCTGATTGCAATTAATGTTAAGGGTTTAGATCTTTAGATTAGATGGAGTCAAATACATTGGCCTAATCAAAAATCTGAGACAAAAGAAAATTAACACTGATCCGCAGTTTAAAAAGTTAGACTAAACCAGGGGTCGGCAACCTTAAACACTTAAAGAGCCATTTGTATTCGTTTCTCACAGAAGAGAAAACACTGGGAGCCACAAAAACCTTTTGACATCTAAAATGAAGATAACACTGCATATATCGTGGGGTGTTTATTTTTTACCTTTATGCTAGATATAAAAGAAACTAGTGTGCTTCATTTATGTAATCAATGAAGTGCTACAAGAAAACATTTTTAAAAAAATTTCTCCATGCAACAAAAACATTTTGAACTCTGAAAAAAGATGGGTCGAAACACTCAATAAATTGTGTGCCAGCAAATGTCACACATTGGGGGTTGTGAAACATGTTTTGAGCAACAGGGAGCCACAGCAGAGGGATGAAAGACCACATGCGGCTTCAGAGTCACAGGTTGCAGACCCCTGGACTAAAGCAATGATCTCCTCCAATCTAATGTTGTCTAAATGTTTGTAACCATAATTCTACTAAAGCCATAATGGTGTTGAGGGAAACAGTCTGGAGTAGGCTGAATTAAGGGACCAGAGAAGATCATGATGGAGAACTCAGGTGTCTGTCCCAAGTGGTCCTTTAGCTGGCCTAACAACAATGATACACAATAGATATTTATTTATTTATTTATTTGTCCAATACACAAATACATAGGAAGAAAAATAGACATGTGGTAATATAAAAGAGGGTGAAAGTGAACTTAGAGGAGAGGATATATGAAAGGAAGAGAATATATAAGATAGGTGAAAGAAAGAAAAAGACAATTGGACAGGGGACGAAAGGCACACCAGCGCACTTATGTACGCCCCTTACATATTGTCTCCATGCATATTGCAGAGACCAGAGACTCAACATTTCTGCACATGTATCCTTCTTCTTTAGAAGTCTCTCTTTTTCTGAGTCTGATTGACACATGTCATTAGCAAGATCAGCATGCAAAGATAGCAGGGGTAGGACAGCTTCTGGCAGGATGTTTACCTGTAACAACTTTGGAGGTGTGCTTTTGCCTTAGAGACTTTAATTTTATGTTAAGTTATGTAGGAGTCCTAATTGGTAGACAGGCATGTTCAGAAACATTATGTCTTCCTAGAAATGGTGTCAACTGAGGTCTGGCAACCTGAGATGACCTAAGACTTGTTCTTTTAATGTGCCTCGTATCTGGCTCAACAAGGATGTCCTGATGAATTGCTTTTTTCCCTCTAATAGGTACCTTAACAGATCTAAATGAATTTCTTCTCATCGCTCGCACTAAAAGGCATTTAAAAAACTGCTGAGTTGGCAAAACAGATCTTTCTTTCTTCCAGCCAGTAGGTCTTTCAAACTGGTTGGACACTCAGGCATTGGATGCTTTCAATTTGGGCACACATTATATAGTGTAGATTGAGTTTGCGTATCTTGACTGATCAGCAGAATTTGAAGTTTCAATTTGCTAAGAAGCCACTGTGTTTAATGATACTGCTGTCATACACTTGCTTCATTTGTGAGCTGCCCAGCTCACAAAAGAGCTGGCTGTACAAATTTTTTAAATAGAAAGTGATATGCAAACAAATAACTAAACAGTTCAAGTTTTTAAAGGCAATATTCCTCAATGTTGCTGGAATATGGAGCTTTGACATCCAGAGCAAGGAGAATAGTAGGAAGAAGAAGACAAAGAAGAGGATTTTAGAGATTGCTTCAAGAAGATTGTCCTATATTGGTGGACCAAACTCATATTGTTAGCTGCCCCGAGTCTACGGAGAGGGGAGGCATTCAAATCAAATAATCAAATCAAATCAAATCAAATCAAATCAAATCTTCCTCCTTTTCTCCATGGCTTCTTCTCCCTCTTGAAGATGCGCAAAATCCATTGTTTCACTTCTACCATTCCAATCCAATTTATCATTATTCAGAGTTGGGTGGTTGTTTCAAACAACAAATGCTGGATGTAAAAAGTATGCAGGGGTAGCATCCCACCTCCCGGTGTTTCTCTGGTTTTGAATCACAGCTTTGAGTACCATGTAGCTCCCTTGTCTTTCAAGACTAGTCTGCTGTCTTATATAAGGTAGAAGACACTGATAGACAACCCAGGTGGAATTTGGGAAGGGGCATCATTTTGTCCTGCACCTTTATCCAACAAAGGCATCAGAGATGCTCCATCTCGTAGACTTGAGCCGCCCCGAGTCTACGGAGAGGGGTGGCATATAAATCCAATAAATCTAATCTAATCTATATCTGTTCTCTCCAAAGGCCCAAATGATACTTTCTGTAGAAAGCAAAGGTACAGGTGCATTTTGTTGCCTATTACTCCACTGTTATCATTGTAATTTGGTTCTATTTATAGGATGCCTTGGGAGGATTTTCACTGGAAAAGCAGGATGCAAATAATAAGAGCCAGCAAACAGCTAGAAGGCGCTATTCTGCTCAGTTATCAATTATTTTCTTTTAATGGGGTAATTTATGTTGGTAAAGGAGCTTGAACAATGTCTGAATTACAACAGGTTTATCTAAACTGAATGAAATAATGGAGAAAAGATTTAAAACATTCAAAGCAGCAAGCTACAGGATCAGCTGGGGTTGTTTTAGGATCAGACTAGACATAGAACTAACTATAGCAATCTGATGGTTATGTTTACGCTTTAGAGTAAAGTTAGTGCAAACTGCCAGTTTGAAAGAAGACACAGTAGGGAATGAGCACTTCTTAATCTTTTTTCCAAAAGCTGTTTTCAAAATTAAAATTATTCTTCTAAGTGAAAAAGACGTAATAGTTAAGTTTAAGAAGACTGTCTTGGCATGAGAATGTTGCGCAGATGTTGGTAGCACTTAAAATCTCACTGTAGAGCTGATACATTCCTGCGTGTTCATCAAGCCCCTTCCATAAATTCCTTTTAAATATATTTTTTAAAAGAAAAGAATAAAAAGTTAGTATGCTTAAAAGCAAAGCATCACCTATCTGCATTTCTAATAATAAAGCAAAGATAGTAGCAATAGTTATAGTTGTCTTGAGTGCAATCCCAAAACAAATGAAGCACCACTACAACATCATTGGCATTGACAACTTTACTATCAGTCAATTACAAAAAGAAGCTTTCCTTGTAAAAGCTTATAACATGTGACAATATCTTTAGTATTATTAAATAGTACCTGCTTATCCCGTGACCTTGGGGAGGACTTGGTTGGTGTATAAAAATGCCAGATCCAATCTAAAGACCTGGCTGACTGTGCAGTCAGTCATAATACTATAATAACCCATTTAATATGGTGAAAAACAAACAAATAAACAAAATAATAGCATTCCAGACCAATCATTTTCCAGATTAACAAGCACGGTGTCAGATTGCTAGAATTTCTGAGCATTATGCAGAACCAGTAGATATCCAGGAAAATTGAAAAAGGAAGTCCCCAAACAATATTTTATTATTCTTTCATTCTTTCATTCTTTCATTCTTTCATTCTTTCATTCTTTCATTCTTTCATTCTTTCATTCTTTCATTCTTTCATTCTTTCATTCTTTCATTCTTTCATTCATTCTTTCTTTCTTTATCTATCTATCTATTTATTTATTTATTTATTTATTTATTTATTTATTTATTTAATTGGATTTATATGCTGCCCCTCTCCAAAGACTTGGGGCGGCTTACAATATATAAAAACAACAGAATACAATAGATAAATCCAATTGATTAAAAAACTAAATAATCTAAAATCCCCAGTAATGCTAAAAATCAGTCATACCCATTCAAACAACAACCATACAAACATTCGTCGGCTAGGGGACTAACATATAATTGCACCAAGCTTGGCAGGATAAATGAGTCTTAAGACTCTTGAGAAAGGCGAGGAGGGTGGGTGCGGTGCAAATCTCTGGGGGGAGCTGATTCCAGAGGGCTGGGCTCCCCACAGAGACGGCTCTTCCTCTAGGTCCCACCAAAGGACATTGTCTAGTTGAAGAGACCTAGAGAAGGCCAACTCTATGGGACCTAACCGGTCGCTGGAACTTGTATAGCAGAAGGCAGTCCCACCATTAATTTGGCGAGTCATAGAAGAATAGTAGAAGAAACCCAACGACAATAGGAAATATAGGAGAAACAGCTGATACGAACGATAGAAAGGATACCTTAGATGAAGTAATAACAACATAACCAGTAAAGGTCAGCATTGGGGGGAAAAATGAACCGATCTCCTTCCCATCAAGAAGAAAAATTAAAAGAGAAAATTATGGCCTACGAAAAATTATAAGAGAAAATTATGGCCTATGAAAAATTATAAGAGAAAATTATGGCTACAGAAAGACAAAGGTTGACAGCATTGAAATTACAGCCCAAAATATACCTGGCACTTATAACAATGGATGTTATTCAATCCCAAAGTGAAAAGTCAGTGTGGAAGCCAAGATAAAGAAATTAAGATCAGATCCAAGTAATTTAAAGAATATGAAAGCAAAAATGGAAAAATGTAAGGCTCAAGGCTTAATAAATCTAATAAAGAAATATTGGCTTAACACCAGAAAAAAGTGAATATGCTTTGGAAATCATAAAGCAACAAATCATACTAGCAGCATTGAAAACTAGGAAGCACAAATCATTTATTTTAAACAAAATGTGATAATTCAATAAGATCAGAAGCTATGCTACCAAAATATAAATGGTAATAAAAATTCTGAAAATGAGAAACCAAACAAAAAGGAAACAACTGAGTTCTGGAAAGATCTGTGAAAAATTCAAAAGACCATATTAAATATGTCAAATGGGTAAAATAATTTGAAGATGAATTTACTAAAAATCAAATGGAAGAACTAATAATAACAGAAGAAATTGTTAAAAATAAGAGAAAAAATTAGCAGGGATATCCCCTGGAAATAATCAATTGCATAGTTTTTGCCTAAAATATCAGACTGGCTTAAATCCAATTACAGCTCAACAGTTTTTAATGAAGTATTGCATAAAGGAGACAACAGTGACTGAGTCAAAAGACTGAATGAAAAGGACAACACTAGGAAACTATAGATCAACAATACACTTGCCTGCAGTGTTTAATTTACTCACAGGCATGATAGCAGACAACATCCAAGATTTTTAGAAGAAAATATCATTCTTCTCTAGTATAACAGAAAGGAAATACAGTGGAACCTCTACTTAAGAATGCCTCTACTTAAGAACCATTTTCTACTTAAGAACCCGAGCCCGGAAAAATTTTCCAGGAAATTTGAGAGCCGCATGAAAGGCTGACCAGTTTCCTGCCATTCCCCCTGCATTTCTCTCCCTGGCGCAGTGTATGAGAGGCAGCCTCACGCTGGGTGTATGGGAGGCGCAAGCTCCTCCTCACCGCCTCAGAGTCCCTTTTTTTCATAAGCCTTAAAGTTTTGGATTATTCGGATTCCCCTCACCTCACCTTCTTACTTCGGCAGCGACTGTCCTCCTCCTCTTCCTCTTCCTCCTCCTCCTCCCACTCAAATTCCAAGCTTTTATTTCTTTCCTAATGGGTTTGCATGCATTATTTGCTTTTACATTGATTCCTATGGGAAAAATTGCTTCTACTTACAAACTTTTCTACTTAAAAACCTGGTCATGGAATGAATTAAGTTCTTAAGCCGCTCTGAGTCATCGGAGAGGGGCGGCATACAAATCTAATAAATGATGATGATGATGATGATGATGATGTAGAGGTACCACTGTAAAAGGAAAACTAGAGATAGAAAAAATAACTCCTGATTGTCAAAATAATTTTGGAGAATTACAAAAGCTGAAAACCCAATTTAAATTCAATGTAGTTTGTAGTTTGAATTGATTATAAGAAAGGCATTTGATTCATTGCCACATGGTGGCTCAACAAATGTTTGGAAACAACTAGTGTCTGTAAAAGCAGAATGTTTATAGAAAAATACGGAAGACAGAATTGGTAGCTAGAAATGAAAACTATGGACTTGTCACTGATGGGAGAGGCATCTTCCAGGGTGACACTATTTGACAGGACATGGAGAAGGCTGACTCTGTGGGACCTAATCGGTCGCTGGAACTCAAATGTTCATTAAGTATAAATCATGTATAGAATTAACATGATGACTGAAATATTCTTTGAACTTATTGCAACAAAATAAACAACTCTCTTGAAATAGGTAAAATGCCTACATCGGATAGAAGTAAAAATATATCCATTTCATGTTGGACCTTTCAAACCTGCTGCGCAAATTCGGAACATATGGGCAGGCTCCAATGAGTTTAGAATCTGATAAACCTGTTTCCCTCCCAGCTCCTTACACTTACAGTTAATCTAAAATAACCATCTATTTTTATTGGACAGCCTCACTTTTATAATTGCAAATAACTCTGACAAGATTGCTTGAGGCATGCACTATATTGTCATTAGGATATTGCAACAGGGCTATTGCAGAAGAAGATACAAAGAAAGGCTTTCAGATTAAAATGTCTGCCCAAAACAAACAATTTAGTAATATCAAGGGTATGTCACGTACAACAATAGTACCATTTACTCTTTGAGTATATTTATGGTTGCATTTTTATGGATATTTTTTCCTTCTACTTCCCATTGGGATTGCTCTGAACTATTACTGTATCAGGAGGGGCTGATGATAGTTATTATACTGTGTTAACTATCTTGTGAGTCATTGGGAATTTGCTGGTGTTTTTCTGTAGAACAAAAAGTGAAATAAAAAATAGTTAATGTTGTCAAGTTAGTTTTCTAACTTTCCTTCTTTGGTTCAGTTTATTTTATCCAATCTGAAGGCCTGGCTCACTTTCAATAAGCTTAAAGAAAAATGGCTAAGCCTTTCCCAACTCCCACATCATCCATTGGTGGGGCTTGTTCCCAAAATTTGCTTTGCTCCCCACCCCACTCATAGGCTCAGTTCGAAAATTGCCATTTCAATTCTATCATGGACCCGTCAATGCTACCAGAGACTCAAGGGATTTATAATGGCAAGAAGTTATTTCTAGTTTTAATTGGTGTGTCACTTCCATCTTTTTTATGAGGCATATGAATGATAACTGAGTCACTTTGGTTTCATGCATTGCTAAATCCATGTTTAGATTAGATTAGTCAGCAAGCTTCAGCCGGTAAAGGTAAACCTGCCTCCAGGTTACATTTGACCTTGTTTGGCCTCATAAATAAATTCATGCAGTTCAAGCCTCACAGAATGCTGTGGCTACAGGATTTAGGGCAAGGGTCCCCAAACGTGGCAACTTTAAAACTTGTGGACTTCAACTCAGGGACCGCCTTCTGCTGCACGAATCCCAGCGACCGGTTAGGTCCCACAGAGTGGGTCTTCTCTGGGTCCCGTCAACTAAACAATGCCGCTTGGCGGGACCCAGGGGAAGAGCCTTCTCTGTGGCGGCCCCAGCCCTCTGGAACCAACTCCCCCCAGAGATTAGAATAGCCCCCACCCTCCTTGCCTTTCATAAGCTCCTTAAAACCCACCTCTGTCGCCAGGCATGGGGGAACTGAGATGCTCTTTCCCCCTGGGCCTTTACAATTTCATGTGTGGTATGTCTGTATGTATGTTTGGTGTTTTATATTAATGGGTTTTTAAAATCATTTTTAGTATTTATTGGATTATTATTGTACATTATTTTATTACTGTTGTTAGCCGCCCCGAGTCTCCGGAGAGGGGCGGCATACAAATCAAACAAACAAACAAACAAACAAACAAACAAACAAACAAACAAATAAATAAATAAAACAAATAAACTCCCAGAAGCTCAGCTGCCTGGAGAATTCTGGGGGTTGAAGTCCACAAGTCTTAAAGTTGCCAAGTTTGAAGACCTCTGATTAAGGGAGCATTTTTTTTGTGGGGGCACACATTACCATAGGATTGAGGCAGTTGCCTGGCTTCAGAGCTACAACTCCTGTTACAGCCAGACTCTAAAAATAATGATAGCCACTAGATGGCTACAAAGAGCAAAGTGTTGATCTCTTTGCTGCCATCTAGTGGTTATCTGAGTTTAGTAGCTCAGTTTTTATTTTTTATTTTATTTCTCAATTAGGCATGTATATGTAAATTTTGTATGTGTATGTGTGTGTTCTGGAGAACTGGTAGCAGAAATTTTGAGTAGTTCGGAGAGTGAATACCACCTCTGACTGGCCCCGCCTCCATCTATTTTCTCCCTCCCAAGTCCCAGCTGATCAAGTGGAAATGGGGGTTTTGCAGTAACCTTCCCCTGGAGTGGAGAGAGGATGGGGATTTTACAATATTGGGCCAGAATACCTGCGGGACCCCCTTCTGCCGCATGAATCCCAGCAACCGGTTAGGTCCCACAGAGTTGGCCTTCTCCAGGTTCCGTCAACTGGACAATGTCACTTGGCGGGACCTTGGGAGAGAGCCTTCTCTGTGGGGGCTCTGGCCCTCTGGAATCAGCTCCCCCCCCCCAAGATTTGTACTGCCTTCACCCTTCGTTTGAAAGAGCTTTAAGACTCATTTATGCCGCCAGGCTTGGGACCATTAGATTCTTTCCCCCTGACCAACGAATGTGTTGAGGGAATGTTGAGTGAATGGAATGACTGCTTTTTATGATTTTTTGGGTTTTTAGACTTTTAAATTTATTAATTGGATATTGTATGTTCTGTCTGGGTCCCCCCAGACACCAACACCAACCAAAAAGAGTATCCAGACACACAGGTAAAAAGCAAAGGCAGTTTATATAATTCAAAGCAAACACAGGTAACAAAAACTGTTCTTACAGACATGAACACTATGAAGCTTCACAGAGGTTTCACGAAGGCCAGGCAATAAAGCAGGATTCTTGCTGGCAAAAACAACGCTGGAGATAATAAAACCCACGCCTCCCCCAAGTCTTCCAGACTTCTAGGCCACAAGCCAAGATCAGAGATGCCGAGAATCGAAGCAAGGTCACAGGACTCCCAATTGATACCTCTCCACAAGACTGTAAGGGTGGGCCTGCCTTTTCAACCCTGCTGAGGAGAACCACACCCAAACCCAGCTGTTGCCAATTCAGGGATGGAAATACCTTTCTAATTGGCCCCTTCTTTGAGCTGCCCGTCTCTGCCTCATGTCTATTATAGCCTGTGCGTCTTCATCCAATGAATCCAGGCTACTAGCTGGGGAGAGCCCCCCCGGGGGGTCTCAGGCTGCTCTCCCTCCTCCTCTTCCTGACATTCCTCTCCCCCGTCTGCCTGGTCCTCCCCCTCCTGTTCACTGTCCTCCTCCTCTGGGCATGGATCCGGCAGAGATCCAGCCGGACCCTGAGGAGCCTCAGGCCACAACATTGTATATCGTTCATTATATGTTGTAAGCCACCCCGAGGCCTCGGAGAGGGGCATCATAAAAGTCAAACAAACAAATATCCTTCCCCTGGAATGGGGAGGGAATGGAGATTCTACAGTATCCTTCCCCTGCTAGCCACACTCACAGAAATGGTAGGGAAAAATTTTGAATCTCACCACTGATATATACACATACTGGTAGTCTAACCCACCCACCATGGTCCCAGTTAAGACAGCCTGCCCTAATTAACAACAATCGAGTCAACCAGGAACTATTTGGAAAGAAATCACTGAGTGCAGCGTGTGGAAACTAGTATGGCCCCTTTATGGCTTGTGGACTTCAACTCCCAGCATTCCTCAGGCAGCCATGCTGCCTCAGGAATTCTGGAAATTGAAGCCCACAAGTCATAACAGGGACACAGTAGTTCCCCATCTCTGATGGTGAAATACCTTTGCTGTTCTAGATTGAAAGGATTGCTAAGTGTTTTACAGCAGGGCTTTCGGATTTTACAGGATCTGCAGAGGGTTTTCTGATAGGATGTGAACTTATCTTTCAAGTGCTCTTTCTTTCATGAATTTTGGAGGTTGGAATTGTGATATCTTTCATATATCAAAACTTTTGTTTTCATCTAGTTTTGTTTTCTTTCTTTATTCTACTCGGTTTTGTGTTTTAATGCCCTGGTATTTCTTGATAAATCTAAAAGATCTATGACAAGGTAGAGGGCAGTGAAAATATTTACTGACCCCTCACATTCCGGACATAAACTGTTTCAACTCCTACCCTCAAAACATCTCTATAGAGCACTGCGCACCAAGACAACGAGACACAAGAACAGTTTTTTCCTGAATGCCATCAATCTGCTAAACAAATAATTCCCTCAACACTGTCAAACTTTTTACTAAGTCTGCACTTCGGGAAAAAGGTATACAGAGAATAGAACAGTTATATGAAAAGGATGGAAGGATCAATAGAAATGAAATAGAGAGATGCGTTGGACAACAAAATTGGTTACAAGTTAATGCAATAAATACGTACTTAAGTAAAAAGGAAAATATAGAAATATTCCTCAAACAAGAAACAAATTTAGAGAAGATATTATGGGAAAAGAGTAAGAAATTGATGAATGGGATATGGAAGGCATAATTGAAAATATCAAAAGAATTAAAAATACAAGGATAAGAGAGATGAGAAGAAAAATTTTACACAAATGGTATTATACACCAGTACAATTAGCACGCTTTCAAACGATGATGAAAGGGAATTGTTGGCATGGATGTAAGGAAAAAGGAGTATTTATGCATATGTTTTGGGAATGCAGTAAAGTCCAAAAACTTTGGAAGCAAATACAAACGGAAGTGAATAAAATTACGAATAGTAACTGGAAATTAACCAAGAAAGCAGCAATATTGATAAAAAAAACAGTGAGGTAAAAGAATATGAAGAAATTAAAACTGCAGCAATAGAAAGTGCCCAAGCAACTATAGTGCTTGGGTGGAAAGATGCTAAAAAATGGATGATAAAAAATTGGTGCAGGTACATGGTGGGAAAAGGTCAAAAACCATATATTAATATTAGTAAGCGATGCAAATGTAAAAAAATAAAATTCAATCACTCTATAAAGAATGAGCAATGTAACCCGGAGCTGAGGTAAATGAAAGATATAGAATTGAATCTTCCCTGGTGGAGGGATATATGATTTTGTTTGTTTGGTGATGGCACACACATTTATGTTTGAATTTCTGTTTATTTTTTGTTAAAATTTTAAAAAATCAATAAAATTTATTTTTTTAAAAAAATACTAAGTCTGCACTTCTATTTCTACTTGTTTTTTCTCGTCATTCCTATCATCCTTTCCCTCCCACTTAGGACTGTATGACTTAACTTGTTGCTTGTATCCTAAGATTTTTATTAATATTGATTGTTTCTTCATTGTTTCTTTGACCCCTATGACAATCATTAAGTGTTGTACCTCATGATTCTTGACAGTTGTATCTTTTTCTTTTATGTACACCGAGAGCATCTGCACCAAAGACAAATTCCTTGTGTGTCCAATCACACTTGGCCAATAAAGAATTATATAAAGAATTCTATAAATGAAAACGGTGGGTCTACCTCTAGCACTTTAGCTGCTCTCCAACCCTGCTTCCAGGTACGGTAGCTTTGGCAAGCTTCAATCCATAGCAAATACATTCCCTTTCCAATCATGCTAGTTCAGGAATTCTGGGAGTTGAAGTCTACATGTCACAGAAGAGCCAAAATTGCTGCCCCTGTGCTAGACCAATGGTTCTCAACCTGGAGGTTGGGATCACTTTGGGAGTCGAACGACTGTTTCACAGGGGTCGCCTAAGACCATGGGAAAAGAGAAATTTTCTACGGTGTTAGGAACTAAAGCTTCTATTCTGGCGCCTTGGAACATATTTTTACAATCCAACCAGTCAGGCGTTTATAGTGGGGATGACCTTCTTGCCAATCAGCTTAAAGCTCTGTTGGGAGAATTGGCTCTAGACTTATGGTTGAGGGTCACCACAACATGAGGAACTGTATTAAGGGGTCGCGGCATTAGAAAGCCTGAGATCCACTGCTAGACCATGAGGTCATCAGTTACAGGTCAAATGGAATACAGTGTTCCCTCGATTTTTGTGGGTTTGAACTTTGCGAAAAGTCTATACCACGGTTTTTCAAAAATATTAATTAAAAAATACTTCACGGTTCCCCCCCATACCACGGTTTTTCCTGCCCGATGACGTCATATGTCATCGCCAAACTTTCATCTGCCTTTAATAAATATTTTTTAAATAAACTTTAATAAATAAAAATGGTGAGTAATAATCTAAATGGTTGCTAAGGGAATGGGAAATTGCAATTTAGGGGTTTAAAGTGTTAAGGGAAGGCTTGTGATACTGTTCATAGCCAAAAATAGTATATTTACTTCCGCATCTCTACTTTGTGATACTGTTCATAGCCAAAAATAGTATATTTACTTCCGCATCTCTACTTCGTGGCAATTCGACTTTCGCGGGCCGTCTCTGAACGCATCCTCCGCGAAAATTGAGGGAACACTGTACATCTATATAGAATGCTGGTGAGACCACATTTGGAATACTGTGTTCAGTTCTGGAGACCTCACCTACAAAAAGATATTGACAAAATTGAACGGGTCCAAAGACGGGCTACAAGAATGGTGGAAGGTCTTAAGCATAAAACGTATCAGGAAAGACTTAATTAACTCAATCTGTATAGTCTGGAGGACAGAAGGAAAAGGGGGGACATGATCGAAACATTTAAATATGTTAAAGGGTTAAATAAGGTCCAGGAGGGAAGTGTTTTTAAAAGGAAAGTGAACACAAGAACAAGGGGACACAATCTGAAGTTAGTTGGGGGAAAGATCAAAAGCAACATGAGAAAATATTATTTTACTGAAAGAGTAGTAGATCCTTGGAACAAACTTCCAGCAGACGTGGTAGATAAATCCACAGTAACTGAATTTAAACATGCCTGGGATAAACATATATCCATCCTAAGATAAAATACAGAAAATAGTATAAGGGCAGACTAGATGGACCAGGAGGTCTTTTTCTGCCGTCAGACTTCTATGTTTCTATGTTTCTATGATAAGAATATAGCAAGTAAAGATCTTGGATCTCTATGAGAATGGTTGCAGGACAAAACCCCTGTAAAACAAAGTTCAGTTGGTAGGCTGTATATATTTTGTTATCCATCCTTAGGAAGAACTGCAAATTTACTCTGCACAATGAGGCCACATTGTTCCAGAGAGTTGTTTAAAGTTGTTATGATTGTGCAGAAGAAGGATGATATGTTCCAATTCTCTGGAAAGGAGATATACCTGTTCCTGTGTAATTTCTCACTTGTTATGTGAATCACCAAAGTTGTTAAATGAATCATGAGATCATTAAGCAAATCTTGCTTCCCACATTGACTTTGCTTGTCTGGGAAGATTACAAAGGGTGATTACATCACCCTAGGACGTATATCTGTCATAAATAAATGTCAATTGCCAGGTGCCTGAATTTTGATCACATGACCATGGGAATGCTGCATCAGTCATAAGTGTGCAAATCGGTCACCAGTTACTTTTTAAGGGCCGTTGCAACTTCAAATACTCACTAAATGAATGGTTTTAAGTTGAGGACTACTTTAATATAAAATCAGCATCATTACCTTTCAGACAATATTGCTATTAATTATAAGCTCTATTGCTACTTAATCTGCTTGTATCTGAGAATTACCTGAAAAAAATGCTTGTACTTTTGGAGAAAATAATATTTAAATTTATTTATTTATTTATTTATTCATTCATTCATTCATTCATTCATTCATTCATTCATTCATTCATTTATTTATTAGATTTGTATGCCGCCCCTCTCCGTAGACTCGGGGCAGCTCACAACAGCAATAGAACAATTCATAACAAATCTAATAATTTAAAAACATTAAAAAACCCCATTATTAATCAGATATATATACAAACATACCATACATAAATTGTATAGGCCCAGGGGAGATATCTCAATTCCCCCATGTCTGGCGGCAAAGGTGGGTTTTAAGGAGTTTACGGAAGGCAAGGAGGGTGGGGGCAGTTCTAATCTCCGGGGGGAGCTGGTTCCAGAGAGTCTGGGCTGCCACAGAGAAGGCTCTTTTTGGTTTAATCTAATTGTGGTTTAAATACTTTTTAAAAATGTTCTTCTAGTGTTTCTAAGCCTAGCAAATTAAGTCATTTTGTCAGCATAGCTCCAGTATTATAATAGCAATAGCACTTAGATTTATATACTGCTTCACATGCTTTTACAGCCATCTAAGTGGTTTATAGCAGTGGTTTATTTACCACTAAGTGGTTTATTTACAGCCATCTAAGTGGTTTATAGCAGTGTTTCCCAACCTTGGCAACTTGAAGATATTTGGACTTCAACTCCCAGGTTGGGAAACACTGGTTTATAGAGTAAGCTGAGTCAGCTTTGAACTGTGAATTGCAGTACTGCATTCTAACCACTGAGCCATCACAGCTCTTCCATAAGGAAGAAGGATCAATGAGAAAGAATTTTTTAAAAATCCATCAAATTCATAGTTAAGCAAAGAGGTGGGGCAAGGCAACATCTGCTAGAGTAAATTTTGATTGGAAATTTGTGGTTTGGTATATTATATGAACATAATTAGGGTATCCCAGGCTGAACTGGGAGATATCCATTCCAATATTGCCAAACCATACAAAATATTGTCATAGATTTGCTCTTGAGCAAGAGAAGCAAAGGATTCTTCCTACTTTATGACTGTTGGAATCAGGATTACTAAAGAATTCCCTCTCCCGTATACATAATTCACAATATGTGAAAAAAAAAATAGGTGCTTGTGTTTAACACCCTAATTAATGTAGATCAATCAACCTGGCCCCTGCTATGTAGATCAGCCTACAATTCCCACTTGTTGGCTTTTTATGCCATTAATTCCTAGGTAGCCAGCAGGAACTATTTAATTTGGAATGGGTGGAAAAAATAGAAAGGGCCTTATGCTCACTCATCAATTGACTTTTAACTTTGACTCCATATAATTTCAGCATTTGGGGTGCTGTTATTCCTGGGGTAGACAGAAAGTCCTGTAGAGATATATTGGTTTACTCTTGCCTGATAGTCTTCATTGGCAGTAGCTTTTCAGTGCCTCTTACACTGTCTTTTCCCCTTCTACTTTTACCAAAGCTGACATTTTTGGAGAAGAAAGTGGTTTTTCTGAATTTTTTAAAACCTTCCTTGAAAATCCCCTTTCTTTTATCCCTTCGGCAATTTCATGTAATCCTTCCAGAAAATCTGCTTTAACCATCAAAGCCTTGTTGTCTATCACAGCCTGACAAAGCACATTGGCTCTTAGAAATGTTTAAGCTTTTAGCACATAGCCATTTGCAGAAAGGCATATAAATGCCAAACTAGTAACTTTTAAAATCTAGCTTAGAGGGCTGGATCAAGTTTTCCTAGACTCATAATTCATGGTGAATTTATATTGAAGATTATTGTTACTATACTTATGCATTAATACCTCGTTCGGTTTTTATGTAATTGTTTTTGCAATGGAAATTTTTCAGTCTCGTTCATGCAGCTATTTCTTTTATTTATTTTTCCGGTAAAACCCAAGATTACTGTGTTCCAGGACATGTTACTTCTAATAAAAAGGAACAAGCATGAATGATTAGAGATTGGGCAGCACTATCAAAGGTTATTTTGTCTGCAGAGGAAATTGAATCACTGATCTAGAAGTCAACTCATATCTCAGAAACTATTTCTAAATGTTGCAATATATTGTTCCATTAAGATCTTTCATTTACAGTAACAGTAAAATGAATACATTGTTAAATGCTTTATACACAATGCCACAGGGGATTCTTTATCCTGTAATCAGGGCAAAGGAACAGAGTCACTGAAGAAAACATCGGACTAGCAAAAGCATATATGTGCTGTCTCTGCATCGGAAAACTGATGCAATTTTTTGTTTAAGAATACTGTACAATATCAAGATCTAGCCAAAGTACATTGACCTTGTTAGAATTTATCTTCATTTCACTGGATCTCATCCAAGCCAAATAGTTTTCTTGGGCTTTTATAAATTTACTGTGCCTGATTTTGACTTTTAAAAAGAGAGAAAATTAGAGATTCAATTTTTTAAATTGAAATCAGGTAAAGAGTCTTTGCATCCATACTTCGGAAATATCATGGGGGATAATAAAGATCCCCGAATAAAATAATTGTTTCACTGCCAGTCAGAATTCCCAGTCATATAGCCAAGGATACGACATACTGCCAATATGTTGTTCTTCCTCCATTGCTGCTGAACAGCTCAGTTTGATGGAGCAGAGAACAAAGGAGAGAGGTTTGGCTTCCACAATCCATTCTATTCAACCCCCCAGGACATTATTTTAGTTTTTTTATTTATTTTATATTATATTTTATTTTATTTTTTATTTTTTATTTTTTATTTTTTATTTTTTATTTTTTATTTTTTATTTTTTATTTTTTATTTTTTATTTTTTATTTTTTATTTTTTATTTTTTATTTTTTATTTTTTATTTTTTATTTTTTATTTTTTATTTTTTATTTTTTATTTTTTATTTTTTATTTTTTATTTTTTATTTTTTATTTTTTATTTTTTATTTTTTATTTTTTATTTTTTATTTTTTATTTTTTATTTTTTATTTTTTATTTTTTATTTTTTATTTTTTATTTTTTATTTTTTATTTTATTTTATTTTATTTTATTTTATTTTATTTTATTTTATTTTATTTTATTTTATTTTATTTTATTTTATTTTATTTTATTTTATTTTATTTTATTTTATTTTATTTTATTTTATTTTATTTTATTTTATTTTATTTTATTTTATTTTATTTTATTTTATTTTATTTTATTTTATTTTATTTTATTTTATTTTATTTTATTTTATTTTATTTTATTTTATTTTATTTTATTTTATTTTATTTTATTTTATTTTATTTTATTTTATTTTATTTATTATTTTTTTATTATTATTTATTATTTTATTTTATTTTTATTTTATTTTACTTTACTTTATTTCATTTTATTATTTTATTTATTTGTCAAATATGTCTAGGATAGTAGTAGCTTGCATAAACATAACATAAGTAAAAAGTAATGATAAAAGAGGACAATAGGACAGTAGGACAGGGACAGTTGGCACAGTGGTGTGCTTATGCATGCCCCTTAGGAATGGGGAGAGGTTGACTGTAGACAGTCTAAGGTTAAAGTTTTTGGGGTTTGGGGAAGAAACCATAAAGTCAGGTAGTGCATTCCAGGCATTGATCACTCTATTGCTGAAGTCATGGTTTTTGCAATCGTGTTTGGAGCGGTTTACATTTAGTTTGATTCTATTATGTGCCCGTGTATTACTGCGGTTGAAGGTGAAGTAGTCATTAACAGGAAGAATATTTTGGTATATGATTTTATGAATCACATTTAAATCAGATTGGAGGTGACGTAGTTGTAAATTGTCTAATCCCAGTATTTCAAGTCTGGTGGAATAAGGTATTTTGTTGAGAGTGGAGGAGTGAAGATCTCTTCTTGTGAAATATTTCTGAACTCTCTTGACTGTATTAATTTCTGATATGCAGTGCAGGTCCCAGACAGGTGAGCTGTATTCCAGAATTGATCTAACAAATGTTTTGTAAGCTCTGGTTAGCAGTGTAATAGGAGAAGAAGCTATGTAAGATTAGATTAACAACTCTTAGTGCCTTTTTGGCAATGTTGTTACAGTGGGCTCTGGCACTTAAGTCATTAGGTATGATTACTCCAAGGTCTTTGACAGAGTGAGGATAATCTACAAGAAGAAGAGCCCTTCACTCCTCCACTCGAAATAGAATACCCTACGAGACTAGACTTTCAATCCTGGGCCTAGAAAGTCTAGAACTAAGATGCCTTAAACAAGATCTAAATATTGCCCACAAGATCATATGCTGCAATGTTCTGCCTGTCGGCGACTACTTCAGCTTCAACCACAACAACACAAGAGCACACCACAGATTTAAACTTAATTAACCGCTCCAAACTTTGACTAAAAAATATGACTTCAGTAACCGAGTTGTCGAAGCGTGGAACTCCATAGTGTCATCCCCAAACCCTCAACACTTTACCCTTAGATTATCCACGGTTGACCTATCCAGATTCCTAAGAGGTCAGTAAGGGGCGAGTATAAGTGCACTAGAGTGCCTTCCGTCCCCAGTCCTATTGCTCTCCTATATCTCCTATACTTTTCTTCTATTCCTATATCTCTTCTTTCATTGATATGTTCTATTACTATATCTTCTTTTCTATTCTTTCATAGATATATTTTACTATGAGTATCTCCTCTATAACCTTCATCATGTATTTTACTATGTGTATATAGATATATACCCACTAAAACCCTCATTGTGTATTGGAATGAATGAATGAATGAATGAATGAATAAATAAATGTTTGTTTCCTCCACGTTTGGCCAATGTGTAAGACAGAGCATTTGTTGGTTGAAATTTGAAGTTGGCAGTTTGGCCATTCTGCTACAGGTATTTTTGAAGGGTGGCACCATTGTTGGTGAGATTAAATAGTTTAAATGAACTAGAATATCACATTAATAAAAGTCAAATAATAATATAATATTTCTCAAGTTAAACAGTGCCTGAATTATTAACTGATCAAGTGAATGGAAATAGACAGTTAAACGTTATAATGAAAAATGAGGGTAGGAAGGAATGTTGGTGGAAAGACAACCAGACTACCAGATGATCCTGTGGGTGAAACACGCTGAAAAGTATGGAATACTGAAATACTTGCTTCAGCCTTGCCAATTTTCCATTAACCATAAGGCAAGAATAGAGCTATATTGCTGGGATAAGGAGGCAGATGGAGGCCTTGTCTCCATGTCTGTGTCATTATCTCATTTCTTCAGTCTCGGTGAGCAAAAAAAAAAAAAAAATCCAGGAGATTGCAGAGAGAAATGTACCACCAATCAAGTGTGGAACAAATTTGAAAAGTGGAAAAAAGACTTTAAAAAAAAAAAAAGCTCATTGAGGAGTACAATGACAGGCCATTGATTTCCCTTCCATACCATGCAGTGGGGGCAAGTCTAGGAGGGTGGATCAATTCTCCTCAGGTAAGGTGACATCATCAGACTTTCCACATCTGCATTTAATGGTTATCCCTTGGTGATCTGTTTATTTATTTGTTTTGTTTTATATTTTTTCGACTTCTAGGCCGCCCAATGCCAGTGGGACTCAGGGTGGCTTACGATACAAATTACAATGATAAAAGAAGTCAAACATAAATGTTAAAACGATAAAATCCCAATTAGAACCCACCTCTGTTGCCAGGCATGGGGGAATTGAAATATTCCCTTCCCCTAGGCTTATAAAGTTTATGTATGGTATGACTGTATGTATGACTGATCTCTTAAATTGGGGTTTTTAAATTTTTTAATATTAGATTTGTTTATGTTGTCTTTTTATTGTTGTTAGCCGCCCAAGTCTGTGGAGAGGGGCGGCATACAAATCAAATCAAATCAAATCAAATCAAATCAAATCAAATCAAATCAATCAATAAAATAAAATAAAATAAAATAAAATAAAATAAAATAAAATAAAATAAAATAAAATAAAATAAAATAAAATAAAATAAAATAAAATAAAATATAAAATAATAAAATAAAATAAAATAATAAAATAAATAAAATAAAATAAAATAAAATAAAATAAAATAAAATAAAATAAAATAAAATAAAATAAAATAAAATAAAATAAAATAAAATAAAATAAAATAAAATAAAATAAAATAAAATAAAATAAAATAAAATAAAATAAAATAAAATAAAATAAAATAATTATAAAACCCATGATGCAAAAAATCCAATCAACATACATACATGACACTCCACACAATTCGGCTGGGACAGATGTAAACGTTCACAGCCCCCAACCCTACCGGCAAAGCCAGGTCCTCACAGCCTTTCGGAAGGACAGTATGGGCATCGGGTGGGGGTGGGGAGTTGGTTCCATAGAGCCAGAGTAGCCACAGAGAAGCCCTCCCCCATGGTCTCGCCAACCTGCATTGCTTTGTCAACAGGACCTGGAGAAGGCTAAGCCTGTGCAATCTTATTGATCTCTGGGAGGTATGCAGCAGGGGACAGTCCTGTACAGTTCAATAGTTCAATATCAACTTTATTTGATTAGTCAATCGACCATATCAAAGCGAGGAAAAGGACCACATCGGTCGTCATAAAACTGTGACTGGTTAAAATACAATAAAATTGGCTAAAATAGAGGGAATTTGAATAAATAATAAGTTAAAATGCAGTATAATATGCTAAAATTGAGTAGTAAAACATGAGAATATAACTCGTGCAAAGGATTATATTAAACAAATCTAAGATACTGATATAAAATATTCTTAAGTGAGTTCATCTCCTTTGCATGCCACCCCAATATGTTCTATAAAACGTATTCTCATCAGAACAGCCCTGGCTATAAACTTAGTGGTTCTAGAAACTACATATATATTTGTACCCTGAAGAAAATATGATAATTGTTTATTACAGTCCCAGTGTATGGTTTTGTCAAGTAGGGGCTGTAAATACTGAGGTCTTACTGAGGACTATGAGACAGTCCTGTAAATAGTCTGGTCCTCAACCATGTAAATTAGTTTAGTCTAAGGGGCGTACATAAGTGCACTGATGTGCCTAACGTCCCCTGTCCAATTACCTTTCCTTTTCTCATATATCCTATATATTCTCTCCCTCTCATCCACTCCTCTTCTTTTTTACTTACTATCCCTATATATACTACTTAATGTCTATTTCATTCCATATGTATTGTATATTGGACAAAGAATAAACAAATAAATAAATAAAAATTAACAGTGTGGGTTTGTCCCACAGTGCCAAAGATCAGGGATTGTTTTAAAACTCTGTAATGCCATTTTAGTGGCCTGCAATGAAGTTCTGCATTCAAGCAAGCTTAAGGTTACCTTGGCATATTTATTGCAGAGCATTTTGAAGCTGTATTTTCAGACATAGAATAGAACAGAACAGAACAGAATTCTTTACTGGCCAAGTGTGATTGGACACACAAGGAAATTGTCTTGGTGCATATAAAAGAAAAGATATGTTTGTCAAGAATCATGAGGTATAACACACTTAATGATTGTCATAGGCTACAAATAAGCAATAGAATCATATTTTCAAAGATGGACATTTTAAAGAGGAAATTGGACTGCCATTTGGCTGGGATGCTATAGGGTTCCTGCGTAGGCAGGAGGTTGGACTTGATGACCCGCATGGTCCCTTCTAACTCTAACAATAAATTAAATAAATAAATAAATAAATAAATAAATAAATAAATAAATAAATAAATAAATAAATAAATAAATAAATAAAATAAAATAAAAGATATTCTACATTCAACATTGCTAGCTTTCGGGATTCAGTCCAAGATTTCTTTCTTCCACCTTACTGCTTTTCTGGAGATTCTCTTCTCGCCTGAATAATTTATATAAATGCCAGAATCTTTGCATCTTGTACATGCTGCTACCTGTGGATAGAGGACATGGATGTTGGGAAGGAACTTCTGCACTAGTATCATCAACTAATTAACATGAATAATAAGAACAATTTATTTGATTTGTATGCAGCCCCTCTCCACATGAAGATATAGTTTTTAATCAGGATTGTGTAGGAGTTCCAGGACAAACATACTCATCCATGGTGCTCATTACAGTGTTGCAAAAAAAAAAAAAAAAAAAAAAAATCAGACAGCATAGGAATCATTACTACAAGGTCACCATAGCCCTGAGGTTGTAATTCATCAGTGTTCTCTATTATGGAGTCCATTCATCTCCTGCAAATGGATAGAGGCTTGAGACATCTGTCCCCACAGTTTTGAGACAATGTGGCATATCAATGTGGCAGTTGGAACAATTAACCAGTGAAATGAGACTTGCCTCCAAAAGTTGTGAAAGCTCCAAAACTGGAAGTTTTTAAGACGAGATTGGACAAGCATTTGTCTGAAATGGTGTAGGGTTTCATGCCTAAGCAGGGGGTTGGACTTGTAGACCTCCAAGATGCCTTCTAATTCTGTTATTCTATTCCCATTCCCACTCCCACTCCCACTCCCAATTCCCAATTCCCAATTCCATCTCATCCCATCCCATCCCATCCCATCCCATCCCATCCCATTGTCAGGCCAAAGCCATTTTATTTGGGATCTTATGCCTGCCACACTTTATATTATTCTACAATGCATTTTCTATTGTGGGAAAATGGGAGGGGGGGTTGTATGAAGTTGCTAGTATGTAGCCATAACAAATTATTTTTAGAAAGCCAAGGTCATCCTTTATCTCTGCACCTGCACGGAAGGAGGTGGGTGGACTCTGTCAGCATGGCAACAGAAGATTGGACAACGTGATGGATTTGTGAGTATGAGAGCAAGGACTTGAACTTTCACTGAGGGGTGAAACCTGGGAAGCTTAAGATTCACCACATATGCCAACATGGCTCTACTAATAAATTGGTACTTTGGGGAATAATTTGCCTTGGACTGATTTAATTTTGGATGCTATTTGGAACCCTAACTCCCATCCCATCCCGTCCCGTCCCGTCCCGTTCTAGTCTAGTCTAGTCTAGTCTAGTCTAGTCTATTTATCTAAAACTGCCTCTGTTGGGATAATGTTGCTTTCAGGTCAAAACTCAAACAGGGATCTGGGCACTCACCTTGGACAGAGGTACATTATTGGCTGCAAATGGTGTGTAGTCGGGAAAGACTTTTATGATGGAGTTGCTCATAGTGCTTTTAATTGTCATTTCCTTTTTACTGTGCTAACATTTTATCCCATTGCCCTTAATTTAGTGTATGGCACACAAGAAAATGGTGCTGAGGCTCATGGACACGTTCAATTAAAAAACTGGGGCAACTTTTCACATGTCTTGCACTGACCTGAGTATTTTCTAAAAGAAGATACATTATTACAATAAGCTCCAATGCTTTCCTGATCAATATCCAAAATCCACAGGACACCAATATCAGGGCAAAACAGGACAAAGATGCTTCACCAGAAGAGCCTTTCACTCCTCCACTTGAAACAGAATACCCTATGGAACTAGACTTACAATCCTGGGTCTTGAAAGCTTAGATCTATGACGCCTTAAACATGATCTAAGTATTGCCCACAAGATCATATGCTGCAATGTCCTGCCTGTCAAAGACGATTTCAGCTTCAACCACAACCACACAAGAGCACACAACAGATTCAAGCTTAATATTAACCGCTCCAAACTTGACTGTAAAAAATATGACTTTAGTAATCGGGTTGTCGAAGCGTGGAACTCATTACCAGACTCTGTAGTATCATCCCCTAACCCCCAACATTTTACCCTTAGACTATCCATGGTTGACCTCTCCAGATTCCTAAGAGGTCAGTAAGGGGCGTACATAAGTGCACTAGAATGCCTTCCATCCCCTGTCCTATAGTCTCTCCTATATTTCTTCTCTACTATATCCTCTATAACCTTCATTGTGTATTATTGTGTATTGGACAAAATAAATAAATAAAAAAAAGACAAAGATGAATGATCAGATGATCCAGCAGGAGAGGTCTTGCCTGAGTCATACCCAATGATATAACAGCCAGTTGGGTTTTGAGCTATTAGCATCTGTTTGGTTGAGCGCCCAGAATGTTTAAATCAAAAGTAGCTATATGGTTGGAATGCTTCATACCCAGCTGTAGACCTTGACATTTATGGCTAAGTAATCTGCATGCGATAAGTAATAATTCCATGTTCCAGCAGGAGTGAAAGGAGAGGAGGAATTACAGGGGTAATTTTGAAGGAGGCATTGACTTCTGCTATGGAAAGCAGGTCACTAACAGCAGCTTTCATATTCCTAGAAGCTACCCAGGAACCAGGCACCATTGACAAGGCAAAAAAAGGCAAATCTCAATATGTCTACCCACAGGCATCTTTTTACCTCATGCCTTGAATTCCCAAACAAGGCACAGCTCAAATCTGGAGATATATTTTTTACCCAATACTTTCTACTTGGCAGCAGGAGTGGGCTGCTATGGCTTCACATGGTTTGAGAGAAGCTGTAGATAATGTTATTGCTAGTTCAGAGAACCTCCAAATCCCACCCCTAGCTGGTCCCACCCAGTAATGGGCTGCTGCCCCCATGGGGGGGGGGACACACAGTGGGGTTAGTAAGTTTATGCACTATTTATTGAATATTTAATAGTTGCTTTATTGCCCTTCCTTCTCTAGTACCTTATTATGATCCTTAATTACTTTTAAAATAGGAAATGATTGAATAGTGTGTTTTTACCCATACACACTTTAACCATTTTAATCATTATCTAGAACTGAACTTTTATAGCAATTAAAGAAATTTGAGATACTTGCCTAATCAGTTGTCATACTGAACCTTGTGGGTTCAGTACAAAACCTTAAAATGTTACTGTGCTCCTCAACAAATAATGCTGTCTATCATTTGTCCTGAACAAGAATTAATGACACATCCACGTAGAGTGATACATAGGAGACAACAACCGAAGGATTATTACAAGAGAAAATGAGGCCACCTGTGGTTGGGTGGGGCTGCTGTAATTAGTGCTACAGATAAAGGTGCAACCTGGTGTTTTAACCTCATGGCAGTTTATCTGATTCATTGTTTCATCAAGATCGTGGTTTTTGTGCTGTTCAAGATTGTGTTTGGACTCTCTGGACTTTAGAATTGGACTCAATTTTCCAGTTATTGGGTGAGCAATTGGATTGCATTTAACCTGTACCTTGTATGTACCAGAAAATCCCTTTGACATTTAAAAAGGGAGCTGTTTCTGTTTTTCTGTTTATAAAAACTTTTGGGTTTTCCTTTTATTGTGTGGTGTGTGTCTTCCTGGACTAATTACCCTGTAATTACGGGCGGTTGAAACACGCCGGCAGAACAGGTTGGTAAGCTACTCCCAACCAATCACATGACCTTTAAGCCACTCCTGGTCAGATGATTGTCAAGCCACTCCTACCCGGTCACATGACCATCAAGCCATATCCACAAAATAAGCCACATCCACAGTGTGGCAGTAAAAATGTTGGCAGCCCATCACTGAATGTAATAATAATAATAATAATAATAATAATAATAATAATAATAATAATAATAATAGTAATAATAATAATAATAATAGTAGTAGTAGTAGTAGTACTGCTGCTGCTGCTAATAATAATAATAATAATAATAATAATAATAATAATAATAATAACAATAATAATAATAATTTATTAGATTTGTATGCCACCCCTCTCTGAGGACTGTGTTACATTATGCTATTGCTAAAAAAATACTCTGTCCATATTTTGGACAGAAAGGATCACTGGTTTGAAAGAAAAGTTAAATAGGTCATCTATGTCAAAAATGAACAGCCCTCTCTCAACAGAGGAGGACAAATCATCTCTCTCCAATCTACAACATAGTCCTTTCAACAGTTCCAAGAAGCCTCTATACCCATTTGCACCACTAAGGTGACCCTGAGGACACAGATAAAGGTGGCCTTAATGACCCGATGAAAGAATGCAAATGTCCAGCTGTCTGCAAGGAGTATATATCCTTCCATTCCCCACCATCCAATCAGAGCCAAAGAAGCTTTTTGGATGAGAAGTGAAACATCTTCAAAGAAAAACCAGAAAGTCCAGTGGTCTCTTTAAAAATGCACCTTTTGGACAACCATGACCTGGATGACTGAGAATCTCCACAGACATCTAGTTAAATAGATGGATCATCAGGACGCTCAAAGAAATTTAATTTAAGTTATGATTTAACTTATTTCTATGCACGTCAACAAAGGTTAGCATTTAGCATTTAGACTTATATACCGCTTCATAGTGCTTTTGCAGCCCTCTCTAAGCGGTTTACAGAATCAGCATATTGCCCCCAACAATCTGGGTCCTCATTTTACCCACCCCGGAAGGATGGAAGGCTGAGTCAACCTTGAGCTGGTGGTGAGATTTGAACTCCTGAACTACAGCTAGCAGTTAACTGGATTAGCCTGCAGTGCTGCACTCTAACCACTGCGCCATCCCAGCTCTGTTAGTTTCTACGGTTAGTAGAAATCATATTGGGGGAGCCAAGGAAATGCATTCAGCAGAATTCCAAGTGGAATGACACAATTACCCCCCTCCCTTGATCTCTTTCTGTACCTTGAGAATTGTCTATAATCTCATGAGGGTACAGAACCAGAGATGGCATGAATGGAGGACTCAGACAGATACATAAAACTGGTTTAGGCTAATCAAGTCTATCCAGGTCTTTCCCACCCTCCCCATATCCATAGCGCCAAACCTCTAACACTTTGCTAATACAGTGGTACCGCTACTTAAGAACTTAATTTGTTTTGTGACCAGGTTCTTAAGTAGAAATGTTTGTAAGTAGAAGCAATTTTTCCCATAGGAATCAATGTAAAAGCAAGTAATGCGTGCAAACCTATTAGGAAAGAAATAAAAGCTTGGAATTTGGGTGGGAGGAGGAAGAGGAAGAAGAGGAGGAAGACAGTTGCTGCCCAGAGTGAAGGGAGCATTTTTTTCTCTGGGCGCTGGCAGAGGTTTATTCCCTCTCCAAGCGCCCAGAGAAAGGAAAATGTTTCGTTCGCTCTGAACTGCCAAAGCCTCCTTAAGTGCCACTGAAAGGCTCCTCTGGCAGCCCAGAATAGCCCAAGATGGACGGGACTAAAGGGGGAATGGCAGAAAATTGGCTGGGCCTTGGTGCTGCTCTCAAATTTCCTGGGAAATTTTTCCGGGCTCGGGTTCTTAAGTAGAAAATGGTTCTTAAGAAGAGGCAAAAAAATCTTGAACACCCAGTTATTATCTAGAAAAGTTCTTAAGTAGAGGCATTCTTAAGTAGAGGTACCACTGTATTTGATAGCTTTCAATATAACACACTCAGTAGCAGTGACTGTGAGAGAAAGCTTGGAGTCTTGGTAGACAGCCAACTAAATATGAGCCCACAGTGTGCAGCAGCAGCCAAACAGGCCAACGCAATCCTGAGCTGCATAAATAATGGGATACAATCAAGGACCAGAGAGGTACTAGTACCACTCTATAAAGACTCAGGCCACACCTAGAGTACTGCATCCAGTTTTGGTCACAACCATTACAAAAAAGATATCAAAACTTTAGAAAAAGTGCAGAAGAGAGCAACCAGGATGATAAAGAGTCTGGAAAATAAAACATACAAAGAGCGGTTGCAGGAACTGAGTTTGGGCAGTCTGGCGAAGAGAGGAACCAGGGGTGACATGATAGCAGTGTTCCAATGCTTGAGAGGATGCCACAGAGAGGAGGGGGCCAGGCTGTTCTCAATGGCAGTGATTTTCAACCTTTTTTGAGCCGCGGCACATTTTTTACATTTACAAAAGCCTGGGGGCACACCACCAACCAAAATGACACAAAATGACACTCTTAACACTAGTGGTGGCAACATTTATCTCCAGTCCTGACCAGGATTAGAAATCGGGATCATGGGGAGGAGTAGCAGTTTCAACGCTAATGAAAAGTGCGCGGCAGCCCAAGCAGGGACCTTCCTAGGTGTGGATGAGAGGCGACCTACTATTGGTTCATCGCTAGTGGTCAGGATGAATCCTTGAAGGTGATTGGTCAGTGAACGTTCCCTGTGACTCCACTCTTCCTGTCGCTGATAGCTGGAGGGATTGTGAGGGGAACGTTTATGTTTGGATGGAGGCGGCTGGTGGTGGGCCGGATAAATGGCCTCCATGGGCAATATCTGGCGTGCAGGCCGTAGTTTGGGGACCCATGTTTAATTTTCCCATGGCACACCTAACCATGTCTCACAGCATACTAGTGTGCCATGGCACACTGGTTGAAAAACACTGCTCTATGGCACCAGAAAGCCAAACAAGGAATAATGGATGGAACCTGACCAAGGAGAGATTCAACCTGGAAGTGAGGAGAAACTTTCTGACGATGAGAGCGATCAACCAGTGGAACAGCCTGCCAGCGGAGGTTGTGAGAGCCCCAACACTTGTGACCTTCAATGGGAGATTGGACTGCCATCTGTCTCAAGTGGTGTAGGAGCTCCTGCTTGAGCAGGGGGTTGGGCTAGATGACCTACAAGCAGTGAATGGCTACCCAAATTTTTACTACCACACAGTGGGCGTGGCTTATGCAGGACGCCCTGCATTTTCTTTCAACATCTTTCAGTGCAAACTGGGTGCTCTGGGGTGGAGCTCCATTTTCACTGCCCCACTGTTCCCCCCCCCCGGGCAGTAGCCCACCCCTGCCTACAAGGTCCCTTCCTATTCTAATAATAAATATAAATCTAAATATTTAACTAAAAGACTTTGGGAAATCAGGAAGAAAAACAATAACAACACGTCACATCATCTACTTTGAACTGTTTTATGCCTAACAAATTTCTGGTCCTAACCAACATTGGGCCTCACTCATCTTGACTAGTTAGTTTTCAGGCAATGGAATGTACATTGCTTATTATTTCACTTCCAAAGTTAGCATTAGCAATTATTCTCTTTGCAAACTTAACAGCTATATGCTGGTTTTGGGGTTTTATTTTTGCAGGTTTTGATTTAAAATAAAAGGAAAAGTGTCGAGGTGTGGGTCAGAAACTGTGTTGAAGGGTTGCTTAATGATAATATCTTCATATGAAGAGTTCATCCCTTTGCTGGACTCAAGCAATGCTCACTATGCTACCTGCCTTGATCTTTGCCTCCTCTCATGAACAAATGCCTCCTGTAATCAAAGCCATCAAGTGTGGGAAGAAGAAGAATGGCTCAGAAGGATTAAAATATTAAAACCAGAGGTTCTTCCTTGTAGGATGATGCTTTGATATCTACAGCGGGAGAATTTATGCTGACAGTCACATGGTTGTCTTTACAATGTGTTTTCAGTAGTGTTGCGAAATTGTTCTCTTTGTGGAATCGAGTGAAAAAGACACTACAGTCAGGTCGAAACCTGGGCCCTCCAAAAAAAAGTTGTCCTCTGTAGAGATATTCTAGCTATGGATCATAAATCTTCATTTTCTAGACTTATGCCACAAGATTACAAAAGATATGGACAATTATCACACAGGGGTGTATGCAGTAATGGGACAAAAATGCCCTCCAAGAGCTTCTGTTTGAGCCAAAAATCAGCTAGCTGGCACACACATGCACATTGGAGCTGAGCTAGAGCAACAGCTCACGTACCAGCAGATATGGCTCCATGTGCCACCTGTGGCACCCGTGCCATAGTTCCCCATCACCGATCTAGATTCTGTCAATCCCGTCCTTGCACATTTTCTCTGTAAAGTTGGAGATCAGAAGTTTTAAAAGAGAGGGCAGCCAACAAATAGAGCAGCCAATTTGTGTCTGAGTTCTTTAGACAAGCAGGTCTTTCCACCCATTCATTGCTACAAGAGATTGTCTCTCTTTTTTGTGACAATTTGGCTATTCTGTACATAGGAAGGTTTTGAAGTGGGCAAATATCGTCCTGCTCTCCCCCAAATCTATATCCTTATGCCTTTGTAAGTTCACAGGTCTCTGCAAACTTTTAAAGCAGTTTGATAAACTAAATCTGACCTTTAGCATAAGGTAGTTATTTCTTGAATTTGTAAAATGTGCTCTTCATTTTAAACACAATTCCACCTAAAATCCAGAACCTATTGCGTTTCTAGTGTAAACGTTCTTCACGATAAGTAGCTGAAGCTTTATATTGCCCATAAGTTTAATGCTAAATTTAGGAGAAGGAAGGAAGCCTCTGAAAGCTTTCTAAAATAATATATGAGAACCATGTAATAATATCAGTTAGAACACTGAACCTTTGAGCAGCAATGTTCAACCTTGGCAAATTTCCCTACTGTTTCCTGTGGGTGTGGCTAGGTGGGTGGCATGTGACTGAGTGGGCATGTCCAATTTGATGTCACTCACACTCACGCCCACTCAGTCACATGATTTCCCCACCTAGCCACACCCACAGGAAAAGGTAGGAACATTTTTGGAATTTCCACCTATTTAACCCCACCCTCCCTTCACCAGTCACCCCCATTTCCCCTCTTTCAGCAGCCGTGGCCCTAGCCCAGCTTTCTCTCCCACCACTGCTTCTTTATTTGGGCTGCTTACCTTCCGTGGCAGCTGGTCCACAGTCCGGAAGGCAAGCTGACCGGAGATCACAAAGCAGCTCTCAAAGAGGTGGTGGCTGGCTTCAGGCTGCCAAAAAGTACCAGAGGTCCTGGAAAAAGCTGGCACCATGCCATGGCCACCATGTTGTTCACGCATGCGCATCCCATTGGATTTGCAAGGCAATGAGATGCATGTGCACAAATACCATTGGATTTGCAAGCACATGTGCAAGGCAGGGGGTGTATGGCAGTGATGAGCATGGCAGGTGGGGCGAGCAAGGGATGACTGGACAAATGGTTAGGGGGCATGGCCAGCTGGCCATCACTACCGGTTCAGCAACCTTGGCCAAATTTCTGCCAACAGTTTGTGTGAACCAGTGCAAACCGGCTGAATACCACCTCTGCTTCAACTCCCAGAATTCCTTACTACTGACCACACATGTATTACTTATTATGTACAGTAGAAAGCAGCACTGCTCTGTTTCAAATCTGGTTTTTCATTTTTCACAAAACTAGAGCTTTCCTTCCTTCCTTCTTTCCTTCCTTCATTTCTTCCTTCCTTTCTTCCTTCATTTCTTCTTCCTTCCTTCCTTCCTTCCTTCCTTCCTTTTTTCCATTTGATGACAAGTGAAATGTTCATCTGCCCATCCTACATGGTGAGCCTCAGGATGTCTGCCTTTCTCTCCCCTGGTTAAAGCCAAAGATCTTCCTGTGAAATGTGTCTGTGCCAACATGAAGGTTCCTTCCCTTTGCTGAGGTCATGACATTAGCCTTCATTTCATTCCCAGCCCACAAGTGAAATGGGTTAACATTGTCTTTAGCTACATTAGTTATTGTAGTCGTATTTTCCTCCTCTTTCTGATACTGCCCAAGGCAATCTGAAGATGTGTGTCAAACCTGTTGGTCTTTGGCACTCACTACATTGTAGGAAATTCAGATGATGTGAAGGAACTGGGAAAATATACAAGACAATAGAGACAAGGATAGTGATTAGCGATGGGAGTAGGCCCTTTCTTACTGGGATAATTTTCAAGGATGGGTGAATAATAGATCAACTCAGCTATGAGGAAAATCCCTCAGTGAGGGTATGTCTGCCACCCTCACATAAGGCCTTTTCCCAACCTGAGCTGAACCATTATCCACCCATCCTTGAAAAGTTTCCATATACAGTGATCCCTCGATTTTCGCGGGGATTGCGTTCCCAGACTGCCCATGAAAGTCGAATTTCCATGAAGTAGAGATGCGGAAGTAAAAACACCATTTTTGGCTATGGACAGCCAAAAATTACCCCCGCGCACCCTTTTCCAAGGCCGCGCAAGGAACCGGGCTTGAAGTTGGGGGCGGGGAGTGACGAAAGTGCAGAGGCCGGCAAAGATTGTTTTGAATGTCGCCCCCCCGCCCCCCAGCATCTCCGGCCCCCTCACCGCTACCCCCCGCCTGCCCAATCCACCCCTTTCACCGGCTTTCTTGGGGCATGGGTCCTCCTGCAGCAGTGCTGGCGGCTACGGCTTCTCGTCCTCCTCATTCGGCTGCTAGCCGCTCTGAGCGCTTTGAGAATGCCCGCCCCTCTCGCAGTCCCTTAGCTGAGAGCACTTTCGTCCTAGCTGTCAGCGAGGGGGCTGCAGGAGAGGCGGGGCAGGCGTTCTCACAGAGAGAGAGCAACAGACAGAGTGAGATAGAAAGGAGAGAGGGAGAGAGAGAGGGAGAAAGAGAGAGAGAGAGAGCAAGAGGGGGGGAGACTGAAAGGTAGAGAGAGAGAGAGAAATGATAGAAAAAAGGGGAGAAAAAAAGAGAAATGAGATGATTGAAGCAGAGAATGACAGGAAAAAGAGAGAAAGAGAGAGAGAAGTGACTCTTGGTGATGATGTATGACATAATCGGGTGGGAAAAACCGTGCTATAGAAAAAAAACCACGGAGTATCTTTTAATTAATATTTTTTTTAAAACCGTGGTATAGCCGTTTCGTGAAGTTTGAACCCGCGAAAATCGAGGGATCACTGTATGTGCGTGTGTGTACACATACAAAATAAAGCTTCCGTTATAGGTGTGTGTATGTGTATGTATAGAGAGATAGCTATAGATACATATACAGATATAGATTTACAGATTTCACAGAGTTGGAAAGTATCTTGGAGACCATCTAGTCCAACCCCCTGCCTAAGCAGGAAACCCTTATGTCTCCCTCTACCAAGGATCAAATTCACAACTTCCTGATTGTGAGACAAGAGCTCCACTTCTAGGCCACAGCAGCTGTAGTCAAGGCAAAGCTCCTCCCTCGTTCCCCTTTTTATAATAGAATAGGATTCTTTATTGGCCAAGTGTGATTGAACACACAAGGAATTTGTCTTTGGTGCAGATGCTCTCAGTGTACACAAAAGAAAATATGCATTTCTCAAGAATCATGAGGTATAACACAATGATGGTCATAGGGGTCAAATAAGCAATCAGGAAACAATCAATATTAATAAAAATCTTAAGCATACCAGCAACAAGTTACATTCATATAGTCATAAGTGGGAGCAGATGGGTGATAGAAATGATGAGAAAAAACTAGTAGTAATTGTAATGCAGACTTAGTAAATAGTTTGATATTGTTGAGGGAATTATTTGTTTAGCAGAGTGATGGCGTTTGAAAAAAAACTGTTCTTGTGTCTAGTTGTCTTAGTGTGTGGTGCTCTATAGTGACGTTTTGAGGGTAGGAGTTGAAACAGTTTATGTCCAGGATGTGAGGGATCCGTATATATTGTCACAGCCCTTTTTTTTGACTCATGCAGTATACAGGTCCTCAATGGAAGGCAGGTTGGCAGCAATTGTTTTTTCTGCAGTTATGATTGCAAATGAGTACAGAGCTTCCATTATACATGCATACATGTAACAGACAGTCTGAACTCGTTTTCTTTATGGAAAGGGGAATGAGGGAAGGGCTTTGCCTTACAATTCAAAGAGCACCAAAGCCCTCCTTTGAGGGGGGAAAGGGCAGTACATTCAGCCATTTTCAAATTAGCAGCAAGGAGAGCAAGCACTTAATTAGCTTGCATTTTCTCACCTATCAGCTGGATTAATGGGAGCAATGATCGAAACTGCTGCCCTCTGCAAGCTTTAGAGTTGCAGGCATCTGGACCTCAGCATGTTGAATGGGTTTCTGATTTGCCTATTGGAGGGAAGGGGGGGGGCGTAAGCAATGGAAGATAGGAAATATATTTTTAAGTACTGTACAGTGATACCTCGTCTTACAAACCCCTCGTCATACAAACTTTTCGAGATAGAAACCTGGGGTTTAAGATTTTTTTGCCTCTTCTTCCGAACTATTTTCACCTTACAAACCCAAGCCGCCACTGGGATGCCCCACCACCGGACTTCTGTTGCCAGCAAAGCGCCTGTTTTTGCGCTGCTGGGATTCACCTGAGGCTCCCCTCCATGGGAAACACCACTTCCGGACTTTGTTGTTTTTGCGATGCTGCAGGGGAATCCCAAAACACAGAAGTCCGGAGGTGGAGTTTCAAGGACTCCCATGTTTTTGCAATGCTGCAATTTCACTGAGGCTCCCCTCACTGGGAAACCCCACCTTTGGACTCCCGTTGCCAGCGAAGCACCCGTTTTTGCGCTGATGGGATTCCCCTGCTGGGATTCCCCTGCAGCATCACAAAAACATGGAAGTCCGGAGGTGGGGTTTCCCATGGAGGGGAGCCTCAGGGGAATCCCAGCAGCGTAAAAATGGGCGCTTCGGCTGGCAAAAGGGGTGAGTTTTGGGCTTGCGCGCATTAATCGCTTTTCCATTGATTCCTATGGGAAACATTGTTTCATCATACAAACTTTTCACCTTACAAACGTCATCCTGGAACCAATTAAATTTGTATATTGTTTTCAAGTGGAACTGTTGATGGAGGGATGACACTGCTATAGGGAGACTAATGTTCCTATCCGTCTCACTAGGGTGATGACGGGTGATGCTTTGCAAGTGTCTGTCTTTAAGCTATCACTCTTGCATGGGTTGGTGGTAAAAATAATTGTGGAGGGAGGGAGGGAGAACTGTGCCTGCCATCTTGAACTTATTTTTTTACAGCTGGGTAATAAATGTAGTAAAGAAGCGAGGGAATCTCTCGGGTCCAGTTTGATTCCTTGTGGCAGGTAAGTGAAAAAATGCTGGATCTTAGAAGAAAATTGGGAGCTGTTTATGGGCAATCATTCCCATAAATCTGTGTAGCTGAGTAAATAGCTTCAGCTGTTTTAATAGGGTTTTTTTTGGGGGGGGGAGAAGAGAGAGTGCTTTTGAGTCAGTGTTGAATTATGATGACTGCTTTGACTACTAGTCCTTACAGTTTTCTGGCCAAGGTTTTTTGGGAGTGGTTTGCTACTGCCTTAATCCTAGGACTGGTTACCCAGTTACTCAGCTGGTTTCCTGCCTAAGGCTGAACTAGAACTCCCAGTCTCCCTGTTTCTAGCCTGATGCCTTAACTTAACTGCAGGATCTTTGCTAGGAAAGGTTAGAAACAACTGAAGGAGGGATGTGAAGTCCTCGACTTACAACCCCACCAGAAACATAAAGTCCTCGACTTATGGCCAGCCAGGAAGGCTGATGTTCAAGCCTGATTGACTAAGTGCAAGAGGCCTTTCGAGTGGGAAGTTAAAGCATTGTGATTGGTTGGCTGTCTAACAGCAACACTATAAAAGGAGCTTTCAGAAGTCTATTCGCTGTTCTTTTTAAGATGAGCTGGAGTGGTGCTGAAAATGCCAGAAGGACTAATACTGGTGGCACAAGAACAGGCCATTAGAACAAATGCTGTCAAAGCCAGAATTGAAAAATCAACAGACGATCCTAAGTGCAGACTCTGTAAAGAAACAGATGAAACAATCGATCACATACTCAGCTGCTTCAAAAAGATCGCACAGACTGACTACAAGCATAGACATGATGCTGTGACACAGATGATCCACTGGAACTTGTGCTTGAACTTCCATTTACCAGTGGCAAAGAACTGGTGGGATCATAAGCCCAAAAAAGTGGTTGAAAATGAGCAAGCAAAACTACTGTGAGACTTCAGACTGACCAAATTCTGAAGCATAACACACCAGACATCCTGATTGTTGAGAAAAAGAAAGAATGGATCATCGACATCGCAATCCCAGGGGACAGCAGAATTGAGGAGAAGCAGCTAGAGAAATTAGTGAAATACAAAGATCTAAAAATCGAGCTGCAACGACTCTGGCATAAGTCCGTGAAAGTGGTCCCAGTGGTACTTGGCACGCTGGGCGCAGTACCAAAGGATCTCAGTGGATATTTGAAAATCATCGGAATTGACAAAATCTCCATCTGTCAATTGCAAAAGGCCGCTTTACTGGGATTGGCAAACATAATTCGCCGCTACATCACGCAGTCCTAGGTGCTTGGGAAGCATCTGACTGGGGATGAAATACGAAATCCAGCATAGTGATCTTGTTTGCTGTGTTGTATTGATATAATAATAATAATAATAATAATAATAATAATAATAATAATAATAATAATAATGTTGTGTTGTTGATTGATTGACTGTGTGCCTGTTTTTTATATATATTGGGATTGTTTTAGGAAATTACTAATTTTAAATTGTAATTAGATTGGTGGGCATTGGATTTTTATTATGTACTGTTTTTTATTATTGTTGTGAGCTGCCCCGAGTTTGCGGAGAGGGGCGGCATATAAATCCAATAAATCTAATCTAATCTAATCTAATAATAATAATAATAATAATAATAATAATAATAATAATAATAATAATAATAATAATGGGGCTTTTATGAAAGAAAGCTTATTTTTTCTTTAAAAAATAAAAATAAAATTAGATAATGCTTTTCATATGAATTATTTCCAGAGTCATTTTTTAATTCAACCACTAGAGTGCAAACTTCTTCTTTTTATCAAACTCTAATTTATACAGAAAGAAGCAGCAGGAAAGAGCACCCTGTTATATACCGTACTTCATGCCTGAAAAACTAAAAAACGAGAGAGTGAGTAATGGATGACCTAGAAAATGAAAAGGTAAAAAACCCCCAACTCCATTGTGTTTTTAAATACGATGGTCTAATTTTCAGTAGAAAGGAGAGGAAAGTAAACAAGTATTCTCACTTTGTGTTTTAATTGCCAGATTATATATGAAATAGAGCATTTTGCATTCATCTTGGTCTCTCCATATTTTTCCACTACCAAGGAGCTTGGGGATAGCAATGGAGCTTCTTCAAGTGTCCCCTAAATGAGGGGATGCATTCAGTGGTGTTCAAGATACCTCATCAAGTCATTTTGAGGATGGTGGTGGGGATGCTAGGAGATACTGCTTTTCCTTTTGAAGCACTTTCCAATCTCAAATCACCGAAGAACAAATATGCTTATTAGCCAATATAGAATGTTTGAACAAAAGTTCAGAATACTGCCAACCCCAATAGATCACAGACAATCACATTATAATTTTAGGAAGAAGAACAGCACTGGAAGGAGGGTGCATAATTCTCTATATATTTGGAACTGGAATGTTTTAGAACATATATTTTTTAAAGATTTGCTTTTTTCTTCTGTTTTTCCTAGGTACATTGTCTAAAAATATATTGAATATACTGAACCTGCAATATATTCAATAAGCAGTCAGACAGTAATTGTCAGGATATAGATCTGATATGCTGTGTTTCCTAGATATGGACCCGTGCTGTGTCTTTATGTTAATATTAGCTCCTAGTGATGTAAATGAAAGGGTACTACTATATTGTTGTATTTTTTTCTATAAATGCTTTGTAATGAAGATATTCTCCATTTTAAAAAAATGTATAAAATTTTAGGGTATTGGTATCTCAAAACCTACAGCAATAATAGTTTTAAAAATAGCACTCATTGGGCACAAATCAGAGTATATACATTAGGAAAAATAAATATGATGGCAGATTCATGATGGCATATTTGAAAATGTAGAATATCTCCTAGCAATGGGAAATTGAATAATTTCAGCAGAAAAAAAGATAATTGTACAATTACAATTTTTGACAGCTATCTGTCAAACAGAAAAAAAGGAAGTGACATAATAATAGCAGTATATGGCACAGTGTGTAGGATAAATCTTTCTGAAAGTTATGAGCAAACAAAGTATCTCACAGAAATTTATAATTCATTAAAGTGCATATGTGTACACACACACACACACACACAGAGTGATGGGCTGCACTTTGGAAAGAAACAGATGAAACAATCAATCACATACCCCTCCTCCTCCTCCTCCTCCTCATTATTATTATTATTATTATTATTATTATTATTATTGTTATTATTATTAGTCAAAACATTTACAAGATAATAGGTATGGTATAAACATAAATAAAAGCAAAGTATTTATTTATCCAGGCCAAACTCCATGTAGGGCTTTATAGGTAATACATAGTCAGGCTTTCAAGATTCTCTGTCTACAATCTTTATCAAATACAGTAGACTTCCATAATTGTGGAGCATTTCCTGAGATTACCCATCTTTAGTGGTTGTTAGTTCATTCTAAAACTTCCCATTTTTTATCCCTTCCCCAAACAATTTTATATTGATAAGGATCAGTTCCCAGATAGCTGATCCATCATCTCTTCTTCACTTTTTGCATAATGAAAGACTGAGAATAATAGGTATGGTATAAACAGAAATAAAAGCAAAGTAGGTATAGGTAAATTTGGACAATAGGGCAGTAGGACAGGGACGGTAGGTGCTGTTCTGGTCTGACGCCTCTTCAACTCTCTCCTGCAGGATTAATCCAACTGATGACCATGGGCATCAATGTGTAATGCGACTGAACATAGGGGCCACTTGATTGTTTGAAATGTTCCTTTTGATTAGGAAAGTGAAATAGGGAGCCAATATGCCTCAAAGCAGAATAGCAAGCTCCAGCAAAATCTTTTTCTACACAATATCTCTAGGTCCCTCACTGGCCTGAAAGAAAGGTAGAGAGAGGCAAGAAGAACAATCTGTGTGCCATGAGGTGGATCAGACTAAGAAACCGATCCATATAGGACAGGATTTCTTTTATGGAGACAGTTTTAGTGACAAAACCTTGCTAATCTGAATGTACTCCCGTCCTTTCCTCTCATTTGATCTTCCTGTGAACTAAGGAAGGTTTTGTCAGAGATGTTTTCTCAAATTACTTTCTTGGGACCAGCTCAAGTCCCACTTATCTCACTGTTGTCATGATAGTAACTCTTCCTCCTGTCCTTCAAGGTAATTGAAAACTTCAGATCATGCAGAATGCGGCCGCGAGAGCCATCGTGGGACTTCCTAGATTCGCCCACGTTTCTACAACACTCCGTGGCCTGCACTGGCTGCCGATCTGTTTCCGGTCACAATTCAAAGTGTTGGTAATGACCTTTAAAGAACTTCATGGCATTGGACCAGAATACCTCCGGAACCGCCTTCTACCGCACGAATCCCAGCGGCCGATAAGGTCCCACAGAGTTGACCTTCTCCGGGTCCCGTAAACTAAACAATGTCAGTTGGTGGGCCCCAGGGGAAGAGCCTTCTCTGAGGCAGCCCCAGCCCTCTGGAATCAACTCTCCCCAGAAATTAGAACGGCCCCCACCCTCCTTGTCTTTCACAAGTTACTCAAGACCCACCTATATCGCTAGGCATGGGGGAACTAAGACATCTCCCCCAGGCTTTTATATTTTATGTTTGGTATGTATGTGCTGTATGTTTTTTTTTTAACAGTTGGGGTTTTTTATATAATTTTTATTATTAGATTTGTTCCATTGTTATACTGTTTTTATTACAGTTGTGAGCCGCCCCGGGTCTTCGGAGAGGGGTGGCATACAAATCTAACAACAAAAACAACAAAATCCCTGTTTCCTTTACATGCACGAGAGCAGCCATTTTTAAAACAGGATTACACTGTTCACAATAGCCATGTTGTTGGTATATGTGCCAGTTTCTAGCCCTTAATATGTGTGCCAGTTGCCAGCCTTCAAGGTGGGGAAGGCCAAGAAATAGAGACTCAAGAACACTTGTGATTGTTATATGGTAGAATAAAAGAAACTTGAAAGCTTGTCAGAGTTTCTCTCTGCTGCATCTTATACCAAACACAATTAAGGTGAGGTCATTTTGAGTTTTTTCCTCACACTTTCCACTGAAAAAGAAGACTTTTCAGGAAGACCCCAAGGATACATTTCTATTCCTTCCAGACTCCTTCCAACCTTTTTATTATTATTATTTATTAGATTTGTATTTATTAATTAATTTACTTATTTATTTATTTATTTATTTATTTATTTATTAGATTTGTATGCCGCCCCTCTCCGTAGACTCGTACCCAATTACAAAATAATGACCAAATACAGTGATACCTCGTCTTACAAACGCCCTGTCATACAAACTTTTTGAGATACAAACCCAGAGTTTAAGATTTTTTTGCCTCTTCTTACAAACTATTTTCACCTTACAAACCCACCGCCGCCGCTGGGATGCCCTGCCTCCGGACTTCCGTTGCCAGTGAAGCACCCGTTTTTGCGCTGCTGGGATTTCCCTGAAGCTCCCCTCCATGGGAAATGCCACCTCTGGACTTCTGTGTTTTTGTGATGCTGCAGGGGAATCCCAGTAGGGGAATCCCAGCAGCGCAAAAACGGGCGCTTCGCTAGCAACGGAAGTCCAGAGGTGGTGTTTCCCATGGAGGGGAGCCTCAGGGAAATCTCAGCAGCGCAAAAACGGGTGCTTCGGCTGGCAAAAGGGGTGAGTTTTGGGCTTGCACACATTAATCGCTTTTCCATTGATTCCTATGGGAAACATTGTTTCGTCTTACAAACTTTTCACCTTAAGAACCTCGTCCCAGAACCAATTAAGTTTGTAAGACAAGGTATCACTAAATGCATTTTAAAAAACCGCAAAACTAGGCAAAACCCTCTTTAAAACATAAAGAAAAAGTAATAGAAAAAGAGAAATGAAAAATTATCTACTAACAATATGTTTAACCTTAGAAAGAAATCCATATGAGAACTTGTTGGTAATAACTGGCTTCAGAAATGCCATGTTTATGTCCGTTAGATTCTGTGGAGAAGTTCTAAGGATGGTGAAGCAGACAATCAAAATAGACAGCCATATTTTAATGTACCTGCTAACCTTTCAAAACCCACAGATATCAAAGCCTAATTTGTTCCCTGATGCAGAAGTCCCTATACTATATCTCACGCCGTCAATATAAAATCTTAACTTGTCAAATTAATCCAAGTGAGGAACAAAAAGGAGATCACTGTTAAGAATAAACTGTCACCTATGGATAAAGACTTTTATAATGTATTACTTCTTTGCTAATCTCCTTTTCAGCTCTTGTTCTGAAAGTAAACCTGTTTGATAATCATTAAAAGATACATCTGACAAGAGAAGTTCATAAGCTTATTGAAAATTGCTGGCAGCGGGTTGAAGAGCATGTACATAGCAATGAGTTTAATGGCATTAATTTCAACTGTCTGTTACTCTGACTCCTAAATGTATCATGCATTTAAAGTGCTTTCTCCTTTGTGACCAGACTGCTAAGCAGCACAGATGACATGAAACAAACTTTCTACAAAAGTTTGCTTGGAAGTAAATGCTTTTGATTTGATCAGAGTGATAGACTTCAGAGGAACTAAGTATGCTTAAGAGAACGCCTGTTTGGCATAGTTTGTAAGGCACCAACCTAGAAAGCAGAGATCATACATTTTAGTTTTTTGTTGTGCGCCAAAATCACACAGTCATTCAGACACTGAGAAGTTCGTGTCTGAGGAAAACACCCCAGATCTAGGACGTAAGGGGCTATGCAACTTTTTTGCATGAGGGAAATTGGAGAGAAGAGTATTTCCCCAAAGAGCCTTGCAACAAAAGCTGAACATGCTAAGTAGAAACATAGAAACATAGAAGACTGACGGCAGAAAAAGACCTCATGGTCCATCTAGTCTGCCCTTATACTATTTTCTGTATTTTATCTTAGGATGGATATATGTTTATCCCAGGCATGTTTAAATTCAGTTACTGTGGATTTATCTACCACGTCTGCTGGAAGTTTGTTCCAAGGATCTACTACTCTTTCAGTAAAATAATATTTTCTCACGTTGCTTTTGATCTTTCCCCCAACTAACTTCAGATTGTGTCCCCTTGTTCTTGTGTTCACTTTCCTATTAAAAACACTTCCCTCCTGGACCTTATTTAACCCCTTTAACATATTTAAATGTTTCGATCATGTCCCCCCTTTCCCTTCTGTCCTCCAGACTATACAGATTGAGTTCATTAAGTCTTTCCTGATACGTTTTATGCTTAAAGACCTTCCACCATTCTTGTAGCCCGTCTTTGGACCGTTCAATTTTGTCAATATCTTTTTTTAGGTGAGGTCTCCAGAACTGAACACAGTATTCCAAATATGGTTCCAAAGTAAGTGTCCTACTAGTTGGGAGGGATGCAGAAAATATGAAGAACTCCAGGTTAAAGGAATGGCTTGCAGGCTGGAAGCCCAGACCGCTTTGTACTGCAACATATTGCTTTATTTTCCACTGGTACTATCAAGATTTACCCAGGAGTGTGATGGCAAACCTATGGCACAGGTGCTACAGGTGGCACGTGAAGACATATCTAAGGGCATTGCAACGTGTTGTCCCAATGTCAGCTCCAGCACACATGTTCACACTGGCCATTTTTTGGCCTGCCGGAGGGTGGAGGGAGGCCATTTTCACATTCTCCAGGCTTCAGGAAAGCCTCCTGAAGCCTGGGGAAGGCAAAAACCGGCACAACGGGCCTATTGAAAGTTCAGAAATGAACTTCCGGTAGGCCTGTTGGGCCTGTTTTTCACCATCCATAGCCTCCAGAGGCTTCAGTGAGGGGTGCATGCATGCGTGGGGGGAAGGCATTGCATTATGGGTGTGGACACATACTGTACATGTGCACTATCACGGGCACATGTGCCCTTTTGGCACCCAAGCAAAAAATGGCTCACTATCACTGACCTAATATATAATGCATTTGCTTTAAAAAAATCTGGCTATAGTACTTATGATGCAGGAAAAGTTTAAAATTTTCTCTCATGCAAAATGGTAAAGAAAATAAAATTATTTCCACAATTATTTCCAAGGCAGCAAATTATTAATATACAGTATTACCTCGTGATACGAACCCCTCATCATACGAACTTTTCGAGATACGAACCCGGGGTTCAGAATTTTTTTGCCTCTAGTTATGAACTTTTTTTGCCTTACGAACCTGCCGCCGTGAATGCCGAGCCTGGAAGTTCGTCAAAAGTTCCGGTTCAGCATTTGGGTTCAGGAGAACGCCGAGAAGCGCCGCCGCTTGGCTGTCACCTTTGCAGAAGAGCTGTGGGGCTGTCAGCCGATTGGGAGGCTCAAATGAAGGTGGGGAATACCAATAGGGAATTCCAGGGGCAGAGCTTTGACGTCACGAAGATGTCCTTCAAGGAGTCCACGCTTCGGCCGGCCAGGAAGGACGTTTCCGTGATGTCAAAGCTCCGCCCCTGGAATTCCCTATTGGGATTCCCCACCTCCCTTTGAGCCTCCCGACTGGCCGACAGCTCCACAGCTCTTCTGCAAAGGTGACAGCTGGGCAGCAGTGCTTCTCGGCGTTCTCCCGAAACCAAATGCCGAACCCGAATTTTTGCCGAATTTCAGGTTTGGCGTTCGGGAGAACGCTGAGAAGCCCCCTGGCTGTTTCAAAAGGTGACAGCCGGGCGGCAGCACCCAGACGAGGTATCACTGTACTGGAAAAATCTATTCAGGCGAAGAGGATCTTCAGTGAAGTTGCTAGTGGCTATTGAAATGACTTTTCAAGGTCTTAACTGCAGAGTCCAAAGCTCTTTTTCTATAAGCTTGTTCTAATTCATGGTCTTAGCATCTGTGCTGTAGTCCATATCTTCTTAACAAAAAAATGAACACTTAATCATGAAAGTAATTATCACTTTGCATCTTGTTTTTATTTTCCCCTGATGCCACTGTTGAATATTAGTTAGTGCTCACAGGTGTTTTATATACTTTTAATTCTAATCCACATAACATTTCCCAGGATCTGATGAAATGAGTTTTTCTCCATTTAGACTGATGTCTTTATTATGGTTAATCTAAGTAATCCATGGTATTGCCAGAAAACACTTTCTTCTTTGGCTGACCTTGACCACTTTCTTCTCTTGCCTTGCATTAAATCACGAGTGTCAAACTAGCAGTGTCATATCACACAACTTTTTTCACTTCATGGAACTGGGGGGGGGATGTGTGTGATACATTTGGCCCATGGGACACTAGTTTGACATGTCTACCTTAGATGAACCCAATCGTTACATAAAAATCCACATACTCTGATGAAATGATATCAATAAATCAGGTTACAATGTAAAAATATTCTAAATAGAGTTGTTTATAGAACTGCCAAAAATTCACTTATTCTAATGACAGTGTTTGAATGTTGATGTTCGCACAGCTTACAGAGCCAGGTCTGAGTGTTCAGTTATGAAGTTTTGTTAACACCTCTAATACAAAACATTGCTCCTCAAAAACTCCCTGATTTCTTACAGCAGAAACTTACTGAATGCCCATTAAGCCACAAAGAGGATTTTAGGCTAAGAAAGCTTGAAATAAAAATAGTCACAGGGCACAGTGAATGGAACAATATACATTCTCATAGCAGCTGCACAACCGAAATCCTTTGTGCAGTGATTAATTGCACTGCCCAAATGGTGTCAATATAAATTCAGTACAAGCAGCTGGCACACAGGTTGCAAAGTACCCCTGCATACATTCTAACCAGCACTTCAAGGTCTCAAAGTGTGGTCCAACTGCTCAGCAAACATCCCTAAGAAAAGTTGCTTGAGATGCTGACCCCAACCTAGGACCCAAACTGTCATCAGATTTAGAAAATATCCTTGCGTTGCCCATTTTTTATAAAGTAGAAGATGAGGAAAATGCTCTGTATTCATTTCAGATCATGTCCATTTATGCACTGGACAGAATGGATGATTTCTGTAGGATTTGTTTATTAACAGTCCATATGTATCGATTCCATTTTCTTGAGTTTTGTTTTTCCGGAAGGGTTTCCTGGTTCATTCTCTTCTCATTCTCTCCTCCGCTGATTTTTCCTTCCAGCACAGATTTTCTCTTTCAAGTGATGTGATTCTGTTCTGTCGGGCTCTCTGGTAGAATCCTCCCAAAAATTCACAGGTACAAATTTCAGACACACACACGTTTGAAACTTCAAAACAATGTTCTTCATAATGAAAATTCACTTAAACCAAGCCCTCTTTTGGTATAGCAAAGAGCACTGGTCTCCAAACAAACTGGTAATTGGTACAAGTACCTTATTAGTTCTGTGATAGTTAGCTTGCAGCTGTGAGGCAATTCACAGTCCTTCTTTCACAAAGTGAAACACACTTTGCTCTGGTTTAGTTTCAAAGCAGGGGAAAAATCAGCACACAAAAGGTCAAAGTCAGTAAAGCAGTCACGAAACACAACGATCAGATAATCCTCCACAATGGCCAAACCCACAGGCTGCTATTTATAGCAGCCTCACTAATTACCACAGCCCCACCCAACCACAGGTGGTCTCATTTTCTTTGATAATAATCTCTCTGTTGTTGTTGCCTATGCATCACTCTCCGCATGCGTGGCTGTATCATTAACTCTTGTTCTGAATCCAAGGAGGAGCTAGATAATTGATCTCCTTCTGAGCTGTCTGCCCCACTCTCCTCCTCCCTGTCACTCATGTCTTCTTGGTCAGAGGAGCCTTCATCAGCAGATTCCACCGGGGGCAAAACAGGCCTGCAGCATGTGGATGTCTCCCCCACATCCACAGTCCTTGGGGCAGGAGCTGGGCCAGAGCTAACCACAACAGATTCTGCTGATCTGCAATTAACTTCCCATCTTAGAATTAGAGCAGGGGTGTCAAACTTGCATCATCCCGGTCGTGTCACGTGACCTATCGAGACTTTTACACCCTTCATTAAACCACCAACATGTACCTCATCCGACTCATGGGCTGTGAGTTTGACACTCCTGAATTAGAGGGTTCAAAGTCTAAACTACCTGAAAAGTAGCTGTTTCAGGAATGTTTGTTGAATGATGCAGTTTATAAGGAGGATAATGTAGCATCAATCAGCCACCATTGCCCCTATCCTGTCACCTGGACTTCATTTATTACCTGCCTATTTTATTTTTTTGAAAACAGAACCTTTACTTTACATGCTTTTCCTCATCCTGTCACTATATGTCAAACAATCAACTATGAATAACTGCTGAGATTAACCAACCGAGGTATATAAGGAAACATAAGGGAGGGAGGGAGTCAGAGAGAGAAAGTTGCTCATATAATTTCTCTCTCTCTCTTTCTCTCTGTGTAAATATAGCCTCAGCAAAAAGCTGAGAGGAAAATTGTCAACTGCACCTGGGATCTGAAATATGTGGTGCTTCATTGACCTTAATTTTTCAATGGACTCTTTTCCCAAGCCTTTTCCAACCTTGTGTCCCTCAGATGTGTTGGGCTACATTGATGATGATTGTGTGTGTTGTAGGCCAAGATTCTCCAACCTTGGCAACTTTAAGACTTGTGGACTTCAACTCCCAGAATTCCTCAGTCAGCTTTGCTGGCTGAGGAATTCTGGGAGTTGAAGTCCACAAGTCTTAAAATTGCCAAGGTTGGAGAACTCTGTTGTAGATTAACACTACAACATCTAGCAGCCCTGAGAAGGTCTGACATGTGGAATTAAACTTCAATCCCTCGAACACTTTGCGATATCAGAGCTCACTAAAGCTCACTTCATCAAATGAACCCTTTCTATATACTTATTGATAAGGTACTTATTATCTGTATCACAGGTAACCTGCATGTCCATAGTCTGTTTTCTGTTTTCTCTTTCCCCCATCTGATCCCAATTTAAACCCTTCATCAGTCTACTCACTCCCTTGGATTTGATGAAGTGAGCTCATGAAAACTGGTGTATTCTCCATGGTAGTTGGAGTTAGCCTCCAAAGATGGGTTGACCTTGTCCATTAGCCAATCAGGACCGAGTCTAAAAACTTATCAATAGCGCCCTCCATCTTAGATTCTCCCTCTTTTGACTCAGTCCAGGACGTGTGCTCTCGCTTGCAGCAATCCAGTCAAAGAGCCTTTCTACCTATCATCTATCTGTCATTCATTATTATTATTATTATTATTATTATTATTATTATTATTAATTGGATTTGTATGCCGCCCCTCTCCGTAGACTCGGGGAGGCTCACAACAGCGATAAAGAACAATATGTATTGACAAATCTAATAATTTAAAATCTAAAATAGCAATTGTACATTTAAAAAATCTAAAAACAAGGAACCCCAATATAAAAAACATACATACAGTCATATCATGCACTAACACTACGTAGGCAGGGGGAGATGTCTCAGTTCCCCCACGCTTGATGACAGAGGTGGGTTTTGAGGAGTTTACGAAAGGCAAGGAGGGTAGGGGCAGTTCTAATCTCTGGAGGGAGCTGATTCCAGAGTGGTCGGAGCCGCCACAGAGAAGGCTCTTCCCCAGGGTCCCGCCAGACGACATTGTTTAGTCGACGGGACCCGGAGAAGGCCAACTATTCAGACTAACAGCTATTAGTCTGAAAGTGTTACCAAATTCCTTCTGATTAGAGGCTACCTCAAACTATCATGGGTCTCCTCATACTATTTTTAAGATGAGACAATTAGAAACTATAAACCCACTTTGTCTGCACAAATACCTCCAGGGCAGACTCTATCTTTTGAGATGAATTGTTCAGTACTCAGAGGCATCTCCACTCATCTTCATTCTTTTCTTGAGGACTGTGCCATTTATTTAGAGTTCCAGACAGCTGAACTCAACTGATCAACAGCAGCCCTTCCTTGTCTGAATCATGTTTATGGGCTTTTTAAAACCCAGAGCTTTGAAATCTATACTTGCCTCCAGGCTACAGTAGTAACCTGATTATATTTCAATCATTGTATTTCTTTGTGCGCCTTGGGGGTAATGTTTTGAAATCTTGTGCGGAATAGATAACAATGCAAAATCTACTTTACGGACCAAAGACAATGTTTGCTTCTATGCGGACTGAAAAAAAGAACATTTTCATTTTTGCTTTCTCTGTGTTTTCCCTTTCATCTGATTGCGAAGTATAGTTATTTTCATAATTCCATCCTGCATTTGAAATTAGGCAGCTCACTTCTCTTATCTTGCTAAGAACTATGAAGACATGCTGTATCTTCTTTCTTCTTTGGCAAATGAGATATGTAGGTCAGATTTTTGAAGCAAGGGAGAAAAAAAATAGGTAAGTCAGGGTTCCAAATAGCATCCAAATTTAAATCAGAGTCCAAATCAAAGTATTCCTCAAAGCCCCAATATATGAAATTTATATGAAATCCAAATCTGAAGTCCACCTGGTTTCACCACCCAGTTGAAAGTTCAAGTTCTTGTCCCCACCCTGTTGTGATTCAGCCTGAGGCTCCTCAGGGACCGGCTGGATCTCTGCCAGATCCATGCCCAGAGGAGGAGGACAGTGAACAGGAGGGGGAGGACCAGGCAGACGGGGGAGAGGAACGTCCAGAAGAGGAGGAGGGAGAGCAGACTGAGACCCCGGGGGGGGGGGGGGCTCTCCCCAGCTAGTAGCCTGGAGTCATTGGATGAAGACGCACAGGCTATAATAGACATGAGGCAGCGACGTGCAGCTCAAAGACGGGGCCAATTAGAAAGGTATTTCCATCCCTGAATTGGCAACAGCTGGGTTTGGGTGTGGTTCTCCTCAGCAGGGTTGAAAAGGCAGGCCCGCCCTTACAGTCTTGTGGAGAGTTATCAACTAGGAGTCCTGTGACCTTGCTTCGATTCTCGGCGTCTCTGATCTTGGCTTGTGGCCTAGAAGTCTGGAAGACTTGGGGGAGGCGTGGGTTTTATTATCTCCAGCGTTGTTTTTGCCAGCAAGAATCCTATTTTATTGCCTGGCCTTCGTGAAACCTCTGTGAAGCTTCATAGTGTTCCTGTCTGTAAGAACAGTTTTTGTTACCTGTGTTTGCTTCGAATTATATAAACTGCCTTTGTTTTTTACCAGTGTGTCTGGATACTCTTTTTGGTTGGTGTTGGCGTCTGGGGGGACCCAGACAGAACACCCCCCCACAAAAGCTTAAACAGTTTATTAATCAATAGCTGAAATGGCAGCAAGTAACACTCAATACACACTAGTAACAACAATGTGCACCAACACCCAGCTGCTGTTTTAATAGGGTTTCCAAAGAGGCGGCTCGGCTGAGACAGACGTTTATTTTTAGCGGCAATTTCTCCTGACCAATAGGCGGCTAGTATTGGAAGCCACCCGGGAACCAATCAGTGTGATATATTCAAATAGACATTATTCAAATTATTGGACATAACACTGTCTCCCTCTCCCTCCCTCCCCCCAACTCACCTCACAAGGTTGTTGTGGGAAAAATAAGGGAAGAAAGGTGTACACGCTCTCTGCCTTGAATTATTTATAAAAAGAATAAAGGCAGGATGAAAATAAGTACTTAAGTACATAAATAGCAATATCCTAATAATTGAAGTCTTCCTCACTGTCCTCAGGGCAGATACAAATAGTAATTCTTCTCCATTCCTGTCCCCAAAGTCTTTAAAGAACAGCCAGGACTTTGCAAACTTCTAAATAATTAAAAAGGGAAGTTTCCCTCACCTCAGAGAGTAAGCTGTTCCATAAGGATTGATGATTCTCTGAGATTTTGACCAACAATATTAATTTTAATGTAATTCTGGGAATATAAGCTTCTGTTTTAGAGTGATGGATGCCTAGGCATTCTTTTGCAGACTCCTGCTGTAGTATAACTAACAATATTTTCCACCGAGGGAAAGGGCTGATAGATCAACCTCTCTTTGTTTCCTCTACCTTCCTATAAAGTACAGGAACCCCTCAAACAGATTTTTGAGTGAACAATAGGGACGAGAGGAGCCCACATTGTTTGAATGAACATTTACTTACAATACATTGAATACAGACCCTTGACTACCCATTCAGAATGGAACAAAGAAGGAGCATTGCTGATCAGCCTGAAATCTAAGTTTATTTTCTTTTAGCTATTTCTTTTTAGTTTATTTTCTTTTAGCTATTTTCTTTATTTATTTTCTTTTTGCTATTTCCTTTTCAGCCCCAATTTCATAGCACTCTGAAACATGTACTATTTATCATCATGCCAATACTACTGGAGATACAACTCCACGAAAACCAGTCTTTTGCACCCATTATTTTGCCTTACAAACAGTCCTCACTTACCTGCCTAGTTAAAAGTCCCCCATTATTACTATATATTTCCCCCCTGAAAATTCTATAATCTGATCTAGGAGGCCTCATCTGGATCATCTGCCTGACTTGTTGGCCTACAGCACATTCCAAAGTAATACATTAATTTGTTTCCCTTCCTTGTATTCCTACTGAAATGATATTGAGTGGTCTCTCTTCTGGGGTGTATGTTTTTTTTAAATTTATTTATTCCTTTGTCCAATACACAATACATATGGAAGAGAATAGACATGAAGTAATATATATAAAGATAATATGTAAAAACAGAGGAGAAGATATATGAAAGGAAGAAAATATATATGATATATGAGATAAAGAAAAGACAATTGGACAGGGGACGAAAGGCACACTAGTGCACTTATGTACGCCCCTTACTGACCTCTTAGGAACCTGGAGAGGTCAATCGTGGATAGTCTAAGGGAGAAATGTTGGGGGTTAGGGGTTGACACTATTAAGTCCGGTAATGAGTTCCACGCTTCGACAACTCGATTGTTAAAGTCATATTTTTTACAGTCAAGTTTGGAGCGGTTAATATTAAGTTTGAATCTGTTGCGTGCTCTTGTGTTGTTGCGGCTGAAGCTGAAGTAGTCGTTGACCGGTAGGACGTTGCAGCATATGATTTTGTGGGCAAGACTTAAATTGTGTTTTAGGCGCCGTAGTTCTAAGCTTTCTAGACCCAGGATTGTTAGTCTATTTTCCTAGGGTATTCTGTTTCGAGTGGAGGAGTGAAGGGCTCTTCTGGTGAAATACCTTTGGACGTTTTCAAGGGTGTTGATGTCCGAGATGTGGTATGGGTTCCAGACAGATGAGCTGTATTCAAGTATGGGTCTGGCAAAAGTTTTGAAGGCTCTTGTGAGTAGTGTGAGATTGCCGGAGCAGAAGCTACGTAGGATCAGGTTAACAACTGTAGAAGCCTTTTTGGCGATATTGTTGCAGTGGGCTTTAGCACTTAGGTCATTTGATATTAGTATTCCAAGGTCTTTTACTGAGTGTGGGTTGGCTGTGAGAAATTGTTCATTCAGTTTATATATGAGGTTTGGCTTCTTTTTGTATGTGGTACTCTCTGATGAATAATAAGAATAAATTAGTATTTGAAGAAAAATATGTGGATTGGAACAGTCAGTGGTCACAATTTGGACAACGCTTTATTGACCAAACAAAGGAGGTGCTGCAACAGTAGATGATAGAGAACACAACCTTCTATCAAATAAAGAAAGCCCATTCAACAACCACAACAAACAGGAATTAGAGATATACAAGATATTCTGCATTGCTAGATGCAGAATTTTTTGGGGAAGTTCTGACAGAAGAAAGTAAGACTCTAAGGTTTCGTGGAGAGAAAAATAAGCTTTGCTGACCTGGAAATAGGAAGTATGGAAGAGATGCAACTTCATCCTACTAGAAAACATAGAGAAATATTATAGCTGATGACTAATTTCCATGAAGAATATATATATACATATTGAGCAGAGCCACTTATATGTAATGTGTGCAGTCTGCTAAAAGCAAAGATTAGAATATACTAAAACTGTATCCAAGATATTAAATTTAATGACAATTATCCTATGCTGTTAATCCACATGGAGGCAAATTATACTGCCAAGAATCATATCATCACTGCCTCTCAAGATCTAGAATTTGTTTATTTATTATATTACTATCAGTACTCTGGGCAGTGAACACAAAATCAGACAACAAAGGAACAAGATCAATTAATGACAAACAGCAATAACACAATAATAGTACAAGGACAAAGAAAAGGTGACTTGCTCGATTCAAAAGTTACATTAAAGCAGCCCTACTCAAATAGTGGAGTATGGCCCCCTGGGAGGGCATGGATCAATGTCAGAGAGGGCATGTGTGATTGATTGATTGATTGATTGATTGATTGATTACCCCGGATGAGGAATGTTTTCTCAGTTGCACGTTGCTCTGAGCCCGGAAAAGAAGATGACCAGGTAGGGCAGAGAAGCTGCATGGGCTCTTAAATAAGGTCCAGGAGGGAAGTGTTTTTAATAGGAAAGTGAACACAAGAACAAGGGGACACAATCTGAAGTTAGTTGGGGGTAAGATCAAAAGCAACATAAGAAAATATTATTTTACTGAAAGAGTAGTAGATCCTTGGAACAAACTTCCAGCAGACGTGGTAGATAAATCCACAGTAACTGAATTTAAACATGCCTGGGATAAACATATATCCATCCTAAGATAAAATACAGAAAATAGTATATGGGCAGACTAAATGGACCATGAGGTCTTTTTCTGCCGTCAGACTTCTATGTTTCTATGTTTGTCTTGTTGTTCTTGGTGGGCACTGCGGTAGCCATGAAACTGGCCTGGCCCCAAGTCAAAAGAGGGCCTAACCAAAAACTGGCTCCACTGAGTTCAGTATGACTTACTCCCAGGTAATTGGGTAGAGCAACCTTCCCCAGCCAATAATTTGCTTTCAGCTTATAATAAGTAAAGTAATAAATATTAACTAAATTTCCATTAGAGCCCAGATCAGGGGCATAGGGAGCTTGAAATGTTTACTTCTTCCAGGGGGGGCATAACAGAAAATAATTGAGAAACACTGTGTTAAATGGAGGGATTTGGTTTTGGGAGAATGATCTTAAATCTTCTCAATAATGAACTGCTGGCATGAAATTCATACTTCAAATAGACCATTAAAAATGGTGGGAGGAGCATGATCAAGGAAGTTTAAATTAAATCTACTGAAAAAAGGAGAACCTCAAGAACTTCATACATACTATGAAAAGAATACAGAATCGGAAGGTTGGTTCAAAATGTTCATGACATCTCCTTTTACATTCATACTATGTGGAACAAGATAAGTCGCAGTTCATGAAGACCACTATCTCTTACAGACCTCATTGGATGACTTGAGTGATTAGAATACAGGAATCTGTTCTGTCGGGCTCTCTGGTAGACTTCTCCCAAAAATTCACAGGTACAAATTTCAGACACACAATGTTTGAAAATTCAAAACAATGTTCTTTATAATGAAAAGTCACTTAAACCAAGCCCTCTTTTGGTATAGCAAAGAGCACTTGTCTCCAAACAAACTGGTAATTTGTACAAGTCCCTTATTAGTTCTGTGATACTTAGGTTGCAGCTGTGAGGCAGTTCACAGTCCTTCTTCTTTCACAAAGTGAAACACACTTTGCCCTGGTTTAGTTTCAAAGTGGGGAAAAATCAGCACACAAAAGGTCAAAGTCAGTAAAGCAGTCACGAAACACAACGATCAGATAATCCTCCACAATGGCCAAACCCACAGGCTGCTATTTATAGCAGCCTCACTAATTACCACAGCCCCACCCAACCACAGGTGGCCTCATTTTCTTTGATAATAATCTCTCAGTTGTTGTTGCCTGTGCATCGCTCTCCGCATGCGTGGCTGTATCATTAACTCTTGTTCTGAATCCAAGGAGGAGCTAGATAATTGATCTCTTTCTGAGCTGTCTGCCACACTCTCCTCCTCCCTGTCACTCATGTCTTCTTGGTCAGAGGAGCCTTCATCAGCAGATTCCACTGGGAGCAAAACAGGCCTGCAGCATGTAGATGTCTCCCCCACATCCACAGTCCTTGGGGCAGGAGCTGGGCCAGAGCTAACCACAACAGGAATCAAAGGGTGCAATTTCTTCACCAAGAACAGAAACAATGGAAGGAGAAGATTATGAGAAATATCCCTAGCAGCTCAGGATTTTAATAAACCCAGCAATGGGAAAATAGCATAAAAAAGAAACCAAGATGTGTAGGACTTCTTCAAAAAAGCTATCCATTTTTTTTGTTTTTGTTTTAAAAAGGAAGGTAGAGAAAGATAATAGAGCCCAGTGTACAAAAACACTGAACGAGAATATGAAAACAATGAAGAAGACATATAGGAAGTGGAAGAAGAGACAATTCAATTCTGAAGAATGATATATAGAGATAAGATGCCCCCTAATCCCCAGCAGTCATTGAAAAGAAAAAGGAAGTAGAATTCAGCCTTTCTAGGGAGCAAGTTGAGAGGGCTTGATCCACTTAGTAAACAGTATATATGGTTTCTAAATTCTTAAACTTTATCAAACTTTAACTATTGAGAGTCAGTGACTGTTTCTTTTATCGACTGCCAGATTATGTTTCTATAACGGCTTTCCCCAAAGCTATGTCTTTCAGATGTACTGGACTTCAGTTCTCCACTCTTATCACTTCCATGTTTCCTTATAGTTCTAAGTACTCGTTTGTAACTGAATGCCTTCAATGTAATTTATGGATAATTATGAATGATAAAAGAAGTTAAGTATGTTGACCTCTTTTGAAGTGAAAATTTAATACCATCCTATTGTGCTTGTCCCCATGTATCGCACAAACCTTATTTTTTAAGCATATATTCATTTTGTTGAAAGCACCCAGTTAATTGAAGTATTTTTTTTTAAAAAAGCACACACACATTATTTTTGTGCTTCACGTTTTAGTGGTTATATGTTAAACAATAAGGAAGATAATATTTCTAATCTAAAAAGCAGCTATATAATCCCCTTCTTTACAAGTAATACATACTAACAATAGAAATGATTTACACTCCGGTTTCAAAATGTATTCTGTTATTTCTTTACCTTACTATAATTGTATTTTAATTGCCTCTTTAGAAAATCCTATTAAATTTTCCTTTCTATGTGAAACATACCTATTGCAGTTAATAAACATGATATAATTCTCTCGTTCCAGCTTCAAGATCATTTTGTAATGGTGCAAGAGATTTTGATTAAACTCCAAATTATTATTAATTTTTTTCAGTGTCTGCTGGTTTTTATCTAAAATTTGCAGAACTGCTTCAGGCAGAATTTACTAGAAATAAATTAATGCCCTTTGCTCTGCATATGATAATTCAGTCTTTGAAAACATACTTATTTTTACTTATTCAATACTTCATAAAAGATATTCTGTATAAATGCCAAAACATAGACATGGAAAATAGGGGGAAAACTATCTGGTGTTGTTTTATCATTTTGTAAATAAAATGAAATAAGTTACAACCCAGTAATATTTATTTAGTCTGTGACAGAAACTGCTCATAAGCCCAATGTGAACATCATAGGATGAGCTGTTTATAAAATGGCATTAAAAACAGTCTAGCAAGCTTTGCATTCAACAGAAATGGAACCATTCATCTCAAAATGGAGGGTGCAGGACCTTGAGATGGAATCTGGAAATTTATGCATAGAGATAGGAACATTACAACATGTACCAGGATAAATTAGTGCAGCTGGCAGTTCTGCATTATTACATTTTGGAAACAGAAAAGTTTATTGGGACTTTATGCCAAAAAGGGAGATTGATCTTTTCTGGGATACTCTTCCAGGGAGACAATAGCTGTCTGTGGACAGCAGTTATTCCCTCTTCAACTACATTTTATGGAATGAAAAAAACAGAGCAGGAAACTATTGAATGGTTATAAGATAGAAGGGACTCGTTCTCCCATGTACCTCTAGGAATGATGCTCAGTGGTTCCTGTGATACTGTAAATGCCCCATTTCAAATTTATTTATTCATTTTATTTGATTTTTTTAATGCCGCCCTCCTCCTTAGACTGCTTACATCATGTTAGCAATAGCGCCTTTTAACAGAGCCAGCATATTGCCCCCACAATCCGGGTCCTCATTTTACCCACCTCGGAAGGATCATCAACCTTGAGCCGGTGATGAGATTTGAACCGTTGACCTGCAGATCTAGCAGTCAGCTTTAGTGGCCTGCACTCTACCCACTGCACCAGCTCTGCTCTTCTCTTTGCTCTTTGACCTTACTGTACTGACTGTCAACCCTGAAGCTAACCTGACTAGAGCCATTTTGAGGCTTCAGTGTTGCCACACTGGAACTGAGGGATAGGGAATGGGTAATAGAATTAGCTGGGGTTTGTTGTGATTCAGCCTGAGGCTCCTCAGGGACCGGCTGCATCTCTGCTGGATCCAGGCCCGAAGGAGGAGGACAGTGAACAGGAGGGGGAGGACCAGGCAGACGGGGGAGAGGAAAGTCAGGAAGAGGATGAGGGGGAGCAGCCTGAGAGCCCCGGGGGGGGGCTCTCCCCAGCCAGTAGCCTGGCCTCATTGGATGAGGAAGCACAGGCTATAATTGACATGAGACAGAGACATGCAGCTCAGAGACGGGACCAATTAGAAAGGTATTGGCATCACTGAATTGGCAACAGCTGGGTTTGGGTGTGGTTCTCCTCAGCAGGGTTTAAAAAGGCAGGCAAGCCCTTTTAGCCATGTGGAGAGTTATCAACTGGGAGTTCTGTGAACCTGCTTTGCTTCTCGGCGTCTCTGATCTTGGCTTGTGGCCTAGAAGACTGGAAGACTTGGGGGAGGCGTATGTTTGTTATCTCCAGCGTTGTTTTTGACAGAAAGAATCATGTTTTACTTCATGGCCTTCGTGAAACATCTTTGAAGTTTCAGCGTGTTCCTGTTTGTAAGGACATTTTCTGTTACCTGTGTTTGCTTTGAATTCTATAAACTGCCTTTGATTTTTACCAGTGTGTCTGGCTTCTCTTTTTGGGTTGGTGTTTGCTGGAGGGAACCAGACAGAACAGGGTTCTATAGTCAAAACAAAAGATTTTCTCATGGGAACCAAGGACATTCCCACAGGTGGCCAGAGAAAGAAAGGAAGAGTCAAATTACCAGGCAATAGGATGGCATCTTGATTGGACCAGGTGACTGATGGTTTGGGGAAAAGGGGAAACTTTTCCTTTTAAATAGGTGAAAACTACTGAGATCTTCAGAGTCAGTTTTCACCAAAACTGTGCCAGTATGATATATCCAATAAAACCATTCTTTGAGGAATCTACCTGACTCGGAGTTTTGTTTGCTATTGGTGTATTACTTGGAACCCTGACACTGAAAACTAGGACTTCTGCCAGAAAGGGAAGACAGGTCAAGGGGTATGGAGCACAGCAATATTTATTAAGAAAGTGATAGATGCCATGGTTCTTGCAAATATGTCCAGTGTCAACCTGAGCATGCCATAACCTTTAGGAAGTACAGTGATCCCTCATTTTTCGCGGGGGATGCGTTCCAAGACCACCCGTGAAAAACAAATTTCAGTGAAGTAGGGGAAAGATATTTTTTAATGTATTTAATGAGTATTTGGACTTTTAAAACCCACCCTTTGCATTAAACAGTCATTCTGTAACGTTTCTCAGCTGGAACTACATGTGATACCCTAACAGTTTCTTTAATAGAGTACAGTAGTACTGTAGAAGAATTTTATGACTTTTTAATGGATTTAAAATTTTCAATGGATTTCAGCCCCCTTTGAAAACCTGTGAAGTAGCGAATCCGCAAAAGATGAACCGTGAAGTAGCAAGGGATTACTGTAATTTGGTCCTCTCTGCAACATTATTTCTAGGGGGCTCTCACCAACATCTGTATAAACTCATGTTTATTGATGGTTATTTTCTTATTTTCTTTTTAAATAATCTCCATTTCAAAATACTGCCAGACAAATATTTTTCACATCAGAGAAGCAAAAGCAAGCTCCTTTATTTTTGCATTTGTGTCAGTTTTGAGAGTTACTTTACAATGTGGAAATGTGCATCCTCTGAATGTTTTTTTAAAAAATGTATCTTGGCAAAGCATCCTTTGTTCTTTGCTTCTATTGGAAATACAGAAGCAATTATAAACATGGGATGGGGGGCTAGGGATGGAGGTTCATCATTCACGCAGGTTTAAAATGGCTGAAACTACCTAACCGCATCACTGTCTGCAATACAAAATACCTTTGGGGGATGTAGGTGATTGTTGATGCACTGTGAACTTTATTGGATGCTGTGACGACCTTTGGATATCTTGCCTTCAGTCTCTGTGGAATTGTGTGTTGTGTGTGTCTTGTCCTTTTTTGATATCAGCAATTATAAAGCTGGTGTATTCGTGGAAAAGAAGAGACTTGCAAGTTTGCAGTGTTTTGAGAGTATTATAATCATGTTATCATGACAATATGTCATCTTATTTCATGTTATAACCCCGATTATTATTGTAGATTTTAGATTTCTTGTAGAAGGCATTTAACTGGAATTGCACAAAATACATCTGCTCCAATATTGTGTTTTGCAATTGATCAAATACTTCTAAAAAGTACTCAAAAGAACTTTCTCTCCCTTTTTTGACATCAAACTGGAGAAAATACAAATTGGACTGTATGAAGGGTGCAATCACACAGCTAGAACTGCCGTTTGGAGGAAAACTTGAGGTCCCACTAACATTGTTTTCAACTGGAGCTGCACACGCATCTTCATTTACACCAGTGGAACTGTGTTCCATCCCATCCTGCCTGCTGCCCACCCCTGGTTTTTCCTATATGGATCATTGCACCATTTGTGTTGATTCCTGCTTCCTCTGATTTCTTTATTCTTTGCTATGGTTTGCTAGAGATTTTGACAAAACTCAGTGTAAAATGTATATTAATATTTTCAAATAATTATCGATGCATCTGGGTGTTGTGGTTAGCTCTGGCCCAGCTCCTGCCCCAAGGAATGTGGAGGTGGAGGTGGGGGAGACCTCCACATGCCACAGGCCTGTTTTGCTCCCGATAGAATCTGCCGACAAAGTCTCCTCTGACCAAGGAAGCGTGAGTGACAGGGAAGAGGGGAGTTTGGCAGACAGCCCAGGAGGAGATCAATCTTCCTTATCATCCCTGGATTCTGAACAAGAACTTATGACAGACCCTGGATTCTGAACAAGAACTTATGACAGATGTAATAAGTGCTATACACAATTTCTAACTATTATTCTTTTATTCGCAGCAGGAGGTTAACAAGCGGCTGTAACACTTTCGCTTAGGCGCGCTCTCAGCAGAAGATGCGTAAGACCAGAAGCCATCCTATTTATAACATTTAGCCCAGCAACAAGCGGCGGCTGACAGCTATCCGATCTTGGCGCCAAATACAACAACCAATAGGAAACAGGTAAACAGTTTACATTACATTTGATGATTTCTGCTTAACAACAACTATTAGAAATCTACCTAGATACAATTCCTTTTAATTAAGTTTGGACATAACAACAGACCCACGCATATGGAGAGTGATGCATAGAAGAGAACAACTGAAGGATTATTACAGGAGATAAGTGAGGCCACCTGTGGTTGGGTGGGGCTGCTGTAATTAGTGCTACAGATAAAAAGAGCTGATTCATAGTTTCGTCAAGATCGTGGTTTTGCTGTTTCCCTGTTCAAGAGTGTGTGTGGACTTTCTGGACTTTGGAATTGGACTCAATTTCCCAGTTACTGGGTGAGAAATTGGATTGCATTTAACCTGTGCCTTGTGTGTATCAGAAATTCCCTTTGACATTTTAAAAGGGAGTTTTTTCTGCTTTTCTGATGATAAAGACTTTTGGTTTTCATTTTATTGTGTGGTGTGTGTCTTTCTGGACTAATTACCCTGTAATTACGGGCGGTTGGGACACGCCGGCAGAACAGAATAAACTTCCACCAACCCCCAGACACACACCGTTCCAGAGTGAAGTGTGTTGGATTGTTTGCTTCTCTTTTATCCGGCATTTATCTGATCATGGCTGCTGATATGGCAGAAATGCAAGCAGTGTTCGAGGCTTTGAGGATGGAAATCCAAGCGTTAACGCAGACAGTGCTGCAGCTACAGAACCAGGTGGATATATTATCTCAGCAGCCTGTCATTCCACAGATGCAGCCAGCAGCTCCTGCCGCACAGCCACTACCAAGGAGGAAATGCTTTGTGGGTCTGTCTGTAAAATTCTGGGGCAACAGATGCATGTTTGCAGCTTTCCTCAGTCAAGTGCAGTTGTTTAGTAATGCACAACTGCCCCATTTTCCAAGAGATGCAGAGAAGGTGGCATTCCTCTGCAGTTTGTTGGCCGGCCCCGCTGCTTCCTGGTGTCTCCCTTTCTAGATAGAGATGATCCGATACTGCAGGATTATACCGCCTTTTGCGCCCAGTTGCGATGGCAGTTTTCGGATCCAATGCGGGAGCAGACAGCCACGAGGGCGTTGAAACAGCTGAAACAAGGCTCGCGCCCATTAGTGGAATATACAAGTGACTTCCGTAGCCTCAGTGGACAGGTGCAGTGGAATGAGGCCACCTTGATGGAGGCGTTTCAGGATGGCTTGTCAGAGACTATGCTTGATGAGCTGGTGCACGAGGCCCTGCCGGGCACCCTGGATAAAGACCCAGGGGAAGAGCCTTCTCTGTGGTGGCCCCAACCCTCTGGAACCAACTCCCCCCAGAGATCAGAGTTGCCCCCACCTTCCTTGCCTTTCGTAAGCTCCTTAAAACCCACCTCTGTTGTCAGGCATGGGGGAACTGAGATATTCTCCTCCCCCTAGGCTTACAAAAAAAATTATGCATGGTATGTCTGTATGTATGATTGGTTTATTAAATTAGGGTTTTTAAATTAACTTAAATATTAGATTTGTTTATATTGTCTTATTGTTGTTGTTAGCCGCCCCGATTCTGCGGAGAGGGGTGGCACACAAATCTAATTAATGAATAAATAATAAATAAATAAATAAATAAATAAATAAATAAATAAATAAATGACCTGGAGCAGCATTGTTTGGCCATTGAGGCTTGGCTGTATTCTGGTGAAACAGAATTAAAAAATCAATGTTGATTTGTCTCAATTTTTCTGATTCTTCTGTTTCAGGTTAGATTATATTTCCTGCCAATTTTAATGTGGAAAATTAGGCAGGAAAGCTTTTAATTTTCCTGAAAACCTACTATATTCCTTTTCAAATGTACCATTACATTGCTATATTCAGGTTTTCTCTGGCACAAGAGGCAAATAAATCTTGCATACTTCTGTAAAAGGCTAAGCAAATACACATTTTATCGTTTTAAGAGTTTGGGGGCAAATGCCATTTGGTCCTACTTATGCATTGATTTCTAATTTTCATGTTTTTAACTTTTAAAGAATTTCTCTCCCTGAAAAATACAATAGATAAAGATTTCTTTGCAAGCTTCTTTTGTGACGGAATGTGCAAAGAATTACAAAGGTATATTTTTTTGTAAGCTTCTACTCCTACTTTAATATTCCTCTCACTTCTTTGGCTTCAAACTTTTGTTTCACTTCCCTGGATAATTTCCTGCTCCTGATGTATTTTAATATTTGTTTATATGATTGTTTTTCTGGAGTTAATAATTGTTTCCTCAGGCAGGAATTAATACTTCTGAAAGGCTGCCTTTATTATTTCCAGTGGTTTATTGGTCTGGGGTGGAGGGCAAGGGGGAGAGAAGACAACACTTACATGATAAGATAATTCTGCAAATGTTGTGACTGACATACCACATCAGACCTCTTGGTGCCAGAATGCAACTTTGGAAAGTAACAAGTTGTGCAGGCATCTTTATTTTGATGTCCTGTGCTTTGTAATGGATGCTGCTTTGTATCAGATGCTTTTCTTTCTTGCCTATTGTGGATTCTTTGAGCTACTTTTTAAATATGCAGGATTGCTATTAGATCTGGTTTATTTTTTTCTCCCCCATGTTATAGATGTTATCTTATGCCTCCATTATAATGGTGTAACCAGTTCATTTTTGTAGAGATATAATGAGCTCTGCTCTCCATAGTTTCCTTTTAAATAATTTGAGATAATAATAATAATAATAATAATAATAATAATAATAATAATTTATTAGATTTGTATGCTGCCCCTCTCCGAAGATTCGGGGTGGCTCACAGCAACATAAACAGTGTACAAATCCAATTTTTTTAAAAATACTATTTAAAACCCTTATAATAACATAATCACACAATCCAATCAAACCATACACCAACCTTGGCCATTGGGGTGTGTGTCAATTTCCCCATGCCTGGCGGCAAAGATGAGTTTTTAATGACTTACGAAAGGCGAAGAGGGTGGGGGCAGTCCTAATCTTTGGGGGGGGTGGCTCCAGAGGGCCGGGGCTGCCATAGAGAAGGCTCTTTCCCTAGGTCCCGCCAGATGACATTGTTTAGTTGATGGGACCTGGAGAAGGCCAACTCTGTGTGACCTAATTGGCCACTGGGATTTGCGGAGACGGGCGGCATACAAATCCAATAAATACAATACAAATCCAATGAATACAATTTGTGCAGCAGAAGGTGGTCCCAGAGTTAAATATGTGAATGCTCCCTCTACAGAAGACAATACTTTTAAGTGGATGATTTATTATGTAACGGTTTTGGTTTATTTATACAATTTTATATCAGATTAATATATTGTCCTTAAAAACTGTTGTGCTTCGCAGTATTTTTTCTACCTTTCTTATTAAAAATATTCACTGGGAAGGAAAGAATTGTATAATTGGAGAATGCCTTTGTTGGTATAGCTGTGCACACTTTGTATGGAAACCAAAAATGCAACTTCACTGAATTTTCTAAGCAGCCTTCAGCTAATCTTGATGCTGAACATAATGGTTGTGAATATAATCATTTCTCAATGATGCAGCTCTCGCTGTGAAAACAAATGTCATGCGAAAGTTGGCACCTCATTCTAAGCCTTGGTTCATCCACTCCAATACTTCCAACCTTGATAACCCACTTCAGGTTCTCATAACCCTTTGAAGTTGTCAGTTGGCTGTCACAGATGGGAGAGGAAATCACGAACATCAAAGTCAGTCAGCCCTTGTCCCCAGGAACAACAGTGCATCTCTTTATAGGAACTCAAATGTGTTCTCAAAAGCCTAGCAGCTGATAATGCTCAGAAAGAGACGTGACTATATATGTGAAATATAGGAATCTAGCCATGGTTATTTCATGAAGGTGTTTCTTTTTTTCCCACCTTTCCAAGGTAATGATATTTTTGCTACTTGTTTCTCAGCCTTGAATGCTGAGAGCAATTACATTTTCATAACCATCTTGTCTGGGCTCTGACTTAATTTCAGTCTCCACAATTTGAACGTGGCCGCATTGGGTTAATTGTTTGAGCCCCACCGTGCAGCAATTTTGCAATGTTCCTGGGTCTTCTTCATGGACCCTGAACTGGAAGTGCCAGAATAGAACCTGGGACTTTTTATATACAAAACATGCAACTCCAACCTGTTCCTCTTGCATTCACCCTGGCTACGTCTCCTACAACAGGTATCTGACTAATGCAATTCTACCAAATTCCAAAGTTCTAATTCTGCATTATTTTTCCCCCTATTGCTAGATCTACTCAGCTTTTTTGCATTTGCTTGTCATTTCTTGAGTAAGCTCCTCTCATCATCGTTATGTCTTTTTAAAAATTGCAATTCTCCCTATCCCCATAGTTTCTTTGGTCAAAGGTTAGGCATGACCTTGGTCCTGGATACAACTATCAGCATCTAATATCCCCCCTCAAAAGGAATATGTTCTAAACTGGATAGATTTTTTGGCTCCCACTGTGTTTGCCTGAAGGACTTGCAAGTTCAATGCAACTTATTTTCAGTTGAGACATGACAGCATAGATTTAAAAATATTTTTTCTCTTTTTTGTTATGTGTCTTATTACTTTCAGTTAAAAATGTGGCTACTGAAAGTAAATGTTTGTAGGGGTGAGAAATGCAATTAAGGAATTGTGCTTAAAAATATTTTTAAAAGAAGGAAATATTTAACAAGAAGACTTTCAAGTTCCCTTCCAACTCTATTATTCTATTATTTCTATTTCTGGTACAGAATCATTCCTTTATCCATTTAAAATATAAATTTTCAAATTTTTCTTAATTTATAAATTCTAGACAATTTAAATAGAATTCCATACATTTTAAAGAAAATAACATCTGTTGTGTTGTCAGTCTCCTTGCATCAGCCTTGAATATTTCTAATTTTATATAGAGCGCTGGTGAGACCACATTTGGAATACTGTGTTCAGTTCTGGAGACCTCACCTACAAAAAGATATTGACAAAATTGAACAGGTCCAAAGACGGGCTACAAGAATGGTGGAAGGTCTTAAGCATAAAACCTATCAGGCAAGACTTCACGAACTCAATCTGTATAGTCTGGAGGACAGAAGGAAAAGGGGGGGATCATGATCTAAACATTTAAATATGTTAAAGGGTTAAATAGGGTTCAGGAGGGAAGTGTTTTTAATAGGAAAGTTAACACAAGAACAAGGGGACATAATCTGAAGTTAGTTGGGGGAAAGATCAAAAGCAACATGAGAAAATATTATTTTACTGAAAGAGTAGTAGATCCTTGGAACAAACTTCCAGCAGACATGGTAGATAAATCCACAGTAACTGAATTTAAACATGCCTGGGATAAACATATATCCATCCTAAGATAAAATACAGAAAATAGTATAAGGGCAGACTAGATGGACCATGAGGTCTTTTTCTGCCATCAGACTTCTATGTTTCTATGTTTCTATATCTTTACTTGAGTCAGAATATCCTAATTGACTGTCCAACTGTATGAAAGTGTAGGGGAAGAGGGAAGGACAGAAGGAAGAATCACTACCGAGGCAACAGTCAGATAAGTAGGGTTTGAGTGCAGATAAGAAAATAATTTGAGTAAATGTCTCAGACAAAAGCTCCTTCCTAGCATAATTCTGTCAGAAAATGTGAAGGATGGTGAATCAGATTCAGACTTGCAAAATTGTGTTTCTATTGTTGTTACAGTAAAAATACCCTTGGTCTGACCTTTATGGCATTGGTTTCCTAGCTTGGTCTAGCTTGAGGAGCTGACAAAATGTCATGAGATATAATAGGTTGTCCTTTCCCAACTATCAAATTGGTTGTTCTTTAACTCTGATGACCAAAAAAAATATGTTGATTAAGAAATACTAGGAATTGAAATGCAGTTTGACTGAAAAACGATTGGTCTTTTAAATTGTGCTGGATTAGAAATTTCATTTCTATAGTTATCTTGATGGCTGAAGATTAGGGCATTTGAGTTGAATACATTCATAGGGCATTAGATCAGGGAAGACTGATAAATAACAGCTTATATAATAAAAATAGTTAAAACTGTATGTACGGTTGAGTTGAGTAACTGTGACATTCTGAGAATCCATTTGCAGCCTATCCAGACAATTAATATATATATATATATATATATATATATATATATATATATATATATATATATATATATATATATATATAATGCCCTTTCATTTTTTAAAAAAGAAAATCTTCTGATTTGTATTATTTCAATATTGAATTTCACAAATAGGTAAGAGAGAAGGGGTGGCGCAGTGGTTAGAATGCAGCACTGCAAGCTACAGTACTTCAGCTAACTGCTAGCTGTAATTCAGCAGTTCAAATCTCATCACCGGCTCAAGGTTTACTCAGCCTCCCATCCTTCCGAGGTGGGTAAAATGAGGACCCAGATTGTTGGGGGAAATATTCTGATTCTGTAAACTGCTTAGAGTGGGCTGTAAAAACAGTATGAAGTGGTATGTAAGTCTAAATGCTATTGCTATAGTAAGAAAACGCAACATGGACAATAGGTCAGAAATCAATATTGTTGGAGGTGGGAATGTTATTACTGTCATGGCCATCCACCTCTTTTTTATACAGTATAGCTTAGTAATCTTCCTTAGTTTTAGCAAAAGCAGTGTTGAATGCGAAATCTTGACATCACAAGTAGGCTTAGCAGGCACAGCAATATGGCCACACACAGACAAAATGGATGGTGCTTCAGTCTGGGATTCGGGAAACATTATAGAGAGCAATGACCTCTGTAGCTGATGAATGATCAGCCTTCCATAATCTCATTGAGTAGACATTGAAAGAGGAGACGCATTTGTACAGAACTTGTACAGAAATAGTTTTATTCCTTCAACCCATACCTAGCATCCCTGGACATAGGGATGTCATGTCTACCATTGATACTTATTCCATTCCAATCACCACAAGATTTCTGGAGTTAGCTGCCATTATGATATTCTACAAAGCAAGGAATTTTCCATTAGGCAATGTAATAAAATGAAATAGATGGAATATTCAGAATATATTTGAGGTTACTCTTATGTCTTGCGTAAACCTTTGGCCAAGGAGAGGCACAATTTGAAGGCACTTTATGCCAGGCCTTTCCAAATGAAAAATGACATGTGTTCTGCTGGAGCTGGGGCAATTCCTGCCTCCCCGTAAATGAACAATGAGAGTCTACCTGGTTCCAAGCATTCTTACCATTCCAGCCATTGATTGAAAAGGGAGGAGGTACATACAAGAGTGACAAAAGTGTAGTCCTCATCATGTTTACTGGGAAATAAATTTCATTTATATATATATATATGTATGTATGTATGTATGTATGTATGTATGTATGTATCAAATGTTTTTAGCTGAAATTTTAAAATTAAGGGAAAATTAATTAATTAATTTCAGCTAAAAACATTTGATACATACAGAATATAGTTGTCGGCTATGAATAAATTAACTGCCTTGAAATGGTCCTAGGTTGGGCCTAGAGGCAAAAAGGAGCTGTGACGTTCCTTCAATATACCAGGGTGATCCGATATAAAAAAAACATATATATATATATATATATATATATATATATATGACGGTCTTGGTATATTCGGGTTTCTTCCCGTGTAGGATTTGGAAATTTCCAGAAAAAAAGCCAGAAATTTCCAAATCCTACACGGGAAGAAACCCGAATATACCAAGACCGTCATACCTGTACCTGTGAAAATCTACGAAAACATATATACAGTGATACATTGTCTTACAAACTTAATTGGTTTTGGGATGAGGTTCTTGAGGTGAAAAGTTTGTAAGACGAAACAATGTTTCCCATAGGAATCAATGGAAAAGCGATTAATGCATGCAAGTCCAAAATTCACCCCTTTTGCCAGCCGAAGCTCCCGTTTTTGCGCTGCTGGGATCCTCTGAGGCTCCCCTCCATGGGAAACCCCACCTCTGGACTTCTGTGTTTTTGCGATGCTGCAGGGGAATCCCAGCATTGAAAAAACGAGCACTACGCTGGCAACGGAAGTCCGGAGGTGGGATTTCCCAGCGAAGGGAGCATCAGTGAAATCGCAGCATCGCAAAAACACCGAAGTCCTCGAAACTCCACCTCCGGACCTCTGTGTTTTTACAATGCTGCGATTTTACTGAGGCTCCCCTCACTGGGAAACCCCACCTCCGGACTTCCATTACCAGCGAAGCACCTGTTTTTGCACTGCTGGGATTCCCCTGCAGCATCACAAAAACACGGAAGTCCGGAGGTGGTGTTTCCCATGGAGGGGAGCCTCAGGAGAATCCCAGCAGTGCAAAAATGGGTGCTTCGCTGGCAATAGAAGTCCGGAGGTGGGGCATCCCAGCAGCAGCTGTGGGTTTGTAAGGTGAAAATAGTTTGTAAGAAGAGGCAAAAAAATCTTAAACCCCGGGTTTGTATCTCGAAAAGTTTGTATGACGAGGCGTTTGTAAGACGAGGTATCACTATATATATATATACATACATATACATATACATATATATATATACACAGAGAGAGAGAGAAAGAGAGAGAGGGAGAGAGAGAGAGAGATGGTTATATACAAAATTGAACCAGCACAGTTGGATATTTTTGCAATATTGAATCTGGAATTCTAATGTCAAGAAATTGCTAGAAGAAAGAAAACTTCAGAGGAGGCAATTTGGTTTTATTAACAGTAAAAGAGGAAAAGGGATTGTCCTAATGGTTTGGTATGTTCATATAGAAATGTCTTAAAAATATCAGCTAAATGTAATTTTTAACACCTCCAGTCCTCCAATGTTGGTATTGTTTATTATTAAACATAGCAATTCCTTATTTTAATTTTCCCTTCAAAACACAGTTTGGATAGGGATGTCTACATGAAATTTAGGAACAAAATAGCACTAAGCATAACTGAATTAAAGTTTAATAATATTTTTATAGGTTTCATTATTAGCAATAATGCAATTTTAATTACAGTTAGAATTATGCTAAACCTGTTTTGAATTATGTATAAAGTTGAATCCTGCCAAATGATTCAGACTTCCAATCCCATTAACTACAGGCAGCTTCCCCAGTACCAAGATTCTATGATAATTGCCATCCAAAAAAATTAAGGACACAAGGTTGCCTAACCATGAAAAGTAACCTCTGCTTCTTTCTAGTTGTAATCTTTTAGTAGAAGCCTAAGATCCCAAGTCAATATGATCAGGAAGACAATGTGATCATCATTGCCCAAGAAGGATGCTGTTACTTATGAGCCATATATTTAATATATTCATGTTATATAAGCTTGCCATTATGTTATAATGGAAATATTTATTTATTTATTTATTTATTATTTAGATTTGTATGCCGCCCCTCTCCGCGGACTCGGGGTGGGACTTGCTTTTGGATACGAAAAAATATATAATTCACATGGTTCCTCTCCAAGAAATGTTTGGAATATTTTGGGATCATCACTCTAAATACTGCTTTGTACCGGGGTGGGTTCCACTTATATTCCCTAATGGTTTACTAATGGAGAAAGTACATATTTTGCACGCGCGCTCACTTTGCTTGCCCCCGTGCCTATGTTACATCAGGGAAATGACTCTCTGTGCATGTACAGAAGACTTTGTGCACTCGGCTGCTTTCAGGGAGTGGCTACCGGAGGAATGGCTTGGGGGGGGGTGGCTAGCGGGTCGTTGCTGCCGTTTGGGCGAGCAGGGGCAAATTTCCACCAGCAATTTGGGCAAACCAGTCTGAACCAACAGCAACCTACCACTGGTTTGTACCCAATGATAGCTGAATACTTGCATCTAGATTGAGGATTCTTCTCTAGTAGAAATAAATTATGTTTTAGAGAATTCTATTTGTTGCGTTCTTAGCAATAGCCGGGGTTGCTCCTGATTGGCCAATTCCCGGAGCGGGAGTTTCTGAAGTCCGGATTTGCTACCGCGCCCGATAGCCAATATAAAAAGCCGTCAGGCGTGGCTGAGGCGTTCTTATTCAGTTTCTGCTTGGTGTTCAGTTCTAGTTCGTGCCTGCTCTGTAGTTCCTTGTTAAGTCAATAAAGAGTTATTTCAGAGTTCTGGTTGTGATAATACTATTCATTTTTGTTTTCTGTTTCATCCATGTCCTTCTGCAATTTTTAAAAACATGTTACAGAAGCAGTTCTAAATTGCTCTTTAGACTGCAACAGACTGCCTCACCCCACTACCAAAAAACCCTGTAGTATATTATTTAATGTTCAGCAGCCACACTTTGAGACGTCAAATATCACAGTGGTTATTGTAACAATGACAAATTATGGGAGAAAGGGGTCAAATTTTGGGCTTGGCTGGGGCTTTTATTATTATTTTTTTGACTTTGAGAAAAATTGAGAGTGAGGTATCGTTTCTTAAAACGCTTTGTAGGTAATAATATCAAATTATTGCATCACATTTTCCTCCATCTGAAAATGGTGGAATATCCTGGCATACATTAGGGACAATTAAAGTCAGAAGGGAAGTCACTTTCTGTAACATTTGAACCTTAGACCTGTCCATCTCTAAAACTATTTTAAGATATCATAGAGAAGAAAACAGAGGGAAAAAACCCATAGTACAATTCAAAAGGATTGAGAAAAGAGGTGCCAATTTAAATTTCTTTGGAGGGGAGTTTTACCAATAGATGAATTTAGACATTGGGGATGGTGGACAGACGGCAAACCATCCAAATTCCAAAGTTAAACTTAAAACCATGAGACACAAGGGATAGGGAGAATTTCAAATGCTCCGTCTCACTGACAAATTGACAGCATGGCTTCATATAGTCTTGAATTGGATTTACCAGCCTAGCTATGCAAGACTGGCCAATCAGGTCAACATCAAAAATGCTGAAAAACAATAGCATTCATACCGTATGTTGCATTGATTGGAGCTTCTGAACTCTTCAAGGCTATCCAAAGGCTAATTGTAGCCTAAGGCCACTAAGAGACAAGAGTAGGGTACACAACTACTGAAGTACAGCTGACAGACAACATCAGGTCCAGAAGTTCCCTACCCTTTGAAGCTGATTTCTCAGAGTGAGGCAAATCCATCAGAATAGACAGTCTCATTTAGTTTGTATGTCGCCCACCTACCTCTAGCTTGTCTAGATTGAAATATGAACACAGGCTGTGTGCACAACAGCATGTGAAATGGATTGTCAATCAGTGTCGCTTCCTAAGTGGACAGTTTGATTTCACAGAAGTTTGATTTACTTGGAGTTATATTGTGTTGTTTAGGTGTTCCCTTTATTTTTTTGAGCAGTGGCCTTTCTTTGAACCAACACCAAAAGTGAAGTCTAGAAGGGCAAGAGTCTTGGAAATCCAGCTTTTATTTTCTTTAAAACGGGGGTGGAAATGTGTCATGCATTGGTAACAGCATTTGCATATAAACGTTAGACAATATTTTTTCTCTCCCCCAATACCGTCTTCCTACTCTCCCTCCTACTTGACATTCCACATCCAGAGCACAAGCTATCTTGGCCCCTAGTTCATTAGCCATAAAGGGCAACATTTGCCACAAACCATATTGAGTCATTTACATCCTTCAGTACGGATAAATGTTTTCTGTCAGCTCATTTTAACTCTCCTGGAAAAGAATGTTTTCATGATGTGGTCATGAATAATATCTTTTCACAGTTGTATTTACTCCCCTCAGCTTCATTTTCCTGAAGTGATTAACAGTTTTAGGAACCGATAAACAGGGTTTTTTTCCCCCTTAGAAAAATCCAAACGACAACAACCGTCACCACCAACACTACACATTTTGTTTTGCTCCAGCAGTATGGTCCCTAAGAGATAAGGACTTCTTGCATAAGAAAGAAACTTTGCTGCCCCAAATCTTGGCCTCATCTGCATTTATTATTATCTTCTGGCAAGATCAAAGTCATGGAAGGAGATGTGTTAACTGAAGCCAAAGGGAAATTGGTCGGGCATTCAGTGCCTGAAACAGGGAGTTCATGGCATGTCTCTTTATTGAACTGAAAAAATAATGTGTGCAGACACATATGCCTGTATACGCATGCATGCACACACTCTCTCGGAATAGCTATTTGACTTTTGGAAAAACCTGTGCCTGTATGAATTTTGCCTTTGGCTTGTCAAAGAATAAAACTGGATAATAACATGTGTGCCTAATATTATCGAGTGTTGTAAAACTCTCTCGCATCCCACTGCTGCAGTGATAGGAAAAGATGAATTATTCAGAAGGCAAAGAATTGCTTCCCTGGAGCATTTTCTGTGGTCTGTAAAAATTTAGCATTCTTGTTTTTAATCCTGCTCCTTAAATTTGTTTTATGGCTTCTCTTTGGAGATTTTTGTTTGTTTGTTTATTGCAAATCAGCTCCACAGGGAGATGGATCTTATCAACATGTTATCAATCTTCCACAGACTTGGTGCTTAGAAACAGAATGAGTCATCTCTGTGAGAAGAGAGGATCCAGGTCGTTCTTATGCTAATAGCAGACACGTATACACGAAACTCCCTGCTCCACTTATAGCTATAGCTTTTTATTACCAGTAGTTTCTTGACTTGATCAGTTAACCCTGTAGTGGAAGGGAGATTTCGACTTCCGGTTCCTTTTGGAGTAAGCCAGCACATACACGGCACTCAAATCACAGGTCAGAATGCTCCTTTTCCTATTCTCTTTTTCCCATTCCTCTAGTCCAGGGGTAGGCAAAGTTGGCTCTTCTATGACTTGTGGACTTCAACTCCCAGAATTCCTGAGCCAATCATGCCAGCTCGGGAATTCTGGGAGTTGAAGTCCACATGACATAGATGAAATAGAAGAGGCAACTTTGCTTACCCCTGCTCTAGTCCTAAGAGTGGGGTAAATTTCTAAGACTATAAGTCAGGGGTGTCAAACTGAAGGCCTGGGGGCTGGATCCTGCCCACAGTGCCTCTGCCAGTGAAAACAGAGCTTGGAAGGGCTGCGGGCAGCCCTTCTGAGCTGTTTTCACTAGTAGAGGCTTGCATGAAGCTATAGCAGCCGAAAATTGAGCTCAGGAGCCCGTTTTCACTGGCAGAGTGCTCAGACCACCCCAGGCGGCCACCAAAACAAGTAACATCGAGCTGGTCACTCCCTGGCCATGCTCCCTACCTACCACCAGTGATAGGCTCCTACGGGAACGGTCAAGTACACAGTTCTGGTAGCAAAATTTGGAGCTCCACTCCAGAGCACCCAATTTGCACTGAAAGATGTTGAAGCATAAGCCACGCCCACGCCCACAGTGTGGTAGTAAACATTTTGGTAGCCCATCACTGCCTACCACCACCCGAAGGTCAAACACAACCCTAATGCAGCTCTCAATGAAATCGAGTTTGGTACCACTGTTATAAGTAGTTGTCAATTAAGCCCTAAATTATGCTTGTAAACCATTGTTGTTGTAAATTAAGTATCTACATTAAAATAATGGACCCCACATGGGTAAAATTGTAACTGGTTTATTGGCTTCTGTTTGGCAGTAATATTATCTCCTAGCTGCTACTATTGTATCTAGGCGTAAACTGAACTAAAGCACAGTTTTTCTATATTTCTACTCTTCTTTTCCCACCCAAGTCTGGGCTGACAGTTTTACAATTCTCCCTCTCAAACGGAGCAACCAATCAGAAGAATGCATTTAAATTTGAACTATTTGCATTTCAACTATTTACATATTCAACACACATGACCAGAAGCAATTTTTGGCAGTCATTTTTGTGGGGGTTGTTAAGTGAATGCAGTGGTTGTTAAACATGGTGGCCATCAAGCAAATGACATGGTTGTTAAGCAAATGTGGCAGTCATTAAGCAAATTTGTTCATCTGAAAGGGTGGAAACCAGCAAAAAAACATTATAAATTGTGGTCACGTGACTTTGGAATGTTGCAATGGGTCATAAGGGGTGTGCATAAGTGCAATAACATGCCTACCATTCCTCTCTTACTGTCCCGATTTATTTGTATCCATTTCCTGTGTTCATAATCATGTTTATACTTATATCTGTTAAGTTTGACAAATACAGTGGTACTTCTACTTATGAACTTAATTTGTTCCGTGACCACCCGGTTCTTATCTAGAAAAGTTTGTAAGTAGAGGCGTTCTTAGGTAGAGGTACCACTGTAAGTAAATAAATAAAAAACAATAATAGTTAAGGATTTTAAAAAAATAATGCCGACCTACCTGACAGGCAGTCATGGTACTAAAGGATGGGGAAGCGTGGTGAGCATTTATAATGGTTGTGGTGCTTTATGGGCTGTAAAACACTCATTCTATGGCTGTCATAATTTGGGCAGTGTAAAACCACTAATCATTAAGGGAGGACTACCTTGGGAAACATATGCATGAACAAAAATAATTTGGCTCCAAAACTCTCTTTTTTTTCTAGTCACCTCCCTAGTCATTTCCAACTCTTGGAATTGTTTTGAAAATATAAATTATTTTTCTGCCTTATAGCCTGAGGTATACAAGAGGTAACATTGAGGAGCCTAATATAATAGAACCACTTTCTCCCACTCCATTGTAATGGTTTCTAGTTTTGATCTAACTCCTTTTTTCAATTCTTTAGCACAGTAATGTAGAACTTTGATGTACAGTACTGTGATCTGCATTTATTTTGCATTTGATGTAAAGGTATGGAGAGAGACAGCCTTGATTAAGGTTTGTGGGTGTTGTGAAGGGAAAATAATATGTAACTCAGACCTTGAAAGAGAAGGCATGAAGAAGAAACTACCTGAATTGTCTTTGGTATAAGAAGGGGCAAATTCTGGCAGGCATCCACAGTTCTGTTAATATACCTGCAACAATAAAAGATTACAGAAATATTGCAATGTCCATATTCTGACCTTGAGAAATTGACACCTTATGAGCTTCTGGGATTGTGCTTTGATTGACTACAAAATGTGGGCACTTTCTTAAATTTCTTCTAAATTTTGTTCTCATGCCAGCTGGACTAGTGAGCCAACTTCAAAATATCAGTCCATATTCAGATTCAAAACCAGCAAATGTTCTTTTTTACAGTGACACTCTTGTCCTCTTACACCTATCCAAGCCATGAAAATAAGTGCTAATAACTTTCCTCTGTATTGATAGGTCTTATTGGGTGTCTACACAGTATATCTATGTGTATATATGTGTGGATGCATGAATGTGTTTATTTTGCCACAGCCGCCTTTCTATTCTCTGTGGCAGCTATTTATTATTGCTGATACCACTGCAGGACAATGATTATAACTGCTGTCTGACATGAAAAGGCTTACTGGTTCAAACTTGACGGATGTCTATCTCTCTGTTTTCAATTACTATTTTCCTTGTCCTTAGCTATCCATTTTATTGGGTTTTTTTAAACAAGTCTGTTGGAGATTTCTTATCCGAGAATCTCCTCACAGAATTAAGCACTTATAATTTGAGGGAATCACACTCTGCATTCATATCTGAGTAGGATCGATCCGAAATGAATATTTAATTCCAATCAGTTTCAGTGTCCCTGCCACTATCTGCCATGTTCCATTTTGTCTCTTGGTTTGAGTAATTACATTACGCTATTACATAAACATGTTGGCAGCAACCTAATGCTAACGCACAAGGATGTTACTACTTTTGACCAGAAACCCACTCAGACAATCATTTCTTATCTAGTATATATGAGAAAGCTAAAGGATTGTATTACAAGATACTGTTACTTTAGCACAAAGTATTCTCTCGTATAGTTATCTCTTTGAAGGAGAAGGGCAGTTCAGAACTATACAATTTAAATAAATAAACATTTTACTTATTTGTTACATTTATATCCACTCTTTTCTGTGAGAGCTCAGGGTGGTACCCATGATTTCCCCAATTTTTTCCTCATGAGAAGGGGTGGGCTATTGCCTGGATGGGGTGGGGTAGCGAAAATGGAGCTCCACCCCAGAGCATCGAATTTGCACTGAAAGAAAATGCAGGGCATCCTGCCTGCATAAGCCACACCCACAGTGTGGTAGTCAACTTTTTGATAGCCCTTCACTGCTCATCAGGTATATTGGATTGACAGCGAGACATCCAGAAGGGTTCGTAATTATGGCTAGAGTTGATGTTGCATCTTCCAAGATAGTTGAACAGTATACTATAGTTCTACTGTGCTGCAGTATACCTGAACGAACAGTCCATACAAGACATGTTCACAGTTCTTGTGAAGGATAGAAATAACTATACAAGATGGCGAATCAGGAAGAGTAGCAGGCTGGAGCAGTGAAGGGTTGCCCGGCTCTGGTACTCCCAGAGGCCGGCGTAGGCGCACATGCATCAGCATGAGATTCGGCTTCTGCCCATGAAGATGCTCGTGTGTGTGAGATTTCGATGATTTTCACCGGTTTTTTTGCTTCTGCTCATGCGCAGAGGCAAAAAAACAAACAAACAAAGAAACCTGGTGAAAATTGCAGAATTCTCATGCTGGAAGACCAGCTGGCTGCTGCACCAGAACCCAGAAGAGCAATGGGTGATGGCTCTGCGTGCCACTTCCGGCACATGTGTCATAGGTTCGCCATCACGGGCTTAGATCAAACAAGAGTGCATAGATGACTGATGACTATATTCCTAGGTATTTTGCAACTTGTTTTTGACATGTATAATGCCTAGGAAACAACTATTACATATTTCCTGGCCGTTTCAATCTGCCTTTGGGGGAAATAAACATTTACATTTCTTTGTGCAGTGATACAATTCATCTTTTTTTTTCCAAATATTACACCTGGAAAATTGAGTAATGAATGCTTTGAAGACTACCCTTCTGATGAAATGTCTCTTCTTCCTATTAGTCCAAGAATGTGCATGTGACATAGCAATTTTCAGATAATTTTATTCATGCACTAGAATTCTGGCTTTGAGACCTCCTGCATGAACTATGGAATATCATAATTAACTAATTATAAGTAATAGTAATACCAGCTTAAGGTTTTTTTTCCCATATAGTAGGACAAACTGAACCAAACTGAACCAAAAAGCCACAGGAAATTAGACAGGGTTAACAAATGACACTGTCTGTGCCTTTAATTATACTGGCATTTTAACTGAATAGAAATCATGCATTAATTGTTCTCCCTGTGCATTTTGATTGAATACATTTTCATACATTAGTAAACAAAGTTATTCTATATTTCATGGTATTAATACATGCTTTAAGGGAGACTAAAATATGGAAACAGAATTCTTAGAACTTAGTGACATCAGCCACCTCACTTAAACACGGTTTTAAAATCACACATTGTGAGATAAATTACTGTCTTTGGGCCTTAATGGGAGAAGCTTGGAAGGGGGTCCAAGATATTTTCGCCCTTCTATCACCAGTCATTTGAGATTGAATGGGAAGTTCTGCAGTGAGGCCATACTCCATTTGGCTGTACCTAGGTCAGTAATGGTGAAACCTTCGGACTTAGTGTGTTAAAAATTCAGAAAATGTGTAACTTGATTCTGTTGGCATGTCATACCTTCCCCCACGAAGAAAAGAGAAACAATTATCTAAAGTTAATTGGGAGAGCTGAGGTGGTGCAGAGGTTAGAATGCAGTATTGTAGGTTAATGCTGCTAACTGCCAGAAGTTTGAATCTGACTGGGTCAAGGTTGCCTCAGCCTTTCATCCTTCCAAGGTTGGTAAAATGAGGACCCAGATTGTTGGGGACAATATACTGATTTGATAAACTGCTTAGAGAGGGATGTAAAGCACTATGAAATGGCATATAAATCTAAGTGTTATTGCTATTGCTATTGCTTCCTCCCCTCAGTGCCATCCAGGCTACCCTGAACAGCTGCACTTGATGGCAATGCTGAGGCTGAAGCCTGGGACATGACGTCAGCCTAGCACCATCACTACCACTAAAAGAGGCCATCTTGCACCAGTCTCCAAGGTGAACAAGCCTTAGGAAACAACATGATTGCCCCAAAGCCCAGCACTCCCCAGGATCTGCTGCCTATCACTTATATTCAGGAAGTATTAGCAGACCCCTGTAACCAACCTGAGGCTGCTCTGGATCATCCAAAGTTTTCATTTTTCTTTTTTTCTTTTTGATAAAATAATCTTTATTAGATATTAACATTAAAAAGGGAAAAACAAACATAACAAAACAAAAACAAAAATAAGGGTGTTATCAGGTATATATAAATATAAAGAGACAGAGATGGAAGGGAAAAAGAAAAAGAGAGAAAAAAGTGAAAAGTAAAGGAAGGGAAGAGAGTAGAGATTGGGGAGAAGAGGGGGCAGTAGTTTTATTTTTCAAAAGGCTTTGGAGAATTCTCTTGTGCGGCTTCTGCAGCCTCCCAAAACCCACACAAAATCTTACTCCATTCTCACACAACCTTTGGAGGCTGCATGAGAGCACATCCATTTCTCATGTGGTCTCAAGTCTTCCTAAAATTGTTCAAGAACGGAGCATGCTTTCAGGAATAGCTGTTGGATGTTGGTGAATGCTCATGTAAATGCCAGTATGTCACCAAAATATTGTGGTGTGTCCACATTGATGTGTATCTCACAAATTCACCATCACTGACTTAGTTACCTTCTCCAAATTGGAAATCCCAGTTAGTCAGATTCTGGGACATTTTGTTTTCCATACCATTTTACTCCTATTTAACCTTCTTTTTTTGTTTGTACAAATCTATGTGATTTATGTGAGGAAGCCTTTGATATTACTGAATTGGTTTTGTACCTGAAGTGAACTCTACTGTCCTCAAATGGTGATCCTACTAACTGAGTAATAGTCATTCTTTTTAGTACTTAGCATTTAGACAACAGCAAAGCAGATAAATCTTTGCTTCAGGGGAGATAGGTCAAGCTCAGTTCTGAGATGGACCAAGGATTACTGTGACAGACTGAAGAATGCCTCATAATTTGTTTTTCCTTAATAATAATTTGATCAGTCTTCTGATTTTTTTTGGCTGTCATTTTCCCAATCTCCCAAAGTTCTATTAAGCAGGGTGAATGGGATTTTGACTTTGTGAATGAGGTGTATTAACCAGCCCCTCTAGAATCAAAGGACTATAGGAACTTGTAGAGATTTATATGTCATTTATTAAGGTAGTAATACAAAAAATGTTTCAACTCTTGACAGAAGAAGAGTGGCTGTGTGAAACAACAGAAAAAAACGTGCCATCTCTCACTCCATTTCTATACCCAAATAATACATTCGGTGAAATGAAAATGTATGATTTTTCTTATTTGCAGTTACTTATTATGTCAATATCAAGCATTTAAAGTATCTTTGGTGTGATATTTCAGTAGTCATTATCCACATAATTAATGGGACAGATCTAATGTCATTTTTTATGCATGCATCTATGTTTGCCTTTGGCAGCAAAAGAGATCCATGTCCTACAGTGCCACCTTTCATATCAAAGAACCAGCAATTAGGCCACCATTATTCCATTAGGATTCCTTGTCATTCAAGGGCAATATGTTGCCAAAGTAGCTGCAGCTGTTTCAATGCAACATCTGCCAGCATCTCAAAACAAGAAATGTCATGTTTTACATAATTTCTGTTCAAAGCCGGCTCCTAAATATGTTGGAACCTCATACAAATATAATTTTTTAATGCTTCTTTTGTAGCAAATTTCAATAGGATATTCTAAAGGTAAGTTAAAAATTAATTCAGGTTTTCTCAGTGTATTTATTTAATCATCTTTTTTCATTAGGCATCACATTGTCATTTGAATGGCCTTGGCACTCTCATTGTACTTCCTATTACCCTGATGCTGGTCTTGTCTGATCACTAGCCTATGATTTAATAATCTCTTACCCTGATTTTTCCCCTCTGCACCATAAAATACTCAACAGGTGCAAAACCTGAATAGAATGGAAGCAATACAGAAGAGCATATTCTAGCAGCACTTTCTTCAGAAGGGATGCACACTGAGTCAACCCTGCAATAAAGTGCTTCCACAATACTATTTTCCAACTGGGTTGGGGGGGTCTAACTTACTTCGCCTCCAGTTCGCTTCCTCCCATGCTGCTTGGCTGCACTTTATGTGCTTTGTGGATGTACTGCGTGGACGTTTGCATGCACAGTGCCAAAAACTTGGCTTCTGTGCATACACAGAAGCAAAAAAAAACACCAGCTTCTGCTCATGCACAGAAGCCAAAAAACAAGATGGCGGCATCCTTGGACCAGCACTGACAGAACCAGCTCTGTGACATCATCACTGCTTTACTAACGGTTCTAAAGAACTGGTTAGAACTGGTAGGAACCCACCTCTGAACTGCATATATACACTGTTGTGCAGTGGCGGGCAGTCACTTACCTCGCTACCCGGATGGTCCTCAGATGCCGGTGTGGGCACATGCGCTCCTGACACATGCACACATGCAGCCCGCACAAGATTTGGCTTCTGTGCATGGGCAGCAAGCCAAATTGCACAGGATTTTGGCTATTTTCAACAAGATTTTTGTTACCACGCATGAAATCTCATGAGTTCAAGAGAGATTTTGGCTATTTTCGCCGGTATTTTTGCTTCTGTGTATACGCAGAAGCAAAAAACCCAGTGATTTTCGCCAGAAATTTGTTGGTCATGCTGTTCCCTGGCCCTTTGCTCTACCTGGATGGCGTCCCCCAATGTGGGGGGAGGAGCCCATGACTTGGGTGCATGTGGGAAAAAGATCTTGGTGTTATAATAAATAGCTGAGTAAAGAAAATCCATTCATCTCCAGATACATTTCCTTCACTGTCTGATAGGGACCAACTGGCACTCCCAAATCACTATCTGCCTCACTCTCAGCTTTCATTTCCTCTGACAACCTCCCTAACCCAGGATAACCTGAGGGACCTGCCGAGTAAGGACATGGGTGGGTAGCAATGGCTGATGGGAAAAATGGAGGAATGGAAGAAATTGGGGTGAACAGATTGACTCAGCCTTCCATCCTTCCGAGGTTGCTAAAATGAAGACTCAGATTGTTGGGGGCGATATTCTAACTCTGAATATTGTTCAGAGAGTGATATAAAGCATTGTGAAGTGGTACATAAGTCTAAGTGCTATTGCCATTGCTGAACTGCATTGGACATTAACCACGGCTGCAAATGATAGCTGAGGGGGTAAGGAAGAAGCAGATTGGATATTCAATGCTGGGTGCAGCTGAGAGGAGAGTGACTGACAGGACCAGCCTTTGCTCGACTCTTCTTTTCTGGGTATTGTTTGATCTGAAGCCCCAAAAGAATAACAGAGTTGGAAGGGACCTTCGAGGTCTTCTAGTCCAACCCTCAGCTCAGGCAGGAAAACTTAACCTATACCATTTCAAACAAATGGTTATCCAACATCTTCTTAAAAACTTCCAGTGTTGGAGCATTCACAACTTCTGGAGGCAAGCTGTTCCACTGATTCATTGTTCTAAAAGTCGGCCATGTTGTTCTGTGTTTCAGTTTTGCCAAATTATGGGTGATCTGAAATGGTTCAGCAGAACTTTCAGAATGTGATTTTATGTTGTAAGTTTGCAACAACCCCCACCATTTTTTTTAAAAAAAGTGTAATGCACAACCTTTTCCAATTATTACAGCTGACCACATGGGTTGATTGTAAATGTAGGACACATTGCTGGAAGAAATGAGTTGTAAAAGGCATCCATACAGTATCTAATTCCCCTGTAATTTGGAAATTGCAGAATCTGTGGAACTGTGAATAAAGTAGCTAAAAAGTACACAATAAAGGAGCAATGGATAAAAAACCCTCTCTCCTTCCAACAGAGTCAATGTATGCGCAAACATTAGGAATGTTCATGGCTGATTAAGACCTAATTAGAATAGATAATGGCAAGAATTAATGAAACTGTCCAAAATTTGGGAAGGTCACCACATTTTAAGTAGGCTGCCCTAAATTCTTTGAAAGAAGAACGGAGCACTTGAACTACAAATAAATATGTAATGATGCCATTATAATCATGTTGGTGGACATAAAAATGGAATAGCACAAAGGAAATTATGAGACTATGTCTCAATAGCATCAACCTGCAGAAGGATACCATAGATCAAGGGCATATGCGGGACATATGGCCATTTTGTTGCCTTTTTTTACCTTCCCCCCATTACCCCTAATTGGCCAGTAATATAATTCATTTCATGATGCTATGATTACATACCTCTGAAAGTGCAAGGATTTCAGCTCCCAGCTGTTATGAGCATTTTTTAAAAGCAGCACCGAATAAAAAGCTATTTAAATGAATACATAAACCCCTCCAGCTGGTGTAGCTGCTGGCCAGACTGTCTAGGGATTCTGAAAGTTTTAGAGGGCAGTTTGTTAAGAAGGATTTACATCGTGCCATTTAAGACTTCTTTTTGACCAACCCTTCATAACTAATGCTCCTGTGATTTAGGAAAAGGGAAATTTATTATGGCATTTTGAAAGAGAAGGGGGTTACAGGTGGCTGAAACTCAGCATTCATAAATGGATAAGCACATATGGTTTTATAACTCTCAATTAAAAACAGTTGGCTACTCGTTTTTATTTAATTGGTGACTCATCCCTGTAGCTCCCAAAAAGGCATAGCTAACTAGATTTTTTTTTTAAAAAAAAGCAATCACTTCTTTTATCACGATTTGTAGTTAATAACACTTCCTTGGCACCTAACATCTGGAGACATCTCAAAAGTGTGGGGGACATACATTTGGCTGATTCTTGATGTATACAGCAAGCAGATAACATATTGTGTGTGTGTATGTGTGTGTGCACCAGAGAGAGAGAGAGAGAGAGATTAAAGTGATGGTTTCTTTTTTTAAAGACTGAGCAATAGTGGGTTGAGAATGACAACAGCACTTTGTGTCCACCAACGCAGGAAACGTGTACGGGCACCTCATCTGTCTGTAATGCTGTCTCACTGCACCACAATGTGAAAGAGATCATGATTCCATCTATGTCCTTTTGCACTCCATGCAGGTTTCACAAGATATTTCTTAAAGCAAGCAGGAAATTCCTGATTATTTACCTAGTGCTTGCTTGCTTTCTTACTGTGGATAGTCTGAATTTAAAAGGATTCTAAAAGTACAATTGCAGAGTCAGCACCAAATAATTGGAGATGTGCAGAGTATATATTTTTCTTGCTTGATTTATATCCTCTCCCAATACAATAGACTCAAGTCTGCTTACATTAAGTGTTCATGTCTTAAAATATATATTTAAAAAGAGAAAATAACCAAAGGCTCTGTAAAAACAGCCTAAGCCCTTAATTCTTGATGTTAAGCAAGGACTTCACTACCTTTTAAAATAATAAAGTGGAGGGCCACCTGGATCCCATGAGGAACCACTTAAAGAGCAGACTTTCTTCTAGACTCTTATAGAACTTCCTATGCTGGTGGGAAGGAATCTAGACATGTCCTTCAAGACTACTTGCACAGATTGGGTAGATGCTAAGAGCACCCTATGAATCACGGACCTAAGTTATACAGGGGTTTTCAGGTCAATCCCAACACTTTCAAATGATTTTGGAAATATTTTTGCAACCAGTGTCGTGCCTGCATCGTACGTTTCACATTTCCAAACCTAGCTATCACTCACTAGCAAGAATACCACTGCATTCTGTACCTGATGGAATTTTCAGGTACAGTAGTTTTCAACAGCAGATATATTATATTGTAGGAACACAATTTCAAGGAGATGACAGCATAAGTAATATTCCAAGACAGTTACATTTGTCAGACCAGTTGAAACTGGGCAAAACCACCCTTGGGCAGAAACTCAACCGGCTGATGGAGAAAGTTCACTTAGATAGAATAAATAGAAGATAGAATTCTTTATTGGCCAAGTATGCGCCAATTTGTCTTTGGTGCATACGATCTCAGTATACATAAAGGAAAAGGTACATTTGTCGATAATCACTTAATGTTTGTCATAGGGGTCAAATATGCAATGAGGAAACAATCAATAAAAATCTAAGGATACAAGCAACAAGTTACAGTCATACAGTCATAAGTGGGAGGAAATGGATGATAGGAATGATGAGAGCAAACTAGTAGTAACAGTAGCGCAAACTTAGTAAATAGTTTGATAGTGTTGAGGGAATTATTTGTTTAGCAGAGTAGTGGCGTTTGGGGAAAAAACTGTTCTTATATCTAGTTGTCTTGGTGTGCAGTGCTCTGTAGCATAGTTTTGAGGGTAGGAGTTGAAACAGTTTATGTTCAGGATGTGAGGGGTCAGTAAATATTTTCACAGCCCTCTTTTTGACTTTTTGGCAGTATGCAGGTCCTCAATGGAAGGCAGGTTGGCAGTATACCATCCAGAGCTAGGTTCCTCCCGGTTTGGACTGGTTTGCCCGAACTGGTAGTTACTCACTGGTGACATCACAATGACATCACGGAAGCAGTTAAGTCTCAATCTGCTATTTCCCAAATTGCAGGCTGGATCCAAACCAGGGAAACTGGGAAAAGAACAGGACAATGTGCAGCAGCTCCATGCTTAAGTTTTGCTTCTTCAGCTACAGTAATGCGATTCTGTTGATAAGCTGCTGCAGATAATTCTCAGTATCATTTACACTCAGCAGTCTCCCAGACAACCCTTATCTCCAGATCAGAGCAAGGAATCCCTGAGAAGGAGGTTGATGAGTGCATCTGCCACCATTATTATCTGTCGGGCAGCATTTCTTCCTAGACTCGCCCATGTTTCTGCAACACTCCGCGGCCTGCACTGGCTGCCGATCAGTTTCCGGTCACAATTCAAAGTGTTGGTAATGACCTTTAAAGCCCTACATGGCATTGGGCCAGAATACAACCGGAACCGCCTTCTACCGCACGAATCCCAGCGGCCGCTAAGGTCCCACAGAGTTGGCCTTCTCCAGGTCCCGTCGACCAAACAATGTCGTTTGGCAGGCCTCAGGGGAAGAGCCTTCTCTGTGGCGGCCCCGGCCCTCTGGAATCAACTCCCCCCAGAGATTAGAACGGCCCCCACCCTCCTTGTCTTTTGCAAATTACTCAAGACCCACCTTTGTCGCCAGGCATGGGGGAGTTAGGATATTCCTTCCCCTAGGTCATTACAAGTTATGTATGGTACGTTTGTGTGTATGTTTGGTTTTTATAATAAGGGTTTTTAGTTGTTTTATTAAATTGGATTGTTACATGTTGTTTTTTATCATTGTTGTTAGCCGCCCCAAGTCTGCAGAGAGGGGCAGCATACAAATCCAATTTTAAAAATAAATAAATAATAATAATAATAATAATAATAATAATAATAATAATTTCAGTTCTATTTGACTTTTTTTTTGTTCCATGTCCTTAGTGCAGTTTAGCATGTTAGGCTGCCCTGCCCTGCCTCTGCCATTCACAGCATGCCTGTTCCACAGCCTCAGTCAAAGAGGGAGCCATGTTGATTCGGTGCATTCTGCTGGGTGAAAGAACAGGCCTCTTCTGTAGTGGATTTCCTATCAGGTTCATCTCCAGCCCAATCCAAATCTGTATGTCTGATAAGCGTTGGATGCAGGGGTAGGTTCCAACTTATCTTGCTGCTGGTTCGCTTTCTCCTGTGCCATGTGGCCACCCCATATGCACAGTACAAAAAAATCCCCATTATTTTTTTTAAAAAAAACTACCCCCAAAAAAATTGCGATCACATCCACAATGCTGGAAACTTGGCTTCTGCTCATGTGCAGAAGAATTTTTTTTTAAAGTCCGAAAAACAAAATTGGATTTATTTTTTTTAAAAGATCGTGGTATCTACATACTGGCACTGACCGATCTGGTTTGCTGACATCATCAATCATAACATCACCAGCGGACCACTACCAGTTCAGGTGAGCTGGTCCTAACCAGGAGGAATTTATCTCTGGTTGGGTGATTCGTTAAAGACATTATAAAGCTCCTTGTAAGTGCCTGCCTAATCTTTTTAATGCACATCTTTTACTCTTGACTTGATTCACTGACCTTTCTACTTAATGTTCCAATTGAAATGGCTGTCAGGTCTATTCATATATGCGAAGTATCGTATAGTAGTGTAGGAAGTTAGCGCCCACTCGTATCCTAGGAAAATGAAATATTCTAGGAATTATTAAAAAGGCAGAATATCATATTTTATGATACTATGAAGGAGAAACATGTTTCTAAAGACAAACTCGGAGCCTCAGCTCCTTGCCCCTACACAGATATTGGGGTGCCAATCTATCTACAAGACAAAGGCTGGGCCAGCTTATCTATGTTGTGGTTGGCTCTGGCCTAGCTCCTGCCCCAGGGAATAGGGAGGTGGATGCAGGGGAAAGTTCAACATGTCACAGGCCTATGTTATTGCCGACAGAATCAGTTCAGAGTTTAGTTTCCTCGGACGAAGAAGAAGGTGGGAGTGACTCGGCAGAGGAGGTCTTGGCACACAGCCAAGGCAGTCAATCTTCCTTATCTTCTATAGCTTCAGATGATGACATTTTGGACCCACGCAAGCGCAGAATTATGCATAGAAGAGACCAAGTAGGAACATATTAAAGGACATAAGGGAGGCCACCTGTGTTTGGGTGGGGCTCCAGTAATTAGGGCTGCTGCTATAAATAGCAGCATGTGGGTTTGGCCATTGTGGAAGAATATTTGTTGCAGTTTCATCAGGAATCTTGTGTGCTGGACTTTGTTGTTTTTTCACGCCTTTGAAACCAAAGCAGAGCATTGTGTGTGCATGTATCCCTTCATTGGAAGAAGAAGGGGTGTGAAGTTTCTCCACAGCTGCTGGCTAAGTACTTAATGACTGCTTAAGGGACATTGTACAGACTACCCGGTTGTTTTGGGACGAGTGCTTTTTGCAATACAAAAAGAGTGCTTAGTTTATTTTCACTTTTGTGATAAAGAAAATTGTTTTGAATTTTCAAATGTGTGTGTGTGTGAAATTTGTATTCTTGAATTTTTGGGAGTTGCCCCAACCCAAACCCCTATGTTACATCATCACCCAGCAAGATTCAACCAAGCCTGGGTCTCAGGACAGCCTACAGAGGTGCCCCTGCAGGGCCCCATGGGAGTGTGACAACCAACCAGAACACAAGCTCAAATTTATTTATTATTTATTAATTGGATTTGTATGCCGCCCCTCTCCGAGGACTTGGGGCGGCTCACAACAATTCAAAATTCAAAACCCAACAGAGGGCATAAAACCCAGGCACTCTTAGCATTTATTCCTTTTTCTTTCCTGCCCATGACTCAAGCCTGTGATCCTGTTCATCAATACTGTAATCTCCAAGCAATCTCCATGTTTCCAGTGTCTTTCTCCCCACTTGGGACTGAACCTCCAGGAGGATATTTCTTCCAGAAGTAGTTTTCCCACAACAACTGAGCAGAAGCAAAATCTAGCAAGAAGAGGCTTGCGTACGCGAGATCTTGGCAATTTTTTCTTGCTGCACATGTATGGAAACAAAAATTGGCTGAAATCTCTCTCGCGCCTCTCCTTGTGAGATTTTGGCTTTTTTTTTTATTCCTGCACATGTGTGGAAGCAAAAACATGCTGGGAACACACACATACGCACATGCATAGCGCACACACGCTCGCCAGACTCCCCATGCTACACTTGCAGCTCATTGATAGCAGGAGGTAGGAGCAATCTTCCCCTGGTGTGCACGCATGCAAAACATCGCTATACGAACCAGCAGAGAGGTAACTAGGTACCCACCCCTGTTTCAGATCACCATCTGTCTTGATAACTTGGTGTTCCATGAGCAATTTCCTGAATGCTGCTGTACTTAGTAGTATTCCAATACTTGCGTATTTAATTACAGGTGCAAAATCTGTGTCATATTTTCCATAGCACATTTCCTTAAAAATCACTGTGTGCATTTTCTTTCCCTGTGGTAGGCCTTTTAGAATTCTTATTTTCTTCTTGAGCGAGGATTTGAATTTTTGTTTTTTGTTTTCCTTTCCAACTTCTCTCCATCGTTTTGTCTCAGCTGCTGGCTGTGCCTCTATTGGATTCTTTTCCGTGGATCGGATCAGACACATTCCTTGCTCCAGCTGCGCAGTGTATACTCCCAGCCAGAATCCCTTTATTAGATCTTTGAGATCTCTTTAATTCTGATTGTGGTTCTGTGTGTCAGCAGCCTATTCTGAATCAGGTGCTATTTCAGATTCTTCAGGCTGATTTGCAGTTACTTCTTCTAAACTCTCCAATGTGCTATTGTTTGTTCTTGTTATCCATCTGTGTGCTTCCTGGATAGATTCAAGGACTAATACTAATGCTGATTTGCACTAGTATCTAGACACTGCAGCTCATTTGGGATAATCCTTTTCCATTAAAATCAGCAACACTACATATATATATACTTTCTCACTTCTGAAGTCCAAAACCCCATAGTGAATATTATCCCTAATTGGGTTTTGCAATTTCAATGTGTTCCTTGTTAATTTGGGGATATATGGCTGAGCTTTTTGTTCAAATATCTTCAGCTATGTCAAATTGGATTTACTCTCATGTTGTTGGTATACACTTTTGCAGATAAGTAGCCATGTTAAAGGTTTCTCCCCAAAGATCATCCAATAACCTCGCTTCAAGCACAAGACGTCTTACCACCATGATTAGTGGGTATTGAATCTTTCTTTATGTAATCCATTTTCCTCAGGGCTTGGTTATTCCATGTTGAACTCTTTATTGTTCAGATATTCTCGCATTCCTGCTTGTGATATCATCCCCCCCCCCCCATTATCTGTTCTGTCAGGCTCTCTGGTACACTCCTCCCAAAAATTCACAGGTACAAATTTCAGACACACATACGTTTGGAAATTCAAAACAATGTTCTTTATAATGAAAATTCACTTAAACTAAGCCCTCTTTTGGTATAGCAAAGAGCACTGGTCTCCAAACAAACTGGTAATTTGTACAAGTCCCTTATCAGTTCTGTGATACTTAGCTTGCAGCTGTGAGGCAATTCATAGTCCTTCTTCTTTCACAAAGTGAAACACACTTTGCTCTAGTTTAGTTTCAAAGTGGGGAAAAATCAGCACACAAAAGGTCAAAGTCAGTAAAGCAGTCATGAAACACAACGATCAGATAATCCTCCACAATGGCCAAACCCACAGGCTGCTATTTATAGCAGCCTCACTAATTACCACAGCCCCACCCAACCACAGGTGGCCTCATTTTCTTTGATAATAATCTCTCAGTTGTTGTTTCCTATGCATCGCTCTCCTCATGCGTGGCTATATCATTAACTCTTGTTCTGAATCCAAGGAGGAGCTAGATAATTGATCTCCTTCTGAGCTGTCTGCCACACTCTCCTCCTCCCTGTCACTCATGTCTTCTTGGTCAGAGGAGCCTTCATCAGCAGATTCCACCGGGGGCAAAACAGGCCTGCAGCATGTGGATGTCTCCCCCACATCCACAGTCCTTGGGGCAGGAGCTGGGCCAGAGCTAACCACAACATTATCCGACCTGAATCACTTTATTTATTCAACTTGTGTTCTAAGCACATTAAAGAACTTCATGCTTATTGGTTAGGAGATGTATATTTTGAGTGACTGTCTATGTAAAATGAAAAGTACTTTCCCCCCACTTTCATTCACATTGGTATATGACCATTAACGTCTGAAAACATACGTTGCAATGGTTGGCTGTCTCATTCAGGTGGTCCTTGGGTTACAACCACTTGTTCAAAGTTACAACCACACTGAACATGTGCTACTTATAATTAGCCCTCAAAATTCCGGCTGATGCATCAGCGCCATGATCACCTTTTTAAGATTTGGTCACTTGACAATCAATTCACTCTTATGGTAGTTGCAGCATCCCATTCTCACCCAATATCTATTTCCAACCTTTTTTGCCAGCTTCCCACAAGCAATGTGTCAGGGTTCTCACCAATGCCCTAATAAAAGCAGGAGCTTCAAGCCATTTTTCAAGAAATATCCAGTTGTGTATTAGGAACACCATGTCGGCATAAACCAAGTGAAGCTAGCTCTGATTGCATCCAGTTTGCGCCTTACCTCTGACCCTGTTTCCCTATCTCCCCAAGGTGTGTCACACTCCCCAATGAAGCAATTTCGCGGGTTGTAGAAGTCACTCCCTCCAACTATTGTGGGTCTCCAGGAAATGGCCTTGACTTTGGCTGACTAGGATGTGTTTTGTTTTGACTGAGGTGCAAATTCCTTGGTGCAGATGCGAGGCACAATTTCCCATCCTCCTGCCTATGGCAACTCAGGAGTGAGCCAGAAAAGCTTTGTGAGTTGACTTTCAGCTTCCCTCACTTCCTGAAGGCAAACTCTGCAAAGCAAAAACAATTTGCATACATATTTTGCGGGTGTGACACCCCCACCAGGCTTGGTTGTGTTCTTTTCATGGCACTTGGCTATGAGGAGATCAGCTTGGATGTTTCTGCTCTTTACCCAGGATGCTTCTAATAGAGGGCAGCTACTCCACTTGCTTTAGTATTGGAATTGCCCTCTGTGCCACCTAGAGTCGAGGATGCATTGCACCTCATAATGGGTGCAATGACCACAAGATCTGGGCAACTCACAGGGTAGTGGTCTTAGAGTCGACCTGACCATGGGGTTTAAGAGCTGCTGTGGAATACCAGGTGCATTTTCCCCACCAGTTAGGGCAGTTTCAATTGTACCATGATCGGCTTGATAATCTTTACCATGGATAATGGCCCTATGAATCTAGGTCTCAGTTTCTTGCTGGGGAGCTTTAACCTTAAATATTTTGTGGAGAGATAGACCTTCTCCTCCAACTGAAATGGCCATTTTATTTTCCAGTGGGGAAGTCAGCAAGGAAGGTCATATGTTGCGCCCATAAGTTGCTCCTATTGCTTTGTTTCCTGAGGAACCCCATTATGGTGTATGATAAGAGCCACAGTGGCACAGTTATTAGAATGCAGAACTGCAGTCTGCTTCTGATGACTTCTGGCTGACTGCAATCTGGCAGTTCAAATCTCTCCAGGCTCAAGGTTGACTAAGCCTTCCATCCTTCCAAGGTCGGTAAAATGAGGACTCCGATTGTGGGAAGCAATATGCTGACTCTGTGAACCACTTACAAAGGGCTGTAAAGCACTTTGAAGTGGTATATAAGTCTGCTAATGCTAAGTGCTATGAGTTCCCAAGGATCTGTGTAACGCCTGTTCATCTACCCATGCTTCATAGCACACACTCCCCTCAGCACTTCCCCGTCCATGGTCTCCACTGGGTCCGTCCATAGTTCCACCAACTCATTTGTGCTACATAGTGCCTGCCCTAGGTAACCTGTTAATAATATGTACAAAACATTTGGGTTTGCTATATATAAACAAGCTAACGACGAGTGTTTATATGTATTGAAGTGCTATAGCTTTAAGAGGTAGTGTTGCAAATTGCCATAAGAGGGAGCCAGAAGCATAATTCTCTGCTCTCTCTGTTCTTTCTAATGATTCACTGTGACTGATGTAGTAAGCTCTGTGTTATTCAATGATAGTTTGATGTATTTGTAAGCTGTAATGTATGTCTGATATGTAAGACAAAGATAGGTTTGTAATATTATTATTGTATTGAGAGATATTTACTAATCTGAATGTGACTGTTTAACTTGACTGTGCTATTTCTAACAGTAAGCACTGTTTTACACACTTCAATGTATCCGTCTTGTATGACTGAATAATTACTCATATCTCCTGGATATCTGCTGGAATCCCACGTTTTCTTCTATGCAGGTCCTTGATAACTCAAGGGTTCTGCACACTCCTTAACACAATCCACTACCACCAATGCTAAACAAATTCTACTCCACATTCCTCCTTAGGACTCCCGCCACTGCTCATTTAATGACCACATGGTGCTGATCTTATGGTGGCAATCAGTACTGCTGTCATGTATGAATGTGCTGCTTGGTTTTTAAAATAATGATAGGGTTTTATATGTTTTTAATAGTAGATTTGTTCCACTACTATATTGTTTTTATTACTGTTGTGAGTCGCCCCGAGTCTTCGGAGAGGGGCGGCATACAAATCTAAATAATAATAATAATAATAATAATAATAATAATAATAATAATAATAATAATAATTCAGCCAGTATTTACAACCAGATTGCTTAATGACAGCAATTTTCAATTTCTGTCTTAACCAGAGGATTATCCATCCCCATGAATCCCTATGAATTCAAGGCCATGAAAAAATGTTCCTTTTTCCTTTTCCTTTTAAACAATTTGATTCCCTTTTTTTTTTGCAAAGACTAACATTAAATCCAACCGCTAATCCCTCATCCTTTATTTACACAATTAACACAATCTTATCTGTGACCAAATCTTTATGCTATTCTTTAAAACTATATTATGCATGCGTGTATGCATAGAGCTATTATATTTGCTTAAGATTGTAAACATTCCAACCGATTAACTGCATTGTATTTTTTTTCTATTTAACATGATTTTTTGGTCTTTTGTAATAGTTGATTGTTCCACAGATTCTGCAACTTCCAAATTACAAGGGAATTAGATACTGTATGAATGCCTTTTCTACAACTCATTTCTTCCAGCAATGTGTCCTACATTTACAACCAACCCAGGTTAATACTATATGCCCTTTCCATATATACCTACCATTGTCTCATTTACGAAATTAGCTTTTCCTTGGTAAGATTCATCAAAGCTTATAAACATAACTTTATGGCAAATACAGTATATTGATTTGATATACAGTGATCCCCCGTTTATTGCGTCCCCAACCATTGCGAACAGGGTACTTCGCTATTTTTCAACCCGGAAGTCAAAAATACCATCTACGCATGCGTGCCGGGCACGCATGCGTAGATGGCAGCGGCTTCCCTGGGTCTTCCCCCTCTTGCTGGCGTCAGCGAGGAGTTTCCCCACCGCCCACGCAAACTCCTCGCTGCCGCTCGCCCGCCCTTCGCCTGCCCACGCCGTTCGCTCCCCCCCTCTTGCTGTCGGGAGGGCGAGAAGCCCTCCCCAGCACCCGCTCGCCCGCCCTTCGCCCTGGGAGGCAAATCGCTGCGTCTCCAGCCCCTTTTGGCCGAGCCCCCCCCCTCCGGCCAAGCAGCCAGGGAAGCCGAACTGGGCTTGGCGGGGAACATCGGCACGGGAGGCAGCTTCTGCCGGACATGGGCAATGGGCGGGACAGAGAAGCGGGGAGAATCAGGAGGCTCCTTTGGCAGCTGGGGGCTGCCTGGCTTTGTTGTTTTGGCTGCAGCGGGTGCCAGGCAGCCTCCAGCCGCCAAAGGAACCTCCTGATTCTTCCCGCTTCTCTGTCCCGCCCATTGCCCGTGTCCGGCAGAAGCTGCTGCCTTATTGCTCTTTGCCGGCGGGATGCAAAGTGCTGGGGTGGGAGGGTGTCCTGACAGCCCCCCCACCCATATGCTTCGCCTCCCGCCGGGCAAGAGCGCTCGGGTGGCAACTTCTTCTAGATATTCCCAGCAAGCGAGATGCAGCGAGCGCCGGACAAGTGGATGGCGGCGGATGTGTTGTGCCACCAGTAATAAACTTCCAATTCCTCCTTTCAGTCGCGTGCGGCTGTCACCAATAAAACAGGTCTGTCCAGCTTGCTGAGCCGTTCGGGGCCACCCGGCCGCTTTATAAACTTGCCTTCCCCGGCGCACCTTTGCTGTCCCCACTCTTTCAAACCCGGGAGCGCGCCGCGTCTCGATCTCCGAGCGTGCCTGCCGAGCGTAGGTATTTAAGCAGCCAGCTCGATCCGAAGTTAAGTGAATAATGACGCAAATTACTATTTTCGCCTGGAAAAGACCGTTGAACTTACCTGAACGGTCTTCTCGATGCACTGCAAGGAGAGTCCAAGATGGGTATTCTTCAGTCTGATTGGTAGGGACTGAGTTTTAATTTAAATATTAATCACTAGGCAGGCACCGCCTCCCCCTTAGCCCTCCAGTCTAAAATAAAGCGAAGGAGCAGTAAAGCAAAAACCATTTATTAAACAATATCAAACTGCAACCTTGAACCGTAACCAGAAACCACACCCCCACGGGAACCCTGGTCCCAGAATCGGGAGGGTTTGGACTCTCCTTGCAGTGCATCGAGAAGACCGTTCAGGTAAGTTCAACGGTCTTTCTCCAATGCACTTGCAAGGAGAGTCCAAGATGGGATATGCCCAAGTTATAATCACAGGGAGGGACAAGACTGGACCAGGGGTTCCGAGTAGGAACAGACCCCTTGTAGTACCCTCCTCCCAAATGCTGCTTCCGCCGAAGCAAACGAGTCAATTCGATAGTGTTTGATGAAAGTGGACGGAGCTGCCCACGTGGCCGCCTTACATATGTCCTCCAAGGAAGCTTGGGTCCTCCAGGCCGATGAAGTAGCCGCACTTCGAGTTGAATGTCCAGTTATCCCCGGTGGAACTGGGGAGCCTTTGGTCCTATACGCCTCTGAAATACACTCCCTCAACCAACGGCTGATAGTCTGAGAGGACACCTTGGTGCCCATGGTTCTAGTGGAAAAGGACACAAACAGGCCTTCTGACCGTCTAATAGGCTGAGTCCTCCTAACATAAATTTTTAGGACTCGCCTCACGTCCAGTTTATGCCACCTCAATTCAGAGGGGTGAGTCCCATGAGAACAGAAGTCAGGGAGCACTATATCTTGAGCCCTATGAAAGGATGTGTTTACCTTCGGAATAAACGCCGGATCCAGTCTAAGGACCACTCTGTTTGGCTCAAAACGGCAAAGGTCTGGTCTTGTGGACAAAGCGGCTATTTCAGAGACCCTTCTGGCTGAAGTGATAGCAACCAAGAAGGCTGCTTTGAAGGTCAGTAGCCGTAACGAAATCTGACGTATGGGTTCAAACGGGGGACCTGTCAATGCATGTAACACCAAGGGTAGGTCCCAGGAAGGAAAGCGATGAACCGTTGGTGGTTTTAGATTGGCCGCTCCTTTCAAGAAATCCCTGATCCAGGGATGTCTGGTAAGGGAACGGTAACTATCTGTTGAGATGATGGTGGCCAGAGCGGCGACATGACGGCGTAATGTATTTGGGGCAAGGCCCTTCTCCAGGCCCGCCTGCAGAAAAGTTAGAACAACAAGCGGAGAGGCCGTCTGAGGATCTATCCCCCGCTGTTCACAAAACTTGTAGAAAGCGGCCCAAGTGGTCTGATAAATCCTCCTGGTAGAGGGTCTGCGGGCTGCTTGAATAGTGTCAATGACCGTGTCTGGCAAAGCTTGGCGTTTTAGATGTTCCCGCTCAAGTGCCACACGGTCAGTTGCCACCACTGTGGCTCCGGATGAGACAAGGACCCCTGGGTCAGGGAGATCTGTCGGTCCGGGATCCTCCAGCTGGGTGCCGTCGAAAGTTGCACCAGGTCCGCGAACCAGGTGCGGCGAGGCCAATACGGGGCTATCAGTAGCACCTCTGCTCTCTCCTCCAGGATCTTCCGTATCACCCTGGGGAGAATAGATAGAGGCGGGAATGCATATAGAAGGCCCCGAGGCCATTGAAGAGTTAGGGCGTCCACTCCTTCCGCACCGGGGGATGGGTATCGAGCGAAGAAGCGAGGAAGCTGGGTGTTGAGGCTGGTGGCAAACAAGTCCATCACCGGGTCTCCGAACCTCCTCACCACTTCCTGGAAGATCTCGGGATCCAGCCGCCATTCGCCCGGGTCGAGTGTCTGTCGGCTGAGCCAGTCCGCCCACACATTCTCCACTCCCGAGATGTGTTCCGCTGACAGAGAGGCCAAGTTTTCCTCTGCCCATCTGAGAAGAGATGTTGCTTCCTTCATCAGTCTCCTTGACCGTGTTCCCCCTTGTCTGTTGATGTGGGAACGTGTGGATACATTGTCGGTCAGGATACGTACATGTCGACCCCGTACTAGATGAGCAAGACTGTGGAGGGCCAAAGAAACAGCCTTCAGCTCCAGGAAATTTATATTGACCTCTTGCAGGTCCTGAGGTTCCCAGAGGCCCTGAACCATGTGCGAGGAGAGGTGAGCTCCCCACCCTATCAAGCTGGCGTCCGTTGTTATTATGATAGGGTCCATATCCAGGAACGTGGAGCCCCTGGTTAGTGAGGGGGAACTCCACCATTTTAAAGAGTAGCGTACCCTGGCGGTGAGGGAGACTCTCTTGTGGGAGTGGCTTGTCTTTCGTCTTTGGTATGGTAGCAAAAACCATTGGAGTGGTCGTAGATGGTGTCTTGCCCATGGCACTATATCGATACACGAGACCAGAGTTCCTAAAATCTTTGACAGTAGTGCAAGACTGGGATATCGATGATGTTCCAGCTCCCTCATCAAGTTCCTGATTGTCTTTTGTCTCTCCTGGGACAGAAAAACCATACCCAGGTTGGAGTCTATAGTGGTGCCCAGGTGGGCAAGACGGAGTGTAGGTATTAGGTGACTTTTTGTCCAGTTGATTGTAAAACCGTGGTTCTGTAGTGTCTGGATCGTTAGCTGTGAGTCTCTGTGCGCCTGTTCTCTGGTTCTTGACAAAATGACGATATCGTCGAGGTACGCCATCACGCGTACCGACTGGCGTCTGAGACTGGCCGTGAGGACGTCCAGTAGTTTGGTGAACGTCCTGGGGGCGGAGGACAGTCCAAAGGGCATTGCCTTGTACTGGAAATGTGCCCCGTTGAAAGAGAATCTCAGGAACTGTCTGTGATTCGGGAATATGGGTACATGGAGGTAGGCCTCCTTCAAGTCTATAGATGTCATAAGGTCGTCCTGCCTTATGGATGCCAGGATGGACTTTAGTGAGTGCATTTTGAATCTTCTGTATTTTACGTAGAGATTCAACTGCCGAAGGTTGAGGATCATCCGGACTCCTCCTGAGGATTTTGGCACGAGGAAAATTGCCGAGTAAAAACCCCTGCCTCGATGAGCTGGGGGTACCTCCTCTATAGCCCCTATCTCTAGAAGGTGGGACACCTCTTGGTATAGGAGCTTCCTTTTTTGTGGGTCTGATGGAATGCGACAAGGCAGGAAGCGTTGAGGGGGAGGTCGAAGAAACTCGATCCTCAGGCCCCGGGAAACCGTGGATGTCGCCCAAGCGTCTGAGGACGTGGTTTCCCAGATGCCCGAGAACCGCAGTAGCCTGCCGCCTAGGGGTGCAGTGCCCAGTGAGTCATTTGTTCCTTCTAAAGCCTCTGTTGGCCCCTCTGAAGGGGCGGCGTCCCTGGTAGGACCTATTTCGATCCGCCTGGGATGTCCTGTCCGACCTGAAGGATCCCTGGTTGAAGGAGCCCTGGAAGTATGGCCTCGGCGTCTGGGAATTGCTCGAGGAGGGCTCCGTCCGAAAGGGTTGTCTCCGCTGATAGGGGGTGAAGCGCCTATCTTGTCGTCTGTTAGCTCTGGGCATCACCTTCTTCTTGTCCTTGTCCTCGATTAGGACATCATCGAGGACCTCTCCAAACAGCTTTTTCCCCTTGAACGAGGAAGAGGCTAGACTCCATTTGGACTTGACGTCCGCCTGCCAGTTTCGGAGCCAAATGAGTCTGCGTGACGCCACCGAAGAGGCCATTGCTCGTGATGCAAACTTCGCGGCATTCACTGTGGCATCTGCCGAAAACTCCGTGGCCGCCAACAATTTGTTGAGGTCCTGACGAAGTCTGCCGTCCTCTGGGTCAGCTCTGGCCTGGATTTCTTTAATCCAGAGGATCATGGCCCTGTTGAAGAATGAGGCCGCCGAAGCGGCTCGCACGGCCCAGGCTGCCATCTGGTGAGTCCTGCGAGCCACGTTTTCCGCTCTCTTGTCCTCGGCCTTCAGACCTTCCTGTGACTCAGACGGCACGAGGGCATTGGACACCAGGCTTGTGACAGGCTTGTCCACGGCTGGAAACTCCAGCAGCTCCTCCATCTGCTGGTCGAAAGTATAGAACTTGCGGTCAAGATTGGAGGGTCCCTGGGCCGCCACCGGGTTCTCCCATGGGCGTTGGATGGTTTCTAGAAACAGGTGGGAAGATGGGATGTTCACCGTCTCCTGTTTGGGGAAGACAAACAGACCTCCCGCGGGTTGTGCCTCATCGGAGGGTACCGCCTGACCGCTCTCTCCCGCCTGATCGATGGTTAACTTAGCCTTATTCAGGAGCACCCTGAAGAGGGAGGATTTAAACAAGCCCGTGTAACTGGGTTGCTCAGGTGGCTGGTCATCACCAGACAGGTCATCCTCAGCGGCGCTGAAGTCATCTCTATAGGAATCCTCCTCCTCAGCTGATTCCATCCAGGACTGCGTAGCCGGGTCCCTCCAGGGGTCTCTGGGTCTCATCTGAGGGGGTCCCACTGGAGCCTGCTGAAGCTGTTGCGCTCCCGTAGCTATGCCTTGGTTATATGTATTAGTGATCAGGTCTTGGAGGGCCTGGGGCATGCTCTGCCAGGTATCCTGAGAATCGCGAAGGCCTGCAGCCGTAGGGGTAAAGGTGGCTGCCTGCGCGTGGGGAGAGGAAGAATAATTAGGAGGCCAACCTGTTGGGTGCCTCCCCAGGCTATAAGGGTCCGCCCTGGATGAAGACCAGGCCTGGGCTCCTCTTTCAGGGGACCAATCCCTCTCAGATGTTGAGGTCCCCATCCCCTGGTAGACCATAGGGGGAGATATGGAGGAATTGGCAGACAGTTGCTGGCTAGGGGGCAAAGCCGGTCCTGGCGCTCTTTGTGAGGCCTCTAGTTGCTTTTCCAGCGCTCTAATGCGCTTCTCCGCATCCCTCAAGGAAGATCCCTGGCCTGACTTCGCCTTAGAGGCTTTTTCTTTGGGGGTACTGGGCTTGTTAGCAGAAGCCTCATCCCCAGCAGGTGGCGCTTGGTCTGCCATGGCCGGATTGGTAACTTACGATCACCGATTGCAGCCTGTAATGCACCTGCGTTCCCCACCGAGCTCCTTAGTGTCGCGGCAGCCTCCGGGAGAAACGAAAACGAAATTGGGGGATGAAAACCCCTTCTGCGCCTGCGTGCCCCAGTGTCGAGCCGGCGACCTCACCAACATGGCCGCCGGCCCGTTCCCATGGTAACCGGGCTCAATTTGGGCGCGAGAAGCAGCTGCCGGGGGTCTACGGACCATCTCAAGATGGCCGCCTGACCCCACCAAGATGGCTGCCAGCCGGTTCCCTAGGCAACCGGACGCTTACTCTGGGAGGCGGGCGGGAAAGGACCGCCGATTCCCGCCCTCTGCAATCGCCCGTTTTGTCTCTCCTGGGCGATGCCTCCTTCCTGAGGAGCCGATCCGCCGCGGCGAGCCTTCGACTGAGGGCGCGGATCGCTCCCGCCTGCCTTCCGTGGGGGGGGGGGGCGCCAGCCTCCCCTGCGGGCCGCTCGGAGCGCAACGTGTATCCCGGCCCGTGGTATGTTCGCCGGGGGAGGGACGGACCCCCCGAGGCGGCAACCACCTCCTCGTCCTCCGGGTGCCACCGCGGAGGTAGGCTACCCGGGCGCTCACTCCCAGACCCAGGCTGGCATCTGTAGATCTTCTGTGAGGGTCTTAAGCTGGGAGGAGCTGCAGGCAACTGGGTTAACCCACTGGAGGTTTGGAACCCAGGCCCGCCCGAGGAATTATTCCCCCAGCTGCACCTAAGGGAAAAAAGGAAAAAGAGAGAAAAAAATTAGTACAATAAAGGTATAAACTATTTAATAATAATAAATATACCTAAGAGAAGTAACTCAGGAGTCCCTTTACTGCGACTGAGTTTTTTAGACTGGAGGGCTAAGGGGGAGGCGGTGCCTGCCTAGTGATTAATATTTAAATTAAAACTCAGTCCCTACCAATCAGACTGAAGAATACCCATCTTGGACTCTCCTTGCAAGTGCATTGGAGAATGTCTGTTAGCATTTCGGAGGCTTTCATGCTCCTAGCAGGAGGGTTCGTTGCTCTCCGTTGCGCAGTTTAACTGCTGCAATCCTAATCCAGTTGAGGAAAAAGTGAAAATTGTTCTGTCTCCCTCCCTCCCACCCTCTCTCTGAATTCTCTCCTGCCCTGCCTCCCGATCACACGTAGCCAGCAGCGCCGTTATCACACGAGAAACGGTTCGCCAGTTTTTGCCTTTCTCTCTTCCTGGGCTCCCTGCTGGAGCGGAGAGCAGCGAATTACCCATCGGAATACCTACAGCGCCGCGCGCGCACAGGCGCGGGCGCGGAGCAGAAAACAAAACGGTCTTTCAATCGCTTTTTGCTTTTGAGAAAACCTTCCAATTCCCTTTTCCAAGGCGGGCTGGGTGTCCGGTAGAGAAACGTCTTATTAATGACTCGCATTTCCCCGCCCTCCAGTCGCCTAGTGCCAAAACAAACCCCCCCAAAAAGGAAGGCAGGATGGGGCTTTTGTCCATAGTGAAGCAGACAGCGAGTGGCGAGTGATGCGCGGCGCTTCCTCTTGTTTATTGCCCTTCGCTCGCCTCCCCTCCGTATGAGTGAGTGGGAGAGGGAGAAAAGACGAGCGTTAGGACTCGGGGGAAATCTTACCCCCCTTGTTCGCTTCTTCAATCAGCTTGTCCTGTTCCTCAGAGCACGGGTAGCGGAGGCTTCAGCCGCCAAAGGAACCTCCTGATTCTTCCCGCTTCTCTGTCCCGCCCATTGCCCGTGTCCGGCAGAAGCTGCTGCCTTATTGCTCTTTGCCGGCGGGATGCAAAGTGCTGGGGTGGGAGGCTGTCCTGACAGCCCCCCCCACCCATATGCTTCGCCTCCCGCCGGGCAAGAGCGCTCGGGTGGCAACTTCTTCTAGATACGGGCGATGTCCACGCTCTCTCTCGGCGCTTTCGAGCCGAGTCCGTGAGCGAGTTCGCTCCCGGACTCAGCTCGAAGGCGGCGAGAGACAGCGCCAAGGAACGGGCCTGTCCACGCTCTCTCTCGGCGCTTTCGAGCCGAGTCCGTGAGCGAGTTCGCTCCCGGACTCGGCTCGAAGGCGGCGAGAGACAGCGCCAAGGAACGGGCCTGTCCACGCTCTCTCTCGGCGCTTTCGAGCCGAGTCCGTGAGCGAGTTCGCTCCCGGACTCGGCTCGAAAGCGCCGAGAGACAGCGCCCCCCGGACCCCCAACCCGGGTTTGGGGGGCTGCTAGGAAGCCCTCCATGCCGGCGGCAAACAGCCGCGCCGCCCCCAATCTTCGGCTCCTCGCTAGCGCTGTGGGAGTAAAAACACCATCTGCACATGCGCAGACGGTGTTTTTACTTCCGCATCGCTACTTCGCGAAAACCCGCTCGTTGCGGGGGCTCCTGGAACGGAACCCTCGCAACGAGCGGGGGATCACTGTATTACTATCCGGCAATAATCTGTTTTCATTTCAAAATCATGACCAGTTATGATGTTAAAAAAAAGTATGATGAGAAGGATAAGTTAGCTCTAGACCCCCTGACCAATAAATGTGATGCATGGCGTGATTGAATTGGTTGATTGATTAATAGATTGGGGTTTTTAGCTGTAGTTTTTTATTTATTAGATTTGTTTTATAGACATAGAAGTCTGACGGCAGAAAAAGACCTCATGGTCCATCTAGTCTGCCCTTATACTATTTTCTGTATTTTATCTTAGGATGGATATATGTTTATCCCAGGCATGTTTAAATTCAGTTACTGTGGATTTATCTACCACATCTGCTGGAAGTTTGTTCCAAGGATCTACTACTCTTTCAGTAAAATAATATTTTCTCATGTTGCTTTTGATCTTTCCCCCAACTAACTTCAGATTGTGTCCCCTTGTTCTTGTGTTCACTTTCCTATTAAAAACACTTCCCTCCTGGACCTTATTTAACCCTTTAATATATTTAAATGTTTCGATCATGTCCCCCCTTTTCCTTCTGTCCTCCAGACTATACAGATTGAGTTCATTAAGTCTTTCCTGATACGTTTTATGCTTAAGACCTTCCACCATTCTTGTAGCCCGTCTTTGGACCCGTTCAATTTTGTCAATATCTTTTTGTAGGTGAGGTCTCCAGAACTGAACACAGTATTCCAAATGTGGTCTCACCAGCATTCTATATAGCGGGATCATAATCTCCCTCTTCCTGCTTGTTATACCTCTAGCTATGCAGCCAAGCATCCTACTTGCTTTCCCTACCGCCTGACTGCACCGTTCACCCATTTTGAGACTGTCAGAAATCACTACCCCTAAATCCTTTTCTTTTGAAGTATTTGCCAACACTGAACTGCCAATACAATACTCAGATTGAGGATTCCTTTTCCCCAAGTGCATTATTTTACATTTGGAAACATTAAACTGCAGTTTCCATTGCTTAGACCATTTATCTAGTAAAGCTAAATCATTTACCATATTACAGACGCCTCCAGGAATATCAACCCTATTGCACACTTTAGAGTCATCGGCAAATAGGCAAACCTTCCCTACCAAACCTTCCCCTTATATGCTTTGTTTTTTCACTGTATCCTTTGAGCTGCCCCGAGTTTTTGGAGAAGGGCGGCATACAAACCAAACCAAACCAAACCAAACCAAACCAAACCAAACCAATCAATACAATCTTCAAATATTTGAGAGGCTGGCACAGGAGGTCAACCAGGGTGGGGTTCTAACTTACCTCATTGCCGGTTTTGCTTCCTTCCATGCCATGTGGATGAGCATGCATTGTGCACCATGGGCATGCACAGAAGCAAAAAACCAAGATGGTGGTGCCTATGGTGTCGCCAGTTTGGGGGTGTGGCCATCCAGCCATCACTCCCAGTTCGACGAGCAGGGGAAAATTCTGGCTTCTAGTTCTACAGAACTAGTCCAAACTGGGAGGAACCCACCTCTGAAGTCAATCTATTCTCCAAGGCACCTGAGGCCTGAACAAAAAGTAAAGGACAGAAACTTATCAAAGAGAGATTAATCCTATAGCACATATCTGCTGGCACTCGGAGCCATATCTGCTGGCAAGCGAGCTGTTGCCCCAGCTCAGCTCCAACATGCATGTATGTGCCAGCTGACTGATTTTTGGCTTGCACAGAGGCTCTGAAGGGGGATGGGGGAGGGCGTTTTTACCCTCCCCCAACTCCAGGGAAGCCTTTGAGCCTGGGGAGAGTGAAACACGAGCCTTTTGGGCCCACCAGAAGTTGGGAAGGAGGGTGTTTCTGGCCCTGGGGTGGGGGCAGGAAAAACTGTTCTCGCCTTCAACAGGCATTGAATTATGTGTGTGGGCACTCAGACATGCGTGATAGCATGCGCTGCCCATGCTTTTTCGACACCCGAGGGGAAAAAAAAGTGATAGTGAAATTTCCTGATTCAATCAGTGGAACAGGTTGCTGCATCACTGGAAGTTCTAAAAGAAGAGATTGGCCAGCTATTTGTCTAGAATGTTTTAGCATCTCCTGCTTGAGTAAGGAGTTGGATTAGAAAACATAGAAGGTCCCTTCCTACTCTGTTATTCTGTAGTACAGTAGTACCTCTAGATTCGAGCTGCTCCACATGCGAGTATTCCAAGTTACGAGTCACGAGGGGAGAGAAATTTCTGTTCCAGACCTGAACTCAAATTCGGGATACGAGCCGAGCGTCCACTAGGTGGCGCAAGAATCCTTGCTTCTGGTTATCTCGGAGGGGAAAAACAAAGTCTAAAGCCATTTGTTCCAGATACGAGTTTTTCGACATACAAGCTCCCTTCTGGAACAAATTAAACTCGTATCTAGAGGTACTACTGTATGTATTTCTTTTTTTGCACCTCATGTTTTCGCAATCTTAGCATAGGTTGACTTATTTTAAAGCAATTGATTTCCTTATCTCTCTGTTTCATAAGATATAGCTTTGTATAGTCTTCATTCCTTTTTAGTATGTTTTCTACTACATAAGTCATAATAGACTACATCTCTCCTTTTATCCTTAGAGAATTCACTTCACTTGGATTTTTCAAATTATGCCACTATGCCTCCAGTTTTGCAAGTACATTCCCAGGGGAAATTTCATCATGAAGTTTGATTAATTTGATTTTATAATTTTATTTAGAGTTTAATGAACAGTTGCTTGACTAAATCATCAGAAAGATTCTCACTATTTTATTTTAGTGTCTTCTGAATAAATATTGTGAAACGCGTTCCATTAAACTTCCATCTCCCCGAGATTTATGGATTTTCTCAACATTAAAATATTATTGTTCGTGGCCGAGCGTGCATATGTCTGTCATAGCATATCCCAGCACTCCTTTTTGGAAGCACAGTTTTGAATCAAATCAGAATTTCCCAAATTCATCTTCAGAGTTATTTAATGTATGAAATTTATCCTTTTACAACCAAGCTGAACCAGTACTGGCCTGGATTTCTTTTTGCATCTCTAAGACGTTTGACAGCTGCAGCTTTTTAAATAATGCCTCCAACATCATGCTCCATGTGCAGTGTCCTTTCCCAAATTTGAGTGCAAGACTTTCCAGTCCTAATGTTATTTTTTCCTCCAAATGAATGGTTCTATATTGAGGACAAAAGCTCTTCACCAAAGATTAATCTAAGATCATTATTCCTCCCCCCCAAAAAACTGCATTCTTTAATAAACTAACAGAGGGTCTTGTACTACTGGGCTACCCCATTCATTTGACTGAAAGCATTAAGATGAATTACTTCACCCCTGGCAAAGATTTGCAGGGTCCTGGGGAAGCCTTTGTGTATGTGTTGTATTTGTAAATAATCACAGGCTCCATTGTCAAAACTAAATGCCTGCTGCACTTATGGAATGCTTTGTTACAAAGAGATTGCAGTGAAGAGTAGCTTAGTGGGCTTGAAGGGGGATTAGAGGAATTCCTTGCAGGCAAGACTATCAGCAGTTATTAACTTGGATGTCTATATGAAAGCTCAGGTTGCAAAATATAAGTTTCCCAAATCCCCAACAGATCAGTTTCTAAAGCTTTTACAATGCTCATTTAAATTAATTTGGAATATTGCCAAACTAATTTGCCTTCCCTCCCTCCAAATCTATGTCAAACTTCAGGTACAAGATAGGTGCACCTCTAGTTTCAGTGATTGTAAAATTGCAAAGTAACTAGTTTCTCCACTAAAATAAAATAGCTTGCGGATATCACTTGTTCCCTAACAGGGGTGAAATGATCCCGGTTCGCTTGTGCATGTCAGTTGTGCAGACAGTGATGAAGGGAGCACGAGGCTCCGCCCATGGTTTTTCAAACCACTCCAAACTTGACTGTAGAAAGTACGACTTTAGCAACAGAGTGGTTAATGCCTGGAACTCACTACTTGACTCTGTGATTTAGTCTCCTAGCTAGACTGTCCATTGTTGACCTCACGCAATTCCTAAGAGGTCAGTAAGGGGTGTGCACTGGGGTGGGCAGCAGGCAGGATGGGGTGGAATGCAGTTCCACAGGCAGAAATGAAGATGCGTGCGCAGCTCCAGATGATCGGTGGCTGTCACTTCCTGGATTAATGGTCTTGGCTTGGCTCTTCTTTTTTCCCCTGCTGTTGCTGCGTCTGTGCTCCTTGCTTTTTTCCTCTTACCTCCTTTTTGGCTTCGGACAAGCTTCCCTCTCTCCTGCCCAGCTCCCCTCCAGCCTCACATGGCCACCTCCTGCCTGAGGTGCAAGCAGAAGGCATGGGTGGAAGCGGCACTGGCAGGATTTATTCTTCTGGCAGCACCTGTTCACCTAGCTCAGTGATTTTCAACCTTTTTTGAGCCGTGGCACATATTTTACATTTACAAAATCCTGGGGCACACCACCAACCAAAATGACACTCTAACACAGTACATATTATACATATAGTTAAACATTTACCTCCAGTCCTGACCAGGATTAGAAATCGGGACCATGGGGACAATGACAAGTGCGCGGGACCTTCCTGGGTGTGGATGAGAGGCAGCCTGTTATTGGTTCCTCGCTAGTGGTCGGGATGAATCCCAGAAGGTGATTAGTCAGTGAGCATTCCCTGTGCCTCCACTCTTCCTGTCGCTGATAGCTGGAGGGATTGTGAGGGGAATGTTTATGTTCGGATGGAGGCGGCTGGCACACGGACCGTAGTTTGGGGACCCATTTTTAATTTCCCCACGACACACCTGATCATGTTTCACAGCACACTAGTGTGCCATGGCACACTAGTTGAAAAACACTGACTTACCTACCTAGCATGAGGCGGGGGGACGACCCAGGAAGGAGCATGGGAAACACAAAGCAAATTGTCACCCCAGCAAGCGACACTGGTAAGGTTGTAAATCGAGGACTTAACAGTTCACTTGAACAATGATGATCATTCAAGCCACTCCCACCTGGTCACGTGGCCAGCAAGCAACTCCTACCCAGTCACATGACCATTAAGCCACACCCACAAAATAAGCCACACCCACAGGGTGGCAGTAAAATTTTTTGCTGCCCATTACTGGGCATGCATAAGTGCACCAATGTGCCTACTGTCCCCTGTCCTAATGTTCCCTCTTATCAGTACCCATCTTATGTATACAGTGATCCCTCGGTTAGCGCGGGGGTTACGTTCCAAGACCTCCCGCGCTAACCGATTTCCGCGTTATACTGGATGCGGAAGTAAAAACACCATCTGCGCATGCGCGCCCTTTGTTCCATGGCCGCACATGCGCAGAAGGTGGAGCGACGCAAGTTCGGAGGCTGGCAATGCAATGGTGATTTTTCCGGGCTCCTCGCCGCTACCCACAGGGCAGCGCTGGCGGCAATGGCAATGGCAACCCTCCCTCCTTCCCTCCTTCCCTTCTCTCCCTCCCTCCTTCCCTCCTTCCTTCCTCTCACCGGCTTTCTTGGGGCAGCGCTGGCGGCAATGGCAACCCTCCCTCCTTCCCTCCTTCCCTTCTCTCCCTCCCTCCTTCCCTCCTTCCTTCCTCTCACCGGCTTTCTTGGGGCAGCGCTGGCGGCAATGGCAATGGCAACCCTCCCTCCTTTTGCTGATTTTGGCCAATCAGCAATCAGTATGACGTCATCGGGCGGGAAAAACCGTGGTGTAGGAAAAAAAACGCGGACTTATTTTTTAATTAATATTTTTTGAAAAACCGCGTTGCAGCGTTTCGCACTAATCGAGAACGCGCAAATCGAGGGATCACTGTATAAGCAATGTTATATCTATGTATATTACCAATGCATACTTGATAAAATTTAAAAAAAATGCTATAATGATGGCAGCAGGGCAATATACTTCTCAGAGTAACTCTCCCTAACAGCTGCTGATTTGGAGAAAGGAAATGGGGAAGAATTATGCTAATACTTTGAAATGTGGCATGAGGAGGGAGTAAAAGATAACCAGTCATAAACAATACATATGCAAACATCAAAATATTGGATTTTCCATAATCTAGACACTAAACTTCAGATGACGGATGAGAGTAGAGATGAATTAAGAAGCTCTGCCTTCTCTGGTTGCACACAGAAGCAGCATTATTTAGGAGCAGAAGAGGCACGGAAACATGACAAAATCCCCCCCCCCTGAAGGAGCATAGTAGAAAATCCTGATATAAAAACAATGCCAATAATGTAGCAAGGTTCAAAGAGGGGAAAATGGCTTTTCATCAGGGGAAATAAGAGAGAAGGAGGTACGTGCCCTGAATCTCAGAGGTGTTACCGGTTTGTGGCCAGGAGGGTAAAACAAGTTGTATCAGAGAGTTTAATGTGTGGTTAAGGCAGTGGTGTAAAGCTGAAGGTTTTGGTTATGTAAGTCATGATGTCAGTAGGTGGTCTAATAGGGAGTTGTTTAAGAGGGATGGTTTGCATCCATCATACAGAGGTACCCAGGTGCTCGGTGAGGAATTCAGAACTTTTTGGGACAGGCATTTAAACTAGGTAAAGGGGACAGAGATGTACCAGATGTGGAGGATTTCTGTCCCCGACCAATGAGGATAAATCAGTTTCTGGAAGCTTATGAAAAGGGAGCTGTAAATAAAATAGATGTAGTTGTTGATGATAAGGGGCAAACTAATAATGAAAATAATGTTCTTCGGGTAATGTGCACGAATGCTCGAAGCTTGAGCAACAAGCTCTGTGAGTTAATGGCCATAATATCTAGAGATAATTTGGATCTGGTTACCATAACTGAGACATGGTTTAAGGATTCTAATGAATGGGAAATATCCATACCAGGATATACACTGTATAGGAAGGATAGAATAGAGAGAAGGGGAGGTGGAGTAGCCATTTATGTTAAAGAAAGTCTAAAAACAATACTAATTCAAAATACATGTAAAGATCTGGAGACCCTCTGGATTTGCATACAAAATAAAGACGGTTCTGTCATTAGAATTGGGGTGATCTATAGGCCTCCAGGGCAATCTGAGGAACATGACAACAAGATGGTGGATGAGATTACCCTAATGGCAGTAAAGGGAGATATTGTGGTTATGGGTGATTTCAACATGCCTGATGTTGACTGGAATATCCCCAGTGCCCTTACATGCAAAAGTAAGAATATGGTAGAGGCCTTTACAGGAGTAGCTCTGGCACAGCTAGTTAAGACATCAACTAGAGGGAAGAATATTCTAGATTTAGTTTTTACAAATGGGAATTGGGTTTCAGAGGTCAAGGTGGGAGAAAATTTAAGTTGCAGTGACCATCTATGTTTGTGGTTTGATGTAAAAACTGATTGTGAGCAATCCTATACTGCAACCAAAGTATTGGATTTCAGAAAAACAAATTTTAATGCAATGGGGGAATATTTAAATAATGAATTAAAGGGGAGGAATAAATTGGCAGGAGCGAGCACCCAGTGGACTGTATTAAAAAAGGCCATCTTAAAAGCCACAAGACTTTATGTAAAGTAAGTAACTAAAGGTAAAAGGAAGAAGAAACCGCTATGGTTTAGCAATGATGTAAGGGCTATAGTCAATGAAAAAAAGGCTGCCTATAGGAGGTATAAAGAGTCTGGAAGTATAGCTGATAGGGAGGTGTATAAAATGAGACAGAAGGAGGCGAAACAGATAATATATGCTGCTAAAGCCTCAAAAGAGGAAGAAATAGCAAAATCTGTAAAGAAGGGGGATAAAACCTTCTTCAGATATATTAGTGATAGGAAGAAGAAAAACTGCAGCATCACAAAGCTTAGTACCGGGAATAATACATGCATTGATGGGAATAAGGAGATCGCTGACCATTTCAATAGCTACTTCTGTTCAGTTTTCTCAAAAGACACCTTACAAAATAATACTATAGAGGGATATAGCATTGCTTCCAGCTGTATGGATTCAGCTCCAGTGATCTTAGAAGCCGATGTCTTAGAAGAACTTGAAAGATTAAAGATAAATAAGGCAATGGGTCCAGATGGCATCCACCCCAGAGTTCTTAAAGAACTCAGATCTGTCATTGCTACCCCCCTGACTGATTTGTTTAACCAATCCCTGTTAACAGGAGATGTCCCTGAGGATTGGAGAATGGCCAGTGTTGTGCCTATCCACAAGAAGGGCAGTAGAGAAGAAGCTGGTAACTACAGGCCAGTTAGCTTGACATCAGTTGTAGTTAAAATGATGGAGACTCTACTCAAAAAGAGGATAAATCAGCATCTAAAAAACAATAACTTATTGGACCCAAATCAGCATGGCTTTACTGAAGGCAAATCGTGTCAGACTAATCTCATTGAGTTCTTTGACTATGTCACAAAGGTGTTGGATTAAGGTGGTGCCGTGGATATTGCCTATCTGGACTTCAGCAAAGCCTTTGATACGGTTCCACATAAAGAGCTGATAGATAAATTAGTGAAGATTGGACTTAATCCCTGGATAGTTCAGTGGATTTCAAGCTGGCTGAAGCATAGACATCAGAGAGTTATTGTTAATGGCGAGTATTCTGAGCAGAGACAGGTTACAAGCGGTGTGTCACAAGGGTCTGTTCTGGGTCTTATTCTTTTTAATATGTTTGTGAGTGACATAGGGGAAGGTTTGGTAGGGAAGGTTTGCCTATTTGCCGATGACTCTAAAGTGTGCAATAGGGTTGATATTCCTGGAGGGGTCTGTAATATGGTAAATGATTTAGCGTTACTAGATAAATGGTCAAAGCAATGGAAACTGCAGTTTAATGTTTCCAAATGTAAAATAACGCACTTGGGGAAAAGGAATCCTCAATCTGAGTATTGCATTGGCAGTTCTGTCTTAGCAAAAACTTCAGAAGAGAAGGATTTAGGGGTAATGATTTCTGACAGTCTCAAAATGGGTGAGCAGTGTGGTCGGGCGGTAGGAAAGGCAAGTAGGATGCTTGGCTGCATAGCTAGAGGTATAACAAGCAGGAAGAGGGAGATTGTGATCCCCTTATATAGAGCGCTGGAGAGACCACATTTGGAGTACTGTGTTCAGTTCTGGAGACCTCACCTACAAAAAGATATTGACAAAATTGAACGGGTCCAAAGACGGGCTACAAGAATGGTGGAAGGTCTTAAGTACAAAACGTATCAGGAAAGACATAATGAACTCAATCTGTATAGTCTGGAAGACAGAAGGAAAAGGGGGGACATGATCGAAACATTTAAATATGTTAAAGGGTTAAATAGGGTTCAGGAGGGAAGTGTTTTTAATAGGAAAGTGAACACAAGAACAAGGGGACACAATCTGAAGTTAGTTGGGGGAAAGATCAAAGGCAACATGAGAAAATATTTTACTGAAAGAGTAGTAGATCCTTGGAACAAACTTCCAGCAGACGTGGTTGGTAAATCCACAGTAACCGAATTTAAACATGCCTGGGATAAACATATATCCATTGTAAGATAAAATACAGGAAATAGTATAAGGGCAGACTAGATGGACCATGAGGTCTCTTTCTGCCGTCAGTCTTCTATGTTTCTATGAATTGGAAAAAAAATAAAGTTTCTGGAATCATGAAAAGCTGGGCAAATCGCAGATGGATCCTGCAAGCTGGAAGTGCGGGGTAGCAAACTGGCAGGGGTGGGTTCTAATTTTCCTCGCTGCTGGTTCGCTTCTTTCCGTGCCTCATGGCCGTGCACATGCTTTCCGCATGTGTGCATGCACAGTGCTGAAAAATTTAAAAAAAACAAAAAACGCTTCTGCACATGCTCAGAAGAAAAAAAATTAAAAAGAAGCCAAAACCAAGATGGAGATCTCATGCACAGTGCCAGAAACTTGGTTTTTGCGTATGCTTAGAAGAATTTTTTTAAAAAGCCAAAACCAAGATGGCGACTGCATCCACAGTGCCAGAAACTTGGTTTTTGCGTATGCTTAGAAGAATTTTTTTTTAAAAGCCAAAACCAAGATGGCGACTGCATCCACAGTGCCAGAAACTTGGTTTCTGCACATGCTCAGAAGAAAATAAATTTTAAAAAAGCTGAAAACAAGATCCCACAGAGGGTTCCACAGAGTTGGCCTTCTACGGGTCCCGTCGACTAAACAATGTTGGCTGGCGGGACCCAGGGGAAGAGCCTTCTCTGTGGTGGCTCCGACCCTCTGGAACCAGCTCCCCCCAGAGATTAGGACTGCCTCCACCTTCCTTGCCTTTCATAAACTCCTTAAAACCCACCTCTGTCATCAGGCATGGGGGAACTGAGACATCTCCCCTTGCCTATGTAGTTTTTGTGTATGATATGATTGTGTGTATGTTTTTATATATTGGGTTTTTTTAAGACTTTTTAATGTAAAATTGTAATTTTTAGATTTTAAATATTAGATTTGTTACCATGTATTGTTTTTTATCACTGTTGTGAGCCACCCCGAGTCTACGGAGAGGGGCGGCATACAAATCTAATTAATAATAATAATAATAATAATAATAATAATAATAATAATAACAACAACAACAATAACAATAACAATAACAATAACAATAATAATTCTGAAGCATTACACACCAGACATTGTGATCATGGAGAAAAAGAAAGTATGGATCATCGACATCGCAATCCCAGGGGACAGCAGAATTGAGGAGAAGCAGCTAGAGAAATTAGTGAAATACGAAGATCTAAAAATCTAGTTGCAACGACTCTGGCATAAGCCAGTGAAAGTGCTCCCAGTGGTACTTGGCACGCTGGGCGCAGTACCAAAGGATCTCAGCGGACATTTGAAAACCATCGGAATTGACAAAATCTCCATCTGTCAATTGCAAAAGGCCGCTTTACTGGGCCACTACATCACGCAGTCCTAGGTGCTTGGGAAGCGCCCGACTGATGATGAAATACGAAATCCAGCATAGTGATCCCGTTTGCTGTGTTGTACTGACATAATAATAATAATAATAATAATAATAATAATAATAATAATAGATGGCGACCACTTGCACAGTGCCAGAAACTTGGTTTTTGCACATGCTCAGAAGAAGAAAAAAATCCCCCCCCCAAAATAAACTTTTTTTTTTTTAAAAAAAGATGGATGGATCAGCATTGACCAAAACGATTCCGTGGTGTCATTGTGATGTCACCAGTGGGTTGCTATCAGAAACAGTCTGAACTGGGAGGGACCCACCTCTGGACCCCACTCAGAGAGCAACATTATTCAACCATGAGCTTCAAATATTCTCTTCTATTGAAAACAAGGAAGAACAAGAACTAAAACATATTTCAACAATGATTTAAAAAAAAAAAACTACAACAAAGCAACTAGTGTCAGCCAAAGCCAAACAAAGCAAGAATTCATAGCAGAAATAGGTTGTGCTATCCACCCACAAAGTATTCAGAATGAGCATTATACCTACATATTTTCTATGTACATCTCTTCTAAGGTGGAACGGAAAACTCTCTGTTTGCTAAGCTTCCCAGGTGTCTGGCCCAAAGAGGCCAAGTCTTTCATTTTGCTCATGTTCTCTGATCAGTAAGATAACCTTCAAATAAAATATTGTCTGACTTTATGAATGCCTTGCATTTTTAAAATATATTTTGGACTGTTTTTATAGCAGCAGTCCTTTAAACCTCTATGCACTGTGACCTTGTAAATTGTCTGCTACTTTCTTTTCCTCATCTGCTGACATACACATCAGACTAGATGGATGTTTTTTAATTTATTTCCTGATTTCAGCCACTGGTTTCAATCCAGCCCCTTCAACTCTATCTGTAATCACTGTAGTCTGTAAATCACATGAATGTCATATGTTTCTATGATGAAATTTGTAAAGCACATCAACATTGATCTTATATTACACTAGCATATGTTTTTGAAAAGAAAAATGTTTGGAAAATGTTGCAATCGAAAAAGCAGTTTTTCTGATGCTGGAGAAAATAATATCTGTAGATCCAATTACATTTTTACGTGTGTGTGAATTTTGTCACACACTTTAAAAAAAGTTAAAACAGTGTGCTCTTTCTCTCTTATTTGTCTTTTCAATTGCTGATGTCCTTCTTTAACACTTCAGAGATCTGGTGATCCTAAATTTGCAAAATCATATTTTCTTCCTTCCTTCCTTCCTTCCTTCCTTCCTTCCTTCCTCCCTCCCTCCCTCCCTCCCTCCCTCCACCCCTCCCTCCCTCTTGCCTTTAATGTCATTCTATAAAGCAGAACTTGAAACCAGAATTAAATCTATTTGTATGAGGAATGTCAGCTTACTTGTGATTTAAGTATTCTGGCTAATACAGAAGGCAAAAGGAAGAAAGTATTCATAATGTAAAATTTATTCTTGGTTTATATGCGGTATTTATTAGAACAAGATTGTTATATCAGAAACCAGGCTGCTGGCATATTTCATAAGGGAAATATTCATAATATTCATAAGGGAAATATTGTCGAAGCGTGGAACTCATTACCGGACTCCATAGTGTTATCCCCAAACCCCCAACACTTTACCCTTAGATGATCTACGGTTGACCTATCCAGATTCCTAAGAGGTCAGTAAGGGGCGAGTACAAGTGCACTACAGTGCCTTCCGTCCCCTGTCCTATTGCCCTCCTATATCTCCTATACCTTTCTTCTATTCCTATATCTCTTCTTCTATTCTTTCATTGATATGTTCTATTCCTATATCTTCTCTTCTATTCTTTCATAGATATATTGTACTATGAGTATCTCCTCTATAACCTTCATCATATATTTTACTATGTGTGTGTGTATATATATATATATATACCCACTAAAACTCTCCTTGCGTATTGGACTAACTAACTAACTAACTAACTAACTAACTAACTAACTAACTAACTAACTAACTAACTAACTAACTAACTAACTAAATACCGGTAAATAAATAGATAAATAAATACCGGTAAATAAATAAATAAATAAATAAAATAATTTGTTTTTTGATGTATTAAAAAACATTATATGTATAAGGGTGCTATTCATAACTTTCTTTGTCAAATGCAGGATCAAAGAGCAATTTCTATTTTTCTTCTCTTGCCACGTTGCCAGCACAAGTACTGTTTTGAAATTTCCATTTGTCATGTTATACTTTTCCTTTTCAATAAAACTGGGAAAGGAAAGACAGGATATCTGCAGCTCACAGATGGGAAGAGATGGAGGAGGATGTTTGCATATGGCAGGAAGAGAAAAAAGAAGGATGTTTTCCGTTTGCAGGTTCTTCCTTAAAGATTTTCTTTTCCCCGTGTTTTTTGTACTTAAAAACAAAATTTTAAAAAAGCAATTATACATAGTTTAATAAATGCTGGCAGTTGCATGCTGCTCCCCCTCCCCATAGCTTTTCTCTTAGTGAAGGTGAAAACAGCAATTCCATTAAAAAAAACCATTTCATTTGGTTTCTTTTAATTTCAGTCCCAATTCTTGATGTGAGGCCACATTGCACCCTGTTGTGCTCACAGGATACACAATTACCAACTTAACCGGTGTAAATCTGAAGTATCTTGCAGGAAAGGATTGAAATTAGCGGTTTCCAGAGATGAGAGGCAATTGTGTTCTTCAGCTTGGTTTGGCTCTCCAGATCTGGGGAGATGCCCTGCACTCTAATAGATACCCCCCTTCGCTTCTAAACAAATTCAAAATGAATTTGTTCTCCAGGGATGAAAGTGCATGGAATTTGCAGGGGACAAACATATCCTTATGAGCGAATTTATAGAATGATGTCTGGGACTGACCTGCATTTTTAGTTAACATCTGGAAGAGAGTTTGTTTACGTAATCTAGCTTTTCTTATTTCCTGCAGCTGCAAGAAACTTCCAGCTGCAACCCCAATTAGGTATTTCTCCCTCTTTTGTCTTAGCAGGTGCCCAATAGCTGCTAGACATTTTATTCTTATTAATATCTATCTATCTATCTATCTATCTATCTATCTATCTATCTATCTATCTATCTATCTATCTATCTATTTATTTATTTATTTATTTGGATTCCTATGCTGCCATTCTCTCTAGACTCAGGGCGGCTTACAAAACAAGAATAAATACAAAATGCAACACATAAGAAACCTAAACCTAAAATCTGATTCTAAAACCCCAGGATTACTAAAAACAGACACCGACATTCATCCTATCACAATCATACACTCATATCATCGGCTGGAACAGGATACCAGTGCTCAACAGCCCCAGGCCTGCCAGCAAAGGTGAGTTTTTAAAACCTTACGAAAGGCCAGGAGGGTAGGGGCTGTGCAAATCTCTGGAGGGAATTGTTTCTAAAGGGCTGGGGCTGCCACAGAGAAGGCTCTCCCCCTAGGCCCCGCCAGCTGGCATTACTTAGCTGACAGGACCTGGAGAAGGCTGACTCTGTGGGATCTGACCAGCCACTGGGATACCTGAGGCAGGAGACAGTCCCATAAGTAATTTGGCCCGCCTTTGTGTAACCCTTCTTTGCTAATAAGAGCTTAAACTTTGGTGAAGGGAGACCAAGAGGTTGAACCATGCCCCTTTGTGAGTTGCGGCCATGGATTAGCAATATCAGTAACCCTTAGACTTATATATTGTTTCACAGTGCTTTATAGCCCTCTCTAAGTGGTTTACAAAGTCAGCATATTGTCCCCAACAATCTGGGTCCTCATTGTATCTACCTCAAAAGGATTGAGCCTGTGAGACTCGAACTGCCAAACTGCAGGCAGCTGGCAGGCAGCAGAAATAGCTTGCAGTACTGCATTCTAACCACTGCACCACCACGACTCATAATTACATTCCTCGCTACTAACCAAACTCAACACAGCATGCCGAGGGGGTGATTCTTCAATGCTGCTAATATAGGGACCACTTTTATAAATCTGTATCAATTGTGAGTATGCTGGCCATCTTTTGGCACTGCATTAACTTTTCTGTTATTGAAGTCTTCCTTTCCCTTATCACAGCAGCTAATGCAACACTCTGCCCTGTATCGTAAATGTGCCGGCAACAAATATGAGCATGACAGTCCTGCCTTGAGGCATTTCAGATGTTTATCCAGATGCATTTCCTTTGGAAAGAGGTCAGTGAAAACTTAGGGGCATTTTGTAATGCTTGCATTTGCTTAGATAAAATAAGCGAAGGATTTAATACAGGGGAAGGCCATATTAAACTATTAAAATATAGTCCAGGAATTGGGAACTGATCGATTCATGAAGAGGTTTGGCTAAATCTTGCTGGGATGGTTGCAAGATGACAAGATACTTCTGTTAGTGTATCAGATTCTAAACATTGATTTAATGAACTGTCTGAACATTTAGTCTTTGAATTAGTTTGGCTTTGATGGAGAGGCAGAATTCGATAATATGATTTTTGTTTAGTCTTTGTTGAACTAATTTAAATAGCAGTGACTGTTTATACAGGTAGTCCTCTACTTATGACCATTTGTTTGAAGGTACAATGATGCTGAAAAAGTCCAGTCCTCTCACTTATGATCATTGTATCACCCCATTGCCACACAATCACAATTGGTCTTTGGCAACTGACTCACATTTATGACTGGTTGCAGGGTCCTTGTGTCATGTCATCTCAATTTGAGACTTTTTTGTGTGGTTTCCAGCAAAAAAAACAAGCAAATCCACCCATTCAGAAGAACGGGTTTGCCGTTACAAACCATTAAATGGATTTGAACTTTGTTTACTTCTTAAATGGCCATAAAATCAGGTCTGACTTTACTTATGACTGCAAGGACTTACAAAAGACACTTGTGTAATGTACCAGAAGGCTACCAGGGGCCACTCTAGGAGTGGGAACTCCCAGAGTCTGTGATTGGTTGAGGGGTTTTGACAGCTGGCTATAAAAGTGAGCTGTCAACAAGAGTTGCCTCAGTTCATGTTATGCATATTTAGTGTGTTAATACATTAAAGCATTATTTTATCTTCTATGCAAGTCACCTCAATAATTGTGCCCATCCTGATGAGCTACAGTATATAGCAATTTGGGTCCCAAATGTGGTTGTACATTGGGAAGTGAACTTCACTTTGTTTACAGTGAAAAAAGTATCATTTGTCATACTCTTAGATAACTCCGAGTCTACAGAGAGGGGCGGCATACAAATCTAATAAATAAATAAATAAAATAAAATTTTTGTTTTGTTTTTTTGCTTTTGCTTCTCTTTATATATATATATATTTCTTTTCTTTATGTATGTACTATTTCTTCTAATTGCATTATGTATTAGGTAATAATATTACAGTATATATGTTTATATAATCATATATTAGCATTTGTGATGTCAATACAAAACCCTAAAGCTGGAAAAAAATTAAAACAAATAGAAGAATGAGATATACACAACACGTGAGATTCAGTGATTAAGGCATATATCTCCATTTGAATACGTAGATTTTTGGGGGTGAACTTTGGACCAGCCACTCTCTCCAAGATTATGAAAACAAAATTGGAGGTAGAATACTTTGTACTGTACATTACCTGGAACTCTTATAGAAAAAGCAAGATGCAACGAATTAAGTAAACAAATGAAAATAATATGGCAGATATTTATGTATGATTATAGGCAGAAGTACTTGTAGGTACAACAGCAGATGCTGCTCAATAATTTTTACTGGCTTTCCTTCTGTGCAGTAGAGACGTCAATAGTCATGAATAATGTAGACATCCCATGTCTATCTCCACGAAATCTATAATAGATGTCATTCTGCATATTCTTTTACATTTTATATTCGTTCTGCGCATTGTTCCTAAGCCGCTAGTGTCTCGTGTTAATATATCTTAATTGATTCAGATCTGCTTCAGAATACCTACCTCAATCAATATCAATTTAACCGAGTTTCCCTGGAAAGCAAATCTATTTGAGGAAAGTATTGAACCAGTATAATGGTCAGTGGAGGCCAGATGGTGCTGGAAGGTTTTGCTGATGAAAAGCCTTGGTTCAATACCACCCATACAAGAACAGCAGCAAACCCCCCAAACTCTAAATTAGAGTAGAAAGTGGGGGAAAATTATAATATAAACCCTGAAGATTGCAATATTCGGTTTATCAATCCAAAACATCCAGTTAATGCATTCTTAAGATTTGCCCATAGGATACTCATTTATGGCGATGCAATACTAGGAGAAATTCATCAAATTTTAAAGTGGGAAAACCACTTACAGGAATCAGAATTCAATTATCAAGAAAACAAGTGATTACCCACCCGGAAAAATCAATTTATTTAATTTGTTGTTTCTGTACATGTTCTATTATATGCACACGAAATTAGAAATGTAGTTTTATTGTGCAAGGATATGAGGGCTGGATAACTAGCAGTAGGAAGCTGGCTAAATTTGAAAGACTTGATATCTCCTGAACGTGCTGGTCACGAACTTCTGTCATTCCCAGTTTAGCCTATCAAGCTGTGATGTCTGTGGGGTGATGGGAATCATATTCTAACACATCTGCAGGGAAAGATGTGGTAGCCTAATCATTGTTTATGCAGAATGTCAGGACTGATGGTGCAATCATTAACAACCACTGGCAGTTATCCATAAAGTCCAGATTGTTTCCGCGTTCATCTATCAGAACATGTCAGCATTTCAGCTCAAGAACCTATTCCTACATAATAAATGGAGGTAATAACATGTTGTGAAGCAGGAATCCCGATATGACAGTGTTTTTCAACCAGTGTGCCGTGGCACATTAGTGTGCCGCGAGACATGGTCAGGTGTGCCGCGAAGCTGAGCAAGAGAGAGAAAGAGAGAGAGAGAAAGAAAGCAAGAGAGAGAGAAAGAAAGAAAGAAAGAGAGAGAGAGAGATAAAGAAAGCAAGAGAGAGAGAGAAAGAAAGAGAAAAAGAGAGAGAAAGAAAGCAAGAGAGAAAGAGAGAGATAAAGAAAGCAAGAGAGAGAGAGAGAAAGAAAGAGAAAAAGAGAGAGAAAGAAAGCAAGAGAGAAAGAGAGAGATAAAGAAAGCAAGAGAGAGAGAGAGAGAGAAAGAGAAAAAGAGAGAGAAAGAAAGCAAGAGAGAAAGAGAGAGAGAAAGAAAGCATAGAGAGAGATAGAGAGAAAGCAAGAGAGAGAGAGAAAGCAAGAGAGAGAGAAAGAAAGCAAGAGAGAGAGAGAAAGAGAGGCAGGGAAGGAGGAAGAGATAGAAAGAGAGCAAAAAAGAGAGGAAGGAAAGAAGATAGAAAGAAAGAGGGATGGATAGAGAGGGAAAGGAAGAAAGAGAGAGAAAGAGGGAGAAAAATAGAGCGAAAGGGAGGAAGAGAGAGAGATACATTTTTTTGTCCAAACTTTTTTTAGTCCCCCCCATTCCCCCCTGCTCAATGTGCCCCATGATTTTGTATATGTAAAAAATGTGCCGCAACTCAAAAAAGGTTGAAAATCACTGCGATATGAGATGACTGCTTGCTGCTGCTTCCTGCTTTTTAAAAATATGCATGTGAATATGAAAGTAAAAATCAGGGATTTTCCAGATGACCGGTCTTTTTACTCCCAGCTTTTCTTAAGCCAGAGAGATCTGGGTTGTGCTGACTATTTTCAGGTCTCTTCAGACTTTCAGAGTACCATCACAGATATGTACCTCTATGCCTTAATATCAATCCTTTCTACTATTGTAGAGATATAAAAGTAAACTACCTTTTGTTGCTACCTTGCCATTAATAGCAAACCTCCATAGCCTTCTAAATGCTTAATGTGGATGTCCACCAGGGAGATTTTTTTTAAAGTCACACTGGTGCTTGTGACTATGTGATTGAAGGCCTCCCCTCTTTTAACTTTCAGGCAACATCTTGATACACATAGAAAAAGAGCAGTGCTTTCATCATGGCTGCCATTTTGATTTTCTTGACAGGCGTCCAACTCACAGCTGCTCTATCTTTCTTCCTTAATAGATTTTTTTCCAGCACCAGCCAAAGAAAGGTGGGAGTTGGGAGAACAAGGGAGGTTGATCGATGGAAGAGAAATTTGTGTTGATCTCCATGCAATTCCTTGAATGTATTGCATGAATTATGCAAAAAAAAAAAAAAGGAACTAATTTGGATACCGTGACCAGAAAAAAAAAATGGCTATGGAATTTTAAATAGAGATTCCCCATAAATGACTTGAAACGCCTTCTGCAGTGCTTCTACCTTATGACACAAACATAACAGCATATCACCTCGGCAATAATTGGGTGATACTATATGTCACTGGAGGGGAAATGGCTTCCAAGTAGAAACAACTGATGTATCTCATGCAAATATAATATATAATGCAAATGCAATAATGCAAACCAGAAATGGTGGTTGATTCACCCTTTATAATATACAGCAAATAATATACAGAATCCATTCACTACTGTATATCATATGTAAACCACAATTCAATGTAGTATGTGAATTTTTTATCAATTAATTCTGCATAACCTACGAGACTGCCTGATTGTGAGGGAAGAGCTCCACCTCTAAGCCACAGCAGCTGATGATGGTTATGAATTTCTGCAAAGGTGTTAAGAAAATGTTTTGGTGGACACATTTTATACGAGTTATTAATTTCACTATCAAACCTCAACAGGTATAAAAGAAAGGTATTAAATCTATTTGGAGAATTATGGAAAGTCAGTCATGCTAGTTTTATTTATTTTATTTATTTATTTATTTATTAGATTTGTATGCTGCCCCTCTCTGAGGACTCGGAGCGGCTCACAACAAAAACAATACAAATCCAATACTAAAACAATTTAAAACCCTTAATATAAAAACAATCATCCATCTCATACAGACCATGCACAAAGCGAAAGCAGCCCAGGGGAATCAATTACCCCATGCCTGACAACAGAGGTGAGCTTTGAGGAGTTTGCGAAAGGCAAGGAGGGTGGGGGCAGTCCTAATCTCTGGGGGGAGTTGATTCCAGAGGGTCGGGGCCGCCACAGAGAAGGCTCTTCCCCTGGGTCCCGCCAGACGACATTGTTTCGTTGATGGGACCCGGAGAAGGCCAACTCTGTGGGACCTAACCGGTTGCTGGGATTCGTGTGGCAGAAGGTGGTCCCGTAGATATTCTGGTCTGATGCCATGAAGGGCTTTATAGGTTATAACCAACACTTTGAATTGTGACCAGAAACCGATTGGCAACCAATGCAGACTGTGGAGTGTTGGTGTAACATGGGCATAGCTAGGGAAGCCCATGATTGCTATCGCAGCTGCATTCTGCACGATCTGAAGTTTCTGAACACTCTTCAGAGATAGCCTCATGTAGAGAGCATTACAGTAGTTGAACCTCGAGGTGATGAGGGCATGAGTGACTGTGATCAGTGAGTCCCGGTCCAGATAGGGCTGCAACTGGTGCACCAGGCGAACCTGGGCAAACGCCCTCCTCACCACAGCTGAAAGATGGTTCTCTAATGTAAGCTGTGGATCAAGGAGGACACCCACGTTGCGGACCCTCTCTGAGGGTGTCAATGGTTCCACCCCCCCAGGGTAATGGATGGACAGATGGAATTGTCTTTGGGAGGCAAAACCCACAGCCACTCCGTCTTATCAGGGTTGAGTTTGAGTCTGTTGACACACATCCAGACCCCCAACAGCCTCCAGGCACCAGCACATCACTTCCACTGCTTCATTGACTGGACATGGGGTGGAGATGTACAGCTGAATATCATGCTTTGATTCTAATGCTAAAAATAATATACAGAATCCATTTAGTAAGGAAAGTAATCTTTCAAAGAGCCTGCAAATGCGAGGGAATAAGGTATATTTGATCTCAGCTCTGCAGCTGTAAGCTGGAGGATGAGGGGAAGATACACAGCCTTCGAGCCTTCTTAATTTTCTCTGGAAGCTATAGAATTTACTGAGCTGGCCAAATTGTGCTCAGCGTCAAAAAATGTTATAAATGAATATTGATAAGGAATGGTGCTACATTTCAAAATGATACTGATGTTCTAGTTATGATGGCTTCTTACGAAAGGCTGTTTACCAGCTTTTTTTGCTTATGCAATATAGAACTGCATATGTCATTTCCCATTAGTGATAAGGAGGCAGACTGGTATCTTCCAGTCTTTTGGAGCTATATCTAGTCTTGCTAAAATGTTTGGAGAGCAACAACTGCTTACTCTGCTGCCATAGGCTATTTTATATTTTATTTCCTTGAAAGCAATTATTTATTAGCTATGGGTGAAAGATGTTTTCGCTGTCACTTTCAACTCCCAACTAATATTAGGCTGACAGGTTTTCAAGGTTCTTGGTATATTTTCTTTTGTTTGATGTCTCTCTCTCTCATTTCATCTATCTTTGAGCATTATAAATTGTAATATTAGTTCTGTCATTCTTTTCACTAAATTTCTTGACAACAATTTTTTGGGGGGAGAAATTTGATTAGTGCTTAAAACTTAAGATTTTTAGCCAGTTTTAGAAATTATCTCCTGTTCTAATGGTTTATTAGATTGACAAGATTACAGTAAAGACTCCTAGTGTCCTAGTAATTCATAATTCTTTGTTTCTACTCCAAGATACATCTGCTTGACTAATCAAAATATCTTGGCACATGAAGATGATCTATAAAACCATCTCCCAAGTGTACATGCCAGTAATGCATCTTAAATGTAACTACTGTGGTATATCTCAGAGTAATTAAAACAAGTCTATTCAAAAGCAAGCTGCACATTGTTGCCCAAATGGCCCAATTTTTTTTTTTGTAAGATCCTTTTTTACATTTTGTAAAAATAAAGTCCTTATTTATCCATTTGCATTTCTTGATTGTATAAAGTGTACGTAGACTAGCCTTAATCACAGAAAACAGGAATCTGCATTCTAGTATTTGAGATTACAAGTAAGGCTGTCAGAAAAAATAATATTCCATTTACAAACATGCCATCCATATTGAAATCTTACAACAAGGAAATACTTCATTCTGGCAGGAAGGAGGCTAACCTATACAGCATGCTAAAATTCTTTTCATTTTAATGCAGGTATCTTGTTTTGTGATTCTTCCCACCTCATAGTTGAAGGAAGTGGTACAGTGAAAATTAGGGCAATGTTGCAGCCATAAATACTGAATCACATATAGTACTCTGAGACAAGTCAGCTGCCAAGAACCATAAGAAGCCAATCATCAGAATCAAAGAACAAGTCAGGTTAAATAAACAAATCTGGAGAGATCAGCACTATAGAAAGCTAAAAATACAGACATAGAAGTCAAAATAAAAAACTACCAAGCCTGAAACTCTTTTGTATTCCTTCCTGTCCAGGATGATCCAGTGAAATAATCATATTAACAGTATTAATTTAATTTACTTGTAATCAAATTGTGTTTTATTTTTGCCCTACTTCCAACCAATTATCAAGACGTTATATGTATTATGTAAATCAAATGCTGCAGAGACTTTGATCTAGTGTTCTGTCCCAATATATGAAGATTGTTTACTAATATGATTCACAGATTATTATTTTTCTTCAAAAGGAATTGGGTGGATGCAGTATATATTTTAATATGCTAAGAAATAAAGTACATAGGATTAAATAGTATATTTTTGATGTTCAAATAGACAGGAAAATTGTATCCTGCTGAGGCCTCTGAGCCGAGGAGAGTCCAGGCACTCTATCCCTAATCCTTGACATGCCTACCCAGTGAAATAACCACTAAGTCACATGATCACCCAGCAACCCCCACCCAGTCACATGACCACAAAGCCACACCCACCCAGTCACATGACCACAAAGCCACTCCCACCCAGTCACATGATCACGATGCCGTGCCCACCACCACAGGACCATCATCCAGCCACACCCACAAAATAAGCCACACCCATAGAATGGTAGTAAAAAAATGGAACTCACTCCTGCTGAAACCATTCCAAATTGTCACCTGGGTTTTCTGAAAATGAAGCAACAGAAGCAATGCCTGGAGCATCAGAGAGGAAAACAAGAATCAAATCTGATCAAACAAGGGCATGTCTCCACATTCAACCCTACAGTGTGATGATAAGGAATAAAATGTATTATTTTTATTATTTTTATTTTTACTATGTCAAGCGTGTATATGATTACAGACAAAGTATAAATGAAGTATAAACATGGTTGTGAATACATAAGAAGTACAAGCATGATTATGAGTGCAAGAAATTTTACAAATACATGGGTACATTAGGACAGGGATGATAGACATGATGGTGCACTTAGGCACGCTCCTTACAGACCTCTCAGGAATGGGGTGAGGTCAACAGTAGACAGTCTAAGGTTGAAGTTTTGGGGTTTTGGGGAAGAAACTACAGAGTCAGGTAATGTATTCCAGGCACTGACCACTCTGTTGCTGAAGTCGTATTTTCTGTAGTCGAGTTTGGAGCAGTTTATATTAGGTTTGTACCTATTGTGAGCTCATGATTGTTGCGGTTGAAGCTGAAGTACAGTGGTACCTCGAGATAAGAGTTTAATTCGTTCCGGACCTGGGCTCTTAAGTCGAGCAGCTCTTATCTCGAACGACTTTTCCCCATAGGAATTAATGTAAATAATTTTAATTGGTTCCAGCCCTCAAAAAACTCACAAAGTTAGTCTAAATTATGCAGAAAGACATGTTTTTAATGAAGAAATGTACATGTATATATAAATGAATAATGAAGTTTCTTTCACTTAACTTGTAAACTTTCTTAAACTTTTAAATTTACATATGTTCAACATCTCTGCCACCCAATCCTGTAGGACAGAGGTCCCCAACCCTTTTTGCACCAGGGACCGGCTTTAAGCGATCAAGAGAGGAATGGGTGAATGAATGGACGGAGGGTGGGAAGGAAGGAAAGAGGGAAGGGACAGGAACAGAGGAAGGAAGCAAGGAAACTTATGAAAGGGGAGAGTAAGAGAGGAATGAGTGAAGGGAGGGAGGGATGGAAGAAGGTGGGAAGGAGAAAGAAAAGAAGAAATAGAGGAAGGGAAGGTAAAAGAGAGAAAGAAAAAGAGCAAGAAAGAAAGCAAGAAAGAAAGAAAGAAAGAAAGAAAGAAAGAAAGAAAGGGGGAAGGGACAGGAACAGAGGAAGGAAGCAAGGAAACTTATGAAAGGGGAGAGTAAGAGAGGAATGAGTGAAGGGAGGGAGGGAGGGAGGGAAGAAGGTGGGAAGGAGAAAGAAAAGAAGAAATAGAGGAAGGGAAGGTAAAAGAGAAAAAGAAAAAGAGAAAGAAAGAAAGAAAGAAAGAAAGAAAGAAAGGGGGAAGGGACAGGAACAGAGGAAGGAAGCAAGGAAACTTATGAAAGGGGAGAGTAAGAGAGGAATGAGTGAAGGGAGGGAGGGAGGGAAGAAGGTGGGAAGGAGAAAGAAAAGAAGAAATAGAGGAAGGGAAGGTAAAAGAGAGAAAGAAAAAGAGCAAGAAAGAAAGAAAGAAAGAAAGAAAGAAAGAAAGAAAGAAAGGGGGAAGGACAGGAACAGAGGAAGGAAGCAAGGAAACTTATGAAAGGGGAGAGTAAGAGAGGAATGAGTGAAGGGAGGGAGGGAGGGAAGAAGGTGGGAAGGAGAAAGAAAAGAAGAAATAGAGGAAGGGAAGGTAAAAGAGAGAAAGAAAAAGAGCAAGAAAGAAAGAAAGAAAGAAAGAAAGAAAGGGGGAAGGGACAGGAACAGAGGCAGGAAGCAAGGAAACTTATGAAAGGGGAGAGTAAGAGAGGAATGAGTGAAGGGAGGGAGGGAGGGAAGAAGGTGGGAAGGAGAAAGAAAAGAAGAAATAGAGGAAGGGAAGGTAAAAGAGAGAAAGAAAAAGAGCAAGAAAGAAAGAAAGAAAGGGGGAAGGACAGGAACAGAGGAAGGAAGCAAGGAAACGTATGAAAGGGGAGAGTAAGAGAGGAATGAGTGAAGGGAGGGAGGGAGGGTAGAAGGTGGGAAGGAGAAAGAAAAGAAGAAATAGAGGAAGGGAAGGTAAAAGAGAGAAAGAAAAAGAGCAAGAAAGAAAGAAAGAAAGAAAGAAAGAAAGGCAACTTCAAAGAAAGGCTCACTGAGCATCTCTCACTCTCTCTCTTTCTATCCCTCTCTTTCTCTCTCTCCCCCCTCTCTCTTTCTCTTTCTCTCCCCCTCCTGGACTCCCGGATCGCTCGCGTGTGGCAGCGAACATGCTTTGGGGGTTTAGCTGGGGAGGAGAAGTAGCACCTTCCAAACCCCCAAAGCATGTTCGCTGCCACACGATTTAGCCAGGAAAGGAGCGAAGGAACGTGGAGGATTGGGGAGCTGAAAACGCCCGGTTTCAGCTTTCCAATCCTTCACGTTACTTCGCCGCTAAATCGTGTGGCAGCGAACATGCTTTGGGGGTTTAACTGGGGAGGAGAAGTAGCACCTTCCAAACCCCCAAAGCATGTTCGCTGCCACACGATTTAGCGGCGAAGTAACGTGAAGGATTGGAAAGCTGAAACCAGGCGTTTTCAGCTCCCCAATCCTCCACGTTCCTTCGCTCCTTTCCTGGCTAAATCGTGTGGCAGCGAACATGCTTTGGGGGTTTGGAAGGTGCTACTTCTCCTCCCCAGCTAAACCCCCAAAGCATGTTCGGTGCCACACGATTTAGCGGCGAAGTAACGTGAAGGATTGGAAAGCTGAAACTGGGCGTTTTCAGCTTTCCAATCCTTCACGTTACTTCGCCGCTTGGATGCTGGGAGGGGGGCGGAACGTCTTTGGCCACTTAGCTCTTCCGCCCCCCTCCCAGCTTCCAAGCCGCATTCGCCTTCCTCCGCCGCCGCGGTTCTGAGTTGGGGGGTGGGTGGTGGGTGCTGGCAAGTCCCCCAGGTCGGCTGCAGTCTTTTAAAACAGCCCCGCCGCTTCTCAGCTGACTCCTGAAGCGCGGAAGTTCGCCTTTGGCTTTTGGCTTCAGGAGTCAGCGGAGAAGCGGCGGGGCTGTTTTAAAAGACTGCAGCCGACCTGGGGGCTTGCCAGCACCCACGAAACCGCTGCTTATGCCAGGCGGCTCGCCTGGAACGCCAGCAATGCCGCCCGGCCGATTGCCGAGCGGGGGCGGCTTCCCTGTGCTTTGGAAGCCGCCGAACGCCGTCAGAGGGGCGCGTCAGTGGTGGGAGCCGGACCCGGCCGCTGCCCCCCCTAGCAGAAGCCAAGCCCCCCCCAGCCGAGCCTGGTGGCAAGCTCGCCCCCAAACCCCGAGATCGAGCGCACGAAGAGGCATCTCTCGCCTTCTGCCGCTGGCCGCCCGCTCTCTTTCTCCCAGCGCTGCTTTGGAAGGCGCGACGGGAAGAAGGAAAGCGGCACGGCGGGCGGCCAGCGGCAGAAGGCGAGAGGTGCCTCTTCGATGTGCGCGGACCCCCCCCACCCCCAGCAGAAGCCAAGGACCCCCAGAGTGGGGCAGCAGGGGAGGCGACCGCCTCTCCACTCACCAACTGCCGGGATAGGAGCCGAGAAGAGCCGGGCTGGTTTACTTTCCTTCCTTTCCGGAGTGAGACACTCGAACAAAGCGTCACGCCCCCCTGACGCTTTTGGCGGCAAAAGAGCCCAGCGTCGCTTCGGAAGCCGCCGAAAGCGTCAGGGGGGCGTGACGCTTTATTCGGCTCTGCATCAGCTCGGGAAGGAAGCAAAGCAAGCCAGCCCGGCTCTTCTCGGCTCGTATCCCGGATTTGAGCTCGGGAGTCGAGCAAAAATTTCTCTCCTCTCCCAGCTCGTATCTCGAGTAGCTCGTAAGTAGAGCTGCTCGTATGTCGAGGTTCCACTGTATTAATTGACAGGTAAGAATTTGTAGCAGATCATTTTGTGCACTACTCTTAAGTCAGATCGAAGGCACAGTAGTTCTAAATTATCTAGGCCCAAAATTTCAAGTTTGGTGGCATGCTCAACCCTGATAAGACGGAGTGGCTGTGGGTTTTGCCTCCCAAGGACAATCCCATCTGTTCGTCCATTACCCTGGGGGGGGATCATTAACCCCCTCAGAGAGGGTCCGCAACTTGGGCGTCCTCCTCGATCTACAGCTCACATTAGAGAAACATCTTTCAGCTGTGGTGAGGGGGGCGTTTGCCCAGGTTCGCCTGGTGCACCAGTTGCGGCCCTATTTGGACTGGGAGTCACTGCTCACAGTCACTCATGCCCTCATCACCTCGAGGCTCGACTACTGCAACGCTCTCTACATGGGGCTACCTTTGAAAAGTGTTCGGAAACTTCAGATCGTGCAGAATGCAGCTGCGAGAGCTATCATGGGCTTTCCTAAATACGCCCATGTCACACCAACACTCCGCAGTCTGCATTGGTTGCCGATCAGTTTCCGGTCACAATTCAAAGTGTTGGTTATGACCTATAAAGCCCTTCATGGCACCGGACCAGAATATCTCCGGGACCAGTTTGGTCCCACAGAGTTGGCCTTCTCCGGGTCCCGTCAACTAAACAATGTCGTTTGGCGGGACCCAGGGGAAGAGCCTTCTCTGTGGCAGCCCTGACCCTTTGGAACCAACTCCCCCCAGATATCAGAGTTGCCCCCACCCTCCTTGCCTTTCGTAAGCTCCTTAAAACCCACCTCTGTCGTCAGGCATGGGGGAATTGAGACTTTCCCTCCCCCTAGGCTTATAAAATTTATGCATGGTATGTCAGTATGTATGATTGGTTTCTAAATTGGGGTTTTAAATTAACTTAAATATTAGATTTGTTTACATTGTATTATTATTGCTGTTAGCCGCCCTGAGTCTGTGGAGAGGGGCAGCATACAAATCTGATTAATAAATAAATAAGGTATTGCATCAATGCACTATCATCCAGAGGTCTCATCTAGCTCCCATTCTGAGAAGAGCAAAATGAAGATCTGGCTATAGATTCAACATAACTTTAGCTGAAAAGGGCAGTATCCTTTTATACACCTCACAATGTAATTAGTAATTGTTTGGTCTGAAATCATGGAAGAAGTAGATGAGATGCCTCCTAGGTCACAAGCTGCCACCGACTTCTTGGAACCCTGCCTACACTGGTTGCTGTGAGAGGTACATAGGCAATCAGCCAAAATCAAATTAATCCATTAGAACTGGTACCGAACAGTTGATAATGGCCCCACACTTAGAGAGGAGAAGAGACCTAGGCAAGGCAGTATTGCTTTTCTCTGCTTTCAAATGGCTTCCGCTTGGAGATCAGACTCCACCCATCTTTGCTGGCCTTTAGGAAATGATAAAAACTGAAATGTTCCTGAGGGCATTTCCTACATTTTCCCGGTTTCATATGTTACATCCTTTTTATTATTTTACTTCATTTTTTTCATTTTTTTAAAAAAATATACTTTATTGGTTTGTACAAAAAGGAGTAAAACAGGGGGGAAAGGGGATGGGAGTACAGAAAAGAGAAGTGGGAGGGGAGTGGGGTAAACAGTATTGTTATATCACAGCTTATATATATTATTGTATACACATTCCAAGTATTTGTCCATATGTAAATATTTTGTATTTGGAATTCTTATTTGAATAATCTTATAGCTGTAATATTTGATAATCCAACAGTAATGTAGAAAGCGAAGGGGTAGAAAGGGAAAAAAGGGAGAAAGAAAGAGAGAAGAAAGAAAAGAGAGATAGAGAGAGGAGAAGTAGTACCTGCAAGCAAGCAGGCGTTTGGATTGTGATGACTTAGATGGATTATATTTGTTGTTTTTGTTAGTGAAAGTTGATCGTAGGTTGTAGATTTCTAATAGTTATCAAGTGGATTGAACTCAGACAGGGATTGTATTTACTTCACTTTTATTTTTATTGTTTTTAATGTTGATATTCTATCATTGATGTTTTCATTGTTACACTGTTGTGCAACTTGTAATCTACCAAGGATCGGTTAACTAAGACAAGATAAAATATCCAATAAATAAATAACAAACTAAAAAAAGATAAACACACTTGTTAACCTTTATCTTCCGACAGCTGTGATAGCTGCAAGAAAATATAACTTTTTGTTAAATAGTGTTGCTTTTGGCAGTTTTGACCTATGGGGAATCTTTGAAACCCCACAGTCCTTAAACTCTGTCTCTGGTAGAAATAGCATAGCAGTAGTTTATTCAGCTGAATATAGAAGGGTCCATTCTAAGAAGGAAGGAACCCTGAACACAGTGTGAGGCAAATATTTATACATTTTAACTTAGTTATGCAAGAGGAAGCTGGGACACAATAGATAAAGTATAGAAGTAATAAAAATAGTCAAGCATGACTTCTACGGTTTTGGTCACATGCATGACATCAAAGGACTGTTGAGGCCTGACCTTTTTAGAATAGAATAGAATAGAATAGAATAGAATTCTTTATTGGCCAAGTGTGATTGGACACACAAGGAATTTGTCTTTGGTGCAGATGCTCTCAGTGTACATAAAATAAATGATACATTTGTCAAGAATCACGAGGTACAACACTTAATGATTGTCATAGGGGTCAAATGAGCAATCAGGAAACAATCAATATTAATAAAAATCTTAAGGATACAAGGAAACAAGTTACAGTCATACTTGTGTATGTGTATAAGTGGGAGGAAATGGGTGATAGGAATGATGAGAAAAAAACTAGTAATAATAGTAGTGCAGACTTAGTAAATAATTTGACAGTGTTGAAGGAATTATTTGTTTAGCAGAGTGATAGTGTTTGGGAAAAAACTGTTCTTGTGTCTAGTTGTCTTGGTGTGCAGTGCTCTGTAGCGACGTTTTGAGGGTAGGAGTTGAAACAGTTTGTGTCCAGGATGCGAGTGGTCAGTAAATATTTTCACAGCCTTCTTTTTGACTCGTGTAGTATACAGGTCCTCAATGGAAGGTAGGTTGGCAGCAATTGTTTTTTTCTGCCATTCTGATTATCCTCTGAAGTCTGTGTCGGTCTTGTTGAGTTGCAGCACCAAACCAGACAGTTATAGAGGTGCAGATGACAGACTCAATGATTCCTCTGTAGAACTGTATCAGCATATCCTTGGGCAGTTTGAGCTTCCTGAGTTGGCGCAGAAAGAACATTCTTTGTTGTGCTTTTTTGATGATGTTTTTGATGTTAGGTAACCATTTTAAGTCTTGAGATATGATAGAACCTAGAAATTTGAAGTCTCTACTGTTGAAACTGTTCACCATCTTAATGTATGAGTAATTATTAAGTTTATCAGATTCCTGATCAATACATTCTTTTCCTTTATAGAAGTGGGCAGCTTGTAGACATTTACATGGACCATTGTGATTTTGGTATTACCTGCTGAGGCCAACCCATCAGTCTGAACTTATGGCCAGTTGGCTCATGGGACAGAATTACTATTTCCCCATCATGACTAGCAAAAATTGATTTCCCATTGACTAACTACTTTATGCTGGTCAGCAGATCAGCTAGCCAGTAAGAAAAAAACAAGAGTGGAAGATGAACCCCATCTTCCCTCCTACCAAGAGCCGTGGTGGTGCAGTGGTTAGAATGCAGTACTGCAGTCTACTTCTACTGATTACTGGTTGCCTACAATTCAGCAGTTCGAATCCCACCAGGATCAAGGTTGACTCAGCCTTCCATCCTTCTGAGGTTGGTAAAATGAGGACCCAGATAGTTGGGGCAATCTGCTGACTCTGTAAACCACTTAGAAGGGGCTGTAAAGCACTGTGGCATATAAGTGCTATTGCTATTCCCCCCTTCCTTCCAGAAATGAATATTACTTGATTTGTTCTTCTATTTTCAGTGGCAACCTATTAAAATGAGGGTGGGCTTTCTTCCAAGTGACCGTGGAAAAATGATTGAAATTTCTAGTGCCAGAATTACTAGGAAATAGAGAAAGCAATGAATAGTTTCTCCTTCTGTTGTCTTGGAGCAATACTGTTTGTATTAGCAATGCAAGATCAGATGTTCTGTGATAATAATAATAATAATAATAATAATAATAATAATAATAATAATAATCATAATCATAATCATAAATCTTGTTTGCTGTGTTGTACTGATATAATAATAATAATGATAATAATGATAATAATGATAATAATGATAATAATAATAATAATAATAATAATAATAATAATAATAATAATTTATTAGATTTGTATGCCGCCCCTCTCCAAAGACTCGGGGTGGCTCAGGGTGATATCCTTTCTGGGGTAAGGAACTTTGCCCTAGTCCTCCCAGAGACAGAGGAAGGATACCATACTGTAGACAGAGTTTTATTTCCTTAACAATGCTTTGCAGAGGTTTACAGGTAAGAAAGTAGTACCTATACAAGTCTGTGTGTGTATGTGTATAAATGAATGTAAGGCTGCCAGGAGAGAGTTAGGTTGCATCTGGATCTGCTGCCTTCATGCATAGCAACAGGCACATTGCCAACACTGATGGAGCTTGCTTCATTTTCCTGTGGGAAAATTAAACTCTGGCGGGCACCATTGATCACCTTTGAGATTATACAAAGTTCACAAATTCCATTTTTTTTCTTTTTTGTCTGACCTTTGCGGTTTATGGATTGTAAAGTATTATACTTCATCTGACATTTGATGTTTTGAAATATTTTCAGTTCCTGACTTTTCTAAAGCGATTGGTATAATGTACCAATGACTCAAAGGCAAAACACCAAAAGCAAAGAAAGAAAGAGAGAGAAGGAGAGAAAGAAAGAAAGAAAGAAAGAAAGAAAGAAAGAAAGAAGGAAAGGAAGGGAGGGAGGGAGGAAGGAAGGTTATGTTGGTTATGTAGGAAACGAATGCAAAGCTTTCTCTTATTTCCATATTTGCTTCTCAGTGCATACTAGGTCTAATCAATTTTACATTTGCTTGTCAATATACACTAGATGTAAAACTGTTTTATTAGGTTTTCCTATGTTCAAAGACCACTAAAAGTTTCATTTTTGAGACTTGAAAACTTGCAGTCCATCCTAATGCAACTTCTACAATAAATTTTCTCTCCTTCCCCGCTTCCTTCATCTGATTCATAAACGACTACGTATTAGAGATTCTATTCGAGTACAATCGCTTTCTGAAATCTTCCAGTTTAAGAGTTCATAAAGCGTAGGAGAAGTTTATTCACCCCTTTAGATGCCCTGGTAGATGTGGCTACCAAGACATCTAAATGGGCGGCTAGTCAAAAAAAACATTTATCTGGTGTCAGCCAGACTACCTTTCAGCTTAGATTTCCCTTTTTCAATTCTAAGCAAGTAGATGTGCTGTCAAGAAGACGCTGGATTGAAGGTAATCATCATCATTTGCAGCAGGACAGCCTCCCATTTGACTTAAACCCTTTTAAATGTCAGGTGAGACAGGGGGCACACTCTGTGGGTTGAAGAAAGGTCTCCAGGTCTGTGTTCGTGCCTCCGGTACTCTACTTTCTCTTATTAAGCTATATGAGCACTGTGGACTATTGATTCCTCACATATTCAACTTGAATCAAACCATTAAAGAATGTTTCCTTCTCTGTGTAGATGCTATTGAATTTACAAGGACTGCAAAGACTGCTGCCGCTAGTTTTATGGACTAGATTTATATTATATACTGAACTCAGTAATTATACTTGTTAAAGTAATTTGCAGCATCGTATCGATCAGGGTCAAAGTATGCTAAAATACAAGTTTGCTCCTTTGCAGCTAAGAATTTCTGATGATAACTTTAAGGACTACCGATTGTTGACTATTCTTGTGTCATCCATCAATTATGAACAGGACTGTTCTTCTATTCTCATTTTTCATTTCAATTTTACAGGCCAAAAGATTATTCCTGTCCATTCTTCGTGCTTCAAAATAAATTGTTTCAGAATTCATTCTAGGTATACCTCTATTTTGGAATTCTCAATATTATGTTTTGAAGGCAACAATTTGGCACACTGCTGCCATTTCTCCTTAACCTTAAATGCTGTGAAATATGCCTTGAATAAAAACTCTCATATGTCTTTTCCTCTCGTGGAAAAAAAAATAGATTGAAAGTGTGGGAAAGGGGAAAACAATGAGAATCCACTTGTTTTCTAATGCCATTAGAATTCATAGACAATTTTTCAATTGTCAATGTTTTACCATACTCACAAAAATGTTTTATTTTGGCTACCATAAATGATACCAAATGTGATATTAAAATTATATAATATATAGCGTTAGCTATTGTCTTCACGTCAAATATTGCCACCTAATTGACCTTAGCCGATCCTGAAAAAATTAAACTGGGTCAGCCCTAGTTAACATTTGGATGACCAAATATCAGGAAAGTCCTAGGCAGAGAGCTAGTTTAGGAAATAAAAAAAATCCTAGAATAAAGCAATTGAAAATTATTCTGTAGTTTTATTAATGACAATCCATGTTCTAATAGATTGCTATGCACTCTCTCTCTTTTTAATTTTTTTTCACAAACTTTGCATCTGTGCATATATCATATCAAAACATTACATACTTATACATTTATTCAAAATGCTATAAACAAATAAAACCCACCTCTGCCATCAGGCATGGGGGAACTGAGATAACTTCCCCAGGCCTATATTGTTTATGTATGGTATGTTGTGTGCATGTTTTTTAAATTATGGGTTTTTAGTTTTAATTATTAGATTTGTATTGTACATTGTTTTTTCTATTACTGTTGTGAGCCGCCCCGAGTCTACGGAGAGGGGCGGCATACAAATTAAATAAATAAATAAATAAATAAATAAACAAACAAACAATCAATCAAACAATCAAACAAATAAATAATAATTAATAATAATAATAATTTATTAGATTTGTATGCTGCCCCTCTCCGAGGACTCGGGGCGGCTCACAACATAACAATAATACAGTACAAATACAAATACAATATTAAAAAGTTAAGAAACTAATACATTGTCATAGCAATCATCGACTACACAGTCATACACATTCAGTCCAACTAATCATGATACAGAGGTCAAACAAAAGGGAGGATTAATCCCCCCATGCTTGGCGGCAGAGATGTGTCTTCAACATTTTGCGGAAGGCAAGGAGGGTAGGGACAGTTCAAACCTCCGGGGGAGTTGATTCCAGATGGCCAGGGCCACCACAGAGAAGGCTCTTCCACTGGGTCCTGCCAGATGACATTGTTTAGTCCAGTGATTTTCAACCTTTTTTGAGCCGCGGCACATTTTTTACATTTGCGAAACCCTGGGGCACATTGAGTGGGGGGGGGGGGAAAGTTTGGACAAAAAATTCTCTCTCTCTCTCTTCCTCCCCTTCACTCTATTTCTTTCTCCATCCCTCTTTCTCTCCCTCCTTTCCTCTTTCTTTCTCTCTCTCTCTCTCTCCATCCCTCTTTCTTTCTCTTCCTTCCTTCCTCTCTTTTTTGCTCTCTTTCTCCCTCCCACCCTCCCTCTGTCTTTCTCTCTCTCTCCTTCCCTCCCTCTTTCTCTCTCTCTCTTGCTTTCTCTCTCTCTCTTTCTCTCTCTTTCTCTTGTTTTCTCTCTCTCTCTCTTGCTTTCTTTCTCTCTCTCTTGTTCTCTTTCTCTCTCTCTCTTGCTTTCTTTCTCTCTTGTTTTCTCTCTCTCTTGCTTTCTTTCTCTCTGAGCTTCGCGGCACACCTGACCATGTCTCGCGGCACACTAGTGTGCCACGGCACACTGGTTGAAAAACACTGGTTTAGTCGACAGGACCCGGAGTAGGCCAACTCTGTGGGACCCAGTATCCTAAATTTGCATCTTTTATCTCCCATCTGTCTTCCTTCCATATTTCATATTACTCCCCTCCCACTATTTCCTGCTCTTCCCTCTACCTTCTTTCTTCCTCTCTCTCTCTTTCCTACTTCCTTCTTGGCTCTCTCCATTTCCTTCATACTTCCTCTTCCTCTCTGTTCTCCTTCTCTGGGTACTTTTCATTCTAATCCATTATGTGGTTAACAGATAAGCAATCCAAAACCCTGACTTTATTCCAACATCAGTGTTATTCTTAAATTTACAATTTCCCTTTATCCAGGTTTAAATATATAATATATTCTTCTAGGTATATCTACTATTATCTAATGCTGCCTCATTATATGCTTATATATTATCATATATGGGAATCTTTGTTTCCAGATACAAAGGAAGAAAAGGAGAGAATCTCTTCTGTCTTCTTTAAAATATATATCTTGGGCATATGTGGATTTATTTTTCTTTTCCAATATCTCTTGTAAATGTGCATTTGTTTTAGGTAGCAGTATCCTAAAGGAACCCAGATAGCTACAAAAAAAACAGTCTTTTCACTTTGCTGAAATCCTCTCTAACTTATTAAAAATAAGGTGTTAGTATGACATCCTGGTCACCTCCTGCTGATCCTTATCCAGATCAAAAAAATAATAATGATGATGATCATAGACAAACACAAATCCCCAGATATAATCCCATTGACTTTTATTAATATTAGTTTTCAAGCCCAAAGTTATCTTGCTGATCCTGCTAAGATGAGAATGGGCGTAATATGTTCCTTGTTTTTTTCTCTCCAGACAATCAAAGGATTTGGCAGAAAAGAAAGGGTAACTTTGTAGGCACAAAGTAATAAATATTTTTTCCCCTTTGCTACAGATGATTCCTTAAGAATGTATGGCAGGTCTTGGCTACATGAAAACCTAGCATTTCGTATGGAGTCCTCTTGAATTTTCATCATTTCATTATTCTCATCAGCGGTATGCTCCTAACAGCAATACCTGATCGATCTAGTTCTCTGTTAAGTGGTGAAGTAATTTACTTTAAAAGTACTTTAGAGGGACGCCTAGCTGACACCTTGATTGGCTGACAGAGCTTCAATTTCTTCTAGAAGAGAGTTATCACCTTTGTCCACTGGGAAGTCCTTACAACCTGTGCCTTATGGAATGATGTCTATGAAAGAGACCATTCATTGAATAATAATTCGTTTTGACTGCCAGGAGGGTACAAATTCTTCTTTTCAGCTTTGAAAGATAACCTCATTCTGTATCTTTCCATAAAACTGAAAGAGAATGATTCTTCTTGTTTTCTTTTTTTCTTTAGGGCTGCTCGAAAGATAGAAATCTAAACACCTGAATACTTAGCAGTAGATCATCAAGGTTTTCTTGCATTTCTGTTAATAAACAACAACGAAGCAGCTCCCCCCCCCCCTTTTGGCCTAAAATGAAAATAGAATTACACTTGTAGCTGGGGGTAGGGGGTGTAATACCATGCGTGAATAGTGACTGAGGAATGCCTTGGAGCTAATGTTTGTGAATTAGGCTGGCAGAATTAGCAATGGAAACTGTGGTTGCTGATTCTGATCATCTTTGATGCAGGTCATGCATTAGGTAGCACTAATTTCAGCTTTTGTCATTGGGCTACATCTGGCCTTAGCTCAATATTTTGTGAACCCAACACTGTTCAAGATATTTGGACCTTTATGTTCTTTTATTCTCTTTTGGAGTGGTGGTAAAAAAAGAAAAGCAACGGGATAAAGCTAAAGTCTCTGTGTTATGTCTTAAGTAGACTTATTTTTTAAAACATAAATTTATTTTGAACTGAAATTCCCTGGAACCCCATACTCGAAAGCAGAGACATTTTATTTATTTATTAATTGTTTGTTTGTTTGTTTGTTCGTCCGTCCGTCCGTCCGTCCGTCCGTCCGTCCATTTATTTATTTATTTATTTATTTATTTATTTATTTATTTATTTATTTATTTATTTATTTATTTATTTATTTATTTATTTATTTATTTATTTATCAGATTTGTATGCAGCCCCTCTCCGCAGACTGGGGGCAGCTAACAGCAATAATACAATATAAACAAATCTAATATTTAAGTTAATTAAAAAAAAACCAATTTAGAAACCAATCATACATACTGACATACCATGCATAAATTTTATAAGCCTAGGGGGAGGGAAAGTCTCAATTCCCCCATGCCTGACGACAGAGGTGGGTTTTAAGGAGCTTACGAAAGGCAAGGAGGGTGGGGGCAACTCTGATATCTGGGGGGAGTTGGTTCCAAAGGGTCGGGGCCACCACAGAGAAGGCTCTTCCCCTGGGTCCTGCCAAACGAAACTGTTTAGTTGACGGGACCCGGAGAAGGCCAACACTGTGGGACCTAACTGGTCGCTGGGATTCGTGCGGCAGAAGGCGGTCCTGGAGATATTCTGGTCCGGTGCCATGAAGGGCTTTATAGGTCATAACCAACACTTTGAATTGTGACCGGAAACTGACCGGCAACCAATGCAGACTGCGGAGTGTTGATGTAACATGGGCATACCTAGGGAAGCCCTTGATTGCTCTCGCAGCTGCATTCTGCACGATCTGAAGTTTCCGAACACTCTTCAAAGGTAGCCCCACGTAGAGAGCATTACAGTAGTCGAGCCTCGAGGTGATGAGGGCATGAGTGACTGTGAGCAGTGACTCCCGGTCCAAATTTTAATTAATAAGGGTGATGATGTCATCTTGTTATTGCCCCTCTGCTCATGAAAGACTTTTTTTAAAAAAAAGTAAAAGACATCCTCTAGCTTAGTGGGTGGTACAAGGCAGCGGGTGGGTGTTACGAGGCACCCTGGGGGGGGTGACTTGCGGGAGGCGCTACGCAGCAAGGGGGTTGGCAAGGGGTTCTGTGAGGGTCCAGGAGATGGCAGGTGATTTGCCACACCGGTAGCGACAACTGGCTGGCCATGCCCCCAAATCGGTCCTGTCCCTGTACCACCGCCCATTTCCACCCAATCGCCTGCTTGCCGCTCCCCCCCCACTCTTTTCCCACCCTTCAGCACTTCTGGCCCATCCACTCTACCCCTGGTTTATGTAACTTGTTCCCCTTTGCCACACGGGCACTCGTTTCACTGATGCCTCACCTTGCCTATGCCCCGGCTGCTACTCGCTCACCCTGCCCTGCCCAGTGTCTACTCTGCAGCTTGCCTGCCTGAATTGCTGAGCCGCTGATCTGCCTGCCAGGTAAGCCTGCCTCCCTGTTCTTGGTGCTGGCCAAGCGGCTGGCCTGGAGCCACTGCCTCGTGGAGCAGGGCTCTGCAAGGCTTGTTGTGGCATTGCATGCACGAACTGCAGAACTGCTGTGAGCTTCATCATTACCAGCACAGTTGGGGTCCTCCTGCTGTTTGTGCATCCAATGGCACAAGCCAAATGCCGGCCAGGGCCACACGCTCCCATGAAAGAAAGATGATAGGAAGGAAGACAGACAGAAAAAGAAAGGAGGGAGAGAAGGGAAGCGAGGGAAGAAGGAAAGAAAAAGGAAAGGAAGGAAGGAAGGAAGGAAGGAAGGAAGATGGTAGGAAGAATGACAGTCAGAAAGATGAAGGCAAGGATGCCATTGTTATTTATCTTGATACTAGAAGTATTAAATAGAAATATAAGAGATGATTAGATTAATAAAATAATGACTAAATTCATTTGGCAAGGGAGAAGATTGAGGATTGGCTTGAAAATGCTACAAAATGCAAGAATTGGGAGTTATATTACCAAGCAATAGCAAAGACATGGATTAAGGAATGGAGTTTGCTTAAAAATAAAAGACTTTTATTACATTTGGTTGCGCAACCCAACAAGTAGGGACCTAGGGGTGTCCCCTCTACCAATACCGACTGCAACCGACTGGAGAGATAGGAGGGGAACCACTGCAGCACAGTGCCTCTCACCCTCAACTATCCTAATCGTTGCAGAAGGATACCATGGTCAAGGAGCACCAAGATAGAGGAATTGCCTCTATCCCAGGCTTGCCAGAGGTCATCTATCAACATGACCAAAGCAGTTTCTGTGCTAATGTAGCCAGGCCTGAAGCCCGACTGATAAGGGTCTAGATCAGTGTTTGCAAACCTTTTTTGGTTCACATGCCAAAACGGGGTGTATAGGCCTGCTAGCATGTGTTCACATGCCCATCCCTTTCCCTCCCCCACACTGTGCATGTGCACCCACACCCTGCCTCCTATGCATGTGCACAGGCCTTTGTGAAGCCCCGGAGGTGAAAAAAAAATCACCCAAAAGACCAATCGGAAGTGTGTTTTTCCGAACTTCCGGTTTGTCTGTTGGGTGATTTTTTTTGCCTCCAGGGCTTCAGGGAAGCTTCCCTGAAGCATCCAGAGGGCGAAACGTCCTTTCCTAAGGCCAAAAATTGGTTGGCCACACACACATGCATGCTGGAGCTGACACAGAGCAACACCTCCTGTGCCCTCTGATATGGATCCACGTGCCATAGGTTTGCTATCACAGGTCTAGATAATCGGTTTCATCCAATGACCATAGGAGCTGGAGTGCCACCACTTTTTCCTCAACCTTTCCCATATAGGGCAGGTTGGAGACTACACAAAAGTTTTTTAGCTCAGCTGGATCCAGGGAGGGCTTCTTGAGGAGGGGCCTTGCAACTGCTTCCTTTAACGGTTGTGGGAAGGACCCCTCACTCACAGAGGCATTGACCAAAGCCTGGAACCAGCCTCGTGTCACCTCCCTGCTGGCTGAAACCAGACAGGAGGGGCACGCGTCCAATAAACAAGCAGAGGAACTCATTGCTCCCATGGCCTTGTCCACTTCCTCAGGAGTCACAGGATCAAACCCATCCCACACAATATGACTGAGACTTACCCCTGTCATCTTGGTTGGAATTGCCCAATCAGAGTACAGGTCCATCTGAATCTGGGTGACTTTATCCATGAGAAACTGAACAAATTCCTCAGGTCTACCCTGCAGGGGCTCCTCCGCTATCCCCACATTAAGAAGGGAACGGGTCACCCTAAAAAGGGCAGCTGGGCACAAATCCACAGACACAATAAGTGCTGAAAAATGTGAACATTTTGCCACCCATATCGCCACCATGTAAGTCCTAATAAAGGCTCTTAACAGTGTTTAGTCAGATTCAGAGATACTGGCCCTCCAGCCAGTAAAACAAGCTACACAGCCAGTAAAATAAGTTACACAGTCAATGAAAGCATATATATAGCATGATTGTGCTGGGCTGTATCAGATGAAACAGTGGGATTTTGCTGTACTTCTCCATAAGAAAAAAATGTGTCCAGGTAAACCTTCCTTAGCACCTCAGAAAATTGGTTCCAGCTTCGTCTTCTTCAACTCTGTTGGTGGGGAAAAATTGTTTGGGTTACTACGAGTACGTTGCCTTCTTAAAGCAACTTCAAAATAAACAAACATCTTTATGCATATATTAAAAAAGAAAGCCATCCTCTCTAACAAGCATGTTATTCTCTCTTTTACTTCTGCCTGTGTTGAAGCAATAGCTGTCTATTGAATATAGCCAATTTTGTTGGGTGTGGGGGAGCCTTGCTGAGCATCTGTTACCATTTTGTTGCCTGACAGCTGGAGCATGAATACAAGATTGCACTGGATTTTGTGGATTTGATTCCATTATCTTCATTCCCAAAAGTTTTCAGAGTAAATACAAACAAGCTAAGCTTTAGAAAGCATCAACATAAATGGGTATCAACTATGTTATTGTATGCCAGTGTTAAACATCTGGATAGTAACCTCTTGTGATACTACCATATGCAAGATAATTCTTATAAGTAGCTTCAACAGATCATTCAAAGATACAAATGCAGTCTATCCTATCCTATCCTATCCTATCTATCTATCTATCTATCTATCTATCTATCTATCTATCTATCTATCTATCTATCTATCTATCTATCTATCTATCTATCTATCTATCTACCTACCTACCTACCTACCTACCTACCTATCCTTCAATACGATTGCTTCACTATTTAAGGCACAGTTTCAATTTTGCAGCCCACCCAAATACTGCTACAAAAACAATTCCCAACATCTCTGGGATGTTTGGGGATTATAGGAATTGTGGATAATAACGTGGAGATCTAGTTTGTGGAAGGATGAAAGTCTATGTTCAGACTTTGGTCAAAACTGAGTTGCTTGTAGGAGCTTTAACCAAAGTCCTATCCAGACTTTCTACCTTGAATGTGGATATTTGTGTTCTGTCCCAAAGACGAGCCCCCCAAGAAATATGTATACATGCACACACTGATTTAAAACATCAAACTAATATTTCCTTAGCAGTGGGGTTCGGCTTTTTAACAGATCAGGAAATTAGAAATAAGTTTGCCTGTGAGCCAGCTGCTCATTATAATATTAACAACTGTCCAGAGTTCCAGCACAAACTAAAACAAAAGAGATCATTACTTTAATCAAAGCGATCTCCTTCTCTGATATAGTTTGGCAGGCAGTCCAGATGTCATTAGCTAATATTGCCGGTTTATAATTCATAATGTAAACAACAATGTCCAAGAGAAAGAGAGAACAAAACAAAGTTGTCTTCTGCACTGAAGCATCAAGTGGCTAAAGTCTATATAGTCTAAGGGCATGGCCAATTGTTCTACAGATATATTCATGAAGAGACCTCCTCTTGCTTAGCCACTCCTGCCTTCTAGCAGCACTGCATGCCCTAGCATCAAGAAGAGGCTCCTCCTCTTCTCTTGAGTCATTCATGTGCACCCCGGGAGGTGCAGAAGACCCTGGTTGGCATTCAGCCTCTGACACCAAATCCTCTCTGACCTCCCCACTATCAGACTTGGGTGCCAGGTGCACAGGCCTATGGTACCACAACACAACTGTCTCTCAATCCTCGGGATCCGTGACCAGCTGCCCAGGATGTGGACGGGCCACAACAATTTGCTTTTTCCTTCTGAATGTCACCTAAAAGTCAATTGCAACCAGATCTTGCTCACTATTTTTCTGGTTTGGACTTTTGTTGGAAATGGGAATTGACAGCAATGATTTAATTGACTGTATCCATAGGTCAAAACATTATAAAATCTCAAGGAGGTTCCCATAGCAGTTGACTAAGAAATAGTATAATTGTGGAAGACTATCTCTGAAAAAATTATGGGCAAAGAGATAGGTTAACAGTATAAGACAGCTCCCCAGATACCCATGCAACTTTTTAGATCTTATTAATTTCTGAAAACAATGGGTTCGGAAATAAAAATTGAGCCAAGGACTATTTATGAGCAAAAACAACCCCCACCAATGATGTGACTCTGCATATGTTAAATTTTCAAGCTCTATCTTAGGTCCCCCCCTCCCCATAATTGTGCTTGTTAGAGTTAAGGGATGTGGAGATTACAACTGTTTAGGAAAGTGTTGATTACAACAAGGAGATTTCAGTATAAGGAATCTCAAAAAGGCTTTAATAGTTTTCATGCAGCAAAGCAGGAAGGTTTTCTATGGGAAAGGATGAACCATAGTAACTGACTTTAGGGCAGCCTTTTGGCAACTTGGTGTCCTACAAATGTCATAGACCATATTTGCAATGTTCAGTAAGGGTTCTGGAATTTGGTCAAAACTTCATTTCCTGGGAATTTTGGGAGCTTTAATATAATGGGTTTAATAGTGGGGGCTTTAATAACTGTCTGCTTAAGCATCGCAAGACATAACCTGAGTCTTAATAAACCTGGAAGCATGTGGGCCAATTCCACACAGGGCAACCAATTTCACTTCTATTATAAAAGAGGTCCCCAAACTTGGCAACTTTAAGACTTGTGGACTTCAACTTCCAGAATTCTCTAGCCAGCATAGTTGGCTGAAGAATTCTGGGAGTTCAAGTCCACAAGTCTTAAAGTTGCCAAATTTCAAGACATCTGTATTATAATTTCCATTCTATACAAGTTCAATGTTTTAAAGAAGAATCAAACATTCACAATCATTCCATAAATTGTTTTCATTTATATAAAGCCCTACAAATGAAATTATGGACATGTTCTTCAACATTTGTTGTGCCAAGAGTTCACTCGCTTGAAATGATTAGGCAGATTTTAAATTGTTAGATAGATATCTTAATTGTTTTTCAGCTTGAGATCCAGTTTCCAGCTTGAAATGGCATGCTTTCTCCCACAACCCTATGAGATGAGTTGGGCTGAAAGAGAATGACTGGCTCCAAGTCATTCAACTTTTTCCACCTGTGGCTGAGGATGGACATAAGACTAAATTTCCACAGTCCTAGACCAACAGTCTATGCTTTTGAACTTTGGTGCTGGCAAAGGCTCCTAAGAATACCATGGACAACCAAGAAAACAAATAAATGCATGAAACAAACAAACCTACTCATCACCTGAGGCTCAAATAACCAGGCTCAATCATCCTATTCCAGCAACATTAATTTTCTGGAGAAGGCTCAAATGGTGGGAAAACTGGAAGGAAAGAATAGCAGAAGTTGAGCAACAGTGAGGTTGATGGATTCACTAACAGTGGTGATGGGTTCTCTATTTGAAGACTGGAAAGATTGAGTTGGAACAGATTGTCAGGGAGAAAAATATGTTTATGTAGTCAAAGTGAATACCAATTTGAAGTGCATCAGCTAAGCCACAATTGTATACTACAATATACATTAGTATATTTACTAGTTTGGCCTAATTATAAGAATGATACCATACTTTTTATGCAAATAGATGTTGGCATCTTTGAATTAATGTAAGAGAGGAATGAAATATGATACTAACCGGAGAGAGAGTCCAGAATATTTGCCGTAATTGATTGATATATATGCAGCATCTGAACAAACCATCAGGCAAAAATTACAATACTAAATATTTCTGTAAGGCTTTTAAGAGTTCAAACTACTTTATATGCATCTGTAGCTATAATCCTTGGAAGGGGATTGAATAGTTTTATGATGTACTGAATTTATAATTTGCATAATTTCTGAGTCAAGTGAAATCACATTAACTGTTTATTACCTAATTGGTAAGCAGATTTTTTTCCCCAAATTACCAGCCAGCAATGCCTTGCATTTGATTATATCACAGCTCCAAAGTTGATAAGACAGGGGGGGAAAAACAATTTTCTTCCCCTGTTCAAGATGTAGCCTGCAGGTTGGCAGCAGAATAACCAATGTTTTTAGCTGAGTATAACCCCCTCCTTATAGAAAATTAAATGAACTTCTCATTACTGTAGATTAGGGATGTCAATCTCACATCACGGTGGCGTCATGTGACATATTGTGATTCCCCCCTCCTTTCGTTATACTGGGCGTGGGCATGGCCAATGTATGACGTATCTGGCCCATGGGTTGGGAGTTTGACAGCCCTGCTATAGATAGTATACAAACTCTTTGATGGTCTGAATTTATGTAGATAAAAAGCTTGGATAATTTGAATCAGATTTTGAGAGTTTAAATCAGTGATTTTGTGCTTGAGATAAAAAAAAAAGCTGACCAATCTGTCAAGATAATTCAGTTTGAAAGCTGTGATGAACAATTTTCAGTAGGTATGATAAATAAGTTTTGAGAATGAACACAGATCTTCAGGATGAAGTGACCTGCCTTCAGTATCTCTCTATAGAAATAAGGTGCATTTTTAAAGCAATTTTTAAAAGAGAGACAGGGAGAAATTCCGTCTCTAAGTGGTACCTTTATTTTTTTACTTTTTCTTTAAATTGCAAAAGCATATCTGGTACAAAAAGTAAAGAATTAACAAAAAGACAATTAGCCAAGTACCATTATTAAAATTAATAAAAACATTGTGAAAAGGAAATTTTCCGTTCCCCTTCCTCCATTAATAATCAGTTAAATATTTGTACTATAAGTATAAAACATTGGAGATTTTTGCTTATAATTTTCTAAACTTCCCTTACATTGCACAGGATAATAACCATAGTGCAAAAACTGTACATGAGATTATACCACTGCAGCCATAGGATAAAGGTGCAATTAAAGTAGATATTATGTGGGATTCCAGCTTCTCTTGATTAAAAATGTGGTTGTATTATTGTGAGATTCTTGAGATCTGTAATACAGGATGATACATTTCTCACAAAAATTCAGCACCTTTCAATGGAAAGCAAAAAAAAAATAATTGGTCAGATCTTCAGATTTAAACATGCTTCTATTAACAAGTCCATCTTTTACATAATAATTGCAAAAAGAGTTTGAATAATTTCTTCTCATGAATTGATATTTTCAAATATATTGGTTTTTGGGGATGTCTTGACACCATCCAATTATTGCCAATGCTTTGTGGAAAAATAAAAAAAATTATGGGGGGAAACTAATTCAGATAATTTTGAATAAATATGTAAGATGACAGACCTAAATATATATAATAAGCCATTATCTGTGCTACATAGGAATTTAATTCCCTTTACTTTCTAGAAACAGAATATTCATTGACATTGATTAATGGTTGCAGTACTAGGTATGTCTAACCAAGAGAAGTGACATGTTAGCCATCTTCCAATATTTGAGGGGTTTTCACAAATAAAAGGAGGTTTAATCTATTCTCCCAAAGCACCTGAGGGCAGGACAAAAAGTAATAGATGGAAACTTAAAGAGAAATTAGCCCAGAATTAAGGAGAAGTTTTCTGACAGAAAAATTAATAATAATAATTGTTGTGGTTGGCTCTGGCCCAGCTCCTGCCCCAAGGACTGTGGATGTGGGGGAGACATCCACTTGCTGCAGGCCTGTTTTGCCCCCGGTGGAATCTGCTGATGAAGGCTCCTCTGACCAAGAAGACATGAGTGACAGGGAGGAGGAGAGTGTGGCAGACAGCGCAGAAGGAGATCAATTATCTAGCTCCTCCTTGGATTTAGAACAAGAATTAATGATACAGCCACGCATGCGGAGAGCGATGCATAGGCAACAACAACTGAGAGATTATTATCAAAGAAAAGGAGGCCACCTGTGTTTGGGTGGGGCTGTGGTAATTAGTGAGGCTGCTATAAATAGCAGCCTGTGGGTTTGGCCATTGTGGAGGATTATCTGATCGTTGTGTTTCGTGACTGCTTTACTGACTTTGACTTTTTGTGTGCTGATTTCCCCCCGCTTTGAAACTAAACCAGAGCAAAGTGTGTTTCACTTTGTGAAAGAAGAAGGACTGTGAATTGCCTCACAGCTGCAAGCTAAGTGTCACAGAACTGATAAGGGACTTGTACAAATTACCAGTTTGTTTGGAGACGAGTGCTCTTTGCTATACCAAAAGAGGGCTTTAAGTGAATTTTCATTATAAAGAACATTGTTTTGAATTTTCAAACATGTGTGTGTCTGAAATTTGTACCTGTGAATTTTTGGGAGGAGCCCGACAGAACAAATAATAATAATAATAATAATAATAATAATAATAATAATAATAATAATAATATTTAGGTATGTATGCCGCCCCTTTCTGCAGACTCGGGGCGGGATTAATCAGTGGAACAACTTGCCTCTAAAAGTTGTGGGTGTTCCAACACTGCAGGTTTTTAAGAAGAGATTGGACAATCATTTGTCTGGAAAAGCAAAGAGACTCCTTCTTTGAGCAGGAGGTTGGACTAGAAGACCTCCAATGTTCCTTCCAACTCTGCTATGCTGTATTTTGTAAAGATGCTAGTAAGTGCTTAGTGTTTCAAATGAAACAACTGCACCAATACAATATTTTATTTAGAAACATAGAAACATAGAAGATTGACGGCAGAAAAAGACCTGTTGGTCCATCTAGCTTGCCCTGATACTATTTCCGGCATTTTATTTTAGGATGGATATATGTTTATTCCAGGCATGTTTAAATTCAGTTACTGTGGATTTACCAACCACATCTACTACCGTGTTTCCCCGAAAGTAAGACAATGTCTTACTTTCTTTTTACCCCCAAAAGCCCCACTACGTCTTACTTTCGGGGTATGTCTTACATTGGAAAAAAATTGAAAGGGTCGCATTCCCGAAGGCATCTCCCCAGAGTCCAGAAGGGCAGCCGCGGGACAGGAGCCTCGTGAGCCCTTTTCCAAGTTCAACCTCAGGGCTCCAAGCGGTGTGCACGTGTGGAGCCACAGACGCGTGTCGGGGAAGCGTGTGTCTGGAGGGGAGGAGCCGCTCTGCGCAGTTGGGCAGCCCCACCTGCCTGCCGGAAAGGAGGCGGGCGAAGGAGGGCGCAGCTCCGGCCGCTCGCCTCGGAGCTGGTCGGCCTCGCTGGCCGCTTGCAGCCAAGCCTCGGCAGGACTCGGTTGCTGGGACGAGCGCCTTCGCTGCAAGCCGCCGCCCACTTGGCTCGCTTTGGACCAGCGCCGTCCTTCGCTTTGCCAAGCCGGGGAAGAGGCGGTGGCGCTGTGGCGAGGCGAAGGCGAGGGGCGCGCGGGGAGCTTGGAAGCGACATCATCGGGCTCCCTCCCCGGCAATACCCCCGTGTTTCCCCGAAAGTAAGACATATGTCTTACTTTCGGGGTACGGCTTACATTAGCCGACCCCCCTGAAACCCCAGATACGTCTTACAATCGGGGGTGTCTTACTATCGGGGAAACAGGGTAGAAGTTTGTTCCAAGCATCTACTATTCTTTCAGTAAAATAATATTTTCTTTTTCTCACGTTGCTTCTGATATTTCCCCCAACTAACCTCAGATTGTGCCCCCTTGTTCTTGTGTTCACTTTCCTATTAAAAACACTTCCCTTCTCAACCTTAACTCTTTAACATATTTAAATGTTTCGATCATGTCCCCCCTTTCCCTTCTGTCCTCCAGACTATACAGATTGAGTTCATTAAGTCTTTCCTGAAAAGTTTTATGCCTTCCACTATTTTTGTAGCTCGTCTTTGGACCCCTTCAATTTTATCAATATCTTTTTGTAGGTGAGATCTCCAGATCTCCAGTATTCCAAATGTGGTCTCAGCGGGACCACAATCTCTCTCTTCCTGCTTGTTATATCTCTAGCTATGCAGCCAAGCAGTCTACTTGCTTTCCCTACCGCCTGACTGCACTGTTCATCCATTTTGAGACTGTCAGAAATCACTACCCCTAATAAGTGATTGGTTTTTAGGTGCTGATTTATCCTCTTTTTGAGTAGAGTCTCCATCATTTTAACTATAACTGATGTCAAGCTATTTACTTTTATATTTTGCCCAAAGTGAAATATGTGATTGTGACTCAGTATTTTTTATTCTCAATGGTATAATACTGACTCAAATTAACTGACAAAGAGATTGGTTGACTTTTATATAATGTTCTCCATAAAGTTATGTATTAACTTAGCCTACTTAAGCCACTTCTCTATCTTTCCAATTACATTTATGAAAACAAGAAAAACTCTTGAGTTCAGATGGCTATCCCACAGAGTGATATATGAAACATGTATTGAGGTTTTTGTATTGAGGCCTATAAATAAGCTTTTCAAATATATTTCTTTCTTACCTTTTTTGTATGAAGCTTGTGATTTTGAAGGTCGGTAAAGATCCTGCTGACAGTGCAAGCAGTAGTACAATTTCCTTGCTGGAAACATTGACACAAAAAATATTGGCAGCAACCATGGCAACAGATTGCAGAAACCATTACCTTCACACGATGGCTTTTCTATACTAAAAATTGCCGCCATTGAGCAATAGTTTTGTAATTTATCAGATTATGAAATTAACCGCAGTAAATCTGTAATACTTTCTAAAAGCTATTGCTTTGTGGAAATGTGTAATAACTGAGTTGTTTGATAGTTTGACTTTGAATATTTGGAAATAAATGTTCCAATGAAACTTTCTTTATTTGTGGATTTAAATACAGTGGTACCTCGTGATACGAACCCCTCGCCATATGAATAATCCGAGATACGAACCCGGGGTTCGGAAATTTTTTGCCTCTTCTTCTGAACTTTTTCCATCTTACGAACCCACCATCCAAACGCCGAACCCGGAAGTTCGGCAAAAGTTCAGGTTTGGGTGGCCACCCAGAAGCCCCGCCGCCCGGCTGTCACCTTTTGAAACAGCTGGGGGGCTTCTCGGTGTTCTCCCGAATGCCGAACCCGGAAGTTTGGCAAAAGTTTGGCAAAAGGGTCAGCGTTCGGGTTCAGGAGGACGCTGAGAAGCCCTGCCGCCTGGCTGTTAGCTTTTCAAAAGAACCACGGAGCTGTCGGGCCAGTCGGGAGGCTAGAAAGGAGGTAGGGAATCCCAATAGGGAATTCCATGGGCGGAGCTTTGATGTCACAAAGATGTCCTTCCTGGCCGGCCATGTTTCCGAACCCAAACGTTTGCCGAACTTCCGGGTTCGGCATTGGGAGAACGCTGAGAAGCGCCCGGCTGTTTCAAAAGGTGACAGCCGGGTGGTGGTGGGTTTTTTGCGGGGGTTTTTCTTGCACGCATTAATTCATTTTACATTGTTTCCTATGGGAAATAATGTTTCATCTTACGAACTTTTCGCCTTACGAACCTCCTCCAGGAACCAATTAGGTTTGTAAGACAAGGTATTACTGTACTTCATTTGTGGATTTATTCAATACTCAGTCATAAATTGATGTAAACGTTGAAAATCTCTTTGGGTTTCTGAGGAAAGATAATTGTACCCATGACTATTACTTCAAAATTGATGTGATTAATCAGATGTATGCCTATACTTACACATTTAAGTTATTTTTAGCAGTATGATATTACATTTCCATTTGATAAGGACAAACCCCTAAACTTTCTGTATCTAAATTATGATTATCAAATGATGATAGCAGTGGTGTATGCTATTATGGATGCAATTAAAAATTATATCTCATTTGACATCACTTTAGGAGCTTGGCTTCATTTTCAGGCAGAACACTATTATCTCTCGGGCTGGCATGAATATTTGTAAGAAATTATACAGAAGTATAATTTTGACTCTTATTCAGATGGTAAACACTGTGGCATAACATTGATATCAAAATTGCACGTAAACATTTTTTGAGTGAACTAGTCATGGACAAGTAGGTTTATTACTATAGTTTAGTGCCAATCAAGTTTTCTGCAAATATGAATTTTACAGAAGGAATTTGGGTTGTATACAATAGTATAGAAGGAATTTGGATTGCAAACGACAGTAAATTTAATTGAAGCATCTCCTGATTTACAGTCTTTATAATGCCTGAATTCCTATCTGTAATAAAATGCTTTTGGGATGACTCTATGTGCACAGTGTTTGTTAAATTATAAAATATAAAGTGGATATCAGTTATTTGCAAGAAAAAAAGGGGAATATCTTACATTACAAAATCAATGGCCAAGTGTTTAAATATGTTCAGTATGTTTCTCATGTTGTTTATTTGAGATGGATTCAAAATTATTTTTTATGTTTATGAGATAATATTTTAAAAGGATTAGTTATCAACTTTATTATGTTGGAAATATAAAATGGATGAGAGGAAATGTATTTCAATGATATAAACCTGTCATTGTATAGTATTTTCACTTTAAATTCATAAGTTTGTTGGCATAGGATTAACAAATTCAATAAATTTAAATGTAACTTATCACTTTTATGGATAACTGTGGATCTATCAATCCTGGGTGACAGTAAATAACTCCAGGCAGAGTTCTGCAGAACTCTGAAGAGAGAGAAATTTCAGTTCTGGAGAGAGAGAAATTCCCTGATGATGGGCTCCAGCATGAATTTGGAAGCTTGGAAGAATAAACCTTGGTTGTTGATGATTGACTCAGGTTGGATCCTTTAACATTATCCTGGAAAATGTATACTTGCCTTCTTCGCGATAATAATTACTTTTCATTATTGGAATGACATCATGACTCCAGATTAACTAACTATCATAGTTAATATGTGCTTGCTTTCAGTTTATGAATGGGTTTGCTTTCTGTGTAATAATCCAGATTTAATGATATTTTAAAAAATTAAGATGAATGATTTCCTATATATTACATCTTCCTCCCTCCCTCCCTCCCTCCCTCCCTCCCTGTAATAAAAAAGAATTTGAGAAAGAGTTGCTAGCCTGAAGCCATCCACTGAATTTATGGCCCAGGCTAAATCAACTTAGAAACAGTCATTATGTTATACCATTTCTGTATCAATCACATATACCATATGCAGCTAAGGACAATTTATGAATGCCTGCATTTTATATTCCAGACCTGCAATATAAAAAGCAATACATTTTCCCCTTTTCTTCTACTTGAATACCTCATAACAATTCTGAAGCCTCATAGTGAAGTAAGAAAGTTATTGCAAATATAAATATAAAAATTTTGATTTTGACATTTGTTTAACGCACCACATTTCTCACTGCCATCTATCTCGGTCTGTTGGGTAATTGTAATTTAGATAGGTGAGCATTTGCTGAAGCGTAACCATTCAGAATAACATCTGGTCTTGTAAGTGCTTTGAAACAGATATACACGCTGAACAATTTTTTTATCTCTCAGCCGAGCTTGGGTGAAATTAATAGTAAAAGTTTTTGTATTTTCATTTCAAAGCTGCAACATTCCCTGTTAAGCAAGCCTATCCCAGCTTGACAACAAAGGTCACCTGTGATTAGGAAAAAAAATGCTTTTCGCATTAAAAACAAAGCTTTGTACTTTTCAAACAATGTAAAATCCTTTAATTCAGAGTAGGATTTGGATTTTAACATTTTTATCCAGTGCAATCAAAAAGAAGTGGGAAGCACTGGGATTATTTATAGCACACAATCTAGAGTCTTTGTACTCTGGAAGACTATAAATAAATGTCCAGGGCTCTCAAACTTTTATTGCTCATGGCCCCCTTTTGAACCCCATTTACCTGTGTGACTTCCCTACTACCACCCAGCACTGTTCTCTGGATGGAAAAAATAAAAGAACCATCTGCATTATTTATTCATCTAAATTAGAATCAGCACAGAGAATGAAATGTGACAAACATGACAAATTAATCATGAACCTGGTAAGTTTGGGTGGCTTCCTGAGAAACTTATTGTGACCTTGAAGAACTAAGGCATGGCCCCTTGGGAATAGGCATACTACACAAACTGAGAACCACTGCACTATGTTATTCAATTCAAAGCAAGAATTTAAAATAAGAAAAATACCTTTAATTGGCTATAATATATATGAACTAGGTTACATCGGGTCTCTTATGAGATAAAGTTTATAAATAATTTGAGTTAGGAAAGAGCTTAAAAATGCTGGCCAACCTCTAAAGCTAGTGGAAATCTTTGAAAAGGAATGACTAGATGGAAAGATTTATATATTTCTTGGATGAGAAGAGAGATGTCTTCAAAGAAAAACAAGAAAGTCCAGTTGCCTCCTGACAAAAACATCTTTGGGACAACCTATTATTATTATTATTATTATTATTATTATTATTATTATTATTATTATTATTTATTAGATTTGTATGCCATCCCTCTCCGGGGACTCAGAGCAGCTCAGAACAAGCAATACAAAATACAAATCCAATATTAAAAACAGTTTTGAAACTCTTATTAAAACAATCATGCGACCCAAGCAAACCATACATAAATGAAACAGCCAAGGGTTTATCAATTTCCCCATGCCTGACGACATAGGTGGGTTTTCAGGAGTTTACGAAAGGCAAGGAGGGTGGGGGCAGTCCTAATCTCCAGGGGGAGTTTATTCCAGAGGGCCGGGGCTGCCACAGAGAAGCCTCTTCTCCTGGGTCCTGCCAGACGACATTGTTTAGTTGACGGGACCTGGAGAAGGCCAACTCTGTGGGACCTAATTGATCGCTGGGATTCGTGCGGCAGAAGGCGGTCTCGGAGATATTCTGGTCCGATGCCATGAAGGGCTTTATAGGTCATAACCAACAGTTTGAATTGTGACCAGAAACTGATCAGCAGCCATGACCTGTATGAATCTCCTAAGACACTTTGAAAAAGAGCCAGGCAAATAAATGAGGGGTATCTGAGGAGCTATCATAGTTCAATGGGACTAGTCTGCCCTGCTTGTTTCAATGGAAAAGTGACCCTTCTGCTAAGGAATTCCAGTGGGTGGGGTCCTGCTTTGGTCTCCTCCATCTGCCACCAGAATTCATTCCATATACATTGGCTGGAGGTAAACATAACACTCAACGGGCCCAAGCCTGTTGGCAGAAATGAGTTTTTAAGGTAAAGTGACCAGATTTTAACATTGGTAAAGAGGGACACCATTGACGGGAGGCGGGGAGTGTGATTAAAAATTTGGTCTATATGGTGCAAAAAAAATATCTTTTTTTTCTCTCTCCCCTTCTTTCTTTCTCTTTCTCTCTTCCTTCCTCTCTTTTTTCTCTGCCTCTTTCTCTCTCTTCCTCCCTCCCTTTCTCTCTATTTTTCTCTTGCTCTCCCTCTTTTTTTCTTTCTTTCATTTTTTTCTTTTTCTTTCTTTGTTTCTTCCTCTCTCTCTTTCTCTCTCTCCCTTTCCCTTCTTCCCTCCCTCTCTCCCCCCTCTCTCTATTTCTCTCTCCCGCTTTCTTTCTCTTCCTTCCTTCCATCCTCTTTTTTCTCTCTCTTTCTACCTTTCTCCCTGTGCCATGGTTGGGGGGGGAAGGTGGAGGATAAAGAGGAGGGGGGAGAAGGGGTCAGCAGTCCCCTTCTCTCTCTCCCTCCTTTCCTCCCTCCCTCTCCCTCTCCCTTTCTCTTTCCCTCTCTTTCTTCCTTTCTCTTTCTCCCTTTCTCTCCTCTTCCCTTTCTATCTAATTCTCCCTCCTTCTTTCTTCCTTTCTCTCCTTTCCTTCCTTCCTCTCCTTTTTCTCTCTCTCTTTCACTCTTTCTTCTTCCCCCCCTCCCCCTCTTCCTCCCTGTCTTCCCCATTGTTTCAGCAAGGCTGGGATCAGCAAAAGAGCGATCCAGAGTCTGTTTTAAGGTGGTGCCTTGGTCGAGGGGGGGTGGGAGGCTGAGGAAAAAGAGGAGGGGGTGAGGAGAAGGGGCACAGCAGCTGAGCCTCCCAAGTCTTTCTCAACCAAGGAGTCAGCCAGAAGAACTGACACAGGAGTCGGAAGAAGAAGGGGAACCTCCTGAGCTTCCAAGGCTTGTCAAACGCCTAGCCGCTTTGGCTTTCTCCTACCGGCTGCCGGCTCTGCCTGCCTCTTCAGGGATCCACCTGGGTCATATCCAGGAGGATGTCTAGGCTGGAGGGGGTGGCTTGACAGGAGGCTACCCGCTCTGGAAATGCCCATGAAGACCGACTGCCGCACCAGCTATCTCTGCGCGACAGTTGATATTAAAAAAAAAAGCGGGGCATTTTTCAAATGTTGCAGGATGTGGGACAAGTGATCAGGAAGCGGGACTGTCCTGTTGAAAGCGGGACATCTGGTCACCTTATTTTAAGGCCTTGCAGAAGGCCAGGAGGTGGGGGCGGTGTGAATCCCTGGAGGGAGTTGATTCCAGAGGGCTGGGGCCGCCACAGAGAAGGTCCTTCCCCTAGGCCCTGCCAGGCGGCATTGCTTGGCAGATGGACAACTCTGGTCAACCTAACTGACCACTAGGATGCTTGAGGCAGAAGGCAGTCCTGTAAGTAATCTAAGCATTGTACAGTTTTAAATCTTTAATTTGTATAGTTTTAATGTTTTAATTATTGTACTATTTGTTCTTTTATAATATGTTAAGCTTCCCCAGGGTAATTTTATAGGGAAGAGGGGTGTATAAAAATTAAATAGAGATAAATTTTATTAGTTTCTTCATTTCTTCGTGGATGTATTGTGTTGTCTATATCAGGAGGATGAATCCTAAAGTTGACCCAACTGTGATTTTATTGCTTAGGGCTTATATGCCCATGTTGCAGAGTCAGTAAAAGAACCTTTAAATTATTGGCCGAAAGTCTGCAAACCATGAGACATTGAATATAGATATATTCCTCTTACAAGCTAAGTTTCCATGTTTGAGCAACCTTTGTGCCATGCTATGTATAAAACAGAAACAATATCCTTCATTTTTTTCCTTACTATGCTTGGATGCATGAGTGACTCTGTGACAAAAGAAGTTTTATCAGCTCCTAGAATAAACATCAATTGGAGATGAGGATGCTGGGTAGTTCAGCAATACTGCTGCTTTATGTGGGGCTGGGGATACTGTAAAGAAAAGAGATAGAAACCCAGCACAAAGAAAGTAGAAGAGTTGATACCAACAAAATACACTGCTCAAAGAAATAAAGGGAACACTTAAACAACACAATATAACTCCAAGTAAATAAAACTTCTGTGAAATCAAACTGTCCACTTAGGAGGCGACACTGATTGACAATCAATTTCACATGCTGTTGTGCACATCCAACTTTGTACAGAACAAAGTATTCAATGAGAATATTTCACTCATTCAGATCTAGGATGTGTTATTTGAGTGTTCCCTTTATTTTTTTTGGAGCAGTATAGTTTTAACTTTCTGGAGCAGAAAGTTATTATTGTGTGTGACACAATCATTTTCAGTTCACATCCCCCCCCCTAGTGTTTTCTAGCAAGTATAGTGATCCTTTTGTGTTGCAACAGGAACTGATCAGCCTGCCCAAGGCTGATATTGTGAGCACGCGGGGGCAGGGGTGGGCAGCAGGCAGGATGGGGTGACCCAGGAAGGAGAGCGTGGGAAACACGAAGCTAATTGTCACCGCAGAGAGCAACATTGGTAAGCTTGTAAGTCGAGGACTTAACAGTTCACTTGAACGATGGTGATTGTTCAAGCCATTCCCACCTGGTCACATTATTATATTATATTATATTATATTATATTATATTATATTATATTATATTATATTATATTATATTATATTATATTATATTATATTATATTATATTATATTATATTATATTATATTATATTATATTATATTATATTATATTATATTATATTATATTATATTATATTATATTATATTATATTATATTATATTATATTATATTATATTATATTATATTATATTATATTATAATTTATTCGATTTGTATGCCGCCCCTCTCTGTAGACTCGGGGCGGCTCACAGCAATAATAAGAACAATATACGGTAACAATCCAATAACTAAAAAACTAAATGTAATTAAAAAACTAAAAACCCCTTATTTAAAATAAAACATACACTCAAACATACCATGCATAAAATATATAGGCCGGGGGAGATGTCTCAATTCCCCCATGCCTGATGGAAAAAGTGGGTCTTAAGAGGTTTACGAAAGGCAAGGAGGGTGGGTGCAATCCTAATCTCCGGGGGAAGCTATTTCCAAAGGGTTGGGGCTGCCACAGAGAAGGCTCTTCCCCTGGGTCCCGCCAGCTGACATTGTTTAGTCGACGGGACCTGGAGAAGGCCAACTCTGTGGGACCTAACCGGTCGCTGGGATTTGTGCGGGCGGTCTCGGAGATATTCTGGTCTGATGCTATGATGCTATGAAGGGCTTTATAACCAACACTTTGAATTGTGACCGGAAACTGATCGGCAACCAATGCAGACTGCGGAGTGTTGGTGTAACATGGGCATACTTAGGGAAGCCCATGATTGCTTTCGCAGCTGCATTCTGCATGATCTGAAGTTTCCAAACACTTTTCAAAGGTAGCCCCATGTAGAGAGCGTTACATGGCCGGCAAGTCACTCCTACCCAGTCACATGACCATCAAGCCACACCCACAAAATAAACCACACCCACAGGGTGGCAGTAAAAATTTTGGCTGCCCATTACTGGGTGGGGTTTGCTGATCCTGCTACTACCGGTGCACTGTGCATGCAGCTTTGTGTCTCTGGTGTGCGCTCACGTGCATGTGAATGAGATTTTGCTTCTGTGCATGTGCAGCAAGCAAAATGTCTCACATGAGATTTTTGGCAATTAGCTTTCATGGCTAAGGTGGGATTAGAACTCGCCCAGGGTTTCTAGCCTGGTGCCTTAACCATTAGCCTGGTTCTGGTTCACTTCACACCGTGAAAGTCTTCTATTAGCTCGTACATGAGAAATAAAAAGATTTAACCTCCTTACAACATGAAAGTAATTACTTATATTAAATGAATGGTGCGACACCTGGATGTAAAAGATTTTTTCGATTTCAATTTTTTTTAAAAAAATTATGCTGCCCTTCTTGTTGAATCCTATGTAAATAGTTATGCCTATGTAAACGCTGTCTCCAGGCAAAAGTTGTGTAAAATAGAAGTCGCGCCTGATTGGCTCAGACGCTGACAGTTCGCTTTTGGCGGGAGCCGCAAAAGTATAAAAGGGCGCCTGTTCTCTGTTAAAGTTCAGACGCATTCCAGCTGAATGTCACTTGTCTTAAAGAGCTGAATAAAGGAACCGTCTTGTTAGCCTCCTGTCTCTGGACTCTTCACTGGCGACGTCGGACGGAAGAACCACGCTCTCACCATGAACAACCTTCCAGTCGGCCAGGCTCCTGAGTTCTTCGATCCGGAGAAATCCTCCTGGGACGTCTACATGGCCAAGTTCGAGATCTTCCTCGAAGCTGCCGGGATGAGGGACGCCGACACTGAACGGAAGCGGGCAATCTTCCTGAATTACTGCGGCTCAGAGATATTCGATCTCGCCCAGACACTAACCGATCCGCTACCGGCCAACTCCGTCACTTGGGACGTCCTGAAAACCAAGCTCGCAAGCCACTTCAAGCCCACGAAGCCAGCCATCGTGTTCCGGCACCAGTTTTCACGAATGGGCCAGCTCGACTCCGAGTCAATAAACCAATATGCTACGCGTCTTCGAACGGTGCTGTCAAAATGTAAATTTGACAACCCAGAAGCTCGCCTCACCGATGCCCTCATTTTCGGCATGAAAAATGCTACGGTCCGCAACAAGCTCCTCACCGAAGACGAGCCTTCTCTCCAAGCAGTAATCAAGCTGGCACAAACCGCAGAAGTCGCCGACACTGCTGCCAAGGAGCTGAAGAAACATGACAAGCAGGAAGTCGTCGCCCAGATCGACTCCAAAGCTTCCCGCGCCGAGGCCCCAGACGACCTCAGCCCACCTGCCTTCTCCGAGGACAGCTGCTTCCTGCTGCAACAGGACCAGTCGAGACAACCCAGATACCCTCGCCCCGTCGCCCCCTGCTCCGGCTGCCGAGGGAACCATCCGCGCCAACGCTGCCCTTTCCGGGACGCCATCTGCCACCGCTGCAATCGCCGGGGCTACATCGCCGAAGCCTGCAGAGCCCCCTTGCCAGAAGACTCTTTCTCCACCCCACGGCCTCCTCGCTTCCAGACCCAAACAGCTCAACCGCGCGAAAACCGACTTCTTCGGTTTTCCGGCCACAGAAACTACTCAACCGTCAATCGCGACTACTCAAGAGGTAACAAACAATTTTCTGTAAATAGCACGGCAACAAAAAACAGGAGCAAAATCATAATTTTGCTGCTCCTAAACAACAAACCGTGCAACATGGAACTGGACACAGGGTCTAAGTATACCATTATGCCATGGGAAAAGCTAAAATTGTACATGCCTAGTCTCTCAAAATCTGATCTTATACAGACTACTTTAGTAATTAAGGGTTTTCAAGGGGGTATAATACCAGTATTGGGGAAGGTTAATGTACCAATTATATTTAAAAATGTCAAATGTACCCTTCCTATGATTGTTGTTACAGGGGCTAGGCATTCTCTTCTGGGATTGGCATGGATGGATCCTCTGGGTATTGAAATCTCTGGTATTTGTACTGTCAAGTCTGATGACATTCCCAATTTTTTGCAAGAATTCCCTGAGGTTTTTAGCTCCACTTTGGGGTCTTACAATGGGCCACCCATCTCCTTTTCTATTGACCCTAAGGTTCCCCCTGTCAGGCTCAAACCCCGTAGGGTTCCCCTACCACTTCTTCCTAAGCTTGATCTACAGCTGGACAAGCTTATAGGCCAGGGCATTTTAGTCCCCGTGGATCAAGGGCCATGGGAAACACCCATAGTCACGCCTTTGAAGCCTGATGGCTCTTTGAGTGTTTGCGCTGACTACAAGTCGACGCTTAATAAGGCCCTCCAACATCACCCTTACCCCATCCCAGTAGTGCAACAACTTCTTCACTCCCTGGGGGAAGGGAAAGTATTCGCCAAAATCGATTTGGCACAAGCTTATCAACAGCTCCCCATCGATGAGCCAACCGCACTCGAGCAGACTATTGTCACTCACAGGGGGACATTCAAATGTACCAGATTGCAGTTTGGGGTAAGCATAGCCCCTGGGATTTTTCAAAGCATAATGGAACGCTTGCTGTCAGGAATTAAGGGCACTATTCCCTATTTGGATGACATATTGATTTCAGGAGAAACCCAATTGCAACTCAACCAGAGAATAAGGGAGGTATTACGCAGACTGCAAGCTAAAGGTCTAAGAATCAAACCAGACAAGTGCGTTTGGGGAACTAGCAGTGTGGAATTCTTAGGGTATAGGATTGATGGCAAAGGCATCCACCCCACTACTGAAAAATTAAAAGCCGTTAGGGAAGCCCCAGAGCCACAGAATAAGACAGAATTGCAGGCATTTTTAGGCCTTCTAAATTTTTACTCTGTTTTTTTAAAGCAGAAGGCAACAGCAGCAGAGCTTCTACACCGGTTGCTTCAGAAAGGAATTCCTTGGACATGGGGGAGAACTGAGCACGAAGCCTTTTCGCAAATAAAGCAGTTGTTAACTTCCAAAAGTGTAGTAGTTCAGTATAGCACTTTGCTACCCGTCAGGCTTACGTGCGATGCATCCCCGTATGGGGTCGGGGGGGGGGTCTTGGCACATGTCTTGCCAAATAATACAGAAGCCCTGATTGCTTTCTTTTTCAGGACAATGACAAGTACTGAGAGAAATTACAGCCAGCTAGATAAAGAGGCTCTAGCTATAGTGGCTGGGGTTAAAAAGTTCCATAACTACCTTTTTGGCAGGAAATTTGAGTTAATTACTGACCACAAACCCTTGCTTGGCCTGCTAGCCCCTAACAAACCAACACCTCCGTTTATGTCTCCCAGGCTAATCAGATGGGCATTGTTTCTTTCAGGTTACCAGTATGAGCTTATTCACAAGGGAGGTAAAGCCATCAACCATGCAGATGGTCTCAGTAGGTGTCCCATGGCAGATATAGTTGAGGACCCAGCCCCATCTGCTGATGTTTTAATTATAGAGCTTGAGGATAACCCACTAACAACAGCAAAGGAGGTTGCTGATCACACTCAGCAAGATCAGATTTTACAAAAAGTGGTAAATTGTGTACTCAAGGGGTGGCATAACGACTCTGTAGAAGCAAACTTAATTGAGTTTAAAAACAAAAGACTGGAACTGTCATATGTAAAGGGTTGTCTGTTGTGGGGTGATAGAGTAATCATTCCTGAAAGTTTAAGGACTAAAGTATTGACTATGTTACATGTGGGCCATCCTGGTATTGTCAGGATGAAAGGTTTAGCTAGGGGGCATTTGTGGTGGCCTGGTCTGGATACAGACATTGAAAGGTGGGTAGCCAAGTGTGACCAATGCCAAGAGTCACGACCAAATCCCCCCAAAACAGCTCCAGTAGAGTGGGAACAACCTGCAGGGCCTTGGTCCAGGGTCCATATTGATTTTTGCAGGCCCAGTGGGGTCTCAATATTTCTTGATAGTGGTATTATTGCAATGAATAATATAACCACTAGTGCTACAATTAAGGTTCTGCACCGTTTGTTTGCCACCCATGGCTGTCCTGACATCTTAGTGTCAGACAATGTGCCCCAACTGACAGCCAGGCAATTTGAATTGTTCTTGGATAACTTGGGGGTCAGACATGCTCTCATCTCGCCTTACTCGTCATGGGCTAACGGGTTGGCAGAACGTTACGTTAGGGTGGCCAAAGAGGCATTGCGCAGGTCAGGCCCTGGGGATGTACAACAACATCTGGACCAATTTTTGTTAACACAACATATTACTCCTAACTCCCACACTCACAAAAGTCCTGCTGAAATCCTAATTAGGTAGGAAACTTAGATCCCCACTGGATAGATTACACCCAAGGTATTGTACTAATAATCCTTTGCATGTAAATCCTGAAAGACATTTGTACTTGGGTCAAAGTATTTTTGCGAAAAATTTTGATGGGGGTTTAAATTGGATAAAGGGAATAATTGTACAGCAAACAGCTCCTAAAACCTATATTGTTAAATTGAATGATGGCTGAATGTGGAGGAGGCACATCGATCATTTACGAAGGCGCATTGAGGCCTCCCCTGTACAACCCGCTAATACGGACTCTTCCCCCTTACCAGACTTTAACGCGCAACCCGCTTTAATGGATATACAAATGGACTTACCAAGCCAGGAAAGGCCCTCCAGCGATGCCGAGCCATCTTCGTCCTCGGAGGTCGGTGTTGTGCCTGCCCACTCAACACAGCAGGCCGGAGCTCAGTCTCGGCCCCAGCCGCACTGTGGAGGTACAAGCGAACCGACCTCCACCGTTGAAAGCGAGGACTCAAATGAGCTGCGCAGGTCAGAGAGAACCATGCATAGGCCAAGCCGATTGGAGGATTTTGTCACATGGCTGGCTGATTGACTTGACTCTGACTAAGGAGAGAGGGGTGTTGAATCCTATGTAAATAGTTATGCCTATGTAAACGCTGTCTCCAGGCAAAAGCTGTGTAAAATAGAAGTTGCGCCTGATTGGCTCAGATGCTGACAGTTCGCTTTTGGCGGGAGCCACAAAAGTATAAAAGGGCGCCTGTTCTCTGTTAAAGTTCAGACGCGTTCCAGCTGAATGTCACTTGTCTTAAAGAGCTGAATAAAGGAACCGTCTTGTTAGCCTCCTGTCTCTGGACTCTTCACTTCTCCTTAGACTCAGGGCAGCTTACAACGTGTTAGCAATAGCACTTTTTAAAACAGAGCCAGCATATTGCCCCCACAATCCAGGTCTTCATTTTACCCATCTTGGAAGGATGGAAGACTGAGTGGACCTTGAGCCATTGATGAGATTTGAACCGCTGACCTGCAGATCTAGCAGTCAGCTTTAGTGGCCAGCAATACTGCGCTCTACCCATTGCGCCACCTCAGCTCAAGAGTTTTGGATAATTAGAGTGGAATAGATATTAAGATCAGGGGTGGGTTTCATATATCTTCGCCACTGGGTTCGCATCGCGATGTTTCGTGCACGCGTCTCCTCAGGCAATTTCACTTCTGTGCATGCTCAGAAGGTAGATTCAGCCTGAAACACAACACAATTAATCAGCTGTGCTTCAGGTGAAGAAATAAAGGTCAGAATTAACATGGGGGTAGGTGGGAGCGCTTTTTTCAAAGCACAGAATGAGGAGAAGTCATCCAAACATGGTAAAATTGGCTGAAAATTCAGAAAGAAATATGGCAGTGAGCATGGATTGGCACAGAAAGAACCGGATCTGTGATGCCAAAATTACATCATCAGCGGATCACTAAGGGCTCAGGCGATTTGGTCCAAACCAGGAGGAACCCTCCCCTGATTAAGATGCTGGTTAGTAGTAAACTCTGGTCCTATCTCAACAATGGCAATTCACTGGGCAACTTGGTGTTTCTCAGCATAGCCTATCTAACAAGGTAAATTGGAAACCGTTCTGAGACATTCTGATGTTGCAGAATGGCTCTCTTTAAAAAGTCATTAGCTTAATGAGCACTTAGAGAGAGAGCATTACAACTAGGAAGTGTTTGTCTTTAATCTACACCAATGGTGGTCTGCGGGCCAGATGTGTCACATGCTGGCCACACCCACCCCAGCTCCACAAAGACAGAAGATGTCACGATACGTCATGATACATCACGTGATCCGATCGAGTTTGACACCCATGATCTGTACCAATTTGCATAGTTTCAATATTTTAATTATTTCACTATTCGTCCTTTTACAATACATTAAGCTACTTAGAGTTGCTCTATATGGGAGATGGGTGGCACAAAAACTCTCTTTCCAAGTTGATTCTCCAGATGTTTTGAATGCATGTTTCCCCCTGTACTGACTATTGATTAGGTTAACCCAGTGTTTCTCAAATAGTGGGGCGGGCCCCTGGGGGGCTCAGAGCGATGCCAGGGGGTGTGTAACCCCAAGGAATGTGCTGTTTTTTTGGCGCAGGGAGTAGGGTTTTTTTGCATCGAACAATAGCACCTAGCACAGAGCTGGAAATATGAAATGCAGATAACAAAACCTTAAGAGACACCATGGAAAAATATTTAACAAGGATGAAAAGAAAAGAGGAGAGAGACGGAGATAATGAGACAAATGTAAGTCTCCTAAAAGCTAAGACGAGGAAATACGACAAAGCATATATAACATTTGGCTTCACTGTGACTACGGTGGGAGGCGAGGAAAGACCGGTATGTTTACTTCGTCTAAAAATGTTGGCAGCAGACAGAATGAAGACAAATAAATCACAGCATCATTTAAACACATTACACTCCAATCATGCTGATAAGCTGCTTGAGTTTTTTCAGGGAAAACGTGCTGAATATTGCAGACATTCATCCCAGCAGAGAGTTGGGGGAGGGTGTGAAATGTTTACTTCTTCCTGGGGGGAGGGAGAGGCTGTAATAGAAAATAATTGATAAACACTGGGTTAACCGGAGCTGGTATAAATCCTAGACAGGAGAGTCTTCCTATAAGGATTAGTGATGTTTTTCGAAGAGATGTTCATTCCTCCCTTTCATAAAATATTGATCCGGCAGAAGCCTCTTTATTTTGCTTTTCCTTGGTATTATTTTTAGCCATCCTTGGCATTAATTCTACCCATTAAAAGGACTTCTGTTGCTCTTTTATTGTGTTCTCTTTGGCATATAGGATGCACGGATGCAGATGTGTTTTGATTTTTATGGAAGATCAGGTATAGCATACGACACAATGGAAGATACTTTAAGAAAATTAACAGCCTGGAATGGCTATCTCTCCCCCACCCCAATATTATATCTTAGTTGTCAAGAAATAATCAATGCAACAATATGGCTGGCTGGCAGAAGCAGGGGGAAAAAAATAGATGACGCTGTTGTCATTTTCTCATTGGGGCACTGACTATATATTTTACTGCCTGCCGTTATTATTAATTCATTTCTTCAGACATCTGTGGCATCAGCAGTTGAGAACTGCAGATGATCTATAGTTTAAACCATCCTCTTGTAATTATGCTTGAATAATCTAAATGCAGGATTATTCTAACATAATTATAGTGGGCTATTTTGACTATTAGCTCATTAAAAAGCTGTGAGGCAAATCGGAATCTTCAAGTGTATATAAAAAGGATGACATGTGAGTCTGCACTGGGAAGGGGAGATGTCAATTTCCCTCAAGGTAGCTTGCATTTCATTAAAAGCCACCAACAGAGGCCATGCAGAGGTCACTGCCTTTGCTAGACTGCCTTTAAATAAAATTACTACATACAAAAGTGAGACTGGAGATGTTGGCTGTGTTTTTCTTCCAGTTATGTCCTCTTTTGAGATCTCCCACATACTGGGAGATTAATTTGAACATAAAATGTGATTTTCAGCCCAACTATTGCCTTCTGGCCAGCCGTCTTGACTCTGAGCCCTACCAGCATGGATTCAATTCTTGCTGTGGAGTAGTAGAGAAATCTGTTACTCAGAACAATTTTTGCTTTCTTTAGTTTAATTTCCAAAAGTCTCAGTAAATGGAAGATTAAAAAAAAAAGATTGCTAATATTCCTGGAAGCAGCAGGTCCTAGTACAGTGAGGGCGAACATTTTTCCCCTCAGGTACCGAAAAAGCATGTGCGCACACTATCGCACATGTGTGAGTGCCCAAACCCATAATTCAATGCCTGGGGGGCGTAAAAACAGCTTCTCCTGCCTCCAGAGGCCCTCTGTAGGCCAGAAACAGCCTGTTTCCCAACTTCTAGTTGGCCTAATAGCTTGTGTTTTGCCCTCTCCAGGCTCCAAAGGCTTCCCTGGAGCTGGGAGAGGGTAAAAATGCCCTCTCCCAACCCCCCGGAGGCTTTCTGGAAGCCAAAAACGCCTTCCCAGAGCCCCTGTGCAAGCCAAAAATCAGCTGGCCAGCACACACATGCACGTTGGAGCTGAGCTAGGGCAACAGTTTGTGTGCCAGCAGATATGGCTTCACGTGCCACCTGTGGCACCCATGCCATAGATTCGCCATCACTGGCCTAGTATATCAAGATAATTGATAGTCTGAGACCGAGAAATGATGGGATCTATCGGGAAGTCAAAGCTAGAAGGTGACAATGAACCAGTTGTTGGGAACTAGAATCCATGAAACAACCCAAAGTTAAGTAAAGAAACATTAAAGTGATAGGAAAAACTAGATTCCTGGGACATTTTGTTGCTGAAATGGAGCACAAGAGAATCAAATATGTATTTTTTGTCATTGCCTGCAAGCTGCCCAAAAGCGTGCTATTGAGTACACCACTTTCAACTCTGAAGACCGGCCACCACAGAATTAGATAGGGCCTATTAACCTAGAAGCTTATTGCCATTTGATTGCCATTGGCTTGTCGCAGATAGACTCAAAATAGGATCAGCCCGCGTGAGCTGAAATGAGACTAACCACGGAGGTCGATGGAAATAAGCTGCGAGGAGATCTTCAAAACGAAGTTATTTTTATTTAGAAAAAATATAAAAAGTAATAATGCCTGAGAGCAGGCAAATGACACGTCTTTACATCGTAAGACTTCTCAAGATAAGATGGAGTCTGCCTTCTCTTCCGGTACAGAGAGGAAGTGAGTAAAGCAGGTATACATCATAGAAAGGGAGGAACTACATTAACATACAAGAGTTAACTATTTAACTACTGAATGTTTCTAGATGTCTCTGGAGGCTGTCAATACACAGCGTGACATGGCTGTGAAAGCCTGCATCCATATAACAATGCATTTTGTTGCCTGCTAGCTCATTGATGTACTTTCGACTTTCTAAACGTTCCCTTTTTCTCAGCACAAGTCCAAGCATAGTCCACAAGTAGCAACCTATGATATATTATTAAATGGGACTCAGATAAGAAGGCATGAACTTGATTGTAACCCACAGAACACATACTACTAATTCCCAAAGCAATTTCTCCTTCAGATAAATTTGAGGAAAGGAGATAGATATTTTGCTGCACAAAATTATACAAACTTCTACTTGCTGCACATGAATCAGGAATTTGTTTACATAAATGGGAAAGAAAGCCCACTATTTCTTTTCCAGCAGTTGCATATGATAATTAGGCCAAGCATTCTTAGATGCCTGCAGCTTCCTTGAAGTCTCTAGATCCTTCCTTTTACAACAACCTGTATAGTCTTACATGGGACATTGAGAAAAAAACATTGTTCATTAAAGTTACTGTACAACTGGGAATCCATATGAAACTACTATATTCCTGATAAGTTAGTAGGTGATTTTTATTCTGCTCTCCCTAAAACATTAAGGAGAGGGGCGGCATACAAATCTAATAAATCTAATAATAATAATTAATCAAACCAGCATTTTCATATAAATCATTTTTTGAATATGCCTAAAGTGGTCTTGGAATTGTCCTTTTTGTCCAAAGATACAGAAGAAAAAATGGTTTTCACATGCCACTAGGTGGTGCATAAATACTGAAATACATAGAAGAATATGATATGATTTTCTGCATGCAGACTGGTAAAATATAGGCAGTTGTGTGATCTCTTTATATGGGAGCGCTAGCAAGTGAAATCAGGTCACACATATTCGGCAGCTAGTAATATATTAAAACTTTTTCTCCCCATAAATAGTAGACAGCTAAATTTCAGAAGCTAGTTTTGAAATGTTAAAATAGCTTGATTTAATGTACTTCAAAGAACAGTATACTTGGGAAAGAGGGAGCCAATTTACACTTTCAGTATAAATATTTGTCCAAGATGGGTTTTGATGGTGGAAAGAAAGACTTTTGTGATTTCTTTAGGTTTTGATATGGGGTGGGGGTGTTGATGGGCAACCTGTAACATAGAGAGGACTTAAAACATAAATATGTGTATAACGGGTTGCTTCTTATGGATTTGTTCAGTTAGTTAGTTGTATAGTTAGTTACTTCGTTACATGGATGGCCTGTTATGTTGTAATTCTGGAAAACTCATTGGACTTAGCTCTTCTAAAAATTTCAGTAAAGCAGCCAGAAGAAAAAACTACTTTGGCTCTAGGATATTTTGACTCACTGGCAGAAAAGATAAGAGTCCAGTTCCTTGATTTCACTTAAAACAGAGGATGGTCCATTTTATACATGGCTGCACATAGATCTGCCATTTCAGCCAATATTTTATAAGTTATTAAACATAACTTTTATTTTAAAGATGCCAGTGTTTGTATTGCTATTTGCAGCATTTGCAGCATATAATCAAGTTCAGCTGGAACAGGTGTATAATAGGAATAAGAATGGATACCGAAGCCTATATACTGTCTGGTCCAGAGATATTGTGCCTTTCAATGTTAAGTGATGTCAAACATGAACAACAAAGGAATGTTCTCATGTCCTACTTCTGAGGTTTCATAAGTATCTGATTGATTTCCAGGGGAAAAAAAAGAACAATAGGCTTGAATATATTTAGGTCTGGCCATTCAGAGTTCTTCTGAGGTTTTTAATTTTGCAATAGAAAGGAGGCAGGATCTTCAGTATAGGAGAAAAATCATTTATTGAATCAGTTGAAATAATCAATTGATGAAAATATATGTGCATCATAATCAGGAAGGATGAGTAATATACTGTAAATGATGGAGTTTTTTTATGTGTGTTCAAATAAACATTCTTTTTAAAAAAAATGAAGGGCTCATTAGTAATATTAAGAAATACAGTATAACATCTTAGGGAAAATACATTTACTACAATTCAGTAATATATTGCAATGATATTGTTCAACTATTGGCAAAATAAACTAAGAGTCAAAAGATTGCAGTATCTGACTATCAGCAAGGCCACATTGGAAGGAAAACAGCTGAAATAATTTGCTGTACGGTATATTAGCTGGACCAAATTATGGAGGCTGAACCAAATATCCTGATTCACTGGCCATTATTTTGGGAGATTTAAACAAGGCAAACTTAAGGAAAGCACTACCAAAATACTTTCAGCATCTCAATTGTCCCACTAGAGGCAAGAATACTTTAGACCATTGCCACAAAACACTAAAAAATGCTTATTGGTCTTTACCATCAATTGCATGACTCACCTTGTACCTGCTTTACAGGCAAAGACTTGAAATCCTAAAACTAACAATTAAATCAGAGAAGACTTGGACTGAGGAGGCAAAGTTAAAGCTACAGGCTTGCTTTGGTTGCACTGATTGGAATATTTTTGAAGATACCTTTGCAGACCTAGATGAACTCACAGATACTGTAACATCATATGTCAGTTTCTGTGAAGAGCTATGTGTACCAACCAGGAACTTGATCTGATCTGCTTGTACAGCATTTCATCACCTTTTCTATAGGGTTCCTCTTTGGAACAACATAACTGCTTAAGATTAGCTGTGAACCAAGGTTTGTTGTTGCTGTATATTCTCAAATTCCTGATTGGTACATATAGCTCTTCACAGAAGCTGACATATGATGTTACAGTATCTGTGTGTTCATCTAGGTCTGCAAAGATATCTTCAAAAATACACACAGATAATAAAATACATGATGAAGGTTATAGAGGAGATGCTCATAGTAAAACATATCAATGAAAGAATAGAAGAAGATATATAGGAATAGAAGAAAGGAATAGGAGATATAGGAGAGCAATAGGACAGGGGACGGAAGGCACTCTAGTGCACTTGTACTCACCCCTTACTGACCTCTTAGATATCTGGATAGGTCAACCTTGGATAATCTAAGGGTAAAGTGTTGGGGGTTTGGGGATGACACTATGGAGTCCGGTAATGAGTTCCACGCTTCGACAACTCAGTTACTGAAGTCATATTTTTTACAGTCAAGTTTGCAGCGGTTAATATTAAGTTTAAATCTGTTGTGTGCTCTTGTGTTGTTGTGGTTGAAGCTGAAGTAGTCGCCGACAGGCAGGACGTTGCAGCATATGATCTTGTGGGCAATACTTAGATCATGTTTAAGGTGTCTTAGTTCTAGGCTTTCTAGGCCCACAAATGTATTAAAGTAGAACACAGCAGCAAAATGAAGCTACTCAGAAAAGCTAAAGAATCAGTTCTCAATAATTGAACCAGCAAACATGTGGAAAACTCTTAAAAATATCACTGGTTATGGCAAACCTCCTTCCCAGGCTGAAGGAAATCAACAACTGGCAGATGACCTGAATGTGTTTTTACTGCAGGTTTGAAAGGGAACTACAGCCACCTATCTCACAACCTCCATCTCAGACACACCAACAACAGCTAAGCCTCCTACAACTGACCCCATACCATTGGGTTCACAACCCCTTGTGATAACAGAAAAGGAAGTGCAGACCTATTTCACAGACAAAAAGCCAGGAAAAGCTCCAGGCCCAAACAGGATAACTCATTCTTGCTTAAAAGTTTGTGCTGACCAATTGGCTCCCATCTTAACCCAAATTTTCAATAAAACGCTAGATATGTGCTTTGTTCCTTCTTGCTTCAAACAGTCTACTATCATCCCAGTGCCGAAGAAGCCCTCCATCAAGGAACTGAATGACTACAGACCAGTTGCTCTAACATCTGTAGTTATGAAAATCTTTGATTGGTTAGTGCTGTCCCACTCGAAAACCATCACGGATCCACTGTTAGACCCCCTGCAATTTGCATACTAAGCAAACAGATCAACAGATGATGCAAACTTTGGAGATTCCTGCTTTACATCGCAAAGCCTTCGGAAGCTGCTTGGAAGGAGGTTTTTAACTGCAGAAGCAAAGTGACATTCTGGGTTAGCTGAACAACAAACTGGATAAAAGAAAGGATTCTTATATAGTGCTATGTTTTTGAAGTTTTGGGGTTTGTGCAATATGGGCTTTGTCTTTTTGAAAGGATTTGGGTGATTCCTATTGTGACTAAATGACTTTTGTCCTGTTTTGGATCTGGAGTGTGTGGCTGCTCATTCTGATTCTACTACTGTGTTTTGTTAGCTGCCGAATCTTGCCATGAGGAAACTTTTAAATATCCCATCTTGAATGGTTTTTTTGAGGACCTTTTTGCCTGCTTGTGTGAATGGAGCCAAACATCAGCCTTCTACTTTCTATACTCTCATTATCTCTATTGGGGAGGAGTGTAGAATGAGCTTCAGGCAGGTTCTTTGTTAGCAGCTTGATTTTTCCTTGTTTTTCCTGTGAATGCTTTTATTATGAGTAATATTTTATTTGTGGTGGGGGTTGCTTTCCACAGGAGAAAGAAAGAAAGAAAGAAAGAAAAAAAAAAAGGAAGGAAGGAAGGAAGGAAAGAAGGAAGGAAGGAAGGAAGAAAGGAGAAAGGAGGGAGAGCCAGAAACCTGGCTGGCACTAGACACAGCTTCAGAGGATGTTTTGAAACAGCACAGCAAAGGCTGGGAGGGATCTCAGAGGTCATCTAGTTCAACCCACTACTCCCTAGCAAAATGGACTGCTAAATTGGCCACACCCACGCAGTTACATGACAACCTGGCCATGCCCACGCAGTCACATGACCACAGCCACCTGAAGCCAAACCCACCTGACATCCAAGCCACACCCACAAAATAAGCTGGGCCCACAGAGCCAGTAGGGAAAAATTTCACATTTTACCCCTGGTGTGAACCTGAGATGACTCTTTCAGACAATGTGACAGTTCATTGTGTCCTGGTTGAAACAATTGTGTCTCTCTTCTTCCCCTCTTTGCAACTACAGTGGTACCTCAAGATACGAACCCCTCGTCTTACGAACAACTCATGATACGAACCCGGGGTTCAGAAAAATTTTGCCTCTTCTTACGAACTTTTTTCGAGTTACGAACCGGCATTCAGAGACTGCTGGGAAGCCGCACGGCTGTTTTAAAAGGTGACAGCCGGGCGGCGGGGCTTCCCAGAAGCCTCCCGAACGCCGGTTCGTAACTCGAACAAAGTTCGTAAGAAGAGGCAAAATTTTGCTGAACCCCGGGTTCGGTTCGGGAAGTTGCTGGGAAGCCCCCCAGGCCGGCTGCGACCTTTTAAAACACCCGCGCCGCTTCCCAGCTGTCTCCTGAAGCCGAATGCAGAAGTTCGGCTTTAGCGTTCGGCTTCAGGAGACAGCTGCGAAGCGGCACGGGTGTTTTAAAAGGTCGCAGACAGCCTGGGGGGCTTGCCAGCACCCCCCGAACCCGGGTTCGGGGGGGTGCTGGGAAGCCCCCCAGGCCGGCTGTCACCTTTTAAAACAGCCGCGCGGCTTCCCAGCAGTCGCCGAAAGCCGTTTTTTTGCGGGGGGTTTTTTGGTTGCACGGATTAATTGACTTTACATTGTTTCCTATGGGAAACAATGTTTTGTCTTATGAACCTTTCGTCTTACGAACCTCCTCCTTGCACCAATTAAGTTCGTATCATGAGGTATTACTGTATTGCATTCAATCTCCCTCTCACACAAATGGCAGAAATTTTCTTCTTCACTCATTTGATATTGTGTCCTCATGGAACTTCTCTCTTTGTGAATATCATTTCACTTTATTTAATCGGAATTCTTTTCTTTTCAGTTTTGTAATCTTTTGAGTTTTACTATATTTGCCGAGGCCTCTCTCTTCTGCATATTTGCTACAATAAGAAAAGGTGTTCTACCATGAAATGGAAAAATAAAACAAATTTAACCAGCTTGATTTTGCCTAAATTATTATTGAAACGGCATGTTCATGAAGGCACTAAGAATTCTTTTAGGATTCTAAGCCTCACTTACAGAAGAAGATTTTTTCTGATCCCCAAGGATTGAGGTACAAGGGATAAAAATATATTTTAGAATAGCTGCCCACTCCCACATTGAAATTCTCTCTGCTTCCTCAGCTCTGATGTCAATAAGATTTTACTGTTCCCAGAGTGGGTTGTTAGAAAGCACAGTGGTTCTTCATAGCATCAATATTCATCTATTCGCAGTATGCTGTGTCTGCACACGGTAGCTACTTGGTGGCACTATTTGGTTAGCTCAACTGACTTTATGGACTTTGCATAATTTCTTTTGAAGTAATTTTGAAGCAAAAGACATTGAGGCAAAGGCTTCCAATTTGCTGAAATTAATGCAAATGATGGTTCTGCTCTTCCCTGCTTGTTTTTCCACATAATATAACAACCATTTTCATTGTTTTGTGTTTTTATGATGCACAGCACCCTAGATGTAACTAGATGAAATGGGGAGTTACAGAAATTAATTAAATAAATGCATAATGTATTTTAGCAACACTTGTCTCAGACGACTGCAGTAAAGCTCAATATGTTGAAGCAAGACTTTGCATACATTCTTCCCATTCAATTCTTTTTACATGTAAGATGCCAGTGGCCCATCAATATTAGCTGTTTATCATAAAATGCAAACAAAATGTCGAGATCTTTGTTTTACAACTCCTGATTTTCTTCTTTTCTTGTGTCAGGTAGAAGGAAGACTATGACTCTTTGCTAATGCTTGCATCATTTGTAAACCCCTGTTGTTTGTTTATCTTTTGAGTTTCTCTGATACTCTTTTCATAACATAGAAGAGGTCCAAAAATGCAGCAATCATAGTTCCCTCTAAGCTGAGCAGTGAGCAATCGCTCACTTAAAAATCATCATCAACTCAGAGTTTTCCAAATCTGCCCAGAAGCCGAGAGGGAAAGAGTGAGAGGGAAGGAGAGAGAGAGGAAGAGAGAGAAACAGATAGAAAAAAGAGAAGAAGGAAAAGAATGGGAGTAAGGAAGAGAGAAAGAAAATCAAAATCTAGTTTGAAACTAGCTCAACTATTTAAGTGGCATTTTGATATTGATAGAGTTGCCCTATTATGAGGTCACTGTTATAGACACACAGTACAGTATTTTATTTTGAAATTCTCTGAGGCAAAACAGGGTGAGTTTTTGTCTGTCTGTCTGTCTGTCTGTCTGTCTGTCTGTCTGTCTGTCTGTCTGTCTGTCTATCTATCTATCTATCTATCTATCTATCTATCTATCTATCTATCTATCTATCTATCTATCTATTATTTCTGTGCCGCCCAGTCGCAAAGGGACTGCCGCTCAGACACTATACTTTTCTGCCCACCCCCCAAAAAAATTAGAGGGAACACTGGCAGCAATGTGTTTACTAATACAGATATGAACATTTGAGGTCCTTGATTTAAATTATTGTTTTAGTGACTGTTCAAAGTTACAATGGCACTGCAAAAAGTGACTTATGACTGTTTTTCATAATTAACAACCTTTGCAACATCCCCATGATTATATTATCAAAATTGCAATGCTTGAAAAAAAGTTCATATTTATGACTGTTACTGTATCCCAAAGTCATGTGGTCATTTTTTGCAATCTTCTGACAAGCAAAGTCAATGGGGAAGCCAATTTCACTTACAACCAGATTACTAACTGTAGTGATTTACTTACCAACTGTGCTAAGAAGGATCATAAAATCAGGCAAAACTCATTTAACAACAGAAATGCTGGGCTCAGTTGTGATCATAAGTACAAGACTACCTGTATTTTCTTGACTCTGGTGTAATAACTCCATTGTTCATTTCTAAAAATCACTGACGAAAGATAGATAGATAGATAGATAGATAGATAGATAGATAGATAGATAGATAGATAGATGGATGGATGGATGGATGGATGGATGGATGGACGAGAGAGAGAAATAGAGGATGATGGATGGATGGATGGACGGACGGATGGACAGACAGACAATAGACAGAAAGAAATGGATAAAGAGAGAGAAAGAAAGAGAGAGAGAAATAGAGGATGAAGGATGGATGGATGGATGGATGGATGGACGGGCAGATAGACAGACAATAGATAGATAGAAAGAAATGGATAAAGAGAGAGAAAGAAAGAGAGAGAGAGAGAGAGAGAGAGAGAGAGAAATAGAGGATGAAGGATGGATGGATGGATGGATGGATGGAAAGATGGAAAGATGGATAAATATATAGACTGATCTTCATGTAGATCTCACTGGAAGTTTTAAGAAGAAATTGGACAAAGATTTGTCTGAAATGGTGTAGGGCCTTGATGGTGAACCTATGGCATGTGTACAACAGATGGCATGTGGAGCCATATCTGCTGGCATGTGAGCTGTTGCCCTAGTTCAGCTCCAGCTGATTTTTGGCTTATGCTGAGGTTCTGGGAGGGCATTTTTGGCCTTCAGAATACCTCTGGGGGGAGGGGGAGGCTGTTTTCACCATCCCCTGGCTCCAAGAAAGCCTCTGACACCTGGAGAGGTTGAAAAACAGACCTACTGGGCCTAATGCAGTGGTTCTCAACCTGGAGGTTGGGACCCCTTTGGGGATCGAACAACCATTTCACAGGGGTTGCCTAAGACCATGGTCAAAAGACAAATTTCCCTTGGTGTTAGGAACTAAAGCTTCTCTTTTGGCGGCTTGGAACATATTTTTACAACCGACCAATCAGGCATTTACAGTGGGGGCATCCCTCCGACCTTCCTGCCAATCAGCTTAAAGCTCTGTTGGGGGAATTGGCACTAGACTTATGGTTGGGGGTCACCACAATATGAAGAACTGTATTAGGGGTTTGCGGCATTAGAAAGGTTGAGAACCACTGGCCTAATGGAAGTCAGGAAACAGGGGAGCAAGGGGTCTCATGCATGGGAGTGGGGCGGGGGGGAGGGTCATGTGTGCATGTATGGGGAGCAGGGAGTGGGGGCATTGAATTATGGGTGTGGGCACACACATATGTGCAATAGCACATGGTCGCATTTGCTTTCAGCACCTGAGGGAAAAAAGGTTCACCATTACTGGTATAAGACTTCCTGCAAGAGCAGGGGGTTGGACTAGAAGACCTCCAAGATCCCTTCCAACTCCATCATTCTATTCTATAATAAGATCCTCAGTAGTTAATTAGATTTATTTATTTTCTTATTTCTCATCTATTGATATTTCCTGTGGTATGCATAATATTGCCTACCCCCCCCCCCAAAAAAAAGATAGCATAGTATATGTACATGTATGTAAGTAGAATCATTCCAATAAATGTTCTTTAGCTTGACTCTGTCTAAACTACATAAGGGATGGAGAAATAGCACTAATAAAATGTTTAATCAATGTCATAGGTTGGGTAAGCAAAGCTAGTACACAGCACCACATCTCTGGTGCTAAGGTTAATTGAAATCAATATAATTAGCCTTAAATTTCCAGAGGCTTTCAAGATTTTTAAATTTATATCTTACAGATCAAAAGCTGTAAGAAAAAGCTTTTTCATCTTCCTATTAAATATATTTAAAACAATATTTTTTAAAATTGCTTCCTGTTCTGCTTATTCTGAGATAAAACTTGTGAAATGCTGAATTCAACCAGGAAAAAAAGAGCTTCCTGTATTGGAGGTTTTACTTCTAAATTTAATATTAGGGAAATAATGAGGTTAGGACAACTTAACATCTCTCTTTGCATCTCTACATATATAGGTAAAAATATTACAATCTATGTGTTTTAATCTTACAGGATTTTTTAATAAAATGATGTGCCACTGGTATGTGTCACCAGATAAATTTTCTAGAATGTATAAAGGCACTTCAAATTTATGTTGTAAATGTGAATGACCAGAAGGTACATTTTGTCATGTTTTGTGCACATGTAAAAATGCTAGAAAATCTTCAATTCAAAGGGATACACTTATTCAGAGGATTTTAAAGATTAATATACAATTGAGACCAGAGGTGTTTCTTTTGCATTGATGGACAAACAATTGGAAATACATTGTGGAACTTTGTTTTTAGATATGATAGCTTCAACAAGATAATTGCAGACACAAATATAGAAAGATTCATCATTACCTACAATGGAGTTGGTAAACATGTTAGAACTGGTCTCAATGGCTAAATTGACTTTTTTTAGACAGAGAAAAGGTACCGTATCTATGGTTATTGCTGACTGGGAATCCCTTATGGAATTTTGCATAAAAGACAGGGGAAAAAAATGAACTTATGATTTATGTTTTGGATGATTAGGCAAGACAGATTACAGAAAGAAGTGAATCACCTTGTAACCGTAGAGTGGGAAACAAATTTGAAACTCATAGCAGCTGTAAGGAAAATCAAAAGCCACTTATTTATGTCTTTTTTCCTTTCCTTTCCTTTCCTTTTTTCTTTTACCCCCCTTCTTTCTAGCACTTTTTAGCTCTTTGATTTCTGTTGTTTGTTTTTCTTACTTTATATTCCTTTCTATTAGTATGCGTACAGTTAGAGTATATGTATATCTGCTCTGAATTATTCATACATGCTATTTCTTTTTTCTCCATGGAGTGAAAACCTCTGTAGCCCCCTATAAAGCTTTCTTCTAGGACATATACAGAGATCATTTCTCTTGCTAAGAGCCAAGCAAGCTCACATCCATTTTAACAAATTGACCTTTCCTTTGCAGATATTCCTGCTGCTGTGCATGAAAAATTAAATACTATTATTCATTGTGTAGTTAAATACTACCATTATTACTTAAATATTAAATAATCATGTTTGATCTCTCATTCTAACCATTTGAATTGGGTGGCACGTTTGGCGGAGTCTTAGAGATAGCCCCCTAGTGTTGGGGGACACTGTAAGTATATCTCTATGCTACTTGGATGGGTATATTGCTCTTCTGACAGGGAGACTAGGATAGATCTATTTCGGCCTTATTTTGGCCTCATCAGCTAGCCATACCCCACTGGGACTTGAACCTACAACCTTTGCCTTGTAAGGTGTTTTTTCTGTCGGATCACCCTGTGTCTCCCTTAATTTTAAAAATTCAGCAAAAAACGTGATACGTATGTATGTATGTATGTATGTATGTATGTATGCTGAATTTTTAAAATATATATATGAAGGTCTTGGCATATTCGTGTTTCTTCCTGTGTAAGGTTCAGAGATTTCTATTCTCTGCCTTGTAAGGCAGAAGCTACAGGATCAAATCCCAGCAAGGGTATGGCTAGCTGATGAGGCCATAACAGGGCCGCAATAGTGCTATCCTAGTCTCCCTTAATTTTAAAAATTCAGTATACACACCCACACACACACACACTGTATTAAATGCATCTTTTTCCTCCCTAAAAGAGACTGAAAATTTTGGTGTGTCTTATCCTTCGTATGTAGCTTTTTCGAAGCTTTCCCCCCCCCTACTCCTAACTGATTGTGCTAACAATCTTCCCAGCTGCCTATAGGGTTTTTTTCCTACTCTAAGTCATTGCAGGTTTGTTTTCATTCCTACTCCCTTTGAAAAAAGCTTTTTCAGCCTTAACCAGGGAATAAAATAATGGGCTGAAGCTGACCAGACTAAGGATGCTATCCAGATGAATATCTTGGAGATAGATTTCCCCCCGCTGTTTTCCTCCCCTAAAACTAAGGTGTGTCTTATACTGCGAAGAATTCGGGGTGTGGGTGTGTATTCATTAACGTTAATCTGTCATACTTCAACCTGCACAAAATATTTTACATTTCCATTAGGGTATGGCAGATGCAATCTTGGTTGATCTTTATTATGTTGTGAAACGGTGTCCTTACTACTGCTCGGGAACCAAGGGCTAGGACTGGGGGACCTTCATGGCAAATTATTCCTTTTGTATTACATGCTTTTACATCTTCATTTATACCGTAATTTGCTCTCCTTCATCTGCCTTTTGTGGTCTTAATTCCTTTGGCAGATATTCCCATCCACTCCCCTGAAAAAGCAATCAATATTACATTATCTTGTTAATGGCACTGCCTCATACATGAGAAGATATGTTGGAGTAAGTTCCTGTGGGACATGTTTTATCCAGCCTTCCCTTAAATCACTAAGGAAATGAGAAGGTACGATTGGAGCTTAGCCCAGACAACATTATCACAGGGCTTTAACCTTCCTTTATAGGAACTGACGTCTGTGAGAAATCCATATGTGCCATTTGTGCCGCAGCCAAAATTTGCTACAGAGAAGCCGGGGAGGGGGTGGGGAGGGGTGGGGAGGGGGTGGGGAGGGGTGGGGACAAAGGAAACTTCATTCATACCAAAATGCAAAGATTTCTCTCTGACTATAAGATACAAGACTGTATAATATGATTATTCCTGATGGTCCGAGGGTGATGGGCTTTGAGGAACAATGCCTTTGAGTTAACAAGCACTTGGGTTCATTGGTTTTTATTTTTATTATTGGTAGAATTGTAAATTCTAAATGTTAAATCAGGAGACTGGAGACCACGGGCTAATAATCAGCTCTTTATTAGCACAGACAAATAGAAGTGATCAGCTCAACTCTCAGTCTCCAACAGAGAGACTGGCTTGAAACCGCGGCTATTTATATTTTTTGGGAAAGCGGGAAACTTTTGACAGTCCATTAAAATTGGCGGCAAGTCCATTTGACTTGCCGCGTCTTAGCCAATCAGCGTTCGTTTTAAAAAGCGGCTTACAGAGACATAACACTGTTCTGTTTGGGTTCCCCCAGACGTCAAAACCAACTAAAAAGAGTAGCCAGACCCGCTGGTAAAAAGCAAAGTCATTTTATATCTTGGAAAACAAACACAGATAACAAAAACTGTTCTTACAAACTGGAATGCTATGAAGCTTCACAGAAGAGTCAGGACGGCCAAACAATACAACAGGCTTCTTGCTGGCACACACACCACTGTAGATAATAAAACCCATGCCTCCCCCAAGTTTTTAGCCTTCGAGGCCACAAGCCAGAATCAGAGACGCCAAGGATCGAAGCAAGGTCACAGGACTCCCAAAAGATAACTCTCCACAATACAGGAAGGGCGGGCCTGCCTTTTCAACCTTTCTGAGGAGAACCACACCCAAACCCAGCTGTTGCCTATTAGGGATGGAAATACCTGGCTAATTGTCCCCTTCTTTGTGCTGCCCTTCTCTGCCTCATATCTATGATGGCTTGTGCATTCTCATCTAATGACTCCAGGCTACTAGCTGGGGAGAGCTCCCCCCCGGGGGTCTCAGGCTGTTCCCCCTCCTCCTCGTCCTGGCATTCCTCTTCCCCGTCTGCCTGGTCCTCCTCCTCCTCCTGTTCCTCGTCCTCCCCCTCTGAGCATGGAGCCGGCAGAGTTCCAGCCGTTCCCTGAGGAACCTCAGACTGAATCACAACAAACACTAAGCATATTTACCAGTCGGGATAGCTGGCTTAAAGCTAATGTTGTTTTGGAGTTAGGCAAGGTTTTCAAAACTGAGCTTTCATTGCCTGCCTATTCTCTCCTTCCTTCTTCAGCCTTTGTAGATTAAAAGATCAAGCAATATTTCAGCTATAATATACAGGTAGTCCTTGACCTAGGATCACAATGGAACCCAAAATCTCTGTCGTTAAGTGAGACATTTGTTAAAGTGAGCTTTGCTCCATTTACACCTTTTCTTGCCACAAGGATTCACTGGTTGGATCACTGCAAGCAACCAGTTGTTAAGTGAATCTGGCTTCCCCATTGACTTTGCTTGTCAGAAGGTCGCAAAAGGTGATCACCCGGCCTTGGGACATAGCAGCGGTCATAAATATGAACGAGTTGCCAAGCATCTGAATTTTGATCACATGACCATGGGGATGCTGCAAAGGTCGTAACAGTGAAAACCGGTCCTAACTCACTTTTTCAGTGGCGTTGTAACTTTGAACAGTCACTAAGAGAACTGTTGTAAGTCAAGGAGTAGTTGTACATCTCTTGACAAGAAAGCTCATCAAATGCAAGGCTGCTTCAAGACATTTCTCCTGCTTGGAGGGATTGGGGACGATTACAGTCATTAATGAACAAACATGCGGAGAAAGAGAGAAGACAAAATTGGTAAATGCTACAAACTTTAATCTTAAATATTGTGATGAGTTCAAGAGTGAGATGGTTTCTGAGTTCATCTTGCAGTGAAAGGAGGCTTATAATGCAGTTCTATGCATGCTTGCCAACTCAGAAAGCTCAAACTGCCCAAGGAGCTGCTGATACAGTTCTACAGAGGAATGGTTGAGTCTGTCATCTGCACCTCTATAACTGTCTGGTTTGGTTCTACAACCCAACAAGACCGACATAGACTTCAGAGGATAATCAGAACTTCTGGAAAAACAATTGCTGCCAACCTGCCTTCCATTGAGGACCTGTATACTGCATGAGTCAAAAAGAGGGCCGTGAAAATATTTACTGACCCCTCACATTCTGGACATAAATTGTTTCAATTCCTACCCTCAAAATGACGCTGTAGAGCACTGCACACCAAGACAACTAGACACAAGAACAGTTTCCCCCCGAATGCCATCACTCTGCTAAACAAATAATTCCCTCAACACTGTCAAACTATTTACTAAGTCTGCACTACTATTAATCTTCTCATCGTTCCCCTCACCCATCTCCTTCCACATATGACTGCATAACTGTAACTTTGTTGGTTGTATCATTACGATCTATATTGACTGGTTCCTAATATGATTGGATTGCTTATTTGTACCTGGACTATCATTAAGTGTTGTACCTTATGAATCTTGACAAACTTATCTTTTCTTTTATGTACACTGAGAGCATGTGCACCAAGACAAATTCCTTATGTGTCCATCATACGGCCACAAAATTCTATTCCATTCCATTCCATTCCATTCCATATGTTTATTTTGTTCAATGAAATTTGAACTAAGTTGGTGTACATTGGTCTGCGGTCTTTGTTTCCTGGGCATGAAAGACAACAAAAATTAGGGCAGATTTTCTATGATGGGATTCTTAGCTCAGGTGGCAGATCAGCCAGATGGGTAAATCTGCAACAACCATCATTGGGGAGGCCACTGCTGGACACAGGTTTCTAATTAAGGGCTCATCCTGACAGCCAACTTAATAGGCTGTCCGACAGGAAATGGAAACTAAAGTATGCCAGCATAATTTGTTCTGTGTCAACAGCTGAGCTCTAATCTGCCTTGGTAGTGAGGCTGGCAAGTGACGGTGTCATTACAGTTTTAATGTAGTACAGGTAATCCTCAACTTATAACGAGTCCTAGGAGAGGGCAGCATACAAATCTAATAAATAATAACAATAACAACAACAACAACAACAATAACTACAATGGAGCCCAAAATGTATGTCGTTAAGTGAGAAATATGTTAAGTGAGTTTTACCCCCTTTTACCACTTTTCTGGCCACCTTTGATAAGTGAATCACTGAAGTTGTTAAGTTAGTAAGATGGTTGTTAAGTGAATGTGGTTTCCCCATTGTCTTTGCTTTGTCAGAATGCTGCAAAAAAGGTGTGATCTGACCCCAGGAGACTGCAACTGTCATATTGTAAATATGAACCAGTTACCAAGCATCCAGATGTAAAACACATGACCATGGGGATGCTGCAGCGGTCATAAGCATGAAAAATGTTCACATGTCATTTTGTTTCACTGCTGTTGTAACTTTGGACGGTCCCTAAATAAGTTGTTCCAAGTCAAGGGCTACCTGTACAAGTTAAGGAAGATGATTGATAGATTTTTCTTTTTTGGCAAGTCCAGGTGTTGGGGAGTAGACAGGAATCCACTAGTCACTCCCTCTAGTATGGGCTGGGATTGAAAATGGAAGAGGAAGCAAGTTTGGATAGATGGGTGAATTTATGGGTTCAGCCTTAGTCAGATTCTAAACTGTAGTGGGTGTCAGTGTACCAAATAATATCCAAGAAATAAATCTGAATCCAAACTTTGTCCTTCTTCCAAGTTCCAATTAATTGACTGAGCCATGCTGGTTACAAGCTGTAGTCAATCCAATACTAACTTTTCCTAGAGTTCTCCACCCAGGTTAAGGTTCATCTCTTGTGTTAAATCAGAGGCTGGAGGCCGATGAAGAGGATAACAGCTCTTTATTTAGTAATCAGGAACATCTAAAGTGACCAGCTCGCAGGCAGGTAGTGACTTAAAAAACAAGCGGCCAAAAACGCACCTTATATGCATTGTTACTAGCACAGGGATTGGTGACAATGTTTCAAGATTTCGCTCTGGAGCTTCCTATTGGTTAAGCCTGGAGGCTCCTTATTGGTCGCGCCCAGGCTTCCCATTGGTTGCGCTAGCAGGCTTCTTATTGGTCACCCTGCTCCAATCAGCGATCACCTTTATTCTAACAACTTGCAAACATAACATCTTGTCCCCACACCCACAAGTTCATCACATGGACCACTCCAGTTCTCTCAATGTTCACGATCCTCCCCTGTACTAGCTGGAAAGAACTTGTTGTGGCTAGTATGTTTCTCTCTCATGCCGTCCCCAATTTCCACAGTACTTTTCTACTTGTGGCAGGCCAAAAAAGCCTCTAACTCAAAACAATGGCTTCAGCCCAGTGATGGGCTACCAAAATTTTTACTACCACGCTGTGAGCGTGGCTTATGCGTTTTGTTTCAACATCTTTTAGTGCAAATTGGGTGCTCTGGGGTGGAGCTCCACATTTTGCTACCAGAACTGTGTTCCTGACCGTTCCGGTAGGAGCCCATCATTGCTTCAGCCTGACGGTAGGGCTGGGGGCTACTAGGTAAAACAGCAGCATGCATCAGGTCCTGATAGGGGCAGGGACTTCTACTGCATTATCTGGAAGTTCCTCTCTATACCAGGATATGTGGTTCATTCCAGTGGTGGGATTCATATTTTTTTACTACCAATTCTGTGAGTGTAGCTTGGTGGGTGTGGCTTGGTGGGCATGGCAGAAGAAGGATACTGTAAAATTTCCATTCCTGCCTCATTCCAGGGGAAGGTTACTGCAAAATCCCGATTTTATTTCCTCCCGATCAGCTAGGACTCGGGAGGCAGAGAATAGATGGGGCGGGGCCAGTCAGAGGTCGCATTTACTAGTTTTCCTAACGACTCAAACTTTCCACTACCGGTTCTCCAGAACTGGTCAGAACCTGCTGAATCACTGATGGTGTGCTATTGGAATGGTAAGGTGCTACATTCTAGTAGCGATTTTCAAGATGCGCATGCAGCTGCACGTCCCTGACGCGCACACATGCATACAAGCATGAGAGTTGGCTTCTGTGCATGCACAGCAAGCAGGGATGGGCTACCAATTTTAGCCCTACCGGAATGCACTGGGAGCATGCCCCTGTGCACACCCATGGCGCGCGCCCATGCTCAGCACATAATTCATACACAAATCTCGTGTGAAGACGAATGCACGTGCGATTTCCCCCATGGCCCTGCCCGGCCAAGCTGATCACCCTCACTCCTCTTGCCGCTTGCCCTGCTATGCCAATCCCCCTCACTCCCCCCGCCACTTGCCTTGCCACGCACCTTGCCCCTGCTTACCTGGATCACCTCCTACAGGGGCCACGCCACAGGGAGCAGGCCGGGTGGCCCCAATTCTGGCCGCGTGGCCTGTTCTGTGTTCTCCCATGCTGCAGGCATCTCTCCTGCAACCCAGGAGATCAAACAGCAGGCCACGTGGCCGGAAGTGCGGCAGGGTGCTTTTGCTGCTGGCCCCATCTGCTGCTCTAGGTGCGGCAGTGAGATTCGGCTGCTGCGCATGTGCAGCAGCCAAAATCTCTTTCCGGCAGGAAAAATTGTCAGTTTCTTTGCTTCTGCACATGCGCAGAAGCAAAAAACCAGTAATTTTTACCAGAATCGCGCCGGCTGTGTGTGCACAGTGCATGCATGCCCAGTGGCAATGGAACGGGCCTATGCGCTCCATTGCTGCTACTGGAACAGCATTTCTGACCATTCTGGCTGCTGCCCACCCCACCTCTGTGGGTGCACGGAAGCAAAAATCTCACTGAAATCTCACTCACGCATGTGTCCTCATGTGAGATTTCACTTCCTGCGCATGCACAGAAGCCAAATCTTGCACTGATGGGCAAGCATATGTCCGTGATGGCCTTGGAGGGTGCCCCGGTAGTGCCGAAGATGGCAGTTCTTCGCTGTGCTGAGTCCCACCTCTGATTCACTCCCCTCTGCTGTTCCTCTTCCAATTTTCTTGTCATCTTCTGGGTGCTGTTTTAGCAGAATTGCACCAGCTGCTTTGGTGGAAAATTTCCCCAAGGTGCACAGTGTGGTTTCAGCCACAGCGCTATAAAGGCTGCCTTTCAGCCAGGATATGTTTCTACACATATCTAAAGGTCTAGCCCACAACTGCTGCACTAGCTCAAAACAAATGCTGAGTGATAGCTTTGGTGGCAGGTTGATACTGATTGAATAGGCCATATTGCTAGGTGAAAACACCCCCCACCAACAACAACTGTGTAATGAGATGAGATTGGATCAAACAAGAAGAACTTATCATTAGATTCATGGAAGGAACTTACATCCTGATTAACTCACACTTTGTCTAAATCCAGCCTTAACCATCCAAATGACTACTTTAACAGGAAGTGTTAAATCATCATTGTTATGTTGGTACAGCAGCAGCTGCTGCCATAGCAAAATTTCCCTCACTCCTGCTCTACCCAGAAAATGGAAAAGATAAAGGCTGGTGGGTCATTTTGCAAAAAGTTGTTGATCTGGAAAAAAAAAACAGACAAGACTCCAAGGAGTTATTACTTCAACTTATGTTTGTGTGTATGTTTGGTTTTATAATAGGGGTCTTTAGTTGCTTTTTTATTATTGGATTGTACATGTTGTGTTTATTATTGTTGTTAGCCGCCCCGAGTCTGCGGAGAGGGGCGGCATACAAATCCAATAAATTATTATTATTATTATTATTATTATTATTATTATTATTATTATTATTATTATACATCTGAAATCTGGGATCCATTCATGAGATTTAGTATACAATCAGAAGCCTTTCTTTTTTTTTTTTTTTTTTTTTAACAATTTTTTTATTATTTTTCATAAAAAAGACAAACAAATACAAACAAACAATGAACATAAAGTGGGGGTGTATTTCCCCCGCTTCTTATGAAAGTATAAATTCAAATATAGAAAAAGAATACATATGTGTTAACTATTATAAAAAAAAAGAAAAAATTAATAAATTTGGGTTGAAGTTTACAAATCTTAATGTGGGTATTAAGGTTAGTATAACATAGTTACCAGAAAGGAAAGATACCTTTAATATAATCCTAATTACTATAATAAAATAGTGTTAAACCTTCAATCTAAACAGTAAGACTAAATTCAACTATTATACTTCAAAAATCTTAATATATTGTTTATACTTATACATACATAGCTATATCATAATCATCAAAAAATCCTTTTAAAGTAATATTACTATTGTTATCATCTAGATAAAAACTAATACAGAATAAAGAGAAAGAAAAAACAACCACTAAAAATATATCTTATTTTTTCTTATCTATCCATTTGTAAACGTTATTCCATGTTTCGTAAAATTTAGTATCCTCTTGATCGTTTAATCTTTTTGTCATCATATCCATTTCAGCGCAATCTAATATCTTAGCTATAACCTCTTCTTCCTTGGGGATTTCCTCCCCTTTCCAGTTTTGCGCATATATTATTCTAACCGCAGTTAATATATGTATGATTAAATAAAAAATTTCTTTCTTATAGATCTGGGTTGTGACACCTAATAAATAAAATTCCGGGGTATTATCTATATCTTGTTTTATTATTTCTTTTAATATTTTTTCAATCATCTTCCAATATAGTTTTGCTTTGCTACATGTCCACCATTGATGATAGTAAGTTCCTATATCCTTCTTACATTTCCAACATATTGGGGATGTTTTAGGAAACATTTTTGCTATCCTATTTGGTGGGAGATGCCATCTATAGAACATTTTGATTTGGTTTTCTTTTAAGGAAACTGATTTAGTCATTTTCCAATTATTAATCCAGACTTTCTCCCATGTGTCTATATCTATTTCCTTACCAATATTTCTACACCATCTTATCATAGTATCTTTTAAAGTCAACTCTATATTTTTATGAGCAATAAGTAGTTTATATATTTTCCCTATCATTTTTGTAGAGTTAGTGGTTATTAAGGTAGTTAAAGAATTCTTACTTTTATTAAAAATGTAAAGAGTTTTATCCTTCTGATATCTAGATCGGATCTGGGCATAGTGCCACCAGTCTATTATTATCCCTTCTTCTTGTAGTTCAATTCTAGATTTAAGCTTCATCTGATCATTTAATAGTTCTTTATATCTATAAGTCATTTTCTTGTCCTTTATAGACTTTGGATGCGTTATTGCTTCTAAGGGGGCTAACCAATCTGGGATGCTTAAGAAATGATTCTTCTTTATATCTTTCCATACTTCTAGTAAGTATTTCCTTAATGTATGCCTTTTAAAGTATGAATGGTTTTTGTCCTTATCATACCATAAAAATGCGTGCCATCCAAGCATTAAATCATGTCCTTCTAGTTCGAGTGTTCTTTTATTATCTAAGATTATCCAATCTCTAAGCCATGTTAGTGCGGCGGCCTGATAGTATAATTTCCAATTTGGAAGGCCAAATCCTCCTCTTTCTTTGATATCTTCTAAGCAATTCATTTTTATCCTTGCTTTTTTACCTTGCCATATAAATTTTTTAACTAAGTTGGTTAAAGTTTTTAAAAAGATACCCCCTGGGTTTATTGGTATTGTCTGAAAAAGAAATAAGACCTTGGGTAAAATATTCATCTTAATTGTTGCAATTCTTCCTAAGAAAGATATTTTCAAATTGTTCCAGGTTGCTAAGTCTTTTTTAATTTCTGCTAACAATTTCATATAATTATCATTTTTTAATGTTATTGTTTTCGCTGTTAAATTTATTCCTAAATATTTTACCTTTTTTACAGTCTTTATTCCAGAAATAGTTTCTAATTTAGTTTCTAGTGTTTTGTTCATATTTTTAGTCAAGTAATGTGTTTTGTTTTTGTTTATCTTTAAACCTGCTACGTTTCCATATTGTTCAATGGTTTGTAATAAAGTAGGAACTGTTGTAGTCGGTTCTTCAATTATAAACATTAGATCATCTGCAAAGGCCTGGAGTTTATAGATTTCATCTCCTACGGTTAAACCTTTTATTCTGGGGTCCGCTCTTATTTTAATTAATAAGGTTTCAAGGGTCATAATAAATAGCAATGGTGATATAGGACATCCTTGGCGAACTCCCTTATTTATATCAAGTATTGGTAATTGACTGTTATTTAATATTATATTCGTTGTTTGTTTTGAATATATGGTATCTATTAGATTAACAAATTTTGGGCCAAATCTCATTTTATTTAATTGCATTTTTATAAATATCCAATTAACGTTGTCGAAGGCTTTTTGAGCATCCAAAAACATTAAAGATGCCATCTTATCTGGGTGTTGTTCATAGTACTCTAGTATATTTATTACAGTTCTAATATTATTTTTAATTTGTCTCCCTGGAAGAAACCCATTTTGGTCTTGGTGTATTATTCCATTTATAACTCCTTTGAGTCTCTCTGCATAAATGGCAATAAAAATCTTATAGTCTACATTTAATAGTGATATAGGCCTATAATTTTTAATTTTTTCTGGTTCTGTACCCTGTTTATGTATTAAGGTTGTCAGTGATTCTGACCAAGATTTAGGAATTTTTCCGTCAAGTCTACAGGAATTAAAAGTTTCTAACATATGATTTCTTATTGTTTCATTATCTATCTTGTACCATTCTGCAGGTATGGCATCTGGGCCTGTGGCCTTGTTGCTTTTCTGTTTTTTAATTGTTATTAGGAGTTCCTCCATTGTTATTGGTCCATCCATGGTAGCCTGTTGATCTTCTGTTATTTGTGGTAAATTTGAAGCCTCTAAATAATTAAAAACTTCATCTTCAATGACATGATCTTTAGCATATAATTCCTTATAAAAATTATACACAATGTCTGCCTTACCTTCTGTATCGAATTTTATTTTACCATCTTTATCTTCTAATTTTTGGATTAATTTTGATTGACTCTGTTTTCTAAGTTTATACAGAAGCCTTTCTTAACAGTTGCAATCAGAGCTGTAGGCTGCAGTATACAATCTCTCTGTGCATATACAGGTATGTCAAGGGTGGGTTCTACCTACCTTCCCTACTGGTTCGCATTGTGTCAGAAGTGTGTGTTTTGCATGCGCTCACTTTGCTCATGCACATGTCTGCATCAGAACACAGAAATGACCCCCTGAACATGCACAGAGGCTTATGCGCATGTGCAGAGGATTCTTTGCCAGCCACTTTCAAGAAGCGGTGACCAGAGGACCGGTTTGGAGGGAGTGGCCAGTGGGCCATCTTGCTGGTTCAGTGAACGGGGGGAAATTTCTGCCACCAGTATGGGCAGAACCAGTCCAAACTGGCAGAAACCCACCACTGATGCATGTGTGAAAATTAAGATGAGCAGGATATAAATTGGATGGATAGATGGATGAAAGAATGGATGACTACCTAATGATCTCAGACTTTTTACTAAATCTGCACTTCTGTTTCTACGAGTTTTTCTCATCATTCCTATCATCCTATCATCCTTTTCCTTCCACGTAGGACTGTATGACTGTAACTTGTTGCTTGTTTCCTAAGATTTTTAATTAATATTGATTGTTTCTTCATTGCTTATTTGACCCCTATGAAAATCATTAAGGGTTGCACCACATGATTCTTGACAAATGTATCTTTTTCTTTTATGTACACTGAGAGCATATGCACCAAGACAAATTCCTTGTGTGTCCAATCACACTTGGCCAATAACATTCTATTCTATTCTATTCTATTCTATCTCAAAGGCTGAAAAAGTTAAGAGTGAATATATGAGCAGACAGGCCTTGTGTTTACACAGTTTGAAACACTGTCCAGAAATTGACTAGAAGGATACCCTGATTTTTGAAATCCACACATTAGAGAACGCTAAGTTCAGGGGAAATTCCTACAAATCTGAAAACCGTTCACCCCTAAGCCCTGACCTTCAGAGTCAGAAGCTACAAAACACGTTGCAATTTGAGTTGTACTGCAATGAAACCAGGAAAAAACAAAAGCAGTGCCTAGAGCAGGGACCCCCAAATGGAAGTAAAGTCAGAAATATCTCTAGCCAAGTGATGGCTATTGAAAGAAAAGAATCAGATGAGAAGAAAACCAATGGAATAATATATATATGTCACATGTTTTTTTTGCTGAATTTGAAAATTAAGGGAGACTAGGATAGATCTATTTCGGCCTTATTTTGGCCTCATCAGCTAGCCATACCCACTGGGACTTGAACTTGCAACCTTTGCCTTGTAAGGCAGAGAATTATCCTCTAGGCTACAGTATCCAATCCCTTCAGCTCTGCACCAGGGAAGTGTTACATATTTTTGTGTCGAATCACCCTGGTGTATTGAAGGAACATCACAGCTCCTTATTTGCCTCTCGGCCCAACCCAGGGCCATTTTCAAGGCAGTTAATTTTTATTGATAGCCGACAATTCTATCTGTATGTGTCACATGTTTTTTCCCCCAGAAAAATTCAGCAAATTTTTTTCAGCAAAATTCAGCAAAAAAAGATATATATGGCAATCTCAGACAAGTAAGATATCTGTCTTCCACTGCAGAAGGCAGGAACCCTACACCAAAAGCCCTGGGAAAGCAATTGTTTCAGGCTTAATAACAGTAATTTTTATTGTGTACCACCGAGAGTCACAATTTGTGAGATTGGCAGCTATATAAATATGATGAACAAATACGTACTTAAATACATATTTTGCTCTGTTATAAGCTGCTACTGACTTATTTATGTTTGCTGTGTATTATGCCAGCTTGTTAATGTTCAATCTGAGTCGTTTTATTTGGAAATTATTTTCAGGTATTTCTGAATGCCCCTCCTTGTCCAGATTAAGAGTATCAGAGACATTTTTGCTGCCGTGCTTGTCAGCCGGGTCCCATGTGCCAGTCTGAGAAAGGATCAATTTGTGTGAACTCCCCAAATTTCCTTCAAAAAATTTCTAACACCTTGCCTTATAGGATCTTTCCTTAGAGAAGACACTGAGAGATTGGCTTCCTGGAGCAATGCTTTTCCAACCCCATCAGTTTGTTGGGCTATGAACCTCATCTTTCAGAATTCCTTAGCCAGCATGTTGTATCTGGATAACAAAAATATGAGTACCACTAGACAGTTTTTGCTGCCATTGTGGTTATCTAGGTTTTTATAGTCCACATATGGGTGCCCTACTTAGTGTTTCACAATCCCAAGGCTTAAAGGATCAGAATATGCTCTAGATCAGTGATGGCGAACCTATGGCATGGGTGCCACAGGTGGCACGCGGAGCCATATCTGCTGGCACGCGAGCTGTTGTCCTAGCTCAACTCCAGCACATATGTGTGCACCGGCCAGTTGATTTTTGGCTTGCATGGAAACTCTGGGAGAGCATTTTCAGCTTCCAGAGGGCCTCCAGGGGAATCTAGAAGGGCGTTTTTGCCCTCCCCAGCTCCAGGGAAGCTTCTGGAGCCTGGGGAGTGTGAAAAACAGACCAATCGGACCCACCAGATGTTGGAAAACAGGCTGTTTCTGGCCTCCATAGGGCCTTCGGGGGGACAGGGGAGGCAATTTTCATCCTCCCCAGGCATTGAATTATGGGGTAGGCACTTGTGCAGGCACGCTAATGTGTGTGTACGGGCTTTTGGCACCCGAGGGAAAAAAGGTTCACCATCACTGCTGTAGATCAAGTGTAGGAGCTTTCCACAATAACGTACTTCATTCTGAGGCAGAACTCTTCAGAACGAAGTACCAATGTGAAAGAATATTCATGGTGTTACAGCAGAAATGTAATAGGGTGGTGATAGCTGTGAAAATAATTCCTCCCACCTCTGTTGGCTGGATACTGAGATAAAATTGTCTTTCTAATAGTACTGAAGATAAAGTTGTACATCTAATTGTTATATTTACTAGCAAGTAAAAGTATTGTAGAAGTGAACGTACATACATCTCTTCAACAGACAGCAGATCCCCCGAGACCAAGTATTGCAATTTCCTTCTCCAATTTTTCTTGTTAATACGAACCCAAAGACTTTTCAACAATTTTGCTCTGTCTTTCACTCTGACATTCACAATCAACAAGGGTTTTGTTGGAAAGCTACATGTGCCATGCAGTTATCTTACAGACTTGCCTTCACAACCCTAACTGAATTGCTTATTTAAGAAACATTAATGTTTGTCAAACCCCGATTCCCATTAGGAATTACTTCAGGCAAAGCCAACAGATTCCTCCACAATCCATCAGCCAAATTCACACCTTTGTTCTATGAAAAGAGCTACCGCAGTGGAGATGTCACATCAACAGTTTTAGTTGTGCTCTTTTTGAGGCGGTTATTTATTTATTGAATTCTAGCGTTAGCCCACTTTCTAGACAAGCAGTATTTTTGGAGGCAGCTGCCATCAATAAAGACAGAGCATGAGAAAGAGAATTAGACGGAAAAGATATCTGGAGGCTAACAACCTTAAAAAGGACAAGATGCACAAGGATAGAGGAAAAGGAGAAAAAGGAGAATTTTATATTGCTAGATCAAAGAAGCTAATTGTAAAGATAATTATATTTACCTAGGGTCAGGCCGATCACCCCATGCTGTTTGCCTTGCCCACACAGAAATGTTATCTGTCAGATGGCATTGATCAGACTGCATTCCTCTTTTGCCCTACATTCAGTGATGGGCTCCTACGGGTACGTTCAGGTACTCAGTACTGGTAGCAAAATGTTGATTTTTTTTTCTTTTCCCCCCTCCTGGGCTCTGTGTATGTTTTTCCTATTGCAGTAAATGAGATTGAATGTGTATAATTTTAAAAGATCTACTACTGCCTGGACGGGGGCCGCCGCCGCTGCAGTGGGTAGCGAAAATGGAGCTCCACTCCAGAGCACCCAATTTGCATTGAAAGATGTTGAAACAAAATGCAGGGCGTCCTGCATAAGCCACCCCCACAGTGTGGTAGTAAAAATTTTGGTAGCCCATCATTGCCTACATTCTATGATGTCATGCAACCCAGTTTCCCACTCTTTTTTTTTAATTTAATAATCCCTGTAGTCAGTGAAGGGCTGCAAAAAATTTTATTACCAATTTTTATTGGGTGTGGCTTATTTTGTGTGTGTGGCTTACCGGCGATGTCACCAGGTGGGAGTGGCTTGACAATCATGTGACTGTGGGTGCCTTAAAGGTCATGTGACTGGCTTAAAGGTGGCCAACTTGACATCACTCACGTCAAGGGTTTGGGTTAGGATGCCTGGCCTCTTCTCGCCTTAAAGTAATACAACTTCCCTATCTATTTACTATTACTGAACATCCAAAATATACTATTTAATTCTATGTATGCATACATATTACACACAGGCACACAAAAATATACATTATCTACTATCTTAACTGTATGTGTATGTACACACACACATGCATGCACAGCTGTTCTAAAATTATACACATTCAACCTCATTTACTGCGATAGGAAAAACATACCCAGAGCCCAAAAGGGGGAAAAAGAAAAAAATTCAAAATTTTTCTATCGGTTCTGCATACCTGACCATATCTGTAGGAGCCCAACACTGCCTGTAGTCTATATGATCTTCATCTGGGAGTAGATGGGGAAAAATGACCACTCTTAACATATTTTAAAGACAGACAATCAAAAGCTGCAAGTCAAATTGATGCTGACAGTATTGCTTTCATTCCATGTATTCAGATTGTTGGAATGGTGCTGTCATTGAAGCTGGTGATGCAAATCCTGATGGTGTTTCACATATTGCTAGGGATGAGTCTTTCCTCACCTAAAACTTTTTTCAGTGTATTGAGATGACTACTCTTTAGAAAAGGAATGTGCAGATTGTCGTGCCAGAACTTCTGAATGACTCACAACTGAAGAAAATTGCTATAGCCTCATATTATAGCCTCATTTTCTAAATTCTGCAGATCTGTGAAGCTGAGATTTTCAGCAAAAGTGTGTTGATTGAGCCAAATTTAAGAAGTCAGTTTGGATTTATAAATAGATTCGATTTTTTGAACTGGACAGTCAAATTGAGATGGTTTATTTCTTCCAAAATCAACTTCAGATCATTGGACCAGGTAGGAACAAGCAGAACTGATTCCTTGAAAGGGAACATTGATTTAATTATTTCTCGGATTATTTTTGATTCAAATCTCTGAAATGAATTTGTGCACAGGACCGATGACTACATTTTGTGATATTATACATATGTTTAGGTGAAATTCTATGTTTCAGTGTACAGCTGTTCAAAGCGACCCATGGTTTCTGAAAACAGACAGAAAAACAATCACAGTCAGAGGGGTTACAAGAGTTAGAGCAGTGGTCCCCAAACTACGGCCCGCGGGCCACATGCGGCCCACTGAGGCGATTTATCTGGCCTGCCAGTGAGTGACAAGAGCACAGGGAAAAGAGAGAGAGAAAGAAAGAAAAGGGAAAGAGAGGGAGGAAAGAAATGGAGAGGAATGAAGGAGGGAAGGAAGGAAGGAAGGAAAGAAGGAGAAATGGAGGGAACAAGGAAGAAAGGAAGGAAGAATGAAATGGAGGGACAGAGGAAGGAAGGACTGTTTTTTGGGTGTGTGTGTAATTTTTTTAAATTTTTCTCTCAACATACATGCAAACAACACAGTGTACCATCTAATTTTCCATGAATAAAATGTCGTATTTTGTTAGTAACTAATATCAATCATCAAAAAAGTTGCAAAAGGGTTTTTTTTAAATTTTGTCATCCAGTTACATTCATTTTCTTTTAATTAAATTCCCTCCTTAATGTTCCTTCAAAAAGTGCAACACCAATTATATTTTTAACTTATTAAACATTATGCCAAAGTGCTTCCTTCTTTCTTTATACATTTTTCATAAGCCAAGAAAACCTTGTATAGCCAATCAGATGTTAACAAAAGAAAATTAAAACATAAACATATATGAATTTCAGATCTTCTCCCCCCTCTAAATAGTACGTTCCCATTTTGTTTTTTACTTTAAAACAAGGTATGTGCAGTGTGCATAGGGATTTGTTCATAGTTTTTTTTAATAGTCCGGCCCTCCCAACAGTCCGAGGGACAGTGAACTGGCCCCCTGTGTAAAAAGTTTGGGGACCCCTGAGTTAGAGTATCTCTTCACCTGTGAATTTCTTCTCTTGGCAATTGTAGACTTCCAAAAAAAACCCAATCACTATTTTAACCTTACAACCAACTTTACAAAAGAACTGAAGGATGTCCATAGGACTGCCTCTACAATATTCAGGTCTCCTATTCTGAATGTGTGAAAGAATGCACATAAGTACCAAGTGAAAATTTACTTATTGAAATTTGGAGAAAGATGGCATGTTTAACCCTATGCCAGACAGAGGCTGCACCAGCTTCAATTTACATGGGGATGCATCAAAAGATACCATGGGTGAATAAATTTCTTATGTAACTGCAGACATTTCCATTGCTCTGACTTGCAGTTCTCTTTAGAGGATTATCTGCATCAGACTAAAATAATAATAATCATAATCTTATTTTTAGGAATATCTTGCAGTCTCAGACTGTTCTCTGAAAATGCTGGTGCCCTTTATTGCTAGGGTTAAGGGTCTCTTTGCCGCTAGTGATGACTGTTCTCTTTATTGCTAGTGAGTCATCTCTGAGGGACAGAGGAGCAAGAGAAAGCGTTCAGTGTTATTTAAAAAAAAATCTTCAGAAGGAATCTGAGAACAGGTCAGCACAGATGATTTATACAGCCTAGCAGAATCAATTTTTCACAGTCACCTGAAATTGCCATGTCCTATGCTGAGTCAGATGGCTGAGGTATCTAGGACAGCATTCTTGGTGGTGGGCAGAGAGGGCAACCTTGACTCATTGGGTTTAAAATGAAATCTAGGATTTTCTTGTGGGCATCCAGAATTAAGCTGAAGAAGATGGGTAGCTATATGAATCTTTTAAAGAAATAAATTCTGCAGATTTCTAGAGCTCGGAATGGATACATTTATCAGCTGGAACTTTCCATCATTATTCTTCATTTTCTTTCCAAGTTCAATTTTTTTGGGGGGGTTGTTTATTAAATGAATATATTGCCCATTTCACTAAAGTGTGATTCCAACATTTACAAACATCATAAAAAGAGAGGTGCAAACATTAAATATTAAATAAACCAAAATTAAATAAGTTTAAAACCAGGATATCATGAGGTGGAAGCAAGAGCCATAGCAGAAATTTATTTATTTACTCTCCTGGACTCCACCAGATGGAATTCTTTGACTGATGGGGTCTGCAGCATGCCCCTTCTGGAATGAGAAGGGTAGACCAATCCCATTGTTCCCCAGTATCTTGGACCTACGCCAGAAAGGGCTTGAAAGGTCATAACCAATACTTTGAACTGAACCTGGAAGCACACCAGCAACCAGTGCAGCTCGTGCAACAGTACTATTATACGGGTCACCCAGGACTCCTAGAACTGTCTACGTGCCTTCATTTTATGCCAACTGTAACTTCTGACTACTCTTCAAAGGTAGACTGATGAAGAGTGCATTGCAGTAGCCCAAATGTGAGATGACCAGGCATCAGTGACTGAGTGGAGAAAAATAAAATCTTGCTAGAATCTTGCTTGTCCTATTCTCAGATTTTAGCAAGATTTTGTTTTTCCGATGCAAAATTTGCACCAAACTTATAAATTTTATTATTCAGCATATGAATTTAGATTTGCTATTTTACTTCATTTCTTCATTAGTAATTCTTAAAATAATTTATCAGAATGTAATGTATTTTGTAAATTATTTTCATGAGCATTTTTGTGCAGTTTTTTTTTCTCCTATGCATTTTTTAAAAATACAACTTTTGGCAAACCACATTGTAAAGTTCTACGAAGCGTAAATTTCAAAGGCTAATTATATTTCAGTTCCTGTAGTGATTGAAAAATGATAAATTTGCATTTCAGTCAAAAGTAAATGATTTTTTCTCTCCTTTGCAGTGACAGCTTCTCATTGCCTAAAGCTGTAGTTCCTATAAGGTATTATGATTTCATTATCCAGCTATAGATTTTCTGTTTAACTGTTCTGTGAAGATACTCAGAAAATGCCAATTTACAGGCTGCCTATCATGAAGAATTGTTTTGAATATATCTAAGCGACAGCTCTGTTATGATTTAATAATGGGCACAATCCGAGCAAAGTCAAGTTTCAGTTAAAATTTCTTATAGGATTGCTTGCTTCTTTTCCTGGTTCTGCTATAGTAATATTAACTGGGTTTTAAGATTTTTGCATACTAATGTTTGACTGGAAGACCTCAAATGTGAAGTCATGGCCTAGAAAGGAAGAAAATGATTCTTTGTTCAGACTGACATCTTTATTTCTAAATACCCAAACAATTACTTGAAAAAGAAGTATACTCTATTCATCATTTCTCACATTATAATAAAACTGCCTCTCTCTCCAATGAATCCAGAGGTCACTCAGAACTACTTCAAGGTAATAATTTCACACCTCCCATAGCAATCTGTAGAAGCAATTACCACAAAATAGCACAAAGGATGTAAGTTTAATAAGATTAAGCTTTTGGCTTTTGGTTCATAACTGCAATAGCTATTTGCAAGGGATCCAAAGGAGTCAGAATGGCTGGATCAAAATCCAAAAGGAGTTGGAAATACGTGGCTGACTTTTCAGCCAGTTCCTAGTCTGGATGGAGGCAAAGAAAGAGTAAGATAATTCTGATGGTGCCACTTTCTGCCAATGCAAAAAATTTGGGATACCCCACTTTGGTGCCCTAAACCAGTGTTTACTCAGCCTCAGCTTAAAACTGGCTCTATCTACCCTGTTCCGTTTCCTGGTTCTTTTTTTAGCAGCTTTCTTGGTACTGCTGGCAATTCTGATTACTGGTTCCTATAAAATGAGGAGCCCACAAAATGGCTATATTGTATGTGAGATCTTGGACATGCTACCTCATGGTTTTAATTTATATTCATGTTATTTTTTTAGGCTGTTTTTAATTGTTTTGTTTCAGTTGTGAGCTATCCATGAGATGCTTGCCTATATAAATTTGATAAATGAATTGCTTTAATTAATAATTAATAAATATTGTTAATATTATTCTTTCCATTTTCAGAGACCCTGTAATATATCCTTTCTAATAATAGTTTTTAAAAAACTAGTAATTTTTTAAAACAACTTTGGGAGTCTCAAGAAGACTGCATGTAGTGTTGGGCCTCAAGATGAGCCTTTCTATCTTCAGGGGTGGCATCCATCTTTATACTTAAAAGACAACACTGTCAGGGAATTGCATAGCAACTGTCCAAATGAAGCCAACGACGCTGACACAGACTTGTAGTTTTATATAAATAAATATATTTTACATCTATATATAAAGCAAACTAGATAGGCAAATGGGAGCATCATGAGGTAAATCTATTTATTTATTTTATTATTTAAATAAAGAATAAATAAATAAATAATCACAACGCACACAGGGCACACAGAAGCAAAGGCAAGGGGGAAAAGAGAAACCCCCCCTCCACACTTGCAGCAACCAATCACAGCGGAGATTGCCTCAAGCGGGCGCCAGCATTCTCCAATCAATCAACCACAACTATGTGTTCTGGCTTACTGTCTAACCCACTGCTCCAGTTACTAAATTTAAATATCTTAATGCCTTTGATAAGACTAGAGAGAGATAATGACTATGGCCACAGTGACCAAATGTTGCTTATTACAAAAGACTGCACTTTATTTCAGAAAGCTCTCCTTTAAATTTATTTATTTCATTATTTATTTGCTTAGCTTTGCTCTTGAATTTTCCCTTGTAAAGCAAAAATGCACTTTTTTTTTTCTTTAGGAGCCTCGTTCAGATCCACCCCCTTTCATAGTCTGTCTTTTACCTTTCTCGAAGAAAATACAGTCACTGTAACTATAGCACACACACATACAAATGGAGTTAACAGTATATAAAAGAAAGAGGGTTTTCTTAACTTATTTTTATTTTACTTCTTATGACCTAAGACTAGTTTTCTGCTAAATTTACAATACAGATTATACAGTTCTTTTTTTTCCTTTTTCGTATGATGTCAAAGGAACAATTTAGAATGATTTGTGATTTGTTTATATGGGAAAGCTACAGGACTTGAAACCTTTCCAGCTACCTTCAAGTCGGAAATCAGTGGGGGTGTTTTGGATGCACTCAGGCCTGCTGGTTGATAAATCTTTGTGAGTAGGTGTTTTAACTAGAAGAACCAATAATAGAGAACATTGCCTAGTTTCATCTCTGTCTGTCATTTTCAATCCAAAGAATAGAAATGTGCTATTTTCTAGTTCTAGCTGCACTTGCCCTAGGAAGTTTTTTATCCCATTTGTTTTGCTCCAGTGAGATATCTCTCAGGCCTTCGTTGCTCTTCATAAATATACCAAATTTGTATTTGTGTAGAAGCCTGGCAGGTTTCATAAAAGAACTGTGCGCTGGTCCTTCTGATTTGTTTACTTCTACTTTGCTCTCATCTACCAGGAAAAGATATATTTTTCCTCCTCAGATTAGGGGTTCAAAGAAGATAGATATCATAACAAAAAGGACAAGTCTTGCTCCAGGATTCTGGATTGCAATGGGATCAGGTGAAAATAACGAGATAATGTGCTTTTCTTTGGCTTAAATAAAGCCATGATGAGAGAGGCAGCATATAAATCATGTGCATCCACAGTGTAGCACATAGTGTACAGGAAAAATAAAATATTGCTATTTTTTCAAATGCCGTATTTTTCAGAGTATAAAATGAACTTTCCCTCACTCCCACAAAAGAGGATGGAAATGTTGGTGTGTCTTATACACCGAATACTGCCATTTTTGGTCTCCAAACCCCCCACCCCGCATGTCCCATTTTTCACAAAAATAGGGTGCACAGAGGGTTTGGGAGACCTGCAAAGTCCTCCTGGGGGCTGGGGACGGCAAAAACAAAATGTGTAGGGGGGGGTTGGGAGGCAAAAAATGGTCTGTTTTTCATGAAAATGGGCTTATTTTTCACAAAAAATGAGGAATGCAGAGGGCTTGGGAGGCCATGGGTGCATCTGCATTTCCGCAAGAGATTTCTCTACATGCTCAGATGATGATCGTTGAAGCCACTCACACCCGATCACATGGCCGGCAAGCCACTCCTACCCAATCATAATTAAGCCATACCCACAAAATAAGCTACACCCACAGTGTGGAAGTAAAAATTTTGGCTGGCCATTAACTGCCTATAGTATATATTTTACAGATGGTTTGGTAATTTCATATCTGGTAGAGTAGTGCAATAGCTATGTTATAATGCTGCTGCAATCAATGACTTTTATAACAAATACAAGCTGGGCCAAATGAAAACAGAAATGTTCATATCTCATAATGACTCTATTAAGTTGAATAGATTAAGTGGTAGAGTAGCACAGTTGAATTGTGTCATTACATATTTAGTTCAGTGGCACTGAACAAACCATGAATATCTGGAGATTTTTAACTATTATTAAATCGTCTTCTGAATAGTGATGGGCGAACCCAACGGTGTTCAGGTTCGGCGAGTTCGGATGAACTTCATGCAAAGTTTGGCTGAACCCAAACCCGAACAGTCCGTGGCGTCAAAGCTTCGCCACCGGAATCCCACCATTTTTTATTTTTACAGATTTTTTATTTTTATTTTTATGAAAAAGGACGCTGCAGCGGCGCCGCAAGCAAAGGGAGGTCTTTTCATGTCAAAATTTTTATTTTTATTTTTACATGAAAATATCTCCCTTGCTTGCGGCACCGCTGCAGCATCCTTTCATGTAAAAATAAACATTTTTATTTTTACATGAAACGACCTCCCTTGCTTGCAGCACCACTGTGGCGTCCTTTCACGTAAAAATAAACATTTTTATTTTTACATGAAAAGACCTCCCTTGCTTGCGGCACCACTGCGGCATCCTTTCACGTAAAAATAAACATTTTTATTTTTACATAAAAAGACCTCCCTTGCTTGCAGCGCCACTGCGGCATCCTTTCACGTAAACATATTTTTTAATTTTTACATGAAAAGACCTCCCTTGCTTGCGGCGCCGCAAGCAAAAGGAGCTGGGGAATCTCATGAAGAGATTACGGGGGCGGAGCTTTGACTTCAAGTATACCGGCAGGTTGCTAAGGACGCCAAGGTGATCACTTCCTGGATTCCGGGGGTGGCACTAGAATAATGGAGGGAGAATGGAATCCAGGAAGTGATCACCTTGGCGTCCTTAGCAACCTGCAGGTATACGTGATGTCAAAGCTCCGCCCCCGGAATCTCTTTGTGGGATTCCCCAGCTCTTTTTGTGCCTCCCTCCCAGCCTCCCGACCGGCCGACAGCTCCCCGATGTTCACCTTCCTCTGCCGCCACCGGCGCCTGGCTCCTCCTTCTCTTCTCAGCAGATGAGGAGGAGGCGGTGGTGCTTCGCGGCGCTTGGCACGAACGCCGAACGGGAGCACGAATTTTTTTAAAAAATTTGGGTTCAGGTCCGGTTTGCCGAACACCGCAAATTTCGGTACGGACCCGAATTGTGCAGGTTCGGTTCGCCCAACACTACTTCTGAAATATTTTGAATAAAGGTAACTATCCAATTTCTAATTCTGCAACTCAAAAGCCAATGATAGCAAATAATGGTTTCATTATCCCTGCTGTTTCAAAATGTGGCTTGATAACTCTGGAAGAATTTCATTTTCCACACAGTAAATTGAGGTAACAAACAAGAAGACAATAGCTTAATGAGTCATCATTTTAAATGCCTTGTGGATATAGGCCCTCCAGAAATAATCAAGTTGATACTAATTCTATAATTATAGTAAAAAAATGTTATGTGTGGTCATTTGGAAGACAAGTTTCCAGACAATGAAGTCCAGATATACAGTAATCAGATTTTGAGTGGCAGCTTTAGCATTGTATGCCTTCAGTATTAAGCATTAATGCTTAATTACATCAGTTTATGAATACATGATTAAATATTAATACATTTTATGTTTATGTTCATATATTAATTATTAATTATTAAACTTTAATAAAAATATTTGATAAAATACTTGATAAAATTAAAAACTTCATTTTTTTAATGACTCTGTAATCCCTTAATTTGGGGTAGAGTCAGGCTGACTGGATGGAATTAAGCATTTTCTGGCCAGATGCCCTTTCGGAAGCCACATAGATTTTACAGCAGAATTCTTTTGTGACTTATGACTATTTTCCACACTTATTTTTATTTTATTTTATTTATTTATTGGATTTGTATGCCACCCCTCTCCGGCTAACAACAATGGTAAAAGACAATATGTAACAATCCAATTTAATAAAACAACTAAAAACCCTAATTATAAAAAAGCAAACATACACACAAACATACCATGCATAACTTGTAATGGCCTATGGGAAGAAATATCTTAACTCCCCCATACCTGGCGACAAAGTTGAGTCTTGAGTAGTTTACGAAAGACAATCTCTGGGGGGAGTTGATTCTAGAGGGCCGGGGCCGCCACAGAGAAGGCTCTTCCCCACAACATTGTTTGGTCGACGGGACCTGGAGAAGGCCAACTCTGTGGGACCTTATCGGCCGCTGGGATTAGTGCGGTAGAAGGCGGTTCCGGATGTATTCTGGCCCAATGCCATGTAGGGCTTTAAAGGTCATTACCAACACTTTGAATTGTGACCGGAAGCTGATCGGCCGCCAGTTTAGGACTTACCACCATCCAGCATCCCCGGATCAAACTTTGGATGCTTGGCATCTGACTCATATTTATGATAGTTGCAGTGTCCTGGGGTCCTCTTTCTGACAAGCAAAGTCAATGTCAATGAGAAAACCAGATTCCCTTATCAACTTTGTTACTAACTTCACAATTGTAGTGATTCACTTAACAAGGTAAGAAAGGTTGTAAAATGGGTCAAAACTCACTTAACGAACATCTCACTTAGCAACTGAAATGTTGGGCTCAGTTGTGGTTTTAAGTTGAGGATTTCCTGTATTAAACAGTAGCTTTTCTTCTCTGAAATTGACATCCTTGTTCATTCACCATTTTAATACAAATTCAAATGATGTTGTTACTGAGTGGTGTTTTTAAATTTCTATATCTATTGGAACTATCTATGGTGATTTGAACAGCAAGGCAGTAAAATGCAATTCTGGCACCGACCTGTCCAAGGTGAAAGAGAAATCAGGGGCTTTGTGCTTTTAATTAAAGTTTTTCTGTTTTGGGGTTCTGCTAATTTTGATGCTTCTTGTTGATCACAAATGGAAAATCAGTGTTGAATAGTCTTTTAATTGTCACTAAACTGTGTCTTGTAATTGCCTAGTGCCTGTGGAGGGAATAAATCTTAAATTATTTATTTCCTTTACAATTTTTTTTTACAAATGTTTCTGTCTTGCAATAGAAGCAAGGTATTGAATCAAATTTTGCTTAAGCCTGAATGGATGTTACAGAAGTAATAGGTCATATTTATGATTAGCAGATACGAACAATAATGTCATAGAGAGAGAAAATGGCCTCAAAAAATACATAAAGAAATACCATTTGGTTGTATTTGAGTCAGGTATTATTATGGAGTAAATGTTTACCACTTTTGTATATCTCAAGATTTACATAATTACTTTACTGAGGAGTGAGGCAACATAGGTCTTGAGATCAAATCCTGTGGACAATCTAATATATCAGTATTAGCCTATGAAAAAAAAGCTGATGAATGAAACTGATTTTCAGTTTGTGAGGAATGAACTATATTAACTGATGAATTAAAAGTACAAGAGGAAATATTTTGACTAAATATTATGAAATCCATGAATGATATATTAGTGGCATAGATCATCTGGTAGATTTCTCTTTCTTAGCTAGATTAGCTATGTTAGGAGTCCTGAGGTAGTGGATTTCTTACCTGTACTCTATCCTTCAAAATCTATGACCTGGTTGACCGTTGTGTTAAGATGTACTTTAACAGTTAACAGTTATTTAGTAAATGTACTTTACTAAATATGTATATGTACAAAAGACTGGTTCACCCATGAGATGAATAAAAGCAAGCTGCATTCTGGCTTAAGCATGGTACACAGATCCCATTTTATGCTTGTACAGTTTTATCTTTGTAGAATATAGTCTATGCTCCAGTAGTTTGTGAAGAAAATGTATTTTACCATATGAAAATTACAATTTTATTTGATGGAGTAGTATATATATATATTGACAGACTTGATGCATAAGCCATTTATTATGCTGAGGAGATGTAGTAACACTAGATTAGTGGTATTTCAATATAAATAAAATACTTCAGACTTTTTTTTTTTTTACATGCATCATTTTCTGTTGTTAGAATGTGAAGATTTTAAGGGATTTTGCAAATCATTTAGTTTAGTGTTTCTTTAAATGTGATTCTATGTCTCCTGGGAATCTTCCAAGAGCTTTTAGGGGACTGAAAGAAATCGAAATTATTTGCCTACCTACACTGAAAAATAATATAATATAAATAAATATAAATAAAAAAATAAAAAAAATACAATATTAAATAATATTTTATATTAATACTGCCATGTTTCCCCAAAAATAAGACTCTGTCTTATATTTTTTGAACCCTGAAATAAGTGCTTGGCCTTATTGCCATGCACTCAAAAGCTCGATGTGTTATTTTGGTAGACATGGGCTATATTAATATTTCATATTAATATTTTAAACCCATCAAACACTCATGGGAAGCTCAATTATGAGAGGCTAATGAGGGATACCTGGCTCAACAATTGTTACTGTGAGAGGGATCTTGGAGTCCTATTGGACAATTGCTTAAATATGAGTCAGCAGTGTGCTGCAGCTGCCAAAAAGCCCACTGCAATTTTAGGCTGCATTAACAGAGGCATAGAATCAATGTGAAGTGTTAGTGCCACCTTATAATGTCTTAGTAAAACTGCACTTGGAAAATTGAATCCAGTTTTGATTGCTATGATATAAACAAGATGTTGAGACAGAGAGTGCAGAGAAGATCAACAAAGATGATTAGGGGATTGGAGGCTAAAACATATTAAGAACAGTTGCAGAAATTGGGTACAGTTGGTCTAATTTAATGAAAAGAAAGACTGGGGTTACAAGATATTTATGTTCTAATATTTGAGAGTCTGACACAAGTCTGGAGGCAAGACAAGAAACAATATATGGAAACTAACCAAGGAAAGAACCAACCTAGAACTAAGGAAAAAATTCCTGATAGTTAGAACAATTAATCAATGCAACAAGTTGCCTCCAAAAGTTGTGGATGATCCAACACTGGAAATATTTAGGAACAGATTGGACAACCATTTATCTGAAATGGTATAAGGTTTCCTGCTTGAACAGTGGGTTGGATTAGAAGACCTCCAAGGTCCTTTGCAACTCTTATTCTTTTATTCTGAGGCAGTCACAACAGTGAATGCATCAATTTTAATTTTAAATATGGTAAATATTGATAAATATAATTCCTATGAATAAAAGCTCTTGTGAGCATCTCTATAATTTTTAAAAGTGGGAAGGGGTGCTGAGAGAAAGAAAAAAGTTTAAGAAACATTGATCTAGTCTATTCCCCAGTGCATGGATCCATTAATACACATTAATCCACAAATAGTTTGTGTTGTATAATATAAACCCGTGGAACAATTCTCTTTTGTCTTCTATACAAGAGTGCTTCAGATTCTTATTAGCTATCATATTTCTCCCTCGTCTTCACTTCTCCAGGATAAACATACTTAGTGTTTCCAATTGTTCCTCATATATTTTTCCTTTCAAGCCTCTAATCATTTTGAGTGCCCTCCTTTGGGTATTTGATTTTGTCAGTATCCTTCCTAAAATATAAAACCCCCAAAGAGCACAATCTAACCAGGGCACAATAGAGAGGAAATATGATTTTAAATAACACCTTTGCTTCAGCTTCTATTTTGTTTTTTTTTACAACTCTTATGTAAAGAACTCACATATATCTTCTAATGTATCAAAACATTCTTGTCTTTGTTTGCATATATAACATTGCCCAGTATGGTCCCCTCAACTGATATCCACACCTTAGGGTTTCCTACCCACATGAATTTGGCATTGATATTTGTTGAAATTAATTTGACTAGTTTCTGCCCATGATTCCAGCTTGTCAAAAGAAAAATAAAACAATTTCTGAAGCAGAAAGAGGGTTGACTATAGCAGGGAAACTAATATAACCCAGTTATCACACACACTGCATACCTCTTACCAATTTGTCCACCAGTTGTTTTCAAATAAGCTTTACACTTCAACCCTTGTAATAAATTTTGTCTCACCAGAATTTGTAACATCTGTTAGTATATTCACCTTCCCACATTTGCATCTAGAGCAGTGGTTCCCAACCTATTTTTGGCCATGCCCCATCTAAGCATCTCTAAAATCCTGAGGCCTCCCCTGTCCATGACATATAATTCTTATTATTCAAAAAGTGAACTACTCATGTAGACGAAGCCTAAAAGGTCATTAACTAGGTTTAAACAAGGTTCTAAATGCCCCCATTAAAAATGAAATTGCCCCTCTGTGGGGTGTGGGCCCCAAGTTGGGAACCAGGAATCTAGAGGAATACATTAGGGCACATTATTTGATCTGTATTTATATTTACCATATTTTTGGGAGTATAAGATGCATCTGAGTATAAGACGTAGCTTAGTTTTGGGGGAGCAAAAAAAAAAGTGGGGGGAAATCTGCCTCTGCCTCTCAGCAATTTGCCTCCCAGCAAACAGCATAGATGATATACACGGTTTGCTGTTGTTTGTTTATTTATTTATTTATTTATGAATGAATGACTTGGGGCAGCTGTGCATGTGTGTCTGACCCATAGAAATAGCAAAGAATTGGAGAAATGTACATTATGGCAGTGTATTAATGCCAGAAAGTTTTCTTAAATGTAGTCACACTAACTCCTTTCAATTATTTAAACAGATCTACTCCAAACATGACTAAGTCAGGGTTTAATTTAGCTGCCTTATCTTAATACTAAAACAGGACACTGTTATATTTCAGATTATACTTTTACAGATCTTTAAAATTGATGTGGCTTACTGGAAGTATACATTATTCTCTGCTATTTAAAGGAAGATACAAAAGCACTGGGCTTTTTCAGATCAAGCATTTATTTTGAAAAGCTTCTTCATTTTGTTTAGTTGTCTAGAACAATTATAAAGCAGTCTTTAAAAAAATAAATCTAATAATTTGAACATTCTATAGACCAGCGTTTCCCAACCGGTGTGCCGCGGCACAGTAGTGTGCCGCGAGACACGGTCAGGTGTGCCGCAGGAAGCTCCAGGTGGGCGGGGCACTGCCAGTGCCGGACCGCCAGTGCCTCCAACCTGGAGCTCCCACTCGCAACTGTCCCCCGGCTACTGCCCGATGCAGCTGTTTCCGGCTGGGCCCCAAAGAAGGAAGGCGGGAAAAAGGAGGCAGGGGCGGGGAGGTCCGGCAGTAGGAGTAAAGGGAGCCGCGGCCGCCCCTGCCTCCCCACGGTGCCTCTGGCCAAACGCGCCCCTGGCTTCTCTGCCCTGCCCCATTGCCCGTCCGATCCGCCCACTCTCCTCCTCCTCCTCCGCCGCCTCCTCCTGTATTGGGGCGTGATCCGCCCCCTCTCCTTCGCTGCCGGAGAGAGAATGGAGGGCGCCGTTGTCTTCGCCTCCGCCCGCCGGCTCCCCTCGCCCTCCCAGACATCCCCAGCGCCCGGCCGCGCGCCGCCTCCCGTTAGCCCAGCCGACCTTTCCCTGCTGCCGTTTTCATGGCGCTCGCTCGCTTCTCTGGTCAGCAAAGCCATCTGCCCAGGAAAGCGTCGTGCCGCGCTTGCTGGCCGGAAAAGCGAGCGATCCGGGAGTCCGGGACTGTGTGGCTTTGCGCCATGAAGAGAAAACGGCAGCAGGGAAAGGTCAGCCGGGCTAACGGGAGGCGGCGCGTGGCCGGGCGCTGGGAACGTCTGGGAGGGCGAGGAGGCTGATGGCTGCTGTTGCCTCTTAGCTGCAGAGCCGGCGGGCGGAGGCGAAGACAATGGCGCCCTCCATTCTCTCTCCAGCTCTCTCTCTCTCTTTCTTTTTCTCTCTGTTGCCGGCATGGTGAACGAGAGAGAAAGAGAGAGAGAAAAAAAGGAGGGGAGAGAGAATGAGAGAAAGAGAGAAAGAGAAAGAGAGGGAAAGAAAGCAAGAGAGAGAAAGAGAGGGGGGAAGGAGGGAGAGGGAAAGACATGGAGGGAGGGAAGGAGGGAGAGAAAGAGCAAAAAAGAGGAAGAAAGAAAGAGGGATGGAGAGAGAGAAAGAAGGGAAGGAAGAGAGAGAAAGAGGGAGGGAGAAATAGAGTGAAATGGAGGAAGAGATTTTTTTTGTCCAAACTTTTCTTTAGCCCCGCCACCCGCCCCCCCTTCAGTGTTCCCCAGAATTTTGAAAATATGAATAATGTGCCGCGGCTCAAAAAAGGTTGGGAAACACTGCTATAGACATTTATCATGATTGACTTACCTCCTTGCATCCAGTTTCAGCAGTCTCATTAGCACAAGAAAGTAAAATTCTACCTCTACTTCTTCCTCTCCCACCCAGCAATCTGCCTCCCTGCAGCTAGTTTCACTTTCATTTCTAGCAGTGGCCTGCCTGCAGCCTCCTGAATCAGCTGCTGTTTGGGAGGCTGAAAATCAGTTGCTTGTGTTAATCAGGCTCCGTGCTGTTTGCTGCAGGGAGGTAAATTGCCAGGAGGCAGAAACCAAAGGGTGAGAGAGGCTGGGTGGGGCTACATTTGATGTATAAGACACATCCAAGTTTCCCCCCTCTTTTGGGGGGTAAAAAGGTACGTCCTATACTCTAAAAATGCAGTATATGGTAACTTATATGATCATTATAGGATATCAATAATATCAAAGTATTTAAACATTTCCATAGGCATCAGGTGTTTGCTTCTAGTGTTCTTTCTTTTTCTGGCCCATGTCATTTAACAAGAAAGAGTAATAAGAACAGGCCTGCAGGGTACAGTCCACTTGAAAAGCTCAAATATACTATCACGATTAGTGCAGGAGAAATTCTGATTGATGGAGGGATCAATAACACAATAGCAAAAGGCTATTGTAAGTACAAATGGTTTTAGCAACTTGCTTAAAGGGCGTTGTGGGCTGTATATTACCGAAATATTGATACCTTGCGTCTAGGTGTGAGACAGACATCAAAAACCAATTTGAAATATCCAATTTTGGATACGAAAGAAGTTGATTGACAGAGGAAACAGAAATTGTCTGGTTCAATAATATTAATAAAGAAGCTAAGGAACATTGCAAGTTTTGGCTAGTTTCACATATCACAGGAACAATTTTGGGATAACCATCTTACAAATTCTAAACCAAATATACTACTTAGTATGGGTTTGAATCTAGTAAATTACATTCCAAACATAGTAATTATACTAATAGATCTCATAAACTTGATTTCATTAATATATTAATGTGTATTGCACTGTGTTGAAAATTAAAAGTAGAACTATTGTAGCTAACAAACCCCCCCCCTGCCCCACACACTTCTGATCATCTCAAAATGTGAAGACATGGTATATATTAATCTCAAGTGTTTTACTCAAATGTCAATATTTTTCTCTTTATTTCTCCTGTTTTAGACATCATCTTAACTTCCTTTTTTTTTTGCATATGCATTAATAAAACTAATATTAGATATGGTGAACATTTAAGACTTTTATGAAAAGGAAAGCTCTGGACTTTCTGATGCTTTAAAATTAAAGGGCACAAGAATAGCATGAATTTAAAATGGGGAAAACAGCTGCCTTGGCTTTCATTCATGGCAATCTAAAATACCATACAGCTGGATTATTTATGTGATGTGTGCAAAAAATCCAAAAGTAACTCACGCGGTTAGTCCAAATGATCAGTTGGAAAATATGCCTCTTTCTGCTTATGAAAGACAACCGGGAGAATGACAAATTAGTAAGTACAATCTTGTACTTTGGCTTAGTCTTGTCATGGTCTTCAATTCCCCTCTTGTCAAGTTGCTTTGTTAACTATGACTGTCCTGTGCACAACATGCTAATGATTTATTTAGTTATTGTTCACTGAACTGAATTAATACAGTTGCCTGGATTACTAAATAATGAACTAACCATAGTGTCTGGATTTGCAAACACAGTGAGCACAAACTCGCTAAATCTGTTTTTGATTTGTGATATGTGTTATATATGTATGTACGTATGTATGTATTTTATATGGTCATCCATTTCAAACAAGTGACTCTGGATTGCTAAAAATTCAAACAATATACAACCAGGAAAAAGTCCACCAAAATATAATGTATATAGTAGCCAAAACCACTAAAAACTCAATAATCAATGCAAGTATAACACAAATATTTCAATAAATTTTCAGCTTCCTACAGACATTCTGTCCCCAAGCCGTGATAGCAGGGTCCTGGCCTTGATAGCAGGGTCCTGGCCTTGATAGCAGGGTCAAGGCCAATCTGATTTCCAGGGGGATAATATGACAGAAAAGGTTTTCTTCCTGGATCCCACCAGGTGGCACCCCTTAACAGGTATGATCTGTGTAGCATGTCTCTCCTGCTGGATCTGATGGGATAGATAGAGAAGATCAGGAAGAGGAGGTCTAGCAAACAACCTACCTTTGTAGAGTCTCAGTCACCTGGAGTGGATTCACTGATTGAGTCCAGCCTCTCTACAGGGTGGGGCAACCAAAGAAGTCCAGGTCACAGAATGAGATTATTTTTTTGGCAATAATTTTTATTGGCTTCCACACCTTCTGTGTGCCCTGGGTTTTTTGGGGGGAAAATGGGCCTGTTTTTCACATAAATGAGGATGTTTTTGCCTTCCCCCAGCCCCCAGGAGCACGGTGAAGGCCTCCCAAACCCTTTGTGCACGCCATTTTTTTGCAAAAATAGACCAGTTTTTCACCCATTTTTGTAAAAAACAGGGCACACAGAAGGTTTGGGAAGCCTGCAGAGTGCTTCTGAGGGCTGAGGGAAGGCAAAAACGCTCCCATTTTTGCAAAAAGGCCCATTTTCACCCCCCCTTTTTTTGCAAAAATGGGGTGCACACAGAGTTTGGGAAGCCTGCAGAGTGCTTCTAGGGTCCATTTCTGCCCGTATTTCACAAAACCAGGGGTGGTTTTGCCTTCCCCCAGCCTCAGCAGCATTCTGCAGACCTCCCAAACCCTCTGTACACCCCATTTGTGTGAAAAATGGGCCCATATTTTTCAAAAATGGGATGTGGGGGTGTGGCTTCGGGAGGCCAAAATGTCTATATTCAGTGTATAAGACATACTGACATTTCCACCCTCTTTTAGGGGAGAAAAGGGTGCGTCTTATACTCCAAAAAGTATGGTAGCTCAGATGTGGCACATACCACATCTGGCTGACCCCAGAGTGGAATGGGAATGGAGATTTTGCAATATCCTTCCCCCAGGAGGGGGTGGGTGGGAATGGAGATTTTACAGTATCCTCCCCCTGCCATACCCACCAAGCCATGCCCACCAAGCCACACCCACAGAACCGGTAGTAAAACAAATTGAATTTCACCACTGATGTATATGTATATACATATGTATATGATGCATATGTATATACATACATATAAATGATGTAAATTCTGAAGCCTGATACTGTTGCCAGATTTCAGTTGCATCCGAAATGAAATACTAGAGATTTATTTTTCCATTATCCTAGCTATGAGAATGATGCATTCATATAAGCTTAGCTGGTATAAGCTTGATGAAGTGCATCTCATTTTATATCTTCATGAATCCCAGGAGAATAAAAACATAGAAGAAGCTGAGATGGGGAACTGTGTCTGGGGGGGGGGGACAGGGGAGGGAAGCTCCTTCGAGGCCAAACAAACATGTTAATGTTTGGCTTCACACACTGCTGAGATTTGGTTTGAATAATATCTTGCCATTTCTTTTATGCGGCTAATTAAACATGAATATTAACACTCGGTACATTAACACGAACACCCTCGTTTTTTTCTCTTTTTGGACTAAAAAAAACATAACAGTATTCTCTCATTTTGTGTTTTATAAATTTGATATGTCTGGAAGTTAAAATTAAATTAATGTTGATATGCATTTAAATATCAAACTAGCTTACTTTAAACTAATTCACAATAGTTGAACTATACTCCCTTCTGTGAAATCCCCCCACACACATCTGTGATATACTATTTCCTTCTATCCTCCTAGCACTTTGCTCTTTGAAAGCTAACAGGTTTAATTAATTAAGCTGTGTGAGTAGTAATTAAGGTGTAATTGCTGATTAAAATGTGCCCTTAGATTAATTGGCCAGCAAGAAAAGTTGACAAAAGCTCAGCAACCTTATCTTTCTAAATGGTTCATTCCATGGTCAGGCAGAAAAATTATAATGATTTCATTTTCTTAATGTCAAATGGAAAGAAACTTGCTAATTATCCAGTAGAATTTGATGCAGGTTCAGTTAAAAGAAATTCTGTAGTATCTAGCAGGGTCTAACAATACGTTACTATGAAATTTAAGGTTTTATTGTTTTATATTTTTCTTTTGATTGATTGTAAGCCACCTAGGGAACGATTGAGGGCAAAAGAAGGGGAGGACACAGAGAATGAGGTGGATGGATGGAGTCATTGAAGCAGTCGGTGTGAGCTTAAATGGACTTAAACACGGGATGGTAGGGGACAGGAAGGCCTGGAGGAACGTTGCCCATGGAGTCGCGATGGGTCGGATATGACTTTGCAACTAACAGCAACAAAAAAAGTCACATTTATTCACCTTTGGTGATATGGTTAGCATATAAATTAAAGATATACAGTGTTCCCTTGATTTTCGCGGGTTCGAACTTCGCGAATAGCCTATACCACGGTTTTGCAAAAAATATTAATAAAAAAATACTTCGTGGTTTTTTTCCTATACCATGGTTTTTCCCACCCAATGACGTCATATGTCAACGGCAAACTAATAATTTTTGCAAATAAATAACAAAAAAATAATTATTATTAATAAATAATTATGCTTATAAATATCAGGATCACTAAGTGTCTTATTCAATGGTGAGTACCAGTAATAATGGTGAGTAAATGGTTGTTAAGGGAATGGGAAATGGTAATTTAGGGGTTTAAAGTGTTAAGGGACGGCTTGTGATACTGTCCATAGCCAAAAATGGTGTATTTACTTCCGCATCTCTACTTCGCGTAAATTCGACTTTCGCGGGTGGTCTCGGAACGCATCCTTTGCGGAAATCGAGGGAACACTGTAAACGTAAACAAAGAAACAGAGCAATTTTGGAGGGAGGAAAATAAAATGGTGGATCCTTTTGTCTTTGGAAAGCCCCATGTTGTGTCCAGAGGACAGTTAGGCCTTGTACCCACCCCATATTCCTTGGGCGGGAAAATACTGCAAGGTGATTGGTTGGCTCAGCCTGGCAGCCTGGTATATATATATAGCTGCCAGGCACGGCCATGTTTGTCTTGTTTAGTTCTGTAAACCGTTACTTCCTGTTTAATAAAGAACCGTTACTTACTACAAGATTGCAGTCCTTCATTCCAGCAAGGATTTAACACCCCATCATGCCAATGTGTGTGCCCTTGACTTACAATTACAACTGGGACCAGCATTTCCATTGCAAAGCAATGTGGTGATTAAACAAATTGCACCTGATTTTATGACCTTTTTGCCACAATTGTTAAACATATTACTATAGTTGTGAATCTGGCTTTACCCCATTGACTTTGCTTGTTGGAGGCCAGCTGAGAAGATTGCAAATGGCCATCACATGATCCCATGTGACCATGGGAATGCTGCAAAGGTCATGCTCACCTCTGGGAGCAAGCCTCAGGAAATCCAACACTCAGTTTAAATGAAAATGTAGGGATCTTTAGAATCAATGATGGTTTCATTTGGGAGTCTATATTGAGCACTAAATTTACATCCATGAAACTTCCCAAGTACAGTAATACCTCGTCTTACGAACCTAATTGGCTCCCGGGGGAGGTTTGTAAGGCGAAAAGTTCATAAGGCAAAACATTGTTTCCCATAGGAAACAATGTAAAATGAATTAATGCGTGCAATGAAAATAAAAACCCGCAAAAAACCGCCGCCGCCCGGCTGTCACCTTTTGAAACAGCCGGGCGCTTCTCAGCGTTCTCCCAATGCCGAACCCGGAAGTTCAGCAAAAGTTTGGGTTCGGGTGGCTGCCGAGAAGCCCCGCCGCCCGGCTGTCACCTTTTGAAACAGCCGGGGGGCTTCTCGGCGGCCTCCTGAATGCCAAACCCGGAAGTTCGGGTTTGGCGTTTGAGTTCAGGAGGACGCCGAGAAGCTCCCCGGCTGTTTCAAAAAGCAACAGCCAGGCAGCGGGGCTTCGTGGCGGCGGCGGGGGGGTTCGTAAGACGGAAAAAGTTCGTAAGAAGAGGCAAAAAATTTCCGTACCCCGGGTTCGTATCTCGGGTTGTTCGTATGGCGAGGGGTTCGTATCATGAGGTACCACTGTATATTTAAATAAAATTGAGGCTTTCAGGCAGACTAATTCTAATTCCTTACTGGTTTGTTAGATCAGGGGTGTCAAACTCACGGCCCAAGGGTTGGATGTATCGTGCGCTGGCCACGCCCACCCCTTGTTTAGCAAAGGGGGAACAAGTCATTATACATCATGTGACAACTACATGGTACTGCGAGTTTAACACTCCTCAACATAATCTCTATCAGGACCAGATCTTGATTGTTGTAACCATATTTTTAGATATGCAGTTAAAAGGTGGGTTTTATTTTTCTTAGGAAAGTGACAAATTCATCCAAAAAAATAGATGATGCCCCCCTCCCTGGCATATTTCATTTAATCAATGCATTGATCTTTTCTTTATGCTGAAAACAATTAATCAAAACCCTTCAACAGGCCGGCAATTCTAATATAAATCTGCAAAGAGCTTTGACAAGGGGAAAAGACAAAAGGTTTTAATCAGGGCAACTATTTATTTATTCCCCAAATGTAATTGCCATCCTGAAAATACTGTTCATACTTATAAAGACCTTAGAGTCAGAAATCAATGATCCAGTAGCAAATGTTCTTGTTCTTAAAATGAAATATATTTAAGAAGAGGGTGGGATGAAGCTGATAAACTTAAAAACTCAAACTTTTTTTATTTTTCCATTGAAACCTTTTTTTGTGTGTGATAAAATATTAATCACTAGCCCATAGATTAAGGCAATAGTATTGATTTAACAAAAATGTGCGTTTTTGTAGGCAGGCAAGCAGGATAAAAGGGCGTAATCAAGATAAATATGTACATACACACAATTTTACGTTAGCCATTAGCTAACAGTTACTAGGGCCTACTTTCCAGGCAGTAAGCTATGAAACTGCAGGTATCAGTCTCTTTTCTTAGGTTAGTAACAGCTTTTCAATTATTGTAGGCCTCTGTAAGTCTCCCTCCCTTCTCAGCCTATATTGTGATTATTACAAAGTCCTCAGCACAATATTTGTCAAATTTGGCAGCCTTAAGTTGTGTGGGCTTCTCAATTCTGGGAGTTGAAGTCCACACATCTTAAAGCTGATAAGGTTGAAGAACAGGGTTTTGGTGGGAGACAGGAAATCCTCCAGTCTCTCCTTTTATTCGGTTTAGATGCCAAAAGGCCAGACAGGTGTGTGTGGCTGGGCAGACATAGAGAGCTTGCTTCTCATTATCTTCCCTTCTTCTTCGTAATGGGTCTGCTCTGCTGCTTGATTTCCTGCTCCCCCTCCAGCTCGAGTATAATTTTTCTTCTATGCTCCAGATTTCTCTCCAGCTTCTTGGGTCTAATTTCCTGAGAAGAAAGGGGCGTCTCATTTGATATATCAGGCAAGTTATACATATTGCAGACTTCTGACACCCCATGCTGGGGGAGGAAGCCTTCAGAAATCTTTCCTTAACGCAGCCAGGGTTGAGAAACTGCAACAAGGAGTCTATAAATTAGGCCAAGAGGGGCTGGAAATTTACAGAGGAAAAACTCAATGACCGGATATAATTTTGGAAGAGCCTAGTTGAAAAACCTAGTAAGATAAATATAAGCCATAGAAAGGAAAGTGGGGTAGGGCGAGAAGGGTCAATAGCAGCAGTGCTAACGCACTGTAGTGTAGCTCTTGCTGTTACTTATTTACTTATGATAACAATATACAGGTAGTCTGGAATTGGGATGGGATGGCTCAGTGGCTAAGACTTTGAGCTTGTCAATCAGAAAGGTCGGTTTGAATCCCTAGTACAGAGTGAGCTTCCATTACTTATTTTTTATTTTATTTTTATTTTATTATTTTATTTATTTTATTTTTATTTATTTATTTTTATTTATTTATTTGTCCAATACACAATACATATGGAAGAGAAGAGACATGAAGTAATATGTATATAAAGATAATATGTAAACATAGAGGAGAAAATATATGAAAGGAAGAAAATATATATGATATATGAGATAAAGAAAAGACAATTGGACAGGGGACGAAAGGCACACTAGTGCACTTATGTACGCCCCTTACTGACCTCTTAGGAACCTGGAGAGGTCAATCGTGGATAGTCTAAGGGAGAAATGTTGGGGGTTAGGGGTTGACACTATTGCACAAAAACAATATCACAATATATTTTATTACAAGACAATAATATTTCATGCAATGAGTCCAATCTTTGCACGTAATCTCTCGAAGCTTTCTCTCAGAAGCGGCTTCGTCAGCATGTCTGCAGTCATCTGGCTTGTCGGACAATATACAAGTTCAACACTTTCTTTGTCACTCAGCTCCTTCAGGCGGTAGGCTCTCACCCCAATGTGTTTCGTCCGGCAGCCAATTTTCTCATTTTGGACTAGCTTGATACAGCTTTGATTGTCCTCATACATGATGATGGGTCTTATTTCAGCTCACCCAAAGTCTAACAGCAGTTTGTCCAGCCAACACATCTCTCTGCTTGCTTCGCTGGCAGCATAGAATTCGCTTTCTGTGGAAGAAAGACTGACCAAACTTTGTTTAACACTAGCCCATGAAATAGGTGCATTGCCATACATAAAACAATACACACTAGTTGATATATATGTGCTTGGATCACCACCCCAATCAGAATTTGAGTGACTTGTCACAGCTTCTGCCAACCTAGCAGCTCAAAAGCACGTAAAAAAAACGTAAGTAGAAAAACAGGGACCAATTTGGTGGGAAGATGACAGCCCTCCATGCGCTTCAGCATTTAGTCATATCAGCCATATGACTGTGGAAACATTTTTGGAAAGTGCTAGGCTCTTTGGCTTAGAAATGGAAATGAGCACTGGAAATGAGAAGTGTATGGGGGAACCTTTACCTTTAGTCTGGAATTACAATCACAATTAGGACCAGAATTTCCCTTGTTAAGCAATGCGGTTGTTGAATTGTGCCCAGTTCTATTATCTTTCCTGCTAGAGTTAAATGAATCACTGCAATTGTGAATTATGCAGTTATTAACAAATCTGCCTATCCTCATTGACTTTGCTTGTTGGAAGCTGGCTGGGAAGGTCACGGACAGTGATCACATGACTCCAGGATGGTGCAAACAACATAAATACATGCTGATTGCCAAGCCTCTAAATTTTGATCATGTGACTGTGGGGATATTGTGAAGTGCAAGGAGTAGTTGTAAGTCATTTTTTTCAGTGCTGTTGTAATTTTGAACAGTTGCTAAAGGAATGCTTTTAAGTCTAGGGCTACCTGTGATAAATTCTCCCTATACTAAGAGGAGTGAATGGTAGCCTCAATATTTGGTTAAGAGCACAATACTGTGATGGATAACCTATGGCACGCATGCCACAGGTGGCACGTGAAACCATATCTGCCGGTATGTGAGCCATTGCCCTAGCTCAGCTCAAGCACTGGCCAGCTGATTTTTGGCTTGTGCAGAGGCTCCGTGAGGGCGTTCTTGGCTTCTGGGAGGGCAGTGAGGCCATTTTTGGCTTCCCTATACTCCAGAAAAGCCTCTGGAGCCTGGGGAGGGTGAAAATTGGGCCTATTGTGTTCTGCCTGACTGGCTCAGGCAATGCGTAATAGTCCAAGGAAAAGAAATCAAACACACACGAGCTCTGCTAATCAGCAAACTTGTATTAAATAAACAAAAAAGGGTTACTCAAAACAGTTCTTAGTGTCCAAAAACAATGATAGTGCAAGGCTTACTTCAGCCGCATACAAAAACACAGGAAAAAACAAACAAAGACAACCTGAAATGAGCAAAGACGTTTCAGGAGTCCTTTTGAATTTTTGGAGCAAACAGCAAGTCCCAGAGTTTTCACCTCCCACTTGTCTGAAAAAGCTGGGTTGAAAACTCCAACGGCACGGAACAGAAACTTCAGAGCAGGAACCACAAAGTAACACAGATAAACAGCCAGTTTGCCTTGGGCCGTTGTTCCCTTTTATACCTTTAGCCCTCATTAAGGGAACCACACCCAACCCTCAGTATAAGAACCACACCCAGCCCAGGTGCTCCTATAATGACTTGTAATACCCCTTAAAGCGATCCCTTCTTTGCATAGCTCTTCGGCTACGCAGATCAATATATTGATCTGCAGAAGAACCCAAGGACGAAAGACTGTCTGAGGGACTGCATGCCAAATCCCCTGGGCTGTCTGCTGAATTCTGCGTCCCAGTGGCCTTGTCCTCCTGGCTGTCTGCCACGTCTTCCTGGCTGTCTGCCACATCTTCCTGGCTGTCAGCCAGGCTTTCACATTCACTTTGTGCCGCGTCTCTCCCATCTATGGGAGCAACGGCTGGCCCAGGCCCAAACACAACATATTGGGCCCACCAAAAGTCAGGAAATGGGCAGTTTCCAGCCTCCAGAGGGCCTCTGGGGTGGAGGCTGTTTCTCCCCTCCCCAGGCTCTAGGGAAGCCTCTGGAGCCTGGTGAGGGTGAAAAACAGGTCTATTGAGCTTGCAGGAAGTGGGAGAGTGAGGGGCTCATGTGTGTATGGACAGGGCAGTGTGTGTGTGGGGGGGTCACACACACAAGCAGAAGGGTGAGGTGCAGGGGGCATTGAAGTATGGAGATAGACATGAGCGTGCTTTTGGCACCTGACGGAAAGAAAGGTTCGCCCTCACTGGCATAATTCATGAATTTAGGAAAGAGCTATTGAATCAAAAATTGCTCTCTTCACTCTGAAACCTATTGAACATGGAAATGTGATTGCTACTAAATAGGATGTCTTCACAATCCACAGCCTGTATGATATCTGAATACCTATTGAGAATAATAGTGGAAAAGTCTTTTGTCTTAGGTTGGGTTTACCTATATCTTAACCCAGAGTTGGTTAAAACATAGTTTCTTACGTAAACCACAATGGTTGAGTTTAAAGAGCACAACAAATTAAAAAAGCCGATTATGGCTTAGAACAGTGGTTTTCTTCACTAGGAACCCTCTTTAAATACCTTTTGTGATATTTTATGAAAATACTTTTTGCTTCCGCGCATGCGTAAGGGAGAAAACGTATGCAATGTATGCAATTTTAGCTATTAAAAACATAGTTTACTACAACGGCTCTGTCATGTGATATGTATTAAAACGTGAACGTGCACTGCTATCCATTTCTTTGCTTTCATTCTAGGTTGTCAATGCATGAAAAATTAAGATAGCGTTTTTGTAAATTGCCTCTAAATACGATGGGAAAAAGTTAATATCAGTCCTTCAGCCTCTTGCATCATTGCCTTATTTCTCCTGTGGCACTCTTCCTTCTTTTTAAATTTAAAAACAGAATCATCCTTTGTGGATTTTTAGTTTTGTTGTTTTTTGGGCAAAAGCTTGGCAAGAATTGACAGTTGCTGTAATGGATAACCTTAATCACAAGGAAAAAAGCAATAAATAACTCTATGAGTATGCTGAAGTAGCAGCTCAGAATGTAGTTTGAAAACAAGCGGAAGAGATGCAGTACTCTATTTCCCAAATGATATTTCTGTTTTCCAAGTTGCAATTCTAGGGTTAAACTTATTCTTTTCTATTCTTTTTTTAGAGACATAGGAAACTAATGGTAGAAAAAGATCGAGTTGGTTTGTTTTTGTTCTGTTTTCCATTTATTTATCTTAATTTTTTATTATATTGATTGATTGTCAGATGATAGATATGTTCTTCAAAAGTCAATCTGACTTGGTCATTTGACCTTGTTGTCAGTCATGTCCTAGTCACTTCCTATCTGGACTACTGCAATGTGTTTTATAGGGGGCTGCCCTTGAAGACCTCCTGGAAAGTTCAGCTGATCCAGAATGTTACAGTACAGATAGTTCTGGGCATTCTGCAGTTTGTTTGTGTGATCCCTTTTAAAATTCTGTGGCATGAGGCCAGGTTATATGAGGACTGTCTCCCTAAGCATTGATTGGATAGGATGTTCTTTCTGCGCCAGCTCAGGAAGATCAAACTGCCCAAGGAGCTGCTGATACAGTTCTACAGAGGAATCATTGAGTCTTTCATCTGCACCTCTACAACTGTCTGGTTTGGTGCTGCAACCCAACAGGACCGACACAGACTTCAGAGGAGAATCAGAACTGCAGAAAAAACAATTGCTGCCAACCTGCCTTCCATTGAGGACCTGTATACTGCACGAGTCAAAAAGAGGGAGGGTAAATATTTACTGACCCTTCACATCCTGGACACAAATTGTTTCAACTCCTACCCTCAAAACGTCGTTATAGAGCACTGCACACCAAGACAACTAGACACAAGAACAGTTTGTTTCTGAACACCATCACTCTACTAAACAAATATTTCCCTCAACACTGTCAGACTTTCTACTAAATCTGAACTTCTGTTCTACTAGTTTTTCCCATCATTCCTATCACCCATTTCCTCCCATGTTGACTGTACGACTGTAACTTGTTGCTTATATCCTAAGATTTTAATTAATATTGCTTCTTCATTGCTTATTTGACCCCTATGACAATCATTAACTGTTGTACCACATGATTCTTGACAAATGTATATTTTATTTTATGTATGCTGAGAGCATATGCACCAAGACAAATTCCTTGTGTGTCCAATCACACTTGGCCAATAAAATACTATTCTATTCTATTCTATTTAGTTCCCTGTTAAATATTGTCATATGGCAGGACTTAGGAAGCAAGACTTTTTTGGAGTGGCACCTATCCACAGGTGGGTTCCTCCCAGTTCTGACCAGTTTGCCCGAACCAGTAGCAAGCTGCTGGTGATGTCATGATAATGTCACAGAACCGGTTCTGTTAGTGTCGGTCCATAGATGCAGCCATCTTTCTTTTCTTTTCTTTTCTTTCTTCCTTTTTTTTAAATTTTGGTTGCCGATTGGTTTCCGGACACAATTCAAAGTGTTGGTAATGACCTATAGAGCCTTACATGACATGGGACCAAATTACTTACGGGACCGCCTCCTGCCACATGAATCCCAGTGACCGGTTAGTTCCACAGAGTTGGCCTCCTACAGGTCCTGTCAACTAGACAATGTCACTGGTGGGACCTAGGGGAAGAGCCTTCTCTGTGGGGGTCCTGGCCCTCTGGAATCAGCTGACCCCGGAGATTCGTACTGGCCCCACTCTCCTTGCCTTTCATAAGAGTCTAAAGACTCACCTATGCTGCCAAGCTTGGGGTCATTAGATTCTCCTCCATGGCCGATGAATGTGAGTTTGATGATTGAATGGTTATGTATGTATTTTAATTGGTTCTTTAGTTTTTAGTTGCAACTTTGAATTTTAATAATTTGGATTTTGATATATATATTGTTTCTTTCATATGTTGTAAGCTGCCCTGAGTCCTCGGAGAGGGTGGCATATAAATCCAATAAATGCAAACTTAAACTTAAATAAATAAATAAATAAATAAATAAATAAATAAGCGAGTAAATAAATAAATAAGCAAGTAAATAAGCAAGCAAGCAAGCAAGCAAGCAAGCAAGCAAGCAAGCAAGCAAGCAAGCAAGCAAGCAAGCAAGCAAGCAAGCAAGCAAGCAAGCAAGCAAACAAACAAACAAACAAACAAACAAATAAATAAATAAAGACTTCCTGAAACACAACTAAAGTAGAAAATGATTATATCTAGAGGGTGGATAATTTTCTTGCAGATTTCATCTCAATGACCTGACCTGGTTTTAATATGTTCAGATAAACCAGTGGTTCTTAAACCTGACTGTAATTAGGGGATAATTTAGGTATACCTGGAGGGTAGAGCAGCAGTAATTGCTTGTTTCTAAATGAAGACCCAGTTTGGGATTGCTATTGCTGAGATGCTTGGATAAAACCATAGAGACTGCATTTTTTTGTGTTGTTGTGGCAAAACTCAGTTGCTAGTCAAGGGAATGGAGATTGCACAAGGAGATTGCGTAACTCAGGTTTATTTGATGCATGCATCAAGTTCAGAAGATATAAAAGCAATGTCTGAACAACGTGGATTGTTTTTCAGGGTTCTTTATACATTTCCAAAGGGGTACAAAAAACACACAATATCAGCCAATCAGATACTAGTTGTCAACGTTTCCTTATACAGAAAGTAAAAAAAGGGCTATACAATGTAGAAGGTGCAGAATGTACAACAAAAAGGAACTTGAGGTTAGTATGTGGGTTCATGCATGAAGCTATGTGCCTTGAGAGCAGGTGTCAGATCTATCTCTGCACCATCAAAGCCATGTCCTTTTCCTGTATCACAGCTATGTTCTACCGGATGCAAGGCATAGATTATAAACACAAAATGTACTTTTGTACTCTAAATGTCAAGCATAACTATATATGTGGGGCATTGGTCAAGGCTTAAGAAATGCAGAATTTGGGCTAGCACTAAATACGAATGTATATCTCAGGCTAGCTTCCTCAGTGTGGAGGTAATGACATTATTTGGGACTAGGAAAAAGAGTAATTGGCCAAACAGATTAAGAACCAGTGAAAGAAGCCTTGATTTTCAGTTACATCAAGGCTGTTTCCACCTACTCTTTCTTTCACACAGAGAGTTCTCATAGAATATAAGCCCAAGGCAAGTTTAAATAGAACACAAGTTTCAATCTTCAGTTAGCGTTTGGGAAATTATGCATGGTTTTAAAAGTTAATTTGAACAATGAGAAGCAGAAAGTCTGAATTAATCTCAGTGTCTTTAGATGAGCAATAAGGATGGAGATAAACCTGAGATTTGTTCACACACATTGCGCTTATTACGATGCTTTATGTCTATGTAAAATAAGCTACGCTAAGAAGAAATGCTTATCTTCATTAGGATTTAATTGAACAAATCTAGTACATGTTTGTAACAGTTCATGATATTCTCATTATGTTTGGGATCAAAGCCCATTGACAGGAATAACAAATTCAGTTGATATATTTCATTTGACATTTGAAATAGGCTAGGGGAAAATACATGTAGTTGCGGGCTATAGATTGTTCCCCATAAATTGTACAAACAGATTTGCATTTTTTTTGCATTGATTAATATAATAATTAAAACTCTTGTGTCTGTTTGTAATCTTCAATTAGGTGAAATGGTGCATCACAAGGCAATGATTATTCAACCAAGGTCTCTCAATGGGCTAACTGACAGAATAGCAACATCATTACTCCCATGGGAATGAAATTTAGAAAAGTTATATCTGCTTCAATGCCACTGTGTTGCCTAAGTCAGCCACAGTCAGATGACCCTCATTACCAAAACTCTATGACAGCTTCCCACAAGGCAATGGGGAAGCTAGCAGGGAAGGTTGCAAATTGTTCAACTTAGCCTCCCCCACTTGCACAACTTCCTCAATCTCTTCATTCGTACAGTGCTGGCCAATCAGGCATCCCACATGCCTTACATGACATGTGGCACTGACCATGCACCCTTCCCAACCCTCCCCATATGCCCTCCCTAACCTGCATGGCACCACTTGTGTAATCCTGCTTCATTGTACACTTCTACACCCTTCCCAATTAATGTGGCACCTCTCTCTCATTCTCCCAAACACACACTATGTGCCACCTGCATTGCACCCCGAGACACCCTCGTCCACCTGGCAGCAGCTACTCATCTGCCTGCTTATATTGGACCTGCAACACTGACTTTATGTCTGCAATCTTCACACTAGCAAAGCAAATGGGGAAGCCAGTAGGAATTCTAGGAAGGAGGAAGGGAGGGAGGAAGGGGAAGGGAGGAAGATTTCCAAAAGAGCAGCTAGCAGAAGTCAGAAGTCACTCCTGTTCCGACTGCGGTTTTCCCCGATCATGGTCATTCTGTTTCACTGTTTAGGTAAAGAAATACAATACCTCTGAAATAATGATCCAGCATGTTGTCTAGTAGTTTAATTTATAAGGCGGTTCAGCATCATTGCAAGTCTAGATGACAATATGGAAACAGTTCAAAAATATAAACAAAGAATAACAGATGTCTGGAAACAATGATGTATTTCCCCCAGCATTAAAAAGGGTCCTGATTCCACTCTAAGTTCAGTTCCTGGGAAACGGCACCCATGGGGAAAATTGGCATGGTGTTGTATTTTTAAGAATACTATGAATTCCTTACGCTATCTAAAAAACCCATTATCATTATTATTATTATTATTATTATTATTATTATTATTATTATTATTATTATTATTATTATTTAGATATATATGCCACCCTTCCCCAAAGACTTGGGGCAGCTCACAAGGTACAAAAGCAACACAGCAACAAATCTAATTAATTAAAAGTTACTACTAAAATCCCATATATAATAAAAACAGTCAACCAATTCATTCCCCTAAGTCTCCAAAGCAAAAGAAATAGAATTCACCTTAACCCACTCTGGGGTGCAAGTGGGGTGCTGACAATGGATTTGTATGCCGCCCCGAGTCTTCGGAGAGGGGCGGCATACAAATCTAATAAATTGAATTGAATTGAATTTTCAATCCATATTTAGGTCACCAAGAGTGAAGGGCTGCAAGAATTTTTACTACCACACTGTGGGCGTGGCTTATTTTGTGGGTGTGTCCTGCCGGCCAGGTGACCAGGCGGGAGTGGCTTGATGATCATTTGACTAGGGGGTGGCTTAAAGGTCATGTGACTGGCTTAAAGTTGGCCAACTTGACGTCACTCATGTCAAAGGTTAGAGTTAGGGTGCCTGTCCTCTCCTTGCCTCAAAAAGATACAATTTCCCTATCTATTTACCATTACTGAACATCCAAAATATACTATTTAATTCTATGTATTTATGCCATACGTGTAAACATACATATCACACACAAATACACAAAAATATACATTATCTACTATATAAACTGTATGTGTATGTACACACACACACACATACACACAGCTCTTATAAAATTATACACATTTAACCTCATTTACCGTGACAGGAAAAACATACCCAGAGCCCAGAAGGGGGGGGGGAGGAATTCTACCGGTACTGCGTACCTGACCATACCCATAGGAGCCCATCACTGGGCAAGTCCCAAACTCATTTTCAGTGTTAAGGATTCAGTTTCAAATACTCCTCCTCTTTGTGCTACCATAGTGCTGGTTCTAACCAGAGGTAATGATGTATGACACAATACTTTAGAAAGAAACAAATATTATCAGTCTTTTCTTACATGGACTGTATTATACCAGAGCAAGAATATTCAAAAGGAGGAAGATCTTGGAGGGATAGCTATCAGACCCCAGCCAAGTAATTGGGTCCTTATTGACTGGCTAAACAGGCAAACAGTCTGGTTTTAATGTTATATTGAGCCGTTACTAGGAGAGTGACCATACCCACAGAGTCCTTTAGTTGAAATCATTGTGGTGCTGAAAAAGTAACTTTATGACAGGTCCTTGCAGGATGACCACAATCACCTGATCAAAATTGGATGCTATGCAACCAGCAGGTGTTTATAACTATCAGTGTCCCATAGTCTCTTAATCACCATTTATCAATGAATCATGAGCCACTCAGAGTTGTTTGTTAAGATGGAAGGCTATAGAAATCAGATAGATAGATAGGTAGGTAGGTAGGTAGATAGAATGATAGATGGATAGAATGATAGGTAGGTAGATAGGTAGGTAGATACATACATAGACGATAGATTCATTCATTCATTCATTCATTCATTCATTCATTCATTCAATCATATATTATACATTTCACAGCTGGCTGCCAACAAGCAGAATCAAAGGAAAAGCCAGCAGTAAATGATGTATTGCTTAGGGACTATAGGTGATTCACTTAATGACCCCAGTGGGAATGGCACTAAGTCTGATGCAGTCCCTTGATGTTTTCCTTAATGACCATAACATGAAGCAACATGTTGGTTTCAATTGTGGTGGTTAAGCAAGGACTATCTGTACCGTGTTTTCCCCAAAATAAGACCCTGTCTTATATTTTTTTGAATCCTGAAATCAGTGCTTGGCCTTATTGCCATGCACTCAAAAGCCCAATTGGGCTTATTATCTTATTTTGGGGAAAACAGGGTATGTATATGTGTTCACACACACACACACACACACACACACACACACACAAACACACCTGAATACTTTTCAGAGTATGATGGATATCGTTCCAGGTTTCTTATGTTAACATTTTTCTTAACTTGGTTGTGTTTCTAATTTGATGTCTCGAGAGATCAAAAGACAGTTGTTTGCACCACTTATCTCTAGATATGACTATGATAGCAAAAATATATTGGGCAGGGTTACACAATGAGGCAAAATTTAGGGATAAATACGAATTGTTCTTCCTAACCAGTGTCATGTCTTCATATCATTGAGACATGCATGTCTGAAAATCAAACTTTGCTGTGTTAAACAATGTAAATGCTAATTAGTGAATTGAAATCTAAATGTTAATTAGCCATTGTCCTATACCCACACAATTGTAATTCAATTATAACTTCATGAAAAATGATGTGCTTCAACTACAGCAGCACATGCATTTATCATCAGCTTGAATCTGCTATTTCTGTCAAGGCTGACACTTGAGAAAGCCATTACTTTTAATTATTGAAACATTTTTGAAAATGCATCAGAGAAGGCAGAGCCTTCAAAATGGTTCTGAACACTCAAGAAGGTAAGCCTGCATGGAATTAATTTGATAATCATATAAATTTGCCATTGCATGAACCAGAGCCCAGATTTGGGAGTTTTAGGCCGGCAAAAAGTCAGTTGAAATTAATAAACTAACCTCCTAAATCCTTGGATAGAAAAGGGAATGACAAATGATTATGTAGCAGAACAAATTGCAAAATATTGTTTAATGGATCCCTCATGAGCTTTGCTGGAACATCAGCTTTCGGATAAAATGGTTTCTCTTAAATCTTGCACTTTCATGAGGCAGGCTGATCCAGCAAGTTAGGGACCTGGATTAATTCATCCCACCTTCATGCTCTAAGAAAAATTCCTAAAGAATTCCAAAACAAAATGAAATTCTGCTCCCCATTTCCCTAATATTTGAAGCAGCAAAGCTTACCCAGAAGAAATGGAGGAAACAATTGCTGCTGAAGCTGGATAGAATTTTCAATATTTATGTACGTTAATCTCAAATAATTTTGAGCCATTTGGTTCCATCCCACAACAATATCGCTATCATTATCAAACATGCAGATGGTTTGAATCAGTGGTGAAATCTAATTTTTTCCCCCTATCGGTTCTGTGAGCACGATTTGGTGGGCATGGTAATGTGACTGCATGGCCATGGCTATGTAGTCATGTGATTGGGGGATTAAAAGACAGAAACTCACTTTAATAATGTCCTGCTGAAGCAGGGGTTTGGATTAGATGATATACAGGTCCCTTCAAGCCCTGGATTGCTGTGCTCTTTCAAGGCATCCTATGAAGCTGCATCAGCCAGGCATGGGGGAATTGAGATACTCTTTCCACCTAGGCCTTTACAATTTTATGCATGGTATGTCTGTATGTATGTTTGGTTTTTATACTAATGGGTTTTTAATTGTTTTTAGTATTGGATTATTATTATATGCTGTCTTATTATTGCTGTTAGTCGCCCCAAGTCTCCGATCCAATAAAAATAAAAAAATAAAATAAATCTATTGCCAGGTTTGTGGTCCTTCCTTCCTCTTTTTTCTCTTTCTTTCTTTCTCCTTCCTTCCTTCCCTGCCTCCCTCCTTCCTTCCCTCTCTCCTTCCTTCTTTCCCTGCCTCCCTCCTTCCTTCCTTCCCTGCCTCTCTCCTTCCTTCCTTCCCTGCCTCTCTCCTTCCTTCCTTCCCTGCCTCTCTCCTTCCTTCCTTCCCTGCCTCTCTCCTTCCTTCCTTCCCTGCCTCTCTCCTTCCTTCCCTGCCTCTCTCCTTCCTTCCCTGCCTCCCTCCTTCCTTCCTTCCCTGCCTCTCTCCTTCCTTCTTTCCCTGCCTCCCTCCTTCCTTCCCTGCCTCTCTCCTTCCTTCCTTCCCTGCCTCTCTCCTTCCTTCCTTCCCTGCCTCTCTCCTTCCTTCCTTCCCTGCCTCTCTCCTTCCTTCCCTGCCTCTCTCCTTCCTTCCCTGCCTCCCTCCTTCCTTCCTTCCCTGCCTCTCTCCTTCCTTCCCTGCCTCTCCTTCCTTCCTTCCTTTCCTGCCTCTCTCCTTCCTTCCTTCCTTCCTTCCTTCCCTGCCTCTCTCCTTCCTTCCTTCCTTCCCTGCCTCTCTCCTTCCTTCCTTCCTTCCCTCTCTCCTTCCTTCCTTCCTTTCCACTCCCCCCACCTCTCTCAGGGAGGTCTCCCTGCACTTATCTAAGAGCAAAAAATGGGCCACATGAGTTGGAAGGGACCTTGTAGGTCATCGTCCACCCCCTTCTCAAGCAAGAGACCCTGTAACATCCCAGACAAATGGCAGTCTAATCTCCGCTTGAAAGTTTCAAGTGTTGGAGTGCTCACAACCACTGCAGGCAAGCAGTTCCACAGGTTGATTGTTCTCACTGTCAGAAAGTTCCTCATTATTTCCAGGTTGAATCTCTCTTTGGTCAGCTTCCATCCGTTGTTCCTTGTCTGGCCTTCTGGTGCTTTATGAAATATGAAAACCACACCCACATCCACACCCAAAGATTTTGCAAAAGAGGAACACTGAGATGGTTAGAATGCATGCGGTTAAATTTCTTCTAACTTAGCATAGAAATGATTTCCATCATTAATTCATGTGCAGAGGGAGATTGGGGAAACCATAACACCCTGGATCTTGTAAATTTTGCATCAGATATGATTTGGAAAAGTTTAAAACCTACTGGGAGTTGTCTAATAGATTATAGATAAAACCAGCTAAGTACTCTCGAAAATCATGCATAGTTTTATTTATGACTACTGCCACAAAAACCAGTGAATCCCTAGGATTGCTATTTTCTCCAGAGAGAAAATATACCTTAATTTTCGAATGAAAAATTACTAGACCATTCATTCGAGATTCTACAGCAAACTTTTATTAAGAAAAAGCTTTCTCAAGAAACGGCTTGCTTTAAGCTAGCATTAGCAGCTCTAGAGCCTCCAAGCTACACTTCTTATTTTTCATCTGCATATTGAATATGTGAACTCAGTGCTGCTTCTCACATTCTGTTCTTTTTGTGTGAAAGAGAGAGTATTGCTGAAGCTCCCAGCACAGGAAGGAACAGAAATTATTCCTGGAATTGTTAATGCAATCAAAACCGATACATATGATATACTGCTGGGCAGAGAATTGCACATGATGGATCAATGCTTGTGGGAGGCATCTCCTCCTGGAAACATTAAAAAGGGAAGGGGAAAAAAAAAGACTTTGTAGATTGTATGAACCCAGCGTAACAACCAGCGATGCAGCTGAATACCTAGGTGATTTGGTCCAGGATGCATACTGATTAATTGATTAAAGTAAAATACATTGAAGAGATACACGATTCTTGCATTGTTTCCCTGTACTGTCCTGGGAGTTACAAATCTGATTAGTTTCAGCCTGGAGCCAGATATATTTATGTAAGGTATTTTTATGATGAGATTCATTCTAATGATTTACTGTTGCTTTATTAGATTTAGGAAGGATTTTCCATTTTCACCTCGCAGTCTCAGTTTCCCCCTCCCTGGCTTCCTTCTGAGGCTTCAAAGATATTTACAGCCAAAAAAGAGGATAAGTAGGTTTAAGGCCTTTTGCTATGGAAGGCAGAGGAGTCATTTTCAGGCAATCCTAGCTAACAAATCATAACTTTCATGAGCTGATGGATTCCTCAGATCAGACCGATGGCCATCAGGACTGAGTTCTGCCACATTTTGCAATACAGAGGATTCATCTCGTGTATCCTCTGTATTGTTAAGAGTTAAGATTCGGGATTGTCTAGGTCAAAAGTGAAATTCCATTTATTTGAACTAAGTGAAATAATATGAATATGGTCACTGTCCAACATTTAATATATATTTTTCGGTGTGACATATTAAATTATGTTGGGTACGTTGGGTGCTTCTGTATAAGCAGTACTGAAACCTGCTGACATACAGACGTTTTGTGAATATCTAACAATTAAAAATGCAGCCCAAGAAGCAACAATGTATCACCAATCAAAATTAATAGCTTTGTTAGAAATATGCAAAGAAGCTAAAGCCTTCCTGTATAAATATTTGATCAGATACTTATAAAACAAGAGTCAGAAGCTATTTTGGTGTTAAGGAAACTATACTTAGCCTTTGAGCAGAATGCCAAGAGAGCAGATAAAAGTTAAGATTCGGGACTGTCTAGGTCAAAAGTGAAATTCCATTTATTTGAACTAAATGAAATAATATGAATATGGTCACTGTCCAACATTTAATATATATTTTTCAGTGTGACATCTTAAATTATGATAGAATATTCATGAATGGAGAGCCAGTGGTAACCAGGTCAGCCAGTGAATAGGCATAGCAACTAAGTCAGCCAATGGGAGTTAAACGCTTCTGAATCTCTGCAGAGAATCAAAACTAAAGCTTAAGCTAAAGCTGGGTGTGGCCAGGTGCAGCCAGGTGTATGGCTCCGGTAAGTCAGCGGCCCTGCACATGCACAACCGGCAAGATACCGGCTATTTTCTACTTGTTTTGCTTCCACGCATGAACAGAAGCAAAGAAATAGGCAAAAATCACCCAAATCTCATGTGTGTGAGTGAGATTTGGGTGATTTTCGATGCTTTTTTGCTTCCGCACAAAAACGCTGAAAATTGCCCCAAATCTCATGCGCGCGAAGATGTGAGAGTGAGATTTTTAGGGGTGGGCAGCAGGCAGAATGTGGTGGAACGCAGTTTCACTGGCAGAAATGAAGATGCATGCACAGCTCCAGCTGATTGGCGGCTGTCACTTCCTGGATTACTGGTCTTGGCTCGGCTCTCCTTTTTTCCCCTGTTGCTGCTGCTGCGTTTGCACTCCTTGCTTTTTTTCCCCTTTCCTCCTTCCTGGCATCGGATGAGCTTCCCTCTCTCCTGCCCGGCTCCCCTCCAGCCTCATGCAGCCACCTCCCACCTGAGGTGCAAGCAGAAGGCATGGGTGGAAGCGGTGCTGGCAGCATTTATGCTTCTGGCAGCACCCGTTCACCTAGCTACCCAGCCTGAGGCGGTGGGAAGGACCTAGGAAGGAGCGCATGGGAAACACAAAGCAAATTGTCACCCTAGCGAGCGACACTGGTAAGGTAAGTAAGTCACTCAAGCCACTCCCACCTGGTCACATGGCCGGCAAGCCACCCCTACCCAGTCACATGACCATTAAGTCACGCCCACAAAATAAGCCATACCTACAGAGTGGCAGTAAAAATAATGGCTGCCCGTTACTGGAGATTTTGGTTGCTGTGCATGCAAGCAGCTGAATCTTGTGCAAGCATGCGTGTGAGCACCAGACATGTGTGTCCATGGAGCACACTTTGAGCGCCAGCAGCTGCAGCCCATCACTGGGCATGGCTCACTTTTCACTCTGCATTCTGTCCACACTCTGCACTCTCCACTCTGAACCCTGCTGAAATGAAACTAACTGTTCTCTGCTGCTCTACTTGAAGAAGAACTCTGCTGATGGTATTGTCAATTCATCTGTCACTATGTTTATAAAGAAGTTTATGGATCCAGCTGAATCAGTCATCTGTGTGTGCTTCTGATTTTGATTTTTTGCAACAAACTTTAATAAATTACAATTTGGAGGCCAAAGCTTGGCATTTGGTGCTGAGGCTTCCAGCTACATTTCTCCTCTAAAATGTATGTCCATCAAAAGACAAAGCCTTTCTCTTATGCTTCTTCAGACGGATGCACACACAGATGACTGATTCAGCTGGATTCATAAACTTCTTTGTGAACATAGTGACAGATCAATTTACAATGCCATTAACAGAGTTCTTATTCAAGCAGAAGGGAGACAGCCCAAAATCCCATTTAGGCATTTGTTTCTTCAAAATCCCCTAAATATTGGTAGGAGATTGTCTTCCCTAGGATACCTGGAAACCTCTGGATGTACCTATCAGCTACAGAGGACCTTCAGGTTTTTTTCCCCCTTCCCAAAACTGCATAATTTAGAGTTTCTAGAGTGATAACCAGAATGATGGCTTTGTAAGGCAATAGCAACTGAAACAAAATCACAATCTCTAGGTTTGGTATGCTGTGCCAGCCAGCTGAGTAATGCTTGCCTGCTTCGGAGCGATGAATTTACAAGAGTCTATAAAGCACTCTGCCAGGACCTGTTGTAAGGTGTTATATGAGAGAAAAATAACAAATTCATCTGCCTCTCAGGAGTGATAAGAGGAAGCAGTCTGCCTTTAAAAGAGAAGCAGTGTGCGGATTCTCTTGAGAAAACAAAGAGAAGTGCTGCATTAAAAAGCAAAGGAAATAATTTTGTATTAAGTTCAGAGAAAAGTTTAGAGAGACTTAGGTTTGTTTGAAATAAGATTATATAATGTTATTGTTGGTTATATGGAAACAAGATTTGAAAAAAGATAATGGAGTTTATACCATGCATATGGGTTCCTCCTTACTTTTCAAGGTCAATATTAACCTTAGAGTAAAATGTTCCCCCAGTAAAATGGCATCTCTACTTACAAACTTAATTTGTTCCATGACCAAGTTCTTAAGTAGAAAAGTTTGTAAGAAGAAGCAATTTTTCCCATAGGAATCAATGTAAAAGCAAATAGTGCATGCAATTGGGGAAACCACAGGGGGGATGGAGGCCCTGTTTCTCCCCAGGAGATTCCTAGAGAGGCCCCACGAAGTTTTCTCCTCACCTTTTCCGGCCCTGTTTCCTCCCATGAAATTCCTAGACAGGCCCCATAGAGGCTTCTCCCTGCCTTTCCAGTTAAAGTTTTGGAGACTCGGGTTTGTAAGTGGAAAATGGTTCTTGAGAAGAACACCCAGTTCTTATCTAGAAAAGTTCATAAGTAGAGGCGTTCTTAGGTAGAGGTACCACTGTACTGTCTAACTACTCATCTTTCATCTCTACACTTATGGTTATAAATCCTGAGAGGTGACAAAATAATTGCTAAAGGTAATTCAGTTGCAGATTTCTAGTTTGAGTCATGTAGTGTCCAAAAGATCAAGAAGGGGAGAGGGAAAAGTTGCATTGCTCTTCATACTATGCTATTGCCAACCAAAACACATTTAGTAAGTCCTCTGTTTTCCTGGTGGTTTTTAAAAAAATATATGCTAATAATGTATCTGAACAAAATCCTGTTCATCAAAGCAGAAGCCAATTTAACAATGTTTATATGGGATTTTCCATTATATATTACTGTGCTTAGTTTGGTGCTCGTGTATCTGTAGCCCTAGTCCAAGAGGATTAACATAATTGTATTATTTATCACTTTTGCCTTCCAAAGAGGTGCAAGGTAGGAAACTATTTATCAGCAGCCTTGATCATTTGGAAGCAAGAAGGGAGTAACTAATATTATTTATCAATTGTTTTGTTATTTTTATCTTAAAATGAATGGTTCTGTTTAAACAGCATGGGTGTGGAATTAATTAATTTTTGGGACTTATGCAATATATCAAATCAGAAACAGAGCATACTGGCTGAATTCATACAGTAGATTTCCCTCCTTCCCAAATCTAAATAGTTTAATGTTAACCAACTTTATATTTTGCCAATGCTGACATGTGGTCGTTGTCAGACTGAACATGTGGGAACACAGCCCCTGTATGTATGATGCTCATTCTAGGATCATTTTATGTTGGATATAGGAAATAGGGAATATAAAGGGGGGTTGGTTTGGTAAAAATTGGAAAACCAATCTTTCTTTCCAAAATTGCTTTTACTAAAATATTCTATGCTGGTGATAGTTTAAATCTTATTGCTTTTTGAAGCACATTTTTTCATTAAGGTTATTTTTTCTTCTTCATTATTCTAAAACTCTAAATCTACTGATAAGTATTATGCCGGCATTATGTTACTTGAACAAAGGTAAGTGAAAGAAGATAACAGGCCAACTTGATCTTGGAAATCTGTCATTTTCAAATACTTTGAATTTGTATTAAATAGTAGATAAACATGTGTAAAACATTGTTATCTACAATTGTAAAATGTTATTAGCTTACCTTGTCCTATGCACCAAAGTACATGCTGTTGAGATATCTGATGGTTTGACTTGATTACAGTCCACATTTTCAGAGATCCTTTCTACAAAATGCACATGGTAGAGGCCCTCTCCCAATACTGTAGTTATTGTTTATTGATTTAAAATATAAATTACCCATGGTGCGTGACAAATAGAGAAGATATGTGATCATGCAGTGACAAAAGGAGGAGACTGAGCTTGCATCTCTAAACATTGGCAATGGATTTCTTCTACTAGGCCAGGGGTAGGCAAAGTTGGCTCTTCTATGACTTGTGGACTTCAACTTAAACTCAACCCTGATAAGACGGAGTGGCTGTGGGTTTTGCCTCCCAAAGACAATTCCATCTGTCCGTCCATTACCCTGGGGGAGGGAATTACTGACCCCCTGAGAGGGGGTCTACAACTTAGGCATCCTCCTCGATCCACAGCTAGAGAACCATCTTTCAGCTGTGGCGAGGGGGGCATTTGCCCAGGTTCGTCTGGTGCACCAATTGCGGCCCTACCTGGATCGGGACTCACTACTCAGTCACTCATGTCCTCATCAACTTAAGGTTCGACTACTGTAATGCTCTCTACATGGGGCTACCTTTGAAGAGTGTTTGGAAATTTCAGATCGTGCAGAATGCAGCTGCGAGAGCAATCATGAGCTTCCCTAGGTATGCCCATGTCACACCAACACTCCGCAGTCTGCATTGGTTGACGATCAGTTTCCGGTCACAATTCAAAGTATTGGTTATGACCTATAAAGCCCTTCATGGCATTGGATCAGAATATCTCTGGGACTGCCTTCTGCCGCACGAATCCCAGCGAACGGTTAGGTCTCACAGAGTTGGCCTTCTCCGGGTCCCGTCGACGAAACAATGTCGTCTGGCAGGGCCCAGGGGAAGAGCCTTCTCTGTGGCGGCCCCGACCCTCTGGAATCAACTCCCCCCGGAGATTAGGATTGTCCCCATCCTCCTTGCCTTTCGCAAACTCCTTAAAAGCCACCTCTGCCATCAGGCATGGGAAAATTGATTCCCCTGGGCCGTTTCCGTTTTATGTATGGTTTGTCTGAGATGTATGACTGTTTTTTATATTAAGGGGTTTTAAATTGTTTTTAACTATTGGATTTGTACTGTTTTCTTGTTGTGAGCAGCTCCGAGTCTTTGGAGAGGAGCAACATACAAATCTAATAAATAAATAAATAAATAATAATAATAATAACTCCCAGAATTCCTGAGCCAATCATGCTAGTTCAGGAGTTGAAGTCCACTTGTCATAGAAGAGCCAACTTTGCCTACCCCTGTACTAGGCTGTATACTTCATGTAACTAGCAGAGCCCATATTTAACACCAGTCTTGCTTGGCAGTAAAGTATTTTAATTCTAAATTCTAAAACTCAGTGAAGCTTAATTTCTATTAATAGCTATGTATGAAGCTTCTCTAAAGGGTTAAAATGTCTTTTTAAGGATAATTAAAAAAACATGTTGCATAATCAAATACCTCTACGCAACAAATATTGCATCTTCCCATCTGTATATTATTGCTGATTTTTCTTGACCAAAGTTGCTGACTGCTTTGGATAATATAAAGCTTTTTGGAACCAGATCTGAAATGACCAATCAATAGAAGGGAACATTAGTAGCTCAGGGTTGAGCTGTGGGATCTTGGGTAGTCTCTGGGCTTGGTTGTTTGCTTGCAGAGCTTTCCCAAGTGTAATTTTAATGTGGGTCCGTTTGCTGGGTAGGAATGGAGCAGTTAAGGCAGGGGTAGGGAACGTTGGCTCTTCTATGACTTGTGGACTTCAACTCCCAGAATTCTCTGAACTAGAATGATTGGCTCAGGAATCCTGGGAGTTGAAGTCCACAAGTCATAGAAGAGCCAACGTTCCCTACCCCTGAGTTAAGGCATTAGACAGTATCCAGAGGAGTCTGTGCGATTGGAGAGGAACAGTATCATTTTGCTTTCTGGTAAACTGACTACTTTGTGAATAGCCATTCCGACTGTGTTGACAGTTTTACATAAGCACATACAGTTTTATTTTGGGAAGTCCAGAATATGCCATTTAAATTTCAACAAGTCCTAGATTTCTTATTGCACTGAGTGATAATGTCTGCAACATCATCACCTTTTCCATTTGCTAGTAATCTAGAGTGAAACTATAACTTGTCCATATTGGTCTTCCCATTAGTTAATCAAAAGGGCATTTGATATGGCATTTTCTGTATGTTAATGACCTTGAGGTCACAGAGAAACACCTTCACCCAATATTGTTCAGCTTGGGACAACATTGACTTGGACAAAAGCTGAGTGCATAGACCCATCCTAGACTACTGCTCATCTGTCTGGAACCCATACCACATCTCAGACATCAACACCCTTGAAAATGTTCAAAGATATTTCACCAGAAGAGCCCTTCACTCCTCCACTCGAAACAGAATATCCTACGAAAATAGACTAACAATTCTGGGCCTAGAAAGCCTAGAACTACGGCACCTAAAACACGATTTGAGTATTGCCCACAAAACCATATGCTGCAATGTCCTACCGGTCAATGACTACTTCAGCTTCAACCGCAATAACACAAGAGCACGCAACAGATTCAAACTCAATACGAACCGCTCCAAACTTGACTGTAAAAAATATGATTTCAACTATCGAGTTATCGAAGTGTGGAACTCATTACCAGACTCAATTGTGTCAACCCCTAACCCCCAACACCTCTCCCTTAGACTCTCCACGATTGACCTCTCCATGTTCCTAAGAAGCCAGTAAGGGGCATACATAAGTGCACTGGTGTGCCTTTTGTCCCCTGTCCAATTGTCTTTCCTTTCTTTCACCTATCGTATATATTCTCTTCCTTTCATATATCCTCTCCTCTAAGTTAACTTTCACCCTCATATATATTACTACGTTTATTTTTCTTCCTATGTATTTGTGTATTGGACAAATGAATAAATAAATAAATAAAATAAATAAATAAATAAAAATTCTGTACTCACTTTTCTTGTTTCAGGTTGGCCGATCAGTGAGTGAATACTTTTCTATGCTTTTTGAAATGACATCAGTTCACACCCACCAATAGATGTGCTGTTCTTTATGTTTGTTCATTTATACATTGGTAGTTTGCAAAGCAGTCCTCTCAAAGGCTTATTTGATAATTTGTTGCAGAAAATATATATTTAAAATGAGTAACTCAAAAGTTTTCTCTTGGCCCGTTCTATATTGTGAAGGTAGCAGTCTAATTAAGAATATTGCACTGCAACATACTTGAAAAGTTGGTCTTGCCACTGTGACATCCCAATCTGATTGGATAATCTGTTAGAGGTGTAATTAAAAACAAGAGCTAAAAATATTTGTTAAAACTGATTTCACCCAATGACACAGAGAGATAATTACTGCTCTTTAATCAGGACAGGATTCTATTTAATTAGAATCAATTTAGCTAATGCTACAGCTATGCCAGCCATTTAAAAAAAACAACCCTAATGTTGGAAACTTGCAACGAAGCCTTGAGGGCTTTGTAACTGGCAGAGGGGCACTCGCCAACTATTTTATGGAATATGCTTCACCCTCTCAGATTTTCTTCATCTTTTAGATAACTCTTATCTCATGTTGATTTTCCAGCCAAATTTGCAACTTGATAGTATGGAAGAGCAAACTTTTTATTTATTTATTTTTTATTTTATTCATTTGTCCAATACACAAATACATAGGAAGAAAAATAGACATGTGATAATATAAAAGAGGGTGAAAGTGAACTTAGAGGAGAGGATATATGAAAGGAAGAGAATATATAAGATAGGTGAAAGAAAGGGAAGACAATTGGACAGGGGACGAAAGGCACACCAGTGCACTTATATACGTCCCTTACTGGCCTCTTAGGAACCTGGAGAGGTCAATCCTGGACAGTCTAAGGGAGAAGTGTTGGAGGTTAGGGGTCGACACAATTGAGTCCGGTAATGAGTTCCACGCTTCGATAACTCGATTGTTGAAATCATATTTTTTACAGTCAAGTTTGGCACGGTTCGTATTAAGTTTGAATCTGTTGCGTGCTCTTGTGTTATTGTGGTTGAAGCTGAAGTAGTCATTGACTGGTAAGACATTGCAGCATATGATCTTGTGGGCTATACTCAAATCGTGTTTTAGGCGCCGTAGTTCTAGGCTTTCTAGGCCCAGGATTGTTAGTCTATTTTCGTACGATATTCTGTTTCAAGGGGAGGAGTGAAGAGCTCTTCTGGTGAAACTGCTAGAGAAGATTGCAGGCAGCTATTCTCCAGGGGTGGGTTCCTCCCATTTTGGACCAGATCACCTGAACCGTTAGAGACATGTTGATGATGTAATTTTGCGTCATGGATCCAGTTTTGTCAGTGCCAGTCTGTGCATGCCGCCATCTTTTTTTGGAATTTTTGGTGATTTTTTCATTGTTTGTATGGCTTCTCCTTGTCTTCTGCTGTGAAAAAAGGCCTCCTGCATGCCCGCGAGTTAATACTGATCTTTATTCCTTCCTACAAAGCAGAGCTGAGCAGCTCCTCAGATGTGTTGTGGCCTTGAAACCACCTTCTGAGCATGCATAGATGTGAAAATCCAGTAAGGGATGCGCACAAAATGTCACTATGTGCACCTGTAGTGAAGGTAAGTGGAACCTACCTCTGCTATCCTCCTTCCTTTATCTCCCATTTCAGCCTTTACCCAACATCAGCAAGCAGAGTTGCCGATAAAGAAGCAAACTTGACACAAGTCTAGCCTGGTCTGGTCTATTTTGGGAGCTCTGCAGCCGCCAGTGACTGGAGAAGCCAAAAGAAACAAAATGTTATTTTCATTCAGAGAAGCTGGACAGTCTGAAGAAAAAAAAAGGATAAAGGCCCAGCAAGGAACAAAAGAGTTTGGAAAGGTGCAAGAATTCTACATGCTGTTCTGTCGAGCTCTCTGGTAGAATCCTCCCAAAAATTCACAGGTACAAATTTCAGACACACACACGTTTGAACATTCAAAGCAATGTTCTTTATAATGAAAATTCACTTAAACCAAGCCCTCTTTTGGTATAGCCAAGAGCACTCGTCTCCAAACAAACTGGTAATTTGTATAAGTCCCTTATCAGTTCTGAGATACTTAGCTTGCAGCTGTGAGGCAATTCATAGTCCTTCTTTCACAAAGTGACACACACTTTGCTCTGGTTTAGTTTCAAAGCAGGGGAAAATCAGCACACAAAAAGTCAAAGTCAGTAAAGCAGTCACGAAACACAACGATCAGATAATCCTCCACAATGGCCAAACCCACAGGCTGCTATTTATAGCAGCCTCACTAATTACCACAGCCCCACCCAACCACAGGTGGCCACATTTTCTTTGATAATAATCTCTCAGTTGTTGTTGCCTATGCATCGCTCTCCTCGTGTGTGGCTGTATCATTAACTCTTGTTCTGAATCCAGGGAGGAGCTAGATAATTGATCTCCTTCTGAGCTGTCTGCCATACTCCCCTCCTCCCTGTCACTCATGTCTTATTGGTCAGAGGAGCCTTCATCAGCAGATTCCACCAGGGGCAAAACAGGCCTGCAGCATGTGGATGTCTCCCCCACATCCACAGTCCTTGGGGCAGGAGCAGGGCCAGAGCTAACCACAACACATGCTGGCCATTAAAGAGCATCAACACAGAAGGAAAATATTAGAATAAATCCCAGAGAGAGAAAATAAGACAGAGCAGTCTCTGTAAGAAGAAAAAAAACCCCTGTAATAGTGTAGTAATAGCAGAGTGCAAGATAAAGGAAGCCCTCACAGACTTTTAAGTTTTACATATCACAGTTGTAAAACAATACTTTGTTTTACAACATAAAAAGTCTCCCCATCTCTTATAGGATGATATTTGGACCCCAATGTTTTTGTGTGTCTCTTTCTCTCTCAAGTCTAGGTCAACCTAATTTGGCATAGGTTAAAACAATCGGTGACAGATGGATACTGAGATGAGATTGGTTGCCTGCTGTCCTATACGGACTAAGATAATAGACTTCATCTTGTAATTTTTATCAGATGTGACAAGTTTTTATACTAATATGGACAATGTGAAAATTTTCATGTGATTTAAAAAATGTATTTAAATGTGGTCTTTGCTTATGTCTCATAAAATAACTGCATCAAGGTAATTATGAGTTAAAAACTATTTATAAAGGCATCAAAGTTGGCATTTATGTGCAGGCAGTAAACCTCTCTCAACTTAGAATCTTGGAATGGAAACTGCAGTTTAATGTTTCCAAATGTAAAATAATGCACTTGGTGAAAAGGAATCCTCAATCTGAGTATTGTATTGGCAGTTCTGTGTTAGCAAAAACTTCAGAAGAAAAGGATTTAGGGCTAGTGATTTCTGACAGTCTCAAAATGGGTGAACAGTGCAGTCAGGCGGTAGGGAAAGCAAGTAGGATGCTTGGCTGCATAGCTAGAGGTATAACAAGCAGGAAGAGGGAGATTATGATCCCGCTATATAGAGTGCTGGTGAGACCACATTTGGAATACTGTGTTCAGTTCTGGAGACCTCACCTACAAAAAGTTATTGACAAAATTGAATGGGTCCAAAGACGGGCTACAAGAATGGTGGAAAGTCTTAAGCATAAAACGTATCAGGAAAGACTTAATGAACTCAATCTGTATAGTCTGGAGGACAGAAGGGAAAGGGGGGACATGATCGAAACATTTAAATATGTTAAAGGGTTAAATAAGGTTCAGGGGGGAAGTGTTTTTAATAGGAAAGTGAACACAAGAACAAGGGGACACAATCTGAAATTAGTTGGGAGAAAGATCAAAAGCAACATGAGAAAATATTATTTTACTGAAAGAGTAGTAGATCCTTGGAACAAACTTCCAGCAGAAGTGGTTGGTAAATCCACAGTAACTGAATTTAAACATGCCTGGGATAAACATATATCCATCCTAAGATAAAATACAGAAAATAGTATAAGGGCAGACTAGATGGACCATGAGGTCTTTTTCTGCCGTCAGCCTTCTGTTTCTATGTTTCTAACTTAATAGGTTAAGCAGAAGTTGCTCACCTCCTACTCGGAAGGTTGAGAGTTCAATCCTAGACAGCAGCACATGTTTCTCTCCTAGATCACAAAGGGAAAATATCTGCTACAAACTCCATGTGGTGTCAGGAAAGGCATCTGGCTAGTAAACACTCAGCTCCATCCAGTCCCCTGACTCTTGAATTAAGGGATTACAGAGTCATAAAAAGGGAGGTTTGTATTATAAATTATTTAGCCACTAAACTTACCTTTCTAACAAACTTTGGTCCAATTATAAAAACACACACACACACATTTTTCGGAGTATAAGATTCACCTTTTTACTCCCAAAAAGAGGCTGACAACTTGAGTCCATCTTATACACCGAATATAGCCCCACCCTTTGGTCTTTGCCTCCCAGCAATTTACCTCCTTGCAGCAAACAGCCCAGAGTCTGATTAGCACAAGCAACTCATTAGCAGCTTCCGACTCATAGTTGATTCTGCACAGACAGGCCACGTGCTAGAACTGAAAGTGAAACTAACTGCAAGGAGGCAAACTACTGGGAGGTGGACCTCTGGCAATGCTGGACTGCTGAATCTGGATGCAAAGAGGTAAGTCAATAATTATAAATGTCTATAAAATGTCCAAATTATTAGACTTATTTTTTAAAGACTGCTTTATTATTGTTCTAGACAACTTTAAAAAATGAAGAAGCCTTTTAAAATAAATGCTTTATCTGAAAAGGACCAGTGCTATTGTATCTTCTTTTAAATAGCACAGAATACTTCCAGAAAGCCACATTAATTTTAAAGATCTGTAAAAGTATAATCTGAAATGTAACAGCGTCCTGCTTTAGTATTAAGATAAGTCAGCTGAGTTAAACCCAGACTTAGTCATGTTTGGATTAGATTTATTTAAGTAATTGGGAGGAGTTAGTGTGACTACATTTAAGAGAACTTTCTGGCATTAATATTGGAGAAATAGTTCAGTTCAGATACCATGGACAGTTCTCTTTGAAATCTCTATATTGCTGTAAACTACTTTATTCTTTAAAGAGTAGTTAAAATATCGTTAATTTATTTATGTGGCTTGAACTCCAGCAATAAAACTACAGTTCATTTGTTTAGATTTCAGAGGAGAAATGATTTCTTTTGGAAGGGCATGTGTGGTATTCAATATTACTTTAAAAACACGGGGATGGAGAATGAGCAAACAGGCAGAAAGATTTTAACTACTATTACTATCAAAACATTTCTATCAAGAGGCATTCAACATGCAGAGAAAGGTTAATTCCATTTAAAACAAGGGTAATTCCTTCCATGAGTCACAAGCAAAGTCAGTTTGTGGCACTTTTAAAGAATGTCAAATGGTTCGTTTAAATATTTTAATCGGAAGAGTGGAGAGCGATTTGAAGATTTCTGCACTTCAGGCTTTAACATTTCCTTGCCTGCGAAGGCAATGAACCAAAGAGAGAGAAACACTGCATTAAAAAAGGGGAGTGGGAAGGTGCTTCATGATGCAAAATCTTAGAAATGTCGGTCATTCTGGACAAGTCCAATGTTTGAAGACCATCTCCCTCCCCCTACATTAAAAAAAAAGTATAGTTGCCTTGAGCCAGGAATTCAATTTAAAAATATTGGGCTTGCATTAAAAAAAAGAAGGAAATACCTAGGAAAGGAATGCTTATTATGTTTTTGCAATAATCTCTCTGCTGGTAATAATTATCCTTGCCCATATGTGCACCCATGCCTTACAATATTTTATCTGCTATTTCAGCCATTTCATTGATATAACAACAACAACAACAACAACAACAACAGAGCGGAAGGGACCTTGGAGGTCTTCTACTCCAACCCCCTGCTTGGGCAGGAACTTCTACAGTACTTCAGACAGATGGTTATCCAACATCATCTTAAAAACTTCCAGTGTTGGAGCATTCACAACTTCTGGAGACAATCTGTTCCACTTTCAATTATTCTAATTGTCAGGAAATTTCTCCTTAGTTCTAAGTTGCTTCTCTCCTGGATTAGTTTCCACCTATTGCTTCTTGTTCTACCCTCAGGTGCTTTGGATAATAGGTTGATACCCTCTTCTTTGTGGCAATCCCTCAGATATTGGACACTGCTATCACGTCTCCCCTGGCCCTTATTTTCATTAAACTACACATACCCCAATATCATTAAACTACACATACCCCCAATATCTGCAACTATTCTTCATATTTTTTTAACCCCCAGTCCCCTAATCATCTTTGTTACTCTTCTCTGCACTTTCTAGAGTCTCAACATCCTTTTTACATCATGGCAACCAAATTTGTATCCCATTCCTTAAAAATGGAACAATACAGCTGAATTATGGTTGCATCCGGGTATTGGAACATGGCATGTTTGATGGCATGAACTCGGAGTGCTGGGAATTAGGCCTGTTTACTATAGCATGGATAAAACTGTAGTTGAGCTGCATCACTATATGATGCAGACTCAGAGTCCTGAAGCTGAAACTATCCCCCAATGTTAAAATCAAGAAATATCTTGTCGTTTCCTCCTCGGCCCTGTCTTCTTTAGAGGCCCTAATGATGAGAAGAGATAGGGGGGGGGAAATCACACTACGTGTGAGTGGATGCCCACGTAACTGGAGGGTGAAAGAAACTAGCAGGGAGCTCCACAATATTTTATTGATTGATTGATTGGTTGGTTGGTTGGATTTGTATGCCGCCCCTCTCCGGAGACTTGGGGCAGCTAACAGCAATAATAAGACAGCATATAACAATAATACAATACTAAAAACAATTAAAACCCATTATAATAAAAAAACAAACATACATACAGACATACCATGCATAAAATTGTAAAGGCCTAGGGGGAAAGGGTATCTCAATTCCCCCATGCCTGGCAGCAGAGGTGGGTTTTAAGTAGCTTACGAAAGGCAAGGAGGGTGGGGGCAATTCTAATCTCTGGGGGGAGTTGGTTCCAGAGGGCTGGGGCCGCCACAGAGAAGGCTCTTCCCCTGGGTCCCGCCAAGCGGCATTGTTTACTTGACGGGACCCGGAGAAGGCCCACTCTGTGGGACCTAACTGGTCGCTGGGATTCATGCAGCAGAAGGCTGTCCCTGAGATAGTCTGGTCCGGTGCCATGAAGGGCTTTATAGGTCATAACCTATAATATGTGTTTCCCTCTGAAAGCCTCTTGGCTGTACGTCCTCAACTCTGGCAAGCCCAAGGGCCGCAAGTGCTGGTTGATAGAATAAAATGCAATAATTAAAATTTAAAAGCTCCAAAGGAGATCAGTGGGTTTTAAAAAAAAAAAAAAAAAAAACAGCATAAGGATGTGGAAAGACTCATTTATAGATCTCGTGAAAAAAGGAGTCCAGTGATTCACTGTATTCCTCCGACTTAAGGAACAAGTAAATAGATCTTGGCAAGGTTTGTTGCTTGAAAGGGAGGGAAGTGTCATCTCCCGAGCCTGAGGATATTCTGAAATGAACGTGTGCTTTAATTTCAAGTACACAACTGGTGTGTGTGTGCGGGGGGAGAGTACACTCATTCCAAGCATCAGGAAGGTGTAGAACATGCTCCCACCAGGACTAAATTTAAAAAGATGTGCTTGGCAGAGAGGAACATATGCCTAGCATATGGACACAGCTGACAGAAGGGCTTCTGCACTCTGTTCACTCTGAACACTCACATCTCAGCTGAACCGAATTTCAAAAATCCACGTCACATCCTTGCCACGAAGCCTGCATTTAGTCATCTGTTGTCAGAACACGGCAACAAGCTAGCTTTGCTGTTGCTGCAGACTGAGAGTGCTTAGGTTCAGAGCCATCCATCTTAAATGCATCTCACAGCAAGCAGAACTTATCTGCTCTTGAAAGACATGCTGTAAGTAAAATGGTAAATCGTCTGATATCCTTTAAACTCTGCTGATGAAAAGAACTACTTGATAAACTCTGCCTAGCATGTGTCATTTGGTTTGGGCTAGATTCTTTCTCCTTCCCTCCTCTCTTTCTTTCTCTCCGCATGTGTGTATACATGTGTGTTTATGCATTAGGAAACTGCTCAGCACTTCTTTGTACTAATATAATGCAGTAGTATTTGCTGCTGCTGAACAAAACTGTTGAGTTCCAATACTGAAGAGGCAGGAGACTGGTTGTGTGACTCCAACTCTTTATTGGTTACCATGAGCAAACATTAGTGCCTGCCTGTCTGTGGCAGGAGGTTTAAATAGGGATTGGCCCTTTTGGAAAGGAGCCAATCAGAACTTCCCTGTTCCACTTCCCAGTTGGACTGGAGTGAAAACTTCCCAGCTTCAGGACATAACATCTCTTCCCCATTAGTTCAGTGTATAATTTAGCATATGTAATCATTGAGATATGTAGGACATTTAACTGCTCTAGTTGACCTGAGCAGTTTTTTTTATTTATTTATTTATTTTGTCCAATACACAATGAGGGTTTTAGTGGGTATATATCTATATACACATAGTGAAATACATGATGAAGGTTATAGAGGAGATACTCATAGTAAAATATATCTAAGAAATAATCGAAAAGAAGATATAGGAATAGAACATATCAATGAAAGAATGGAAGAAGAGATATAGGAATAGAGGAAAGGTATAGGAGATATAGGAGAGCAATAGGACAGGGGACGGAAGGCACTCTAGTGCACTTGTACTCGCCCCTTACTGACCTCTTAGGAATCTGGATAGGTCAACCGTAGATAATCTAAGGGTAAAGTGTTGGGGGTTTGGGGATGACACTATGGAGTCCGGTAATGAGTTCCATGCTTCGACAACTCGGTTACTGAAGTCATATTTTTTACAGTCAAGTTTGGAGCGGTTAATATTAAGTTTAAATCTGTTGTGTGCTCTTTTGTTGTTGTGGTTGAAGCTGAAGTAGTCGCCGACAGGCAGGACGTTGCAGCATATGATCTTGTGGGCAATACTTAGATCTTGTTTAAGGCGTCTTAGTTCTAAACTTTCTAGGCCCAGGATTGAAAGTCTAGTCTCATAGGGTATTCTATTTCGAGTGGAGGAGTGAAGCATTGGCTGAGGCAGGAGAGAATGTGAACCGGTTCCCGGAAATTAGGTATAGTTGTAGGGAAAACATTGTTAGGAGTTGGGCCCACTTCCCCGTCAGCATTTAATGGCCAGCAGCCCTGCAATTGGTCCACATGGCACCACCAATTTCTGCCATCCCCCAGGCCTATTATGTACGATTTTGGGTCTGTTATTTCCAGGACCTTCCCAGGTAGCCTCTCACAGTCTCTCCCTTAGTTGGTTAAGTCTCTTTTGCCGTTATTAATACATCATCAAGTTTATTTAAAACTTGGTCCATTATTCCTTGGAAAATCCCCGGAGCCACTCTAACACCAAATTATAGCCTATTACATTTAAAGTAATAGGCTCATTTATGCCACCAGGCTTGGGGCCATTAGATCCTTGGCCCCTGGTCAATGAATGTGTTGAGAGAATGTTGAGTGAATGGAATGATTGTTTTTTATGCTTTTTGGGGGGGGGTTAGATTCTTAATTAATTAATTGGATTCAAGATTTTGTATACTGTATATTATATGTTGTGAGCCGCCCCGAGTCCTCAGAGAGGGGCAGCATAGAAATCCAATAAATAAATAAATAAATAAATAATTTTTTAAAGCCCCGCGATGGGTAACTATCATTTAAGCCTCTGCAGTCTCATGATCAACAGGAAGTGGGGATAATATCAGTTCTGGAGACCTCACCTACAAAAAGATATTGACAAAATTGAACGGGTCCAAAGATGGGCTACAAGAATGGTGGAAGGTCTTAAGCATAAAACATATCAGGAAAGACTTAATGAACTCAATCTGTATAGTCTGGAGGACAGAAGGAAAAGGGGGGGACATGATCGAAACATTTAAATATGTTAAAGGGTTAAATAAGGTTCAGGAGGGAAGTGTTTTTAATAGGAAAGTGAACACAAGAACAAGGGGACACAATCTGAAGTTAGTTGGGGAAAAGATCAAAAGCAATGTGAGAAAATATTATTTCACTGAAAGAGTAGTATATGCTTGGAACAAACTTCCAGCAGACGTGGTTGGTAAATTCACAGTAACTGAATTTAAACATGCCTGGGATAAACATATATCCATTGTAAGATAAAATACAGAAAATAGTATAAGGGCAGACTAGATGGACCATGAGGTCTTTTTCTGCCGTCAGTCTTCTATGTTTCTGTTTCTATATTTTGGAGTTCCTGCCACTCCCTCCCGCCAACAAGTTTCCTCGTAAATATACTCACTTGTCCATCTTATAACACAAGATGCTTAAAATAAGCAAACATGATTCTTCACAAGACTGCATCCCTTGCACTAGCCTTATGTTCAAAGTTGGCTTGCGATATGACATTTCTCACAGCAAAAAACTTATATACTAAGAAACATTACACACTGCACATACTGTACACACCGACTATTTACTTTATCCAAGTAATAAAAAATCCTGGCAATAATAAATTATACTTCCCTTGGAGAGTTGTTTTGTGAGTCAGTTTTGAATTCCGGTTGCTTAGGAAAAAAAATCTGATATTCTCACCAGTTATGCTAATTCTATAGGAAATACAAGCTTCTGTTCTATGCTGGGATGCATCGCAATTTCCTTTTTCAGTTTCTGCCTTTGGAGATTTAGCTAATTGGAGGTGCCTGTCTTTGTGATATTTAAACACCTGCTGCATCTAGTAATCCAGATAATATTATGCAAAGCAGGGAAGGGGAAAAACAAGAAGTTGCGGATTTAATTACATTTGGTCATAGTTTTTTTTTCTTTTACAATCTGTTTCAAGATCAGCTGATCTTCAGAAACTAAGAGATATCATGGGAAACTATGATATCTCTTGTATGCCGCCCCAAGTCTTCGGAAAGGGGCAGCATACAAATCTAATAAATTATTATTATTATTAATTATTATTACAGAGAAGATGGTGATTTGTTTCCATAGGCAGACAGATCAGGTCACTGATCTTCCCCAGTCTTCTCAAGGTAAGGAAGCTTGGAAATTTCACAAAATACTCATTTTTCCAGAAGACAATTCAGAAATGAGGTTGCTTCTTACTACCTTATGAAGCCTCTCAAGATGTTCAGCTTATCTTTCATTCTGGATAGGTGGGTGTAGAACAAGACACTGGCTTCCCAAAGGAAACCAATTTATTTTTTTAAAAAACTGTTGAGCCTATGAGTCTAGATTTTGCTTTGCAACAAATCAGTGATACCCATGGAAGGCCAAAAAGGTTCAGATTGCAGTTGTGACATGTAACCAAGGCTCCACCACTTTATACATGTGCCTACAAAAGGGGCAGATCTTTGTCATTCTCATCTTCACTCTTGTTTTACCACTCTCCATAGACACCACAGGATTGAGCCTTAAAATAATACCTTTCTCTACAATCTATCAGAAGACAGCAAGTCCAAAGATACAGATTGAGATGCAGCTCTCACAATGTCGAAAGCGCACCACTTGAAACTACTAGTTGGATGTTACCAAAACAAGGGATAACCAGAAATTGCTTCTCCCTCCCCAGAGAGTGTTGTTTCAAGCCCTTTAATACTCTGTGGATGGGAGAAACAAATGTGAGAACTTGAACCTGGATTTTGTCATTCATAGAACATAACACTTGATGTTTATGCTGGAATTCTTTGTTATTTAGCTTTTCTGCAGCTCTGCGGTCTCTGAATGCCAATTTAGCATTGTTGCAAGAAGCTGGATACTGCTCTTTTGATTGCCCAGACACAACACGTACAGCTAAATATGCACAAAAGATTTTCCTCATCTTCTAATACAGATTTAGACAACTTGGCTATGCACAACTCTTCAGCACCCCTTATTTCAGCCCTTCAAGTCTTGATAAAGTGCCATTAACACTTAGTAGCAAAATGGCCATATTGCCACAGTACAATTTAACCCATTTGAGAGGTGGACATCATCCAGAACATCATTTTGCTGGAGAAAGCAAAAACAAGCAGACACAAAATTCAGCTGTCATTCTGCTATTATATCATTGGAGCTTTCCAAAAAAATTGGGAACTTGAAATGGTGTCCCTACCTGTCAAACATTAATATGCCTACTCTACCATTTCAGAATATTTAGTGCAGAAACTCAGCAAGCAGGTGTTGGAAATAATATTCTTCTGGGTTCAGTTACAAGTGGGGGGAAAGATACTGGATTCATGGAGGTTGCTCAGAAAGGTTTAATGGTGGTCAAGAGTACATGGCATGAGCTCCTGTACAGAAAAGGTAGATTGCATGCTTCCAGATGTTGGGTCCAGAGAAAAAAGGTCAGCTGCTAAGAATCTCTGAGTTTTTATAACTTCTGTTGGGCCCCACCTCAGAGCTTCCTGTTCCTGTATAAGAAATGCACTCTGATTGGCTGTCAGATTCCCATGTTGCCATGCAGAAGCAACTTCGTAGGCTGTGTTTTTGAGTTCGAATTTGGCTGACCCTTTTTTGGGTGATGGTGGAATGAAAGGGCTTTGGGCAATCCCTAATATGGCTGTTGTTTGTTATTTAGATTGGTCCAGTTATTAACAAAAGTGAGCTGGGCCATTCCTTGATGGCACATTGACAAAGGTGAGGCTACTAAAAATGAGTCTTTTTCCTTGTTTCTGCATATATTCTATGTAATGTTTTGCCTTTTAAAATATTTTAAAATAAGTCCTAGGATATTTCATTTTTTTTCAAAGAGAGGGGCGGATGCTAGCTTCCTACACAGGAAAATAGGTGATAAAATATAGTTACCACGAGCTTATCATTTTCCCTCAGCAGGCATGACAATTAGCCCTGCAAAGAGAGATTCAACTCCTGAGAGGCGATTCTACTTCAAAAAGTTAACTGTGGTCATGTTTACACTGGGGACTTGACAAAATGTTTCTGGTGATTTAAAGGATGCCTCACTGCAAGCAGTTGGGTAATGCAGTATGATTTAAAAGTACCGTACCTAAAGAAAAATGTGGAAATTATTGGTGCTCGCCAGCCTTGTGGACTTCCTAAATCTAGTGGAGAAAGGGAATGGAGAGAGGTTTAGAGTTTTTCAAGGATGGAAGAAAAAATGGCAAATTTCATATGGAATCTCTCCCCTCTCCCCCCCAAAACCCCCCACCCATTGAACAAAGCTCTGAGCAACTGTGTATTTTTCAGATAGAGTGAACTATTATTTTCACGTATGATGGCTGAGGTGGTGAGAACTATAATTTAATATGCAGAATGCAGTAGGTTTGGAAAAGCTGCTTTAAAGCAATGTGGAAATAATCACTTTATCAGTGATAAATAATCAGAGATAACTTCCAGGCATCTCTGTTAGTCTGCCAGTCGAATACCCCACCTGAAAGTGAGAAGCCATTTCTAATCTGATGAATGAGACAATCCTGCTGCAATTTCCCCAAACTGTGAAAAACCCATTTTTCCCTATGATAATTTTACAAAATCGCTGAGAGGCTCTCTTGCATTTCAGCAGACTGGGGAGATGATCTGTTTCCACTGAAGGGGATTTTCTCCATTTTCTGCCTCTAAGTGTACTTAGCTGAATCATTACATGTTTATGTGAAACCAATCTTTTCTTCCTCCTGCCTATCCCAGGAGATCTAAAGTCTTGTTCAATATGCTTCTAAGGTTTGGGTCTTTGTTTATAACAGAGTTTCTTCCTCTCATCTCTGCACAGAAGAGCCTTCTGTTATGCAGGCTTGAGCATCATATAACCAACTTGGAGATATGTACCATCAGGATGGCTGCAACTCAAAAAAAAAAGGCATCTATATTGTTACTGTTACTGGCACTGTAGCACCCAGACATCCATTTACCTATTGTCAATTAATGATCTATTCACCTTTCATGCAGCAGCAGAAAAACTCAAAGGAGAATTTTCTTGCAACCAGGCGAACAAATGATGACAAAACATGTTTAGAGAATTATGACGAAAATTCATAGCTCAGATCATTGGGAGGTAAAACCTGTTGTCAGTCTCAAAGGATATTTTAGCCATTGGAAATGAAGATGGAGGAAATTTAGATTAACACATAATGTGCTCTGCAATCTCTAAACTCACAAGAATATGGATTATCCATAATTATAGTGCAATGAGTGCTGACATGCCTAGAAAAAAAATGAAAGATATTGCAGATACTCCAGATTTTAAAAATGCATTGCACAGGTAGTCTTTGTTTAGTGATTGTCTTGGAGAGCAACTGTTTGCTGTTACAACAATATTAAAAAATAACTTGTAGCCAATCCTCACATTTATTACTTTTACAGATCATATATGTAGCAATGGAAAGCTGCAATAAGATCATCAGCATAGTCACGGTTTCATTTAGTGACTGTTTTATTTATTTATTTATTTATTTATTTTATTTATTTATTTATTTATTTATTGGATTTGTATGCCGCCCCCCTCCGGAGACTTGGGGCGGCTAACAGCAATAACAAGACAGCATATAATAATAATCATATACTAAAAACAATTAAAAACCCATTAATATAAAAAACCAAACATACAGACAGACATACCATGCATAAAATTGTAAAGGGAATCTCAATTCCCCCATGCCTGGCGGCAGAGGTGGGTTTTAAGTAGCTTACGAAAGGCAAGGAGGGTGGGGGCAATTCTAATCTCTGGGGGGAGTTGGTTCCAGAGGGCCGGGGCCGCCACAGAGAAGGCTCTTCCCCTGAGTCCCGCCAAGCGGCATTGTTTAGTTGACGGGACCCGGAGAAGACCCACTCTGTGGGACCTAACTGGTCACTGGGATTCGTGCAGCAGAAGGTAGTCCCTGAGATAACCTGGTCCGGTGCCATGAAAGGCTTTATGGGTCATAACCAACAGTTTGAATTGTGACCGGAAACTGATCGACAACCAATGTTTTGCTTAATGATTGAGTTGCTGACAATTATGCTCACTGGGGACTGCCTGCAGAGATTTTAGAAACAGAAGACCTTGGGGTCTCAAACTGTTGGTTATAAATTAATATACTTTAAAAACAAAAATTGAAAGAAACATGGCAGTTAAAAATATTGACTTGGCAGAGAATCAGATACAGAACACAAATGGATGTACATGTATCACATATGAAAAACTACTTTCTATCCCAAAATAACTATTAAAAGCACAGAATTATATTTTAAAAATGCAAGGATAAGAGCAAATATCAATTAGTGAAATGACTCAAGCACTATAGGGTGTTCAGTGTCTGAGTACTGATACTTGTAATTTAGGAATATATAGAGGTCTCAATTAAAGGGCAACATAGATAGCTCCATATTAATGCAGCGCAAACAGGCTTCTAAAAGATACCCCGAAAAAGAAGATCAAAAATTAGAAACAAGATTATTTCAAAACCTAGGAGAAATCATTGTTTCAAACAGATAAGAGTTGATGAAATTGTAACATCTTCGGATTAAAATGATCCTATTTTAAAGGCGATCACAATGTAAAATCTGTCTCTTTGTATCAGTGTATTTTGTGGAGTAGATGACCCTTCATTAAATATTTCATCCTACTTTACTCACTAGTAGAATTGAGTCCCTATTTTGCAAGAGCAGGATTTCCATAAACAAAAGAATATAAATTGCTTTCAAAACATGAAAAATACTGTTGTATTTCCATTTTACTGCCAACAATTCTTTGGATAAAAATAAGACAGCAAGAATTGCAGCTGTTCTTAAATGAGCTGCAGTTAAAGGTGAGCAAGGAGGCAGAGAATTTTTGGTGACGTCATCAGATTATTCAGGATGGATCTAAATTAGGGGTAGCAAGTATGCTTTGCACCCCAAGGCAAAAATATCCTAACCATACATACATTGATTAGATCTGAACTAGGAGTGACTGAAAGAGCAAAGGAAATTGGAGTTGAGAAGTATATTATTAATCAGTCCAAGGGTTCCTGTTTCATATAGGAGATTTTAAGGAATCAAATATTAAGCCACTGCTATAACAATATCTTTGGACAAATAGTCCAAATAGTAGTCCTGGTTATCTGTCCTTCGATAATCTGACATTCTGGATTATCCGACATTGCAGCTGCTTGGGGGTGTGGCTGTAGGCATTTCCGTGCCCCCCAGACATGCCCCCAAACATGGCAGCCATGATGGGGAAGCAAACTGGAAGGAGGGAAGGGGCAAGTGAACGAGAGAGTCGAGGAACGAAACGAGCAAGCAAGAGAGAGCCAAGGAGGGAAGCAGGCGAGCGAGCAAGAGAGCCAAAGCGAGTAGTGGGCGAGTGAGCAAGACAGCTGAGGAATGAAGTGAGCGAGCGAGCGAGAGCCAAGGAGTGAAGCGAGTGAGAGAGACGAGGAAGGAAGCAGATGAGCGAGCAAGAGAGCCAAGGAGTGAAGTGAGCAAGAGAGAGAGAGACTCAAGGAGGGAAGCAGGAAACTATGAAGTTTGGCAATCATTTCGTTAATCTTATCAGATCTATATATACTACTCAAACTTCAAAAATATTAATTAATAACGATATGACTCATAAGATAAATATTTGTAAAGGTGTAAGACAAGGGTGTCCCTTAGCCCCATTACTTTTTATATTGGCATTAGAAATTCTATTAAATAACATAAGAGCAAATAACGAAATTAGAGGTCTTAAAATTAAACAGGAACAATTTAAAGTCCAGGCATTTGCAGATGACATGGTTTTCATATTACAAGATCCATTAAAATCAATTATAAACCTGCTTAAAGAAATGGAGAGATTTGGTACTGTGGCTGGATTAAACACAAAACCAAGATAATAACTAAAAATATGTCACAAAACCAGACAGGCAAACTCAAAGAATTATGTAAACTCAAATCCACCAAAAAAATCAAGTATCTAGGATTATGGATTACCACAAATTGTGCCACAATCAAAAAAGATAATTATGACAAACTTACTAATGACATAGATAAAGATTTAAATAAATGGACAAAACTTCCTCTCTCCCTAATGGGAAGAATCACCACGATTAAATCAAGCATTCGCCCACATTATTTGTACTTATTCCAAACTGCTCCAATAAAACTAAACAAAGCCTTCTTTGAATGTCTTCATAAGAAATTCTGTAAATTTATTTGGGCCAAGAAAAAGGCGAGGATAAAAATTAAATGTATGTTCGATCACCGTACAAGAGGGGGATTTGGACTTCCTAATTGGAGTTGTACTATAAAGCCTCAATTCTCAATTCAATTAGGGAATGGGTAACACTTAAAAATAGAAGGCTATTAGCACTAGAAGGCTATGACCTTCTGACGGGGTGGCATGACTTTTTATTAACAGATCTGCATAAAATACCCTCATACTTTAAACAACACTACGTCCGCAAGGCCTTAATTGATGTTTGGCAATTTATCAGGAAGAACTACTACTTATCCACCCCAAAATGGATATCGCCAATCAAAGTTGTTACATATCCAAATCCCCTCCCCGTTAACAAGATAATAACATATGAACAGCTACTTGATATCAATGACGATCTAATATCTAAACAAACCCTTTTAGAGGCAGGGCTTAGTTTTCATTGGTACCAATATATTCAAATACAAAACATTTATACTAAACATAAAACAATTTCGGATTTCAAAAAATAGCACATTAGATAAGATTTTACTTGGTTCAAATAAGAAAATAATATCTAACTTATATAATAACCTATTGCATCAGTACACTATAGAAGAAACAGTTAAAACATCAATGATTGCCTGGGGTCAAAATTTTGGATATAATGTTTATCTAAACAAATGGGAAACAATTTGGATTATAAATTATAAATATACAATTGCATCACCCATAAAATGTTCTACAGGTGGCATCTCCCTCCAGCTAGACTTGCCAAAATCTACCCAAATATATCCCCAAAATGCTGGAAGTGCAATGAAAAAAATGGGACATATTACCACGCTTGTTGGACATGTGAAATTGCAAAAACTTATTGGTTAAAAATTTAAAAAATTATAGACCAAATTACCTCCTTATCTATCCCTCTAAAACCAGAATTATTCCTCTTAGGAATAATCAGAGTAAAATTAGTAAGGACGATTATTATATTATAACTCACATTCTAGCTGCTGCAAGAATTTTATACACCCAATATTGGAAACAAGAAAGAACACCTACTATCTTAAATCTTTTAATTAAAGTTATGGATTATGCAGAAATGTCCAAATTGACCATGGAATTACAAAATTGAGAAGATACAATTTTCTACCAAGTCTGGCACAAGTGGTATAATTGGCTAAAGAAAAGAAAATTTTTACAAATAATTCAAAAGGAAGATAATCCAACAAAGTAACTTATCAATGAACGATAAAATTTAAAATTATACCGTATTCACAAAGGATGTACCCTATATGTAACATTGGAAGATCTCATTCATCTACTCCCAAACAAACCTAGTAGAAATTTTTAAAAACAATAAGAAGAATAATACATCAGTGATATTTTTGAAATTTATGTCGTATTGATATGACACACCAGCCACATTGCTGGTTCATCTCTATTTTCCATCTATGTACCCTCTCTCTCTATATTTTTTCTCTACAATATTTCCTTTTTCTATGTTCTCTCTTTTCTCACCTCCTCTTTTTTCCTCTATTTCTTTTTCCTATTTCCTCAATATTCCTAATATTATGTGATTTCTAGGGTATAGGCATCAAATGTACTGAGTTATAAACAAATTACTGTTGACCTATTACAAACTATCTTTTCTATTTTTGTTTTCTGTAAACTCAATGAAGACATTTTTTAAAAAAGGAGGGAAGCGAGAGAGCGAGAGAGCCGAGGAGGGAAGCGGGAGAGCGAGCAGGAGAACGAAGGAGGGAAGCAGGCGAATGAGCAAGCGAGCTGAGGGAAGCAGGCGAACGAGCAAGAGAGATGAGGAGGGAAGCAGGCGAATGAGCAAGCGAGCTGAGGGAAGCAGGCGAACGAGCAAGAGAGACGAGGAGGGAAGCAAGCGAATGAGCAAGCGAGCTGAGGGAAGCAGGCAAATGAGCAAGAGAGACGAGGAGGGAAACAGGCGAATGAGCAAGCGAGCTGAGGGAAGCAGGCGAATGAGCAAGCGAGCTGAGGGAAGCAGGCAAATGAGCAAGAGAGACGAGGAGGGAAGCAGGCGAATGAGCAAGCGAGCTGAGGGAAGCAGGCAAATGAGCAAGAGAGACGAGGAGGGAAACAGGCGAATGAGCAAGCGAGCTGAGGGAAGCAGGCGAATGAGCAAGCGAGCTGAGGGAAGCAGGCAAATGAGCAAGAGAGACGAGGAGGGAAACAGGCGAATGAGCAAGCGAGCTGAGGGAAGCAGGCGAATGAGCAAGCGAGCTGAGGGAAGCAGGCGAATGAGCAAGAGAGATGAGGAGGGAAGCAGGCGAATGAGCAAGCGAGCTGAGGGAAGCAGGCGAATGAGCAAGAGAGATGAGGAGGGAAGCAGGCGAATGAGCAAGCGAGCTGAGGGAAGCAGGCGAACGAGCAAGCGAGCTGAGGGAAGCAGGCGAACGAGCAAGCGAGCTGAGGGAAGCAGGCGAACGAGCAAGAGAGATGAGGAGGGAAGCAGGCGAACGAGCAAGAGAGACGAGGAGGGAAACAGGCGAATGAGCAAGCGAGCTGAGGGAAGCAGGCGAATGAGCAAGCGAGCTGAGGGAAGCAGGCGAATGAGCAAGAGAGACGAGGAGGGAAACAGGCGAATGAGCAAGCGAGCTGAGGGAAGCAGGCGAATGAGCAAGCGAGCTGAGGGAAGCAGGCGAACGAGCAAGAGAGATGAGGAGGGAAGCAGGCGAATGAGCAAGCGAGCTGAGGGAAGCAGGCGAACGAGCAAGAAAGACGAGGAGGGAAGCAGGCGAATGAGCAAGAGAGCTGAGGGAAGCAGGCGAATGAGCAAGCGAGCTGAGGGAAGCAGGAGAATGACCAAGCGAGCTGAGGGAAGCAGGCGAACGAGCAAGAGAGACGAGGAGGGAAACAGGCGAATGAGCAAGCGAGCTGAGGGAAGCAGGCGAATGAGCAAGCGAGCTGAGGGAAGCAGGCGAATGAGCAAGAGAGACGAGGAGGGAAACAGGCGAATGAGCAAGCGAGCTGAGGGAAGCAGGCGAATGAGCAAGCGAGCTGAGGGAAGCAGGCGAACGAGCAAGAGAGACGAGGAGGGAAGCAGGCGAACGAGCAAGAGGGACGAGGAGGGAAGCAGCCAAATGAGCAAGCGAGCTGAGGGAAGCAGGCGAACAAGCAAGAGAGACGAGGAGGGAAGCAGGCGAATGAGCAAGCGAGCTGAGGGAAGCAGGCGAATGAGCAAGCGAGCTGAGGGAAGCAGGCGAACGAGCAAGAGAGACGAGGAGGGAAGCAGGCGAATGAGCAAGCGAGCTGAGGGAAGCAGGCGAATGAGCAAGAGAGATGAGGAGGGAAGCAGGCGAATGAGCAAGCGAGCTGAGGGAAGCAGGCAAACGAGCAAGAGAGACGAGGAGGGAAACAGGCGAATGAGCAAGCGAGCTGAGGGAAGCAGGCGAATGAGCAAGTGAGCTGAGGGAAGCAGGCGAACGAGCAAGAGAGATAAGGAGGGAAGCAGGCGAATGAGCAAGCGAGCTGAGGGAAGCAGGCAAATGAGCAAGCGAGCTGAGGGAAGCAGGCGAACGAGCAAGCGAGCTGAGGGAAGCAGGCGAATGAGCAAGCGAGCTGAGGGAAGCAGGCGAACGAGCAAGAGAGACGAGGAGGGAAACAGGCGAATGAGCAAGCGAGCTGAGGGGAGCAGGCGAATGAGCAAGCGAGCTGAGGGAAGCAGGCGAATGAGCAAGCGAGCTGAGGGAAGCAGGCGAACGAGCAAGAGAGATGAGGAGGGAAGCAGGCGAATGAGCAAGCGAGCTGAGGGAAGCAGGCGAACGAGCAAGAGAGACGAGGAGGGAAACAGGCGAATGAGCCAGCGAGCTGAGGGAAGCAGGTGAACGAGCAAGCGAGCTGAGGGAAGCAGGTGAACGAGCAAGAGAGATGAGGAGGGAAGCAGGCGAATGAGCAAGCGAGCTGAGGGAAGCAGGCGAATGAGCAAGAGAGACGAGGAGGGAAGCAGGCGAATGAGCAAGCGAGCTGAGGGAAGCAGGCAAACGAGCAAGAGAGACGAGGAGGGAAACAGGCGAATGAGCAAGCGAGCTGAGGGAAGCAGGCGAATGAGCAAGCGAGCTGAGGGAAGCAGGCGAACGAGCAAGAGAGACGAGGAGGGAAGCAGGCGAATGAGCAAGCGAGCTGAGGGAAGCAGGCGAATGAGCAAGCGAGCTGAGGGAAGCAGGCGAATGAGCAAGAGAGACGAGGAGGGAAGCAGGCGAATGAGCAAGCGAGCTGAGGGAAGCAGGCGAACGAGCAAGAGAGACGAGGAGGGAAACAGGCGAATGAGCAAGCGAGCTGAGGGAAGCAGGCGAATGAGCAAGCGAGCTGAGGGAAGCAGGCGAATGAGCAAGAGAGACGAGGAGGGAAACAGGCGAATGAGTAAGCGAGCTGAGGGAAGCAGGCGAATGAGCAAGCGAGCTGAGGGAAGCAGGCGAACGAGCAAGAGAGACGAGGAGGGAAGCAGGCGAACGAGCAAGAGGGACGAGGAGGGAAGCAGCCGAATGAGCAAGCGAGCTGAGGGAAGCAGGCGAACAAGCAAGAGAGACGAGGAGGGAAGCAGGCGAATGAGCAAGCGAGCTGAGGGAAGCAGGCGAATGAGCAAGCGAGCTGAGGGAAGAAGGCGAACGAGCAAGAGAGACGAGGAGGGAAGCAGGCAAATGAGCCAGCGAGCTGAGGGAAGCAGGTGAACGAGCAAGCGAGCTGAGGGAAGCAGGTGAACGAGCAAGAGAGATGAGGAGGGAAGCAGGCGAATGAGCAAGCGAGCTGAGGGAAGCAGGCGAATGAGCAAGAGAGACGAGGAGGGAAGCAGGCGAATGAGCAAGCGAGCTGAGGGAAGCAGGCGAATGAGCAAGCGAGCTGAGGGAAGCAGGCGAACGAGCAAGAGAGACGAGGAGGGAAGCAGGCGAATGAGCAAGCGAGCTGAGGGAAGCAGGCGAATGAGCAAGCGAGCTGAGGGAAGCAGGCGAATGAGCAAGAGAGACGAGGAGGGAAGCAGGCGAATGAGCAAGCGAGCTGAGGGAAGCAGGCGAACGAGCAAGAGAGACGAGGAGGGAAACAGGCGAATGAGCAAGCGAGCTGAGGGAAGCAGGCGAATGAGCAAGAGAGACGAGGAGGGAAGCAGGCGAATGAGCAAGCGAGCTGAGGGAAGCAGGCAAACGAGCAAGAGAGACGAGGAGGGAAACAGGCGAATGAGCAAGCGAGCTGAGGGAAGCAGGCGAATGAGCAAGCGAGCTGAGGGAAGCAGGCGAACGAGCAAGAGAGACGAGGAGGGAAGCAGGCAAATGAGCCAGCGAGCTGAGGGAAGCAGGTGAACGAGCAAGCGAGCTGAGGGAAGCAGGTGAACGAGCAAGAGAGATGAGGAGGGAAGCAGGCGAATGAGCAAGCGAGCTGAGGGAAGCAGGCGAATGAGCAAGAGAGACGAGGAGGGAAGCAGGCGAATGAGCAAGCGAGCTGAGGGAAGCAGGCGAATGAGCAAGCGAGCTGAGGGAAGCAGGCGAACGAGCAAGAGAGACGAGGAGGGAAGCAGGCGAATGAGCAAGCGAGCTGAGGGAAGCAGGCGAATGAGCAAGCGAGCTGAGGGAAGCAGGCAAATGAGCAAGAGAGACGAGGAGGGAAGCAGGCGAATGAGCAAGCGAGCTGAGGGAAGAAGGCGAACGAGCAAGAGAGACGAGGAGGGAAACAGGCGAATGAGCAAGCGAGCTGAGGGAAGCAGGCGAATGAGCAAGCGAGCTGAGGGAAGCAGGCGAACGAGCAAGAGAGACGAAGAGGGAAGCAGGCGAATGAGCAAGCGAGCTGAGGGAAGCAGGCAAATGAGCAAGCGAGCTGAGGGAAGCAGGCGAATGAGCAAGAGAGACGAGGAGGGAAGCAGGCGAATGAGCAAGCGAGCTGAGGGAAGCAGGCGAACGAGCAAGAGAGACGAGGAGGGAAACAGGCGAATGAGCAAGCGAGCTGAGGGAAGCAGGCGAATGAGCAAGCGAGCTGAGGGAAGCAGGCGAATGAGCAAGCGAGCTGAGGGAAGCAGGCGAACGAGCAAGAGAGACGAGGAGGGAAGCAGGCGAATGAGCAAGCGAGCTGAGGGAAGCAGGCGAATGAGCAAGCGAGCTGAGGGAAGCAGGCGAACGAGCAAGAGAGACGAGGAGGGAAGCAGGCGAATGAGCAAGCGAGCTGAGGGAAGCAGGCGAATGAGCAAGCGAGCTGAGGGAAGCAGGCGAATGAGCAAGAGAGACGAGGAGGGAAGCAGGCGAATGAGCAAGCGAGCTGAGGGAAGCAGGCGAACGAGCAAGAGAGACGAGGAGGGAAACAGGCGAATGAGCAAGCGAGCTGAGGGAAGCAGGTGAACGAGCAAGCGAGCTGAGGGAAGCAGGTGAACGAGCAAGAGAGATGAGGAGGGAAGCAGGCGAATGAGCAAGCGAGCTGAGGGAAGCAGGCGAATGAGCAAGAGAGACGAGGAGGGAAGCAGGCGAATGAGCAAGCGAGCTGAGGGAAGCAGGCGAACGAGCAAGAGAAATGAGGAGGGAAACAGGCGAATGAGCAAGCGAGCTGAGGGAAGCAGGCGAATGAGCAAGTGAGCTGAGGGAAGCAGGCGAACGAGCAAGAGAGACGAGTAGGGAAACAGGCGAATGAGCAAGCGAGCTGAGGGAAGCAGGCGAATGAGCAAGCGAGCTGAGGGAAGCAGGCGAATGAGCAAGTGAGCTGAGGGAAGCAGGCGAACGAGCAAGAGAGACGAGTAGGGAAACAGGCGAATGAGCAAGCGAGCTGAGGGAAGCAGGCGAATGAGCAAGCGAGCTGAGGGAAGCAGGCGAACGAGCAAGAGAGACGAGGAGGGAAGCAGGCGAATGAGCAAGCGAGCTGAGGGAAGCAGGCGAACGAGCAAGAGGGACGAGGAGGGAAGCATGCGAATGAGCAAGCGAGCTGAGGGAAGCAGGCAAACGAGCAAGAGAGACGAGGAGGGAAGCAAGCGAATGAGCAAGCGAGCTGAGGGAAGCAGGCGAACGAGCAAGAGACGAGGAGGGAAGCAGGCAAATGAGCAAGCGAGCTGAGGGAAGTAGGCGTACGAGCAAGACAGACGAGGAGGGAAGTGGGCAAGCGAGTGAGAGAACCAAGGAGAGAAGCGGGCAAGCAAGCTGAGGAGCAAAGCGGGTGAGTGAGCGAGAGCCGAGGAGCGAAGCAGGTGAGCGAGCAAGAGAGCTGAGGGAAGCAGGCGAATGAGCAAGAGAGATGAGGAGGGAAGCAGGCGAATGAGCAAGCGAGCTGAGGGAAGCAGGCGAACGAGCAAGCGAGCTGAGGGAAGCAGGCGAACGAGCAAGAGAGATGAGGAGGGAAGCAGGCGAATGAGCAAGAGAGACGAGGAGGGAAACAGGCGAATGAGCAAGCGAGCTGAGGGAAGCAGGCGAATGAGCAAGCGAGCTGAGGGAAGCAGGCGAATGAGCAAGAGAGACGAGGAGGGAAACAAGTGAATGAGCAAGCGAGCTGAGGGAAGCAGGCGAATGAGCAAGCGAGCTGAGGGAAGCAGGCGAACGAGCAAGAGAGATGAGGAGGGAAGCAGGCGAATGAGCAAGCGAGCTGAGGGAAGCAGGCGAACGAGCAAGAAAGACGAGGAGGGAAGCAGGCAAATGAGCAAGAGAGCTGAGGGAAGCAGGCGAATGAGCAAGCGAGCTGAGGGAAGCAGGCGAATGAGCAAGCGAGCTGAGGGAAGCAGGAGAATGACCAAGCGAGCTGAGGGAAGCAGGCGAACGAGCAAGAGAGACGAGGAGGGAAACAGGCGAATGAGCAAGCGAGCTGAGGGAAGCAGGCGAATGAGCAAGCGAGCTGAGGGAAGCAGGCGAATGAGCAAGAGAGACGAGGAGGGAAAAAGGCGAATGAGCAAGCGAGCTGAGGGAAGCAGGCGAATGAGCAAGCGAGCTGAGGGAAGCAGGCGAACGAGCAAGAGAGACGAGGAGGGAAGCAGGCGAACGAGCAAGAGGGACGAGGAGGGAAGCAGCCGAATGAGCAAGCGAGCTGAGGGAAGCAGGCGAACAAGCAAGAGAGACGAGGAGGGAAGCAGGCGAATGAGCAAGCAAGCTGAGGGAAGCAGGCGAATGAGCAAGCGAGCTGAGGGAAGCAGGCGAACGAGCAAGAGAGACGAGGAGGGAAGCAGGCGAATGAGCAAGCGAGCTGAGGGAAGCAGGCGAATGAGCAAGAGAGATAAGGAGGGAAGCAGGCGAATGAGCAAGCGAGCTGAGGGAAGCAGGCAAACGAGCAAGAGAGACGAGGAGGGAAACAGGCGAATGAGCAAGCGAGCTGAGCGAAGCAGGCGAATGAGCAAGTGAGCTGAGGGAAGCAGGCGAACGAGCAAGAGAGATGAGGAGGGAAGCAGGCGAATGAGCAAGCGAGCTGAGGGAAGCAGGCGAATGAGCAAGCGAGCTGAGGGAAGCAGGCGAACGAGCAAGCGAGCTGAGGGAAGCAGGCGAATGAGCAAGCGAGCTGAGGGAAGCAGGCGAACGAGCAAGAGAGACGAGGAGGGAAACAGGCGAATGAGCAAGCGAGCTGAGGGGAGCAGGCGAATGAGCAAGCGAGCTGAGGGAAGCAGGCGAATGAGCAAGCGAGCTGAGGGAAGCAGGCGAACGAGCAAGAGAGATGAGGAGGGAAGCAGGCGAATGAGCAAGCGAGCTGAGGGAAGCAGGCGAACGAGCAAGAGAGACGAGGAGGGAAACAGGCGAATGAGCCAGCGAGCTGAGGGAAGCAGGTGAACGAGCAAGCGAGCTGAGGGAAGCAGGTGAACGAGCAAGAGAGATGAGGAGGGAAGCAGGCGAATGAGCAAGCGAGCTGAGGGAAGCAGGCAAACGAGCAAGAGAGACGAGAAGGGAAGCAGGCGAATGAGCAAGCGAGCTGAGGGAAGCAGGCGAATGAGGAAGCGAGCTGAGGGAAGCAGGCGAATGAGCAAGAGAGACGAGGAGGGAAGCAGGCGAATGAGCAAGCGAGCTGAGGGAAGCAGGCGAACGAGCAAGAGAGACGAGGAGGGAAACAGGCGAATGAGCAAGCGAGCTGAGGGAAGCAGGCGAATGAGCAAGCGAGCTGAGGGAAGCAGGCGAATGAGCAAGAGAGACGAGGAGGGAAGCAGGCGAATGAGCAAGCGAGCTGAGGGAAGCAGGCGAACGAGCAAGAGAGACGAGGAGGGAAACAGGCGAATGAGCAAGCGAGCTGAGGGAAGCAGGCGAATGAGCAAACGAGCTGAGGGAAGCAGGCGAATGAGCAAGAGAGACGAGGAGGGAAACAGGCGAATGAGCAAGCGAGCTGAGGGAAGCAGGCGAATGAGCAAGCGAGCTGAGGGAAGCAGGCGAACGAGCAAGAGAGACGAGGAGGGAAGCAGGCGAACGAGCAAGAGGGACGAGGAGGGAAGCAGCCGAATGAGCAAGCGAGCTGAGGGAAGCAGGCGAACAAGCAAGAGAGACGAGGAGGGAAGCAGGCGAATGAGCAAGCGAGCTGAGGGAAGCAGGCGAATGAGCAAGCGAGCTGAGGGAAGCAGGCGAACGAGCAAGAGAGACGAGGAGGGAAGCAGGCAAATGAGCCAGCGAGCTGAGGGAAGCAGGTGAACGAGCAAGCGAGCTGAGGGAAGCAGGTGAACGAGCAAGAGAGATGAGGAGGGAAGCAGGCGAATGAGCAAGCGAGCTGAGGGAAGCAGGCGAATGAGCAAGAGAGACGAGGAGGGAAGCAGGCGAATGAGCAAGCGAGCTGAGGGAAGCAGGCAAACGAGCAAGAGAGACGAGGAGGGAAAGGCAAATGAGCAAGCGAGCTGAGGGAAGCAGGCGAATGAGCAAGCGAGCTGAGGGAAGCAGGCGAACGACCAAGAGAGACGAGGAGGGAAGCAGGCGAATGAGCAAGCGAGCTGAGGGAAGCAGGCGAATGAGCAAGCGAGCTGAGGGAAGCAGGCGAATGAGCAAGAGAGACGAGGAGGGAAGCAGGCGAATGAGCAAGCGAGCTGATGGAAGCAGGCGAACGAGCAAGAGAGACGAGGAGGGAAACAGGCGAATGAGCAAGCGAGCTGAGGGAAGCAGGCGAATGAGCAAGCGAGCTGAGGGAAGCAGGCGAACGAGCAAGAGAGACGAGGAGGGAAGCAGGCGAATGAGCAAGCGAGCTGAGGGAAGCAGGCAAATGAGCAAGCGAGCTGAGGGAAGCAGGCGAATGAGCAAGAGAGACGAGGAGGGAAGCAGACGAATGAGCAAGCGAGCTGAGGGAAGCAGGCGAACGAGCAAGAGAGACGAGGAGGGAAACAGGCGAATGAGCAAGCGAGCTGAGGGAAGCAGGTGAATGAGCAAGCGAGCTGAGGGAAGCAGGTGAATGAGCAAGCGAGCTGAGGGAAGCAGGCGAATGAGCAAGAGAGACGAGGAGGGAAGCAGGCGAATGAGCAAGCGAGCTGAGGGAAGCAGGCGAATGAGCAAGCGAGCTGAGGGAAGCAGGCGAACGAGCAAGAGAGACGAGGAGGGAAGCAGGCGAATGAGCAAGCGAGCTGAGGGAAGCAGGCGAATGAGCAAGCGAGCTGAGGGAAGCAGGCGAATGAGCAAGAGAGACGAGGAGGGAAGCAGGCGAATGAGCAAGCGAGCTGAGGGAACCAGGCGAATGAGCAAGCGAGCTGAGGGAAGCAGGCGAATGAGTAAGAGAGACGAGGAGGGAAACAGGCGAATGAGCAAGCGAGCTGAGGGAAGCAGGCGAATGAGCAAGCGAGCTGAGGGAAGCAGGCGAACGAGCAAGAGAGACGAGGAGGGAAGCAGGCGAACGAGCAAGAGGGACGAGGAGGGAAGCAGCCGAATGAGCAAGCGAGCTGAGGGAAGCAGGCGAACAAGCAAGAGAGACGAGGAGGGAAGCAGGCGAATGAGCAAGCGAGCTGAGGGAAGCAGGCGAATGAGCAAGCGAGCTGAGGGAAGCAGGCGAACGAGCAAGAGAGACGAGGAGGGAAGCAGGCAAATGAGCCAGCGAGCTGAGGGAAGCAGGTGAACGAGCAAGCGAGCTGAGGGAAGCAGGTGAACGAGCAAGAGAGATGAGGAGGGAAGCAGGCGAATGAGCAAGCGAGCTGAGGGAAGCAGGCGAATGAGCAAGAGAGACGAGGAGGGAAGCAGGCGAATGAGCAAGCGAGCTGAGGGAAGCAGGCAAACGAGCAAGAGAGACGAGGAGGGAAGCAGGCGAATGAGCAAGCGAGCTGAGGGAAGCAGGCGAATGAGCAAGCGAGCTGAGGGAAGCAGGCGAATGAGCAAGAGAGACGAGGAGGGAAGCAGGCGAATGAGCAAGCGAGCTGAGGGAAGCAGGCGAACGAGCAAGAGAGACGAGGAGGGAAACAGGCGAATGAGCAAGCGAGCTGAGGGAAGCAGGCGAATGAGCAAGCGAGCTGAGGGAAGCAGGCGAATGAGCAAGAGAGACGAGGAGGGAAGCAGGCAAATGAGCAAGCGAGCTGAGGGAAGCAGGCGAACGAGCAAGAGAGACGAGGAGGGAAACAGGCGAATGAGCAAGCGAGCTGAGGGAAGCAGGCGAATGAGCAAGCGAGCTGAGGGAAGCAGGCGAATGAGCAAGAGAGACGAGGAGGGAAACAGGCGAATGAGCAAGCGAGCTGAGGGAAGCAGGCGAATGAGCAAGCGAGCTGAGGGAAGCAGGCGAACGAGCAAGAGAGACGAGGAGGGAAGCAGGCGAACGAGCAAGAGGGACGAGGAGGGAAGCAGCCGAATGAGCAAGCGAGCTGAGGGAAGCAGGCGAACAAGCAAGAGAGACGAGGAGGGAAGCAGGCGAATGAGCAAGCGAGCTGAGGGAAGCAGGCGAATGAGCAAGCGAGCTGAGGGAAGCAGGCGAACGAGCAAGAGAGACGAGGAGGGAAGCAGGCAAATGAGCCAGCGAGCTGAGGGAAGCAGGTGAACGAGCAAGCGAGCTGAGGGAAGCAGGTGAACGAGCAAGAGAGATGAGGAGGGAAGCAGGCGAATGAGCAAGCGAGCTGAGGGAAGCAGGCGAATGAGCAAGAGAGACGAGGAGGGAAGCAGGCGAATGAGCAAGCGAGCTGAGGGAAGCAGGCAAACGAGCAAGAGAGACGAGGAGGGAAAGGCAAATGAGCAAGCGAGCTGAGGGAAGCAGGCGAATGAGCAAGCGAGCTGAGGGAAGCAGGCGAACGAGCAAGAGAGACGAGGAGGGAAGCAGGCGAATGAGCAAGCGAGCTGAGGGAAGCAGGCGAATGAGCAAGCGAGCTGAGGGAAGCAGGCGAATGAGCAAGCGAGCTGAGGGAAGCAGGCGAATGAGCAAGAGAGACGAGGAGGGAAGCAGGCGAATGAGCAAGCGAGCTGAGGGAAGCAGGCGAACGAGCAAGAGAGACGAGGAGGGAAACAGGCGAATGAGCAAGCGAGCTGAGGGAAGCAGGCGAATGAGCAAGCGAGCTGAGGGAAGCAGGCGAACGAGCAAGAGAGACGAGGAGGGAAGCAGGCGAATGAGCAAGCGAGCTGAGGGAAGCAGGCAAATGAGCAAGCGAGCTGAGGGAAGCAGGCGAACGAGCAAGAGAGACGAGTAGGGAAACAGGCGAATGAGCAAGCGAGCTGAGGGAAGCAGGCGAATGAGCAAGCGAGCTGAGGAGGGAAGCAAGCGAATGAGCAAGCGAGCTGAGGGAAGCAGGCGAACGAGCAAGAGACGAGGAGGGAAGCAGGCAAATGAGCAAGCGAGCTGAGGGAAGCAGGCGAACGAGCAAGAGGGACGAGGAGGGAAGCATGCGAATGAGCAAGCGAGCTGAGGGAAGCAGGCAAACGAGCAAGAGAGACGAGGAGGGAAGCAAGCGAATGAGCAAGCGAGCTGAGGGAAGCAGGCGAACGAGCAAGAGACGAGGAGGGAAGCAGGCAAATGAGCAAGCGAGCTGAGGGAAGTAGGCGTACGAGCAAGAGAGACGAGGAGGGAAGTGGGCAAGCGAGTGAGAGAACCAAGGAGAGAAGCGGGCAAGCAAGCTGAGGAGCAAAGCGGGTGAGTGAGCGAGAGCCGAGGAGCGAAGCAGGTGAGCGAGCAAGAGAGCTGAGGAGAAAAGCAGGCAGGCAAGCCACATACAGTAGAGTCTAGATTATCCGGCATTTTAGCCTATTTGACTATCAGCCCACTCATTTATGTTGAATATCCGAGACTCTACTGTATAGTGTCACCAGCTTGGAATACAGATGACTGGATGTTAGAATTGTCTCTCAAAGAACAGTAGCATAGGATAACATAGGAGTCCACGGAGAGGGGCGGCATACAATTCCAATAAATAAATAATAAATAAATTTCTCAGTTTAAATTCTGTAGGAAAAGTGGCTAAGGTTTTTTTTTCAGAGGTATAGATCAAAGGATAGGCGTGGATAAAGCTTGAGTATTATAGTTCAAGGAAAGGCCCCAAGACTGACAGTATTAGCAATAGATACAAGTAGTCCACTACTTACGACCGTTCACTTAGTGACTATTCAAAATTACAACAGCATTGACAAAAGTGACTCAGTTTCTTTCAGTTACTTTTGTAGCATCCTCATTGTCATGTGATCAAAATTCAGATGCTTGGCAACTGGTTCATATTTATGAGCGTTGTTCTGTCCCAAGGTCATGTGAGTACCTTTTATGATCATCTGACAAAGTTAATGGAGAAACCAGATTCACTTACCAACTGGATACCAACTGCAATGACTCAATTAACAACTTTGGCAAGTAAAGTCATAAAATGGGGTAAAACGCACTTAACAGATGTCTCACTTAACAACAGAAATTTATTTCAAAGACTGAAAATAAGATAAAATATGACAACCAGCCAAAACTGAAAGATAGAGATACTTCCTCCTCCTTGTAACCCTTGTCCACTAAAGTGTTCCAGTAGTGAAATTTAGGGAATGAAAATAAATGTTCACCCACCAGATATTTTTGTACCAATAAACAGTAACATTAAATTCTATTTTACAATGAATTTACAGTATATACAGTGGTACCTCTACTTGTGAACTTAATACATTCCGTGACCAAGTTCTTAAGTAGAAAGGTTTGTAAGAAGCAAATAATGTGTGCAATTGGGGAAACCACAGGGAGGGTGGAGGCTCTGTTTCCTCCCAGGAGATTCCTAGAGAGGTCCCACGGAGCCTTCTCCCCGCCTTTTCCGGCGCTGTTTCTTCCCAGGAGATTCCTAGAGAGGCCCCACAGAGGCTTCTCCCTGCCTTTTCTGCCTGTTTCCTCCCAGGAGATTCCTAGAGAGGCCCCACAGAGGCTTCTCCCCACCTTTTCCGGCCCTGTTTCCTCCCAGGAGATTCGTAGAGAGGCCTCACGGAGGTTTCTCCCTGTCTTTTCCGGTTACAGTTTCGGATGCTCGGGTTTGTAAGTGGAAAATGGTTCTTGAGAAGAGGTAAAAAAATCTTGAACACCCGGTGCTTATCTAAGTAGAGCGTTTGTAGGTAGAGGTACCACTGTACTTCCAATAATCAGATGATGCAAGTAGTAAATTATTTTTGATATTTCAATATTCTAAAAATTTGCATTTTTAAAATCTTCATGAAACCAAATTATTTTGTCTTCTCCTGCTTGTACTACTGGAAAAAGTCATATTTCAACCAATTCTGTATTTGTGTGCATTTTCATTTTTACTAGAGTGGATGCCTGATATAGTCCCCGCTTTCCAACTATTTTTTATTCAGCCCAGCCTGGGGGAAAGCTGCTAGATGCAGGATTGGCAGCATGATGCTCTCACTAGGTTTGCTGCTATATATAACAAACCCCACATGCTAGACTGATCTAGCACCAAGGAGAAAAGAAGGCATTTCAGGCTTCTCAATCTATGTGCCAATCCATGTGCTAATAGTTCAAAAATTAGTCTTTACTTGCAAATCATCACTCTGAAAGGTTCTTTTGTAAATGAATATATACTTACAAATACATGGGCGGATGGATCAGGAGCTAGGAATTTTTGCAGCTTCTCTGTGAAAGAAAGGGAGGCAATTTGTTCATGAAAATCCTCGAAGAATAGGCAATAAACTCAGCGACTGTTAAGTCTGAAATAAGAACATGAACATTAATTGATGAGCATCCATCAGCCACTGATGGGTTTAAATTAACCAGCGACTGGCTGAAAATGCCCTCTGCAAGATTCAGAAGCCAAATACAACACCAAAGGCATTTTTTAAAAATATGAAGATGAACTCAAAATCATGGTGTCTGTGTACTATCTCCTGTCGGGATGGGACATAAGCAGTGAGAGGTGCAATTTCCCACCTCTGCCATCAGGCATGGGGGAACTGAGACATCCTCCCCAGGCCTATATAGTTTATGTATAGTATGCTGTGTGCATGTTTTTTAAATTATGGGTTTTTAATTTTTTAATATTAGATTTGTATTGTACTGTACATTTATTACTGCTGTGAGCCACCCCGAGTCTACGGAGAGGGACAGCATACAAATTTAATTAATTAATTAATTAATAATAATTATTATTATTTCAAACTTACATAAATGAGAAATCCTGAAATGAAAAAACCTTGGTCTGGCAAATGGGAAAACATAATTGTGATTTTCAAAAGCTTATGCACAATAGGTTTAAGAGCAACAGAATGCAAACACAAAGATACACAGACACACACACACATACAAATCTTTTCACCAGGGGAAAAATGTATACAGTTTTTCCCCTAATCACCAATTTTCAAAGGTTTGATTTTCCAACTTTTCACCATTGTTTCATCCTTTTAAAAAGCTCTCTAAACATTGGAATTTTTCAACTTCTGTCAGGTTTGATCATCATGGTTTCAGAACAGAGCCATTCTTATCTGAAAATATTGATTGAAAAAAAATCTGTGTAATATAGTAGAAATAATCAACTGACGACGAGAAGCTGTTCGACGGTATCTGTACAACTCATTGACATAATTTAAGAAAAGTGTCATTGTTAACCAAAGCTGCACCCAGGTCAAACTCTTACAGCACATACTTATGCTTTTTTATAAGTAATACTTGACTTTTGTCCAGTTATTTAATAACTAGTTATAACAGCCTCAGAAGGCAGCATAATAAAATGTCCTGTCCCTTCTGTATGAATGAATTTTGGATGTTTGACAACCAGCTGATATTTATGACTGTCCCACAAATATTTGACTATGATTTGCTATGGGGGGTTTTTTTGTCCAGTTTCCAGCATTTTTTTGCTAGCTTCTGGCAAATCTCCCCCCCCCCAAATTATTCAGAAATATGGATTCAGATTTACAATCATGTAATTTGTTTAATAACCAACCATAAAATTGTCTCAAAATTGAGTTCCTCGTCCTATGACCAAAATTACAACCAAAATTCTAGTCTTAATTGCAGTTGTAAACCAAGGATTACCTGTATGCAGAAGTAAAACCACCATGTTTGATCAGGATTAACAGAATTACATAGAATGTCCTATCAGATAAATGAATATGAGGCTGCACAGAATAGGAACAGGCTGAAAATTCCTTCCCCTTCTCCTTTACTTCCTCTGTCCTTTCTATTCAAGAATTATAGAGAGCAAATAAATTAAAAACAGTGGAGATAGCCAGTGCAAATGAACATTTTAATTTTCTCTACTCTTTTAATTTGATATAAAGCACTACTCTGATAATTGCATAAAATAATAAGGGCAGTATTTCTTTTGATACATCTAAAAAGGTATTCTAAGATCTAATTAATTTTAGGAAGCACTTATAATTTAAACTATCAAACTAATTTGCTAGAAAAACAAGAGATTCAATTAAAAACAAGCATTAATAGTACATTTGGAGGCCTTATTTCATTTTTTAAAATTTAGTTTGCTCTTTCTCCATCTCATCATGCTAACAATTACATAACATAAACCATTATTTATTAGATATGTGGGTTGAATAGAGATTTTACAGAGTTCAGAAAATTCTTAAACATTAATTGCTCTTATCATTTTCTAAACACAGGCATCTTTGCCTACATAAATTATTTTTCTTAATCGCCAGGTAGACTATTTTTTTTCTGCATATCTACTACCAGTAGTTTTGCTACATAAATTGGTGATTATATTTTATTACAGGAAAACATTTTATTGAAATGTAAATCGTGACCTTTCATAATAAAGTATCTGGAGTATATTTAAAATTTTACAAAAAAAATTCCCACATAGCTTATATTACATTTGCATACCTATTCAAGTGCAATGCTGTGCATCTACATATTGAGTAGTTTAACTATTCACTTTGCTGCAAAGTACCTTAACAATGTTCTCATATGCATTTAATTTTGTGCTATAGCAGGAACTATTTGACCACTAGGTTGTAAGTTCACCTTTCAGAACAATTTTTGTAAATTCACATACAATATACATACATGAGTACAGAATATACAGCAAATTGCCAGAATATGATTTTTTTTAAAAAACAACTTTAACTGCTGATACTTTAACAAAATCATTATTTTACAATGAACAATTATTTTGCAATAAAAAGCTAGTTTGGTAGGGGTGTCAAACTGGCGGCCTGTGGGACGGATGTGTCATAAGCAGGCCATGCCCATCCCAGCTCCACGAAGGGGGGAAAACATATGTCACGTGACGGCAACATGACACAGCAAGTTTTGACACCCAAGGACTAGGGGTTAAAGCACCAAGCTAGAAAGTAGATGAGTTCATGTCATTCTTTAGCCATGAAAATCACCCCAACTCATCTCACAAGATAGTTGTTTGTAGGCAAAATAGGAAGTGGGAGGTGTGTTGGATATGTACATCACTTTGAGTATTTAAAACCCCCCACAAAGATATAATATAATTAAATACCAATGTAAGTTAAAGGGAACCCAGGCAAAAGAGCATGTGTATGTATTATTGTTAGCAACTGTATGCACTCTATAGCACAGGTGTCTCAAACTCAATTTACCCAGGGGCCGCTGGGTGAGGCTGGGCTGCATCAGGTTTTCCACAAGGAAAGCGCTTACAAAAACATTCCAATGTTATCAAATGTCTTTATTTAACAAATTCATAAGAAAAATTGTGCCGCTGTGACCAGTGTTCCCTCTAATTTTTTGGGGGGGTGGGCGGAAAAGTATAGTGTCTGAGCGGCAGTCCCTTCGGGACTGGGCGGCACAGAAATAATAAATAAATAAATAAATAAATGAATGAATGAATGAATGAATGAATGAATGAATGAATGAATGAATGAACGAACAAACAAACAAACAAACAAATAAATAAATAAACCCCACCCTGTTTTGCCTCAGAGAATTTCAAAATAAAATACTGTACCGTGTGTCTATAACAGTGAGCTCATAATAGGGCAACTCTATCAATATCAAAATGCCACTTAAATAGTTGAGCTAGTTTCAAACTAGATTTTGATTTTCTTTCTCTCTTCCTTACTCCCATCCTTTTTCTTTCTCTTTTCCTTCCTCTCTTTTTTCTATCTGTTTCTCTCTCTTCCTCTCTTCCTCTCTCTCTCCTTCCCTCTCACTCTTTCCCTCTCGGCTTCTGGGCAGGTTTGGAAAACTCTGAGTTGATGATGATTTTTAAGTGAGCGATTGCTCACTGCTCAGCTTAGAGGGAACTATGGCTGTGACCTCTCTGTGGCACTAGACCCCGTAGAGTTCCATGGTTCAACGAGGAGCTCTGGGAGTTGAAACGCCAGAAGAGACGTCTAGAGAAGCGATGGAGGAAGAGTAAATCCAAATCCGATCGAACACTTGTAAGAGCTCATATTAAGACTTACAAAGTGGTGCTCAAGGTGGCAAGATGCGAGTATCATGCAGCCTTGATTGCATCAGCGGTATCCCACCTAGTCGCTCTGTTTAGGGTGACCCGCTCCCTTCTTAACCAGGGGGGAGTTGGGGAGCCCTTGCAGGGTAGTGCCGAGGACTTTAACACGTTTTTTGCTGATAAAATCGCTGATATGAGCGGACCTCAACTCCAATTGGATAACAATGAGTCAGTCGAGGTGACTGGGGCATGTAATTGTCCATCTGTCTGGGAAGAGTTTGATCTGGTGACATCTGATGAAGTGGACAAGGCCATTGGAGTTGTGAGTTGCGCCACCTGTTTACTGGATCCATGTCCCTCCTGGCTGGTCTCGGCCAGCAGAGAGGTGACACAGAGCTGGGTCCAGGAGATTGTCAACGCTTCTTTGGGGAGGGGGTCCTTTCCCGAACCCTACAAGGAGGCACTTGTGTGCCCCCTCCTCAAGAAGTCTTCCCTGGACCCGGCCATTCTCAACAACTATCGTCCAGTCTCTAACCTTCCCTTTATGGGGAAGGTTGTTGAGAAGGTGGTGGCATTCCAGCTCCAACGGTCCTTGGAAGAAGCCGATTATCTAGGCTCTCAGCAGTCAGGATTCAGGCCTGGCTACAGCATGGAAACTGCTTTGGTCATATTGATGGATGATCTCTGGAGGGCCCGGGACAGGGGTTTATCCTCTGTCCTGGTCTTCTCGACCTCTCAGCGGCTTTCGATACCATCGTCCATGGTAGCCTTCTGCACCAGCTGGAGGGGTTGGGATCAATAAGGCCCTGCAACACAATTCATATCCAATACCCGTGGTACAACAGCTGCTGCACTCTCTAGGCAAAGGTGACATTTTTGCTAAGCTAGATTTAGCCCAGGTTTATCAACAGCTGCCAGTTGATGAGCCCACTGCACTGGCACAAACTATAGTCACGCATAGGGGTGCCTTTAAGTGCACCAGGCTTCAGTTTGGAGTCAGTGTGGCTCCAGGAATTTTCCAGCGTCTTATGGAACGCTTATTATTTGGAATAAAAGGCGTGGTGCCATACTTTGACAATATCTTAATATCCGGGGAAAATTATGACCAATTGCACCTTAGAATCAGGGAAGTGCTATCTAGGTTACAAGAGAAGGGCCTTAAGCTAAGAGCAGATGTGTGTTTGGGACACTGCTAGTGTTGATTTTTTGGGGTTCAGGATACATGGTGAGGGGATTCACCCCACCTTAGACAAGGCCAAAGCAATCAACCAATCAGAACAGAATATGCAAAACCATGAACTTTTGAATTCTCCCCAGTAACTCATGCTTAGCATACTTAACACCCCTCCCCTCTTGGTTCAGATGCAGGTCACTCAGAGAGGCATGTGACAAAATCCTCCAATCGGCTGGGTTTCCTTCTCTCTCTGACCTGCGCACTTCAGTTAAGTCTTGAAAGTCCAAGAGGGAGGAGGTCGACTCATCTGCGATTCTGCGGAGGGCTCTAGGCCTTGCCTGTTGAGTCCCTCCCTGCGTTGAGTCCGAGGATCACTGCCGGCCTCCTCGGGAGCCTAGATATACTAACTACAATAGAAATTTGTAAATTGGCTGTGTCATTGTCTCTTTTTTTTCCTTCCCATGATGCTATTTAAACAAGCTTCATTCAACAACGCATAACCTAACAATATCTGATTTGAACTATTATGGAATAAACAATTATGGGCAACCAGCATACTGGAAGCTGATTGTCATTTCTACTAGCTCATAGAAAGTTTTGCACCAGATATTTCAGTTCAGCTTGATTTTTAACAAACAGAGGAATATAATTTACATTCTATGTACATATTTAATTCTTTTTTGAAGTGCCAATCAAGATTTTTAAATAAACATTTTAAGTTCTCAGTTCCATCTCATGATCTTGAACCAGCTAATTGCACATATTTTATAGTAGCAGAACACAACTTTTATTTTGTCTAAGTACTATGAAAGTGTGAGTAAAGATATACTTTCTAGCAACCAGAAACTATCTACAGTACTTGGTTAGATTAGTTACACCAGGAAAAAACTGGAACCTTTAACATAGTATTTAGATTATATGGTAAAAGGATAGCTCAGACAGGACTTGATTTTTCAACAAGAATAGTAACAGACATCCTGATATTTATCAGTTTTCATCCTGATAATTTTTCACTTAGGAAACAGCTGCCTTCCTACATACACATTTAGGCAAACTATTGATCAAGCACTGACAGATCTCTTCCTCCAATTTTTTTTTCTGGATGATAATCTGTTTCCTCATTTCCCTTACCTGGTGAAGGGAATTAAAAGAACTGTGAAAGTTAGTGCCTAGGGAAATATTGAGGTTTATTGAAGAGAAAGTACTGAAGATTAAAAAAAAACACCATCCAATTCAATGCTTTGAAAATCTGAATTTATACTTAGCTTTATAGGATCTATTTTAATTTTTATTAGGACACCAAAGTTAATTAACCAGGCTAAATGAAAATAGTGACTCAAGTGGGCAGACTTATGGTAAGAATTAAAGGGAAACTTTGGAGCATATATTCCACTATGACTGGAGTCAAACCAAGAGCCCAAGTTCTTTCATTTAAAAAAAAAAAGGTTTTTTCCCCACAGTACTTTTTCAGCAGTCTAACTTATATGTTTTAATTGTTGCTACAGTATTTTGGGCCAGTTGGGACATAGAAAAATTGAACATCTGCTGGCAATTGTTTCTAAATCTATAGGCCTACACTAGACTTGAAGTATTGCAGTTTTATTGAAACAGAGCAATCCAAATAACACATAATCCAACATGAGATCTCAATGTAAACATTTCAGATTAGCAGAGCTCTTAATTACTATATGTTATCATCAGTACAGTGAGTTTTGCTTTCCTTTCTGTGGGAGACATTACTGGTAGGAAATTAAGTCAAATTAGTTTTGTTTTCTACAGAGAGGTCTGCAATGTTTCCCATTTCCCACTAGAGAAAATTCTCTAATTTTGAATATAGCTTTCTTTGGGTGCTGAGGACTATATTCTTACAAAAACCTCTATAACACTGATTGACATTTAACAATTCCAAAGGAGTTTTATTTTGGTTGTAATGTGTTGTGGTTAGCTCTGGCCCAGCTCCTGCCCCAAGGAATGTGCAGGTGGATGTGGGGGAAACATCCACATGCCGCAGGTCTGTTTTGCTCCCGATGGAATCTGCCAACAAAGCGTGAGTGACAGGGAAGAGGGGAGTTTGGCAGACAGCCCAGGACGAGATCAATCATCTGTATCATCCCTGGATTCTGAACAAGAATTAATGACACATCCATGCATGTGTAAAGTGATGCATAGGAGACAACAACTGAAGGATTATTACAAGAGAAAATGAGGCCACCTGTGGTTGGGTGGGGCTGCTGTAATTAGTGCTACAGATAAAAGTGCAACCTGGTGTTTTAGCCACATGGCAGTTTATCTGATTCATTGTTTTGTCAAGATCATGGTTTTTGTGCTGTTCAAGATTGTGTGTGGACTCTCTTGACTTTAGAATTGGACTCAATTTCCCAGTTATTGGGTGAGCAATTGGATTGCATTTAACCTGTGCCTTGTGTGTACCAGAAAATCCCTTTGACATTTAAAAAGGGATCTGTTTCTTTTTTCTGTTTATAAAAACTTTTGGGTTTTCCCTTTTATCGTGTGGTGTGTGTCTTCCTGGACTAATTATCCTGTAATTACGGGCGGTTGAAACAAGCTGACAGAACATTATGTAAAGAGATGGAAGATCTAGGAGCATTAATTCTTGTTACTAGTGAAGTGTTACCTGCAGATAAGATTTAGAATTAAAATTATACCAGAAAGACAAATTAAATTTTATTATTTACCATGACATCAACTGCACTGCTGGATGCTTCATGTTGCATAACTAGCCTAAATTGTTTTGGCAAGAAACTCTGCTAGGGACACTAGCCACCATAGTTTCCTCTGCATATCTTCCCTAGTAGGTACCTATATAAACCTGTTTCAGTTGAAATGGAATGAAAGCTGATCAGATCAAGTTTGATCCAACAAGACACAGTGTTAACTATAAGTGATCCTTTTCAATAGGACAAAATTTCCAGAAGAGAATATTCCAGGGAATAAAGATCACCCTTTCAGGTGCTGTAGAATTCTCATGTTTCTATGTTTCAAAGGCTCTTTAAAGTTGACATTAAAAAGGAACTGACTACAACGTCCTTGTCTTTGGACAAAATTTAGATTACGTTTACAAGCACAATGGAAATAAATCCAAGTTTCAGATAAATTACTTGTGGGGTTTTTTTTAAAACCAAGGAACATTTAAAAAGCTTTTCTAATAGGTTAGATCAGAGGTCCCCAACCTTTTTTGCACCAGGGACCGGCTTTAAGCTAGAGCAGTTTTCCATGGCCCGGTGAGGGGGGGGGCTTTGGTCATATGGGGATGGGGTTATGGAGGGGTGGAGCCAGGGCCGCCATCAGGAATTTTGGGGCCCCATACAGCCTAAGTGTCTGGGGGCCCCCTCCCCGCCATTTTAAAACTACTTTATTTTGCGACATACCAATTATGTATGAAATTTACCTTCTTTGGGGAGGGGTGAAAGGGGAGAGTAAGAGAGGAAGGATTGAAAGAAGGGAATGAGGGAGGAAAGAAGGGAGGAAGGAAAAGGAAAGCAAGAAATGGAGGGAGGAAAGGAAGGAAAGAAAGAATGAAAGAAAGAAAGGGGGAAGGGACAGGAACAGAGGAAGGAAGCAAGGAAACTTATGAAAGGGGAGAGTAAGAGAGGAAAGACTGAAAGAAGGGAGGGAGGGAAGAAGGTAGGAAGGAGAAAGAAAAGAAGAAATAGAAGAAGGGAAGGTAAAAGAGAGAAAGAAAAAGAGCAAGAAAGAAAGCAAGAGAATGAAAGAGAAATAAAAATAGAGAGGGGGAATGAAAGAAATGGAAGGAGGGAAGGAAGGAGAGAAAGAAAGAGAAAGAAAGAAAGCAAGAGAGAGAAAAAAGAATGAAAGAGCAAGAGAGCAAGAGAGCAAAAGAAAGAGAGAAAGAAAGAAAGAAAGGCTCACTGAGCATCTCTCACTCTCTTTCTATCCCTCTTTCTTTCTCTCTCTTCCTTTCTATCTCTCCTCTTCCTTTATCTCCTCTCTCCCTCTCTCTTTCTCTCCCCTCTCTCCCCCTCTTTCCCTCTCTCCCTCTCTTGCTATCTCTCCCCCCTCTCCCTCTCTCCCTCTCTCTCTTTCTCCCCCCTCTCTCCCTCTCTCTTTCTCCCTCTCCCTCTCTTTCTCTCTCTCCCCCCTCTCTCCATCTCTCTTTCTCCCTCTCCCTCTCTTTCTCTCTCTCTCCCCCCTCTCTCCCTCTCTCTTTCTCTCTCTCCCTCTCTTTCTCCCCCCTCTCTCCCTCTCTCTTTCTCCCTCTCCCTCTCTTTCTTTCTCTCTCCCCCCTCTCTCCCTCCCTCTTTCTCTCTCCCTCTCTTGCTATCTCTTTCTCTCCCCCCCTCTCTTTCTCTCTCTCCCTCTCTTGCTATCTCTTTCTCTCTCTTTCTCCCCCCTCTCTCCCTCTCTCTTTCTTCCTCTCCCTCCACTCACCCATCCCGGGGGTCTTTTTCGGACTTCCCAATCCAAGTCACGCAGCCTTGCGGAGCTCCTGGTGGTCTCTCATCCCCAAATCAGCCAGGTAAACACGGCCCCCTCTTCCCTGGCCCGAAACCAGCGAAGGTTGGGGGAATTTCTGCACAACCCCGGCCACTTTCGGGCTTAAATTCCTCTCCCCCGCCCTCTCCGCACCTCCGAAGGGAGCAGGGCAGCGTTGCTGGGCTGGCCAATTCTGGGCAGGGGGCAAATTCCTCCCGGGGGGGTGGAGGTGTGGATGTGTGCGTGCGCCCAGAAGGCGTCCGAACTTTGCCCGGCGGAGCTCTGCAAACACGAGGCAGGGAGGGAGGGAGGGAGGCCGTTGCCCGGCCAGCGGGCACCAAACAGGGCAGGGCTCCATGGGAGGGGAGGGGGTGCCCCGCGTGGGACCCCCCCGGCGGGCTCCGTCCGGTCGGGAAAAAGGGGGGCAGGGGTCTCTCGGCTGGGGCGGCGCTGGGGGCGCTCTGCACACGCTCAGGGGGCCCGAAGCTGCGTGTGAAAGGGAAGGGGAGGGGGCACCTTGCGGCTGGGGGCTGCCTGGCTTTGTGATTTTGGCTGGGGGGGGGAGTTAGGAAGGTCCTACTCCCCCCCCAGCCAAAAATTCAAAGCCTATCTGCTGGATACGGGCGATGAGTGAGACAGAGCGGCGCGGAAGCCTCTTGCAGCAGCTGCCACAGCCACCGGCGCCGCTCGTCCCGCTCATCGCCCGTATCCAGCAGATAGGCTTTGAGTTTTTGGCTGGGGGGGGGAGAAGTAGGACCTTCCTAAGTCCTCCCCCCAGCCAAAAACTCAAAGCCTATCTGCTGGATACGGGCGATGAGTGGGACAGAGCGGCGCGGAAGCCTCTTGCAGCAGCTGCCACAGCCACCGGCTTCGGCACCACTCGTCCCGCTCATCGCCCGTATCCAGCAGATAGGCTTTGAGTTTTTGGCTGGGGGGGAGAAGTAGGATCTTCCTAACTCCCCCCCAGCCAAAATCACAAAGCCAGGCAGCCCCCAGCCGCCAAAGGAGCCTCCTGATTCTCCCCACCCTGCCGACGCCCCACCCTATCCTGCATAATGTCCTCTGCCGGGAGGGCAGCGGCGCCACGGACCGGCTGGAAAACCCCAACGGCCCGGTCCCGGTCCGCGGACCGGCGGTTGGGGACCTCTGGGTTAGATGGAAGGAATAAATAAATTTAATTCTATTCCAATGATGCTAAAAATTCTGGTCATTGCATTGAAAACTCTATGACTTATAAACAATTATTCATTCATTCATTCATTCATTCATTATATTTTTATGCCGCCCTTCTCCTTAGACTCAGGGCAGCTTACAACGTGTTAGCAATAGCACTTTTTAACAGAGCCAGCATATTGCCCCCACAATCCGGGTCCTCATTTTACCCACCTCAGAAGGATGGAAGGCTGAGTCAACCTTGAGCCGGTGATGAGATCTGAACCTATAGATCTACAGTCAGCTCCAGTGGCCTACAGTACAGCACTCGACCTGCTGTGCTGGTAAGATGTATTGGAATTGAAGTATTTCATGAAATAAGCTTTTTAGAGACGTACCCAGTGAAACTTTACTGTATCTGTGTCTAAATGTCATAACTAAAAAGATAGATTCTGAAGCAGGCTTCTCCCCGCCTTTTCCAGCCCTGTTTCCTCCCAGGAGATTACCAGAGAAGCCCCACAGAGGCTTTTCCCCGCTTTATCTGGCCCTATTTCCTCCCAGGAGATTCCTAGAGAAGCCCCACAGAGGCTTCTCCCTGCCTTTTCCGGTTACAGTTTCAGAGGCTCGGGTTTGTAAGTGGAAAATGGTTCTTGAGAAGAGGCAAAAAAATATTGAACACCCAGTTATTATCTAGAAAGGTTTGTAAGTAGAGGCGTTCTTAGGTAGAGGTAGTTTCTAAAATCTGGAAATGATGTTTTCGATACACTGCAGAGTTAGCAATTAGCAATCAGTGTCCATCTGTTTATGGTTCATTCAAAGTAAAGTTTGGAAGCCACATTCAAATGAAATATAAATCTATTAGCCACTTTGCATCTCTCCCCATTATATTTTTCTATGGAAAAAATGAAACAATATACAGTGATCCCTCGAGTATCGCGAGGGTTACGTTCCAAGACCCCTCGCGATACTCGATTTTTCGCGATATAGTGGTGCGGAAGTAAAAACACCATCCGCGCATGCGCGCCCTTTTTCCATGGCCGTGCATGCGCAGATGGTGGAGTTTGCGTGGGCGGCGGGGAAGACCCAGGGAAGGTTTCTTCGGCCGCCCAGCAGCTGATCTGCTCGGCAGCGCCGCAGCAGCGAGGAGCCGAAGATCAGGGTTTCCCCGCCGCCCACGCAAAGGGGAAACCCCGATCTTCGGCTCCTCGCTGCTGCCCGCCGCTCGCCCGCCCGCCGCCCGCCGCTCGCCCGCCCGCCGCCCGCCGCTCGAGAGCAAGAGGGGGAGAGATAGAGAAAGAGAGAGAAGGAAAGAAAGAGATGAGAGAGGGAGGAAGAGAGTGTGAGAGAGGAAGAAGCAAGATAGAGAAAGAGAGAGAGAAAGAAAGATGAGAAAGGAAGAGAGTGACGTCATCGGGTGGGAAAAATCGCGATATAGCGTTTCGCGAAGATCGAGATCGCGAAAATCGAGGGATCACTGTACAGTATTTCTTTTAGTAGACAGGTTTGCCTGGCATGCCTTTCTGCATTAAGACATCAAAGATCACTGAATCACACAGCTTCTCAATACTTTCGAGTTGTTTAGGTTGTAAAAACAGCAGTTTGCACCTTGACTAGCTACATACTCAGTCTTCCTCACCAAGATTTAAGATCTCACCACATACACGGAACACCCTAATATTTACCAGATAGCTAATTTATTATAGTCTTGCTATGGTTTCAGTTAAGGATTCAGAGTAACTTATATTAATTAAGCACAGAACTATTTTTGCCTACATCTTGCCCTAAGGTTATCTGAATGTATAATGCTGTCAAAGGATAACATTCGATTTCATTGGGTTATGTTTGTCATTCAAATATGCTGACAGAATAAACTTAATACCTATACCTGTGGTGCAGGCACCAATCTGGCTGACGTATAAAAGTTTAAAGAGATCCAGCGCAAAGACTGATTATGTATTTAAAGCACAGGAAGTAGCAAGGCATATAACCTCTGTGACATGCTAATTTATTAAACAAAGCTTAAAGCTTCAATACTGTTCGGTATTCAGTAGCAAAAGGAATCAAGCAATCTGTAACTCGTAGATTTTTCAGGTTTTGTTGCACAGTCCCACTTGGGATCTCTGAATTGCACTTAAAACTCAATGATCATGGCTAGCTTGAGACTGGGCATGAAGAGTTACTAGAAATAAAATATTCCTCTCTCCTCTAATGGCTCTACTGCAAATCCCTTTAGCCCATCATCTGTTCTTCAAATGCATGCCCCAGGGCAGAGGCCAATAATACTTGAATAAAAGCCTGGGGCAAGAGAGAGCCAATGGAGTATGAATTTACATCTGTCCAGAAAGCAGCTCAGGGACAACCAATCTGTCATAAACAAAGGTCGTTTTGGCAGAGGTGGCTAGTCATTGGAAAGTGATAAACCATCGCTTGAAATCACACCAGGCCTTTTGGGATTGTTCAGAAACAGGTGTCTTAACCATTCCAACGTAAGCTGATCCATACAAGAGAGACTAAGAGGCCTGAGGCATCAAAACATTTAATACAGGGCTCCCCAAATTTGGCAACTTTTCCAGCCAGAGAACTCTGGGAATTGAAGTACACAAGTCTTAAAGTTGGCAAAATTTGAAGACCTCTGATCTAATATGTTAGGGAACAAATACAGGTAAGTCCTTGACAGTTTGGCTAGTGACAGCTCAAAGTTACGACAACATTGAAAAATGTGATTTATGATTATTTTTTCAGACCTTTGAAGTGTCTCCACAATCACATTATCAAAATTCAGACGCCAGGCAACTGGATCACAGTTAGGATGTTTGCCATCCTCTTTTGCAACGTTCCCAAAGTCAATAGGGAAACCTGTATCACTTAGCCGCCAAGCTACTCCTTTATGAACTGCAGCAATTCACTTTATGACTTTGGCAAGTCACACAATGGGGCAAAACTCACTCAAGAAATGAAAATTTGAGCTTGGTTGTGGTCGTAACTCGAGGACTACCTGCATATTAAAACAAGAAAAGGTGTCCCAATTTGCCGTTTTGAAGAAATTCCACCCAAGGAAAACATAAAGAAACCTATGATGAGTCAGTCAGTAGTTACATAGGGGTAACTACGGGAACTGCAGTACTTATAATAGGGGTCTCTAACCTGGGCAACTTTAAGACTTGTGGACTTCAACTCCCAGAATTCCTCAGCCAGCAAAGCTATCACATGATCATGGGGAGGCAGCAAAGTTCTTAACTCTGAAAAAAAAGTCATAAATCACATTTTTCAATGCCCTAGTAACCTTAAACTGTCACTAACCAAACTGTCAAGGAGTTAGCAGTACAGTATTTGTTCCCTAACGTATTTTATTTATTAGTTTAATTTATATGGCCCCAATTCCCAAAGGACTCTAGGCAGACCTTTGATATTAGTTCATAGGTCCCCAAACTTGGCAACTTTAAGACTTGTGGACTTCAACTCCCAGAATTCCCCAGTCAGCTTTGCTTTGCTGGCTGAGGAATGCTGGCTGAGGAATTCTGGGAGTTGAAGTCCACAAGAGTTAAAGTTGCCAAGGTTTATAAGGTCTCTGGCAGAGAAGGGAGGAAAGATACTTGGGGCAGAAAGGGTAGTCACACCTTTACACCAAGGGGAGAGGGCCTTAAAAAGAAAGAAAGAAAAAGGCGCCTGCTATTTTCTTTTTGCCCCCCTCCCGCAGGGAGCCTCCCTTCGAATTCTGAGCGGGCCACATTATGACGCCTGAATGGTTGCCTCCAGCGCGGCTCCCGCTCCGCTCGGCTCGGCTCCCGCGCGGGCTCGGCGCAGTCAAGGCGCCGCAAACAAACAAAAAAATGGGGTTCCGCAAAACGGGAGGCGCGTGCACGCTCGCCTTCTTGCTGAACCTGTGGTTGAATCTGCTCCTAGCCGAAGAAGAACACGAAATGGGCTTTAACGACACGCTGTTCCTCGAAGCGGCTTTAGCCGAGCCTGTCGTGAGGCTGATGGACTCGGGTGAGGGACTCGGGGCGGCGCAAAAGGGGGAGAGAGCGAGCGAGCGGCTTACCGACGCCCAACCTTTCTTGAGGTTTCCCGAAAAGAAAGGGAGGAGCTCGCAAAAGGCGGGCTGCCGAGAAGCACGTTTGCCTCTTTGGTTTTTTAAAAAAATGGGGGCTGGGTGGGAGGGGCGGCTGGATACCATGGAACACAGAACAGCTGGGGGGGGGGGACACCTGCATATATTAATATATATATTCCTGGTGTTGCTATTCTCGCAAGGTGTGCTTCATAGCTGCATGGCATAAGCGCAGCGTTCGATTTTGAAAATTTGACATTAAAACAAGTCCCTCAGAAAGATATACAGTACATTCTATTTCTTAAAAGAGGTTTTACATTTTAAAAGGTCGAGTAATTGAAGTTTAAAGAATATACACGAAATATATCCTTGGGTGACTAAAAAACAAGACACAAGAACAGTGCCACCCCCAACGCCATCACTCTGCTAAACAAATAATTCTCTCAACACTGTCAAACTATTTACTAAGTCTACTATTACTACTAGTTTTTTTCTCATCATTCCTATCACCCATTTCCTCCCAGGTATGACTGTAACCTGTTGCTTGTATCCTTATGATTTTATTAATATTGATTGTTCATTGCTTATTTGACCCCATGACAATCATTAAGTGTTGTACATCATGGTTCTTGATAAATGTATACTTTTTTTTCTGTACACTGAGAGCATAAACACAATGAACTAAAAACTTACAAGGCCAAACTGCATGAATGATATGTATGCATGTGATTATGACTGTTTTATAATTAATGGGTTCTTTTTTAATACTGGTTTTATAGTTTTAGATATTATATTTGACTTTTTCTGTTGTTCTGTATCTATTTGTATTTGTATTTATATTATTGTTGTAAGCCGCCCTGAATTCTTTGGGATTGAGCGGCATAGAAGTCAGATAGATAGATAGATAGATAGATAGATAGATAGATAGATAGATAGATAGATAGATAGATAGGCACCAATGACAAATTTATTGTGTGTCCAATCACACTTGGCCAATAAAGAATTCTATTCTGTTCTATTGAGGCAGAGTCCGGCAGTCTTTCACATTATTAGGGGGTGGGGAGGGTTGCAATCTGCACCAACTATTCAGCATTTCAGGTGAACTCCACTAAAGAATTTAGGAAACACCTTTTACTCCAATTAGATAATTACATCTGATCAGCTTGTGCCTCCTTTTGCAGGTGAAAATTTGACAGAACCTAAAGAAGTAGAATTTGGAGAATGCACTGTTACGTGTGGTAAGCACATACTGTATATATAAATAATGCTTTTTTGTGTGTCTTAAGTTGCATTTCCTTATTTACTTCGTGGTGATTTTCAATAATTGTTAGATATAAATTACAAAAACAATCCAGTTGATTGTCATTAGAAATTCAGGTCAGATCTGTTAATTTCACAGCCTGTAAGCTCCTTTTAAAAAGCCAGTTCCTTTTCTTTATTGGCTATGAGCTGCTTTCACCAAAGTAACAATTTCCCTCTATTTGTGAACATCTGTGAGATGTTCAGAAGCTGAAAGACCTTCTGATGCATCATCTCACAGATGTCTTCCCACTTACAATATTGCCAGCTCTATTAACACAAATCACTTCTCCGCTGTAGCCTATTCAGCACTTACACAATTTATTAGCTGTGTTATGGGAAGTTCTGGCCCCAGAAGGAGTGGAGGGTTTTTAGAAGTAGAGCACTCATTGTCTAGTAACAGATGTCTGGCTTCATGCAGAGAAGAGAAAATCTGATAGGTGTTTCTCTCATTGTGTTTATTTCTCAGGTAGCTGAGATGGAAAATAACTTTGCTTGTTTGTTGTTGGATTTCTGCAGTAAAACAGGAAATACCCTCTATCTAATGCAGCATTTCTTGTTATTTTTTATTTTATTTTATTTATTCTTTGTCCAATATACAATACGTATGAAGGAGAATAGACATTAAGTAATATATATAATGATAGAAAGTAAGAAAGAAGAGAGGTTGGAGGAAAGGAGAGAAAATGTATGATTTATTTATTTTATTTATTTATTACTTAGATTTGTATGCCGCCCCTCTCCGAAGACTCGGGGCGGCTCACAACACGTGGAAACAAATCATAAATAATCTGACAGATTTAAAATATTTAAAGATTTAAAAAAGACCCCATATACTAACAGACGTACACACAAGCATGCCATATATAAATTAAACATGCCCAGGGGGAGATGTTTCAGTTCCCCCATGCCTGACGGCAAAGGTGGGTTTTAAGGAGTTTACGGAAGGCAGGAAGAGTAGGGGCAGTTCTAATCTCCGGGGGGAGTTGGTTCCAGAGGGCCGGTGCCGCCACAGAGAAGGCTCTTCCCCTGGGGCCCGCCAACCGACATTGTTTAGTTGACGGGACCTGGAGAAGGCCCACTCTGTGGGACCTAATCGGTCGCTGGGATTCGTGCGGCATGATATATGAGATAAGGAAAGAAGATTGGACAGGGGACGATAGGCACATCAGTGCACTTATGTACGCCCCTTACTGGTCTCTTAGAAACTTGGAGAGGTCAATCGTGGAGAGTCTTAGGGAGAAATGTTTGGGGCTTGGGGCTGACACCACTGAGTCTGGCAATGAGTTCCACGCTTCGACAACTTGATTGTTAAAGTCATATTTTTTACAGTCAGGTTTGGAGCGATTGATGTTAAGTTTGAATCTGTTGCGTGCTCTTGTGTTGTTGCTGTTGAAGCTGAAGTAGTCATTGACCGGAAGGACGTTGCAGCATATGATCTTGTGGGCAATACTTAAATCGTGTTTTAGGCGTCGCAGTTCTAAGCTTTCAAGATCCAGGATAGTTAGTCTATTTTCGTAAGGTATTCTGTTACGAGTGGAGGAGTGAAGGGCTCTTCTGGTGAAGTACCTTTGGACGTTTTCAAGAGTGTTGATGTCTGAGATGTGGTGTGGGTTCCAGACAGATGAGCTGTATTCGAGAATGGGTCTGGCATAGGTTTTGTAGGCTCTAGTCAGTAGTGAGAGATTGCCAGAGCAGAAGCTACGTAGGATCAGGTTAACAACTAATACACCGCTCAAAAAAATAAAGGGAACACTCACTTTTTGAGCACTATATTTAAATCATATATATTTATACACATTAAAATCTTTTTTGCCACCCAGTCACTATCCATTTGATAATCAAATGATCTCTATTCTTTCTATATCTAAATCATTCAACAGTTCTTTATTCTGATCCATCTATTATCCAGTTCTTTGCATTATACAATGATTAGGTTTTCAGCAATTTATTTATTTATTTATTAGATTCCTATGCTGCCCTTCTCAACCACCTCAGGGCGACATAGGATTACCGCTAGTAATCCTGTTACAATAGGATTACTAGCAGTAACTCCTACTTGTAACTCATCCTCATTTAGAGTTTTTCCTCTCCCCCCAGCTCAATCAATAATCTTTATCTGGTTGTATTTTATTTCAGGGGGAAAATATTTTGATCGCCTTAGCTTTATATAGCTATAAACTGCTGCTTATAAACATTTTAATGACTTTTGCATTTCATTTAAGAATTTTTTTTGAATCACTGGTGACTTCTGGTGACTTCCTAAACAGTTTTCTTGGCAAGGTATTTCAGAAGTGGTTTGACATTGCCTTCTTCCTAGTGTTAAGCATGACCTAGCTAGCCTTGTGCCTAAGATGCCTAAACCTTTTGGTTTCTAGGTGCCTTTAATCACTGGTGCCTTTAGTCACTATACTAATTTGGCTCTCTGAGATTCTGCAGTCAAATCAATATATATCATCTTTGGTGGCAAGATTACTAAGTGGCTAACCTGTTATCTTTTTTTCTGTTTTTTCCCATGTTGCAAAAACCTACGTAATCCTGCCTAGAAGTGGTCTTTTTACCATGGAGGTTTCCTGTTCTTTTCAAGTTGCTATTTCTAAAGCTGTTGCTATTGCATTCTAATCCATTTAAGGAACTAATATTTTCTCTCCTCCTTCATCTTCAAAAATCAGTTGTGAAATACATACCTATGATCCAAAGGGTTCTATTTAAAATCTGTGTAATCATTTGACTATATTTTCTTCAGCTGGATTCTGAATGCTTCCATTGCACTTAGAAATCACCCAGTTGCTTGACTAGTTTCCACAGGGCTTGTATTTATTGGGAATAGATAAATCTGTTGCATGGAATGGGAATATAGGTGTGGATTGGGGTACCTGGGATTGTATAGTTTACAAGCACTCCAACAGCCAGAATTTTCTTAAATATATTGAATTTAGCAGAATGAATGTCAGAATAACCTTGATAGACCAAGGTTATAGACCTTGGATGACAACAGCATAAGAGCAAGAATGGGATAGCAGAGTATGCTCGCTATCTAAAAAGGCCTTAGGAAGTGAATGAAGACCATTATCTCTCCCATCCCATCTATAATTTCCAAGGACTGGAAGAATTCTTTATTAATCTTTCTGATATGGCTTCTGCTTTCCCTACCTCCCTACTATCTTTGTCATAACTTTTTGTTACACACTGTATCTATGAAAAATATTCCATAGGCTTGCAAAACAAGAAAAATATTTTCAATAAAACTGTCAATTCCTAGCCATTTACATTTCTAGTTATTGTATTTTTAAGTTGTGCCATATTCTGCCATGTTGTAGAATGCTTATTTTGTGACAGTTCCAGTAAATACTGTTCCTTCCCTCTGTCAGCTGAAGTAATGTTTTATGACTTACATGTAGTCAAAGAAATATTATAGTATCCATCAAGTTGTGCTCAATATATTCAAAAGTACAAAATATCCAAAGTTATTTTTGCTATGCTTAAAATATAATTCACTATTCCAATAATTATTCTGTTTATCTGTGAGTCAACAAAACATTTTTAAAAAAAATCCTCTTTACTCTCTGTACCGTTCAATAAACAAATGTCTCTATAATGGATGATAATCTCTTCGATAATTTGCTGCGACTAAACAATATTCTTTCCTCCCTCGCATTATATATCATTTTAGCAAGCAGGAAATGCAGTATCTGTCATAAGAGAGGGAAGAAAAAAGCAAAGTAACATAGCATTTGTGTTTAATATCTTTACATTTTTTTAAAAATAGCATGGCATTGCTAAGTGAAATATTGACAATAGAAATTTGGGTCTCTTTATCTGATTTGAATTGCATATATATGTATCTCTCTTCTGTTGACTGGAATCCTCTGCATATTCACTAGGAAATATATGCTCTTAATTGTTTTTTTACTTATTCCTGAGTAAAGAAGATAAATAATCTGGAATGATATATAGGTAGTCCCCAATTTAAAACAATTCTTTTAGTGACCATTCGAAGTTACAATGGTATTGAAAAATGTGACTTATGACCATTTTTCACATTTATAGAAACATAGAAGACTGACGGCAGAAAAAGACCTCATGATCCATCTAGTCTGCCCTTATACTATTTTCTGTATTTTATCTTAGGATGGATATATGTTTATCCCAGGCATGGGATAAACTGTTGCAGCCTCCCCATGGTCATGTGATCAAAATTCAGATGCTTGGCAATTGGCTCATATTTATGATGGTTGAAGTGTTCTGATACCTGGCAGCAGTGATAGGCTACCAAATGTTTTACTACCACACTGTGGGCGTGGCTTATGCATTTTGTTTCAACATCTTTCAGTGCAAATTGGGAGCTCCATTTTCGCTACCCCATCCCCCGTCCGGGCAGAAGCCCACCCCTGCCCACACCCCTAGAATATATTCTTGTGCCCCTTAAAAAATAAATATAAGCATCTAATGACGCATATGCACTATAGAAACATAGAAACATAGAAGTCTGACGGCAGAAAAAGACCTCTCTGTCCATTTAGTCTGCCCTATACTATTTTCTGTATTTTATCTCAGGATGGATATATGTTTATCCCAGGCATGTTTAAATTTAGTTACTGTGGATTTATCTACCACGTCTGCTGGAAGTTTGTTCCAAGGATCTACTACTCTTTCAGTAAAATAATAATTTTGAAACTTCGAAACCCAAGTTTTCACACTCCCTGCAATATTGTTTCGCACCCGCAGGAAAACTCCTGTCTTAGATATTAATTTTAAAAATCGTACAAAACATATCCATTGAAAGGAACATTTTGAATCTGCTAATAGAAATTCATGCTATTCCTGAGCACACCATACTCAGACCCGCATACACACACAAAGCTTATTGGTGAATAATTTACAAATATCATTTCTCTTACAAGAGTTGCTTACAGGTTGAGATGAATGTGACATCTGAAACATCCTTAATTTGTATCTTATTTCTGGAACTCCCAGATCCCATAATATGTTCACTATTCTGATTTTTCCATTGATATCAATAAGCATTAAGGATGCTTAGTACCTGATTGGAATGAGCTCATCAGAGCAAAAATGCTTCAGGCACCAGATGGTGGGTGCTTTGAAAGGCCAGGTTCATGAAGGCTGCAAGCTAACGTTGATATTTAAATTTTAATTAACTTGTTTGTTTCAGTAGTGTACAAAATGAAAGTACATATCAAATTCAACTAAAAAGGGAACATTTTTTTTCATTGTGAGATGATGATTTTAAGATATGGTGTTAAGCAGCATTTTACTTATAAAAAGACAATGTTGTTTTTTTTCCCCTGAAGGCCTTTAGATTTTTGGCACTTTTATTTGAAAAGATGGAATTTCCAAAGAGAGGAAATTAAAATATGGTCTGGGGCAGGGGTAGGCAAAGTTGGTTCTTCTCTGTGACACGTGGACTTCAACTCCCAGAATTCCTGAGCTAGCATGATTGGCTCAGGAATTCTGGGAGTTGAAGTCCACAAGTTATAGAAGAGCCAACTTTGCCTACTCCTGGTCTGGGGATAGATAGAGATATATAAATAAAACGCCACAGGTACAAACATATACTTTTTAATCATTTTGATCAAAGGTATTGGTATTCGAGAAGTTATATTAACCAATGGATGTCCTGGAGGTGAAACAAAGTGTATTGTTCGTGTTGAAGAATGCAGAGGACCAGCAGATTGTGGCTGTAAGTCATGATGTAATGATAAATTCTACTTACCCTTCCATAATAGGATGCACTCATTATAAGGTTGGTTATTTATTTACTTAAACTTATAGGTCAAATCAATCAAAATCAAAACACTAGGCAGCTCCAACAATGCGTAATAGTTAAAACTAAAGCAACAGTCCGAAAAAGAAAAAAAAAACATTCTATTATCATAATAGAATGTCCACAGTGGGAAGAATAACACAACTAGTTAGCAAAAACAATACAGAATGCACAACAGGAAGCCAGATCACAAGCCATCCTCTTCTAGAACCTGCTGAAAAGGGCCACATCTCCAAAAGAATCAAACTTGTATCAATTTCAGGGGAAGTGTTGTGTATGGAGGTTCAGAAAAGCCCTTTCTCTGAGTTGCCACAACATGACAGAATCTGGATTGAGTCAAATCTGCCAGATCTGACTAGAGAGAGAGAAATCACTAGTGTGAAGCCCTAAATCAGTGATGGCAAATCTTTTGGACTTTACAGATCCAAAATTAGGAAAATGCCTATCTTGACTCTTCTGATACCTATCCCTCTCTCCCTCTCTCACACACAAACAAACAAACAAACAAACAAACAAACAAGAAACAGTTATGTATCTCTTTGTAGGCCACCCTTATCAGCAGCATTCAGCATTTAGTGCTAGGCTGGGCCAAAGTAGAGGCCCAGAGATTAATTTCAGCCCCAGCTTCACCACTGCCCTCAAAAAAGTTGCTTTGGGCCGTTCCCAAGGAATAGCAAGTGAAGAAGATTGAGGCAGTCGGTTCTTTTTAGTTCTTTATTGTATTCAGCAGGAGAAAGCTCTTTTCAGAAAGTGACTTCAGCTCAGAACGCGACTGACTGAAACAGTGTCAGAGCGCTCCTTATATACTTTCACTTTCCCGCTTAAACTCAACTGTCATTTTCTTAGCCAATCAGAATGCTCAATTCATACTTGAACTATTTACAATACTTCAATGCATATTTAACAGTAAGGTTGCATCCACAGCCCAGCTCTCCCAGGATCTGCCACATGCCACTTACCTTAGTTGGTGTGTTCTCTTTCTGTTTAAAGGTCAACCTAAAGTTGCTTCACATCTTACAAGCCCTCCATCATTGATGTGTCTTTGGAGAATGCTCTTTTTTCCAGTAAAAGTTTTTTATTTTTTCCCCTCCATATCAAAAACATAGATAACATAGATCACATATATCTTCAATAGAAATCAATATACATATATTGTTGCTTAAAAACAATAGTACAATAACCAAAGTTACATTTCAATTTTAATTTTACTATTCAATCCGTCTCAATCTTCCCTTTCTCTACTCCTCTTTCTATCTCAGATAGCTGTTCCACCTCTAGTACCTACTTTCTTACCCCTTCTCTCCTCTTTCCTATTACTCTCTCTTCCTTCCTTTCTCTACCTCCCCTTCTACTCTCTCTACTTTCTCTCTTTTCCTACTTCTTCTTACGCCCTCTAAATCCTTCCCTGAGTGGATAATTTTACTTACAATGTTTTTTTCTTATTATTTTACTCCCCCACTACAAAAAACATACATCATATAGGTCAACCTAGTAAACACATATCATCTACTAAATATCATTAATACTACGTGGTTTCATATCTATTACTCTCAGTATATTTCATTAATGTCATGCTGCCTCCTTTGTCTAATTTCGTCACCCAGTTTGCACAGATAGTTTCATTCTCCAATTAATTTTTAATGCTATTATTTACTTCCTCTTCTAGTTATTCTCGCTTGCTTAATAAATCAAAGGCATTATGCTTCATTCATTTCCTTAATTCCTTACCCATCCATCTTTCTAAACTCGTATTCTCATAACTAAATGCCCCTAAAATTTCCACAATTACCTATTTTCAGAAATTAAATGTCAATTCATATTAAACATTTTATATCTTATATATAAAACTACAATACAAAAGGCAAATATTTTTTCCAATTTCAAAGCTTAAACAGATTCATTGTTCATTATACTGTGTCTTCCCTTCTAATGCTTCAGATATAACATTTTAACTTTATTTCTACAAGTCCAATTTGTACCAATCTATTATATTTTCCAATTCTATTATACCAATAATTATATTTTCCCAAAATTATTACTTCATTATATGATTAATTGCTTTAAAATATGTATGTTAAATGTAATTCTTAATTAAAATTAATACCAATGTCAATAGTAATTTTCATATTCAACTATTTGCAAATTATTGAAAACCCACCTATGCCACCAGGCTTGGGGGACATAACGGACCCTTAGCTGTTTCATTTTATGTATGGTTTAATTGGATGATATGACTGTTTTATAATGGGTTTTAATAATTGTTTTTAATGTTAGATTTATGCTTTGTATTTTGTTGTGAGCCGCTCTGAGTCTTCGGAGAGGGGCGGCATACAAGTCTAATAAATTATTATTAGTAATTCAAAATAAAAAATTTCTCAAGATTAAATCATTTCATCCATTACTAATTGTGATTCTTACCCTCTCAAAATGCCAATATGTATTAAACAGTTTTTCGATTAATCCATCAGATCAAAAATATTAATTATAACCATCCAGTATATTCATAGATATATTCCATTATATTTTAGAAAAAAGTCATTATAAATAAATAATGATCAAATAATCAAATAGCAATCAATCATCTATCATTCATTATTCATTAAACTGTATACAGTAGTAGCTCTAGATACGAGTTTAATTCGTTCCAGAACGGAGCTCGTATGTCAATCAACTCGTATCTGGAACAAATGGCTTTAGACTTTGTTTTTCCCTTTTTTATGCATAATAATTGCCTCAATACACATTCAAATCTCTTAATCCCTTCCCCCTGCCAATTTGCCTATCCAAATATATGTATCCTCGCTTTATTCTTTTTTTCCACTGTAAATCCCAGTGTAATAATCATAAAATTCAGTATAATCATAATGCTCAGAGTAATCGTGCGTCCATCTTCAAAATCTTCTTCCCTTGTATCTTTATCATTTTTCAACTCCTCCTCCACCTGTTTCTCTTGTTTCAAGTCCTCTTTATTTTCTTGTTTTTTGTTCCTTACAATCATCTTTTCAAAATATTTGCTGTGCTTGAGCTTTCTCAACATTTTTTTCATCATAGTCCAAAAGGCATCTCTGTAAATTTGCAGAGTAATCCTTAATAGATGCTGTAAGATCTTCAGCTTCTAATGTCATATTGCCAAAGCTACCATTCACCAGTTTATAGTCTCAAGTAATCCTTTTCTTTCAGCTTTTTTTCTTTCAACTTCCAAGTTTCAAGTAAATAGAAGTTCATTCCAACTTCACAACTCCCAACAGATAAGATGACAATTTTGTTTTATTTTTTTCAAAATCCAAGGCCAACAGCTGTTCAAATCTCCACAAAGATCCTCCACAGCCATAATTTATCCAACCAGCAGGTGACACCTCCCATCTGTTCCACATGTCTATTTTCTCTTAATTTTTTTTATTATATTTAAGTCAATTTTATTTTATTAAAGCAGATATTCACTTCAAAGTTAAATGAATAATCCAAATCAAAAGTTATCAACGGTTGGGAATTTACAGCCTTCTTAAAAGGTTTTTCCACTGTGACATTTGATATTAGGTTGCTGCTTCGTCTTTATTTTTTGTCTATCCTTTTGTTCCCATTAAGATTAAAACAAAAAACAAAAGTCCTAATCTTCAATAAGGCAAACTCACCAGCACAACTTTTAATCTCTTTCTTCGTCCCTCCTGCACTTTCCCTTAGTTCCTCTTCCCAGGTGACTTCAAACTTCAAAAACAGTTGACCTTTTTGCTTCACAGCTGCCATGGTTTAGGCAGCTTTTGCAAGCCGATTTCCATTGCCACCGATCACGGGCCCTATGTCAGTTCTCTTTGGGATCTGGTATGCTGACCCCTACCAGATCCCCGACAACATTTCTCTTCTTCTGTGCCCCCCCAGCGCAATTCCGACTTGGTTCCGGTTGAACCAGGTCCCTGGGGGACAGGGATTTAGGATTCCCCTGCGGAGCACAGGAAATGCTCTGACGCTTGGCCACGCCCTTCTCCTCTCTGGAGAATGCTCTTCTGCACCTCTGCATCCAGCCTCCCCAAACCACCTGAAAGCACACCTTTTTGGAGACTGCACAAGAACACAGCCCTCACTCTGACTTCCAGAAGGTCTGGAGGCCATGCAAGCTTTAGATGGTTGGAATGAAAAAGAAGAGGCTAATTTAAAATTGGCGATTACATGGATATTTCCATGCAATTTCCTCATGGAAGTGGTTCACCATTGTAATCTTCTAGAATGATTTTTTTCAATTCAGCTCCTCAGGTTGGTTTATAGCTCTGGTGCAGTGATTTTCAACCTTTTTTGAGCCACGGCACATTCTTTACATTTACAAAATCCTGGGGCACACCACCAACCAAAATGACACAAAATGACACTCCAAGACAGTACATATTATACATATTATCCCCCCTTGTGTGTGTGTGTGTGTGTGTGTTTGTGTATACACACTCTTGAACCATTTCCAAAAACAGGTGAGGGCTGGGGGTTTTCCTCTCTTATTCTTTGGGTTTTTATCATATGCTTTAAATCAAGAGTCACTTCTCCCTCTCTTTTGTTTCTCTCTCTTCCCTTTCATTCTCTGCCTCAATCATTTTCTCATTTCTCTTTTTTCTCCCCTTTTTTCTCTCATTTCTCTCTCTTTCTCCCTTCCTCTCCTTCTCTCTCTCTTTCTTGCTTTCTTTCTCTCACTCACTCTCTTTCTCTATTGCTTTCTCTCTCTCTCTCTTGCTTTCTGTCTCTCTCTCTCTTGCTTTCTTTCTCTAACACACACTCTCTCTTTCTCTTGCTTTCTTTCTCTTGCTTTCTTTCTCTCTCTCTCTCTTGCTTTCTTTCTTGCTTTCTTTCTCTTTCTCCCTTTCTTTCTCTCTCACACACACTCTCTTGCTTTCTTTCTCTAACACACACTCTCTCTTTCTCTCTCTTGCTTTCTTTCTTTCTCTTGCTTTCTTTCTCTCTCTCTCTTGCTTTCTTTCTCACTTTCTTTCTCTTTCTCCCTTTCTTTCTCTCTCACACACACTCTCTCTCTTGCTTTCTTTCTCTAACACACACTCTCTCTCTCTTTCTCTCTCTTGCTTTCTTTTTTCTCTTGCTTTCTTTCTCTCTCTCTCTTGCTTTCTTTCTCTCTCGCTTTCTTTCTCTTTCTCACTTTCTTTCTCTCTCACACACACTCTCTCTCTTGCTTTCGTTCTCTAACACACACTCTCTCTTTCTCTCTCTTGCTTTCTTTCTTTCTCTTTCTTTCTTTCTTTCTCTCTCTCTCTTGCTTTCTTTCTCTCTCACTTTCTTTCTCTTTCTCCCTCTCTTTCTCTCTTTCTTTCTCTCTCACACACACTCTCTCTCTTGCTTTCTTTCTCGCTCTCTCTTGCTTTCTTTCTCACTCTTTCTCTTGCTTTCTCTCTCTCTTGCTTTCTTTCTCTTTCTCTCTCTCTTTCTCTCTCCCCTCTCGCGGCACACCTGACCATGTGCTGCGGCACACTAGTGTGCCATGGCACACTGGTTGAAAAACACTGCTCTGGTGGACTCATATCCAAGTCCTAACCAAGTCTAACCCTACTTAGTTTCCAAAAATCATTAATATAGTATGTAATATTAATTATTTTAATAATATTTTAATAATGGCATGAAGTGATTATTAAAGCAATTTTCTTATAGGGGGCACACCTATTTCTGAGAGTCTTCTTAGTGTGAAGATACCATGTATATTTGTACCTCCAGAAGATCGATTTCAATACGTTTGGAAAATGCTGATTCCAGACCAAGTAAGTAATGCTGTATGTTATATCTTGTAAATTTATTATGTGGTTTTGCAAATTATTTCCGATAGCCTACATTTTGTATCTAAATTATCTTAATATAACCATTTATTTGGTAGATCTAAAATTACTGCTAAGTCTACCCGATTCTATATCAGAGAAAAAGATACAACGTTGAATGGCAAAATTCAAAGTTAATATTAAATATATGTTCAAAAGTCATTTTAAAATGGTTCATTCATTATTGCTTTCTGATCTAAATAAGGCACTATCTCTACTCCTTGTACCATCCTTTGTTATATTTCCCTGAGGTAAGAATTCTTTATATTTGCAATAAATCTCTCTAAATCAGTCTCCATGTTGAACTACATTATCTCCTTCCATGCCAAGTCCAGATGAATTCTGTCTTTTAAAATATTGTATATAGGATCAAGCTATTCAAAAGGCAGAAGAAAAATATGAGAATAAACTTAATTGTGGACTCTGTAGTAGTCATTACTGTTAGCTAGATTTTTATAGAAATTTGCCCATCATCGCCACTTTTCCTTATTTAATTAAATAATAAGTGTGATGTTAATATTTTCCTTAAACCTATTTATCTGGAATATATCGTGTAAAAGAAAATCAGTAAGTTTTATAAAATTATAATTCATTCTATACTTTATCATTATTAACAGTCTCTTTGACTTCCAGAAGATATTAAAACCTGGGTTTGTCTCCAAATGTTAGGTCCAAATATGAGGAGAATATATATGTGCATTTGTTTTTATGTGATTACAATGTAGTTACCTTTTCATTTTTAATATTGATTTCTATGGGTTGTTAGTAGTTGTATTTATATATTTAAAATAAATAAACAAATTACACGTGGGCAACCAATTTTTGACTTTCCAATTGCTGCCAAATAGTTCCCAGCAATCTCTGTCACTGTGGCAAATTGTGGGCTGCTTAGTGTTGTGGTTCAGCAACTTTTAAAGGCACATGGGATCCTTGTTTGTGAACTAAAATGATAACATGACTGAAATCTTCCAAATATTCTTGTTTGGATATTATAAGAGACCACAGGGAGAAAAGCACCACACTTTTTACAAGATGTTGATGTAAATTCATAATTACGAAATTCATTTTGTCTTTTTTATCACCTTTGAATCAATAGCAATCACTCATTATTCCTAATGATTCAGCTATTTTGGAAGTACACAGAGATACTCATCCTGTTGCATTTGAGTGTGATACAATAGAAAATGATGAATTGATTGCATCTGTAAAATACACAGTTTACACCACAGCTGGTAAGTTCATGAAATTTGTAACTGTTTAGTGAGAGAGTACTTCTTTTAAAGGAATCTTTATGGGAAAAACAAATTATTTATTTTCAACCAAATGTTTAAGATGCCCAATCCTTTATGACTCCCATCAGCATAAAATATAGAAGATTTAAAATAACAATTCATACCATAAAATAATACAAAAGAAGTATTTGGCAAAAACAGCAACTATCAAATAGATCACGTGACCCACAAAAGGCTCTCCGCTGCTTTAGACAAAGGCCAGGGGGAAAGATTCAGGTTTTAAGGGATTGTCTAAAAAAATAGATTAGAGTGGATTTCCGTACTGATTTGTATACACATCCATTTCCTGGTTCCTGTCAGGTGGCATTGCTTAATTGATGGGACCAGGAACTTGCTAAACTTGCTGGAATGCATAAGGTATTTTTGTATATGACAGAACCGATATCTAAAATTCCATTAAAATATGAATTTTTGGACTGGATGACACAAAAGAGTAGGCAAAGGTTTTTTTTTCCTGTTTCTTTGCTGCCATCTAATCTCATCTACAGTTCTGCCAGGCCAGATATAGTGACCATAATTTAATGGAAAAATGTTTATACCAGTACCTGATTCATTATTCTCATTGAAAGCAATATTTGTATGGCATCAGTGCATGTTCTGCAGTATATGTATGTTAAGTTTTAGAAATGCCCATTTTAAATTTGTACTGTATAACACTTAATCTAGATTTTATCTTTAGCATTTCAGAAGACAAAAATAACAGAAGTAGCTGGTGTCACCTTGCTCAGTTCTCCCCAAACCATTTGTAAATAGCTTGAAATATAGGTAATCCTCGACTTAAAACAGTCCACTTAATGACTGTTCAAAGTTTCAATGGCACTGAAAAAAAGCGACTTATGACCATTTTTCACAGTTACATCCTTTGCAGCATCCACACAATCATGTGATCAAAATTCAGATGCTTGGCAACTGGCTTATATTTGTGACCATTGCAGCATCACAGGGTCATGTGATCACTTTTTCCAAGCTTCTGGCAAGCTCAGTCAATGAGATAGCTAAATTGACTCAACAACCAGGTTACTAACTTATCAACTGCAGTGATTCATTTAACAACTGTGGAAAGAAATGATGTAAAATGGGGCAAAAAAAAATCACTTAACAAATTCTCACTTAACCACAGAAATTTTGGCTCAATTGTTAGTCGAGGACTACCTGTTATTACAGAAGGAAAATTGTAGTGATGGAAGTACCTGCAGCTGTCATGTTGCATCATCATCATCATCATCATCATCATCATCATCATCATCATCATTATTATTATTATTCCAAGGCTTCAAATGAAACTTCCAATCAACATGAAAAATGGCTCTTCTTTGGAAATAATGCTGTTCTTTTTCTACTGTAGTTACAATTTATTCTTATCTATTGTAGGTAGTTTTTTTTAAGGAAAGCTCTTGAAAAAGCACTGTGAGCTTATGCACCAAAGACAAATTCTTTGTGTTTCCAAACACTCTGGGTCAATAAAGAATTCTATTCCATTCCATTCCATAAGCTGTCATCTGGGAAAAAATGCAGCAAGAGAACAATTTATATTGTCTCTTTGTAATGAAGACAAGTACAAACACTTAAAATTCTTCAAAGTACTGTCCTTGGGCCTCTACACATTTTTTTCAGCGACTCTGCCATGACCGATACGCGCCCTGGAGGGCGTCTTCGGGGACCTCTCACAAGGGTTTCATCAAGGCTGATTGAATCTCTTCTATGGACGAAAAATCAGTTCCTTTCAGGGCTGGGAACAAAAAGAAGTCTGCTGGGTCAACGTCAGGACTATAGGGGAGTGGGGCAGTGTTGGCACCTGAAGTTTGGCCAGAAACTCACAGACTTGTTGCGCATTGTGGCCAGGCACGTTTTTCGTCCATAGAAGAGATCCAATCAGCCGTGACAAAGACCTTGCAAGAAGTTCCCGAAGACGCCTTCCAGGGCGTGTACCGGTCATGGCAGAGTTGCTGGAAAAAATGTGTAGAGGCCCACAGACAGTATTTTGAAGAATTTAAAGTGTTTGTGCAAAACTGTTCAATAAATTACTTTTTTTTAAAATTGCATTACTTTTGGAACATACCCTGTACATGCAGACCACAATGACACAATGAATATATATATATAAAATATATGACGGTCTTGGTATATTCGGGTTTCTTCCCGTGTAGGATTTGGAAATTTCAGTCTGAAGATGACGAGTGGGACCTCGTCGAAACGTCGCCAGAAATTTCCAAATCCTACACAGGAAGAAACCCGAATATGCCAAGACCGTCATACCTGTACCCGTGAAAATCTACGAAAACATATACAATGATACCTTGTCTTACAAACTTAATTGGTTCCGGGACGAGGTTCTTAAGGTGAAAAGTTTGTAAGACGAAACAATGGTTCCCATAGGAAGCAATGGAAAAGCGATTAATGCGTGCAAGCCCAAAATTCACACCTTTTGCCAGCCGAAGCGCCCATTTTTGCGCTGCTGGGATACCCCTGAGGCTCCCCTCCATGGGAAACCCCACCTCCGGACTTCTATGTTTTTGCGATGCTGCAGGGAAATCCCAGCATCGCAAAAAAGAGCGCTTCGCTGGCAACGGAAGTCTGAAGGTGGGGTTTCCCAGCGAAGGGAGCATCAGTGAAATCGCAGCATCACAAAAACACCGAAGTCCTCAAAACCCCACCTCCAGACGTGTGTTTTTGCGATGCTGCAATTTTGCTGAGGCTCCCCTCGCTGGGAAACCCCACCTCCGGACTTCCGTTGCCAGCAAAGTGCCCATTTTTGCACTACTGGATTCCCCTGCTGGAATTCCCCTGCAGCATCACAAAAACATGGAAGTCCGGAGGTGGGGTTTCCCATGGAGGGGAGCCTCAGGGGAATCCCAGCAGCGCAAAAATGGGTGCTTCACTGGCAACGGAAGTCCGGAGGTGGGGCATCCCAGCGGCGGTGGTGGGTTTGTAAACTGAAAATAGTTTGTAAGAAGAGGCAAAAAAATCTTAAACCCTGGGTTTGTATCTCGAAAAGTTTGTATGACGAGGCGTTTGTAAGACGAGGTATCACTGTATATATATATATGCAATTTTTTAAAAAAGTAATTTATTGAATAGATTTGCACAAACACTCTATTTTTATCTGCCTTTTTAATATATGTAGAATAGTGAGTATAAAACAATGCCTTAAATTATTGTGTAGAAGTAGAAATTTTATTAATTTAATCTCCATACCTCTGTTAAAGACTAAGACTTTCATCTTACTTTGCATTTACCCATCTTACTCATAATTGAAATTTGTAAATCAAGAAACAATCTTGGTAACAGAAAATAGAATTGAAACAAATGTTTCTACTCTATTATTCTGTTACTCTGTTTCTGAGACAGTCATTTAATATATGTACTGTTAGTGTGCTATTGCTTGCTTGATATATTTTAAGCTACACGAGTTTACTGTGATAATGAAAACTGTATTGTTTTTAACATTGGGTAAATCAAATGTTATATCGAATTGACTTCTGCTGCCAATGGCAATTTTGCTTTTCCTCATACATATAACCCAGATGTTATATATCCTAGAGAAATATAAAATTCATTTTAATAATGTGCCGTGAATTCTTATGTGTATGTTGATAAAAAGTAGGGGAAAGGAACATTTCTCTATTTTTATCTGCCTTTTTTATCTGCCATAACTACTAAAAATGATTTTTTTTTTACCTTTTTCTTTTAAAATAATATAGTTTGTTTCTTTTTATTCCTTGTGAGATTGATCTGTCTCCCAAAGTAGGGATACTCATTCTCTTGTCAGGAAAGAAGCATTATAGAATTCATTTAATTTTTATTATCTCCCCCCCCCCTTTTTAAACTTTTTTTACTTACCAGTAAGGCACATGGGCTATGGACACCCTATGTCACATATGGGGGTTGTGGGGAGGACATCAAGCAAAAGCATGTCCTTGGAAGACAGGTATGGTAGCAATAATTACCAAATTGTTCAACTAAAGCAGGAGGCAGACTGTGAATGTGTAGAGCCACTGGTTTCTGACAGAGGACGTTTGTTCTTTTACCCTTACCACTGTCCCTACATAGCTACATGCACTAATAAACTGACTCAGTAACTCTGGATTACATTTCTATTTCTGTATAAATCCTGAATTGTAAATAAAAGTAGAGACTATCCAAAGGAAGGCATTGAATTTAAGGCAGGGGCAAACATTTATTGGTAAGGAAGCTCAACAGTATATAGATTTTTGTATGTGTTTGTAAACTTTTTTTCCTTTGATTTCTCTCTCTCTCTTTTTTTTTAGAAATCTGCCTTAAATTCACATTCTAAAACATAAAGATTAAAAGAAATATAATAAAAATCTTTATACTGCTGAGCTTATCTATAAAAGGGTGATTGCTGACTCTCAATAAAAATAGTATAAATTGACTATCCACAAGAAATACTTTCTAAATTGTAGGGGCAGGAAACAATAAATATTAATGATTACTGATTACATTTATGTGCATTTTAAAGCACCTCATTTATAAGATTCTCACCTATACACAGTGAAGGGCTACCAAAAATTTTATTACCACACTGTGGGCGTGGCTTATGCAGGATGCCCTGCATTTTCTTTCAACATCTTTCAGTGCAAATTGGGTGCTGTGGGGTGGAGCTCCATTTTTGCTACCCCACTGTGTTCCCCCGCCATCCGAGCAGTAGCCCATCCCTGCCTACACAGTGCCTATACAGTACACAGTACACTTCATCTATTCCTTCTTATAGTATATAAACAACTCACATGTATTCATGCACACGAACACATAGTTATGAAGTAAAAAACCCTGCAGAAATCTGATTCCAGCCACCATAAGCTAGCTTGCTCCTTCTTTCTTTCTTTCTTTCTTTCTTTCTTTCTTTCTTTCTTTCTTTCTTCCTTTCTTCCTTTCTTCCTTTCTTCCTTCCTTCCTTCTTTCCTTCCCTCCTATTTTTCTCTTTCCCATCTTTATTACTTTATACAGCAAGTAACTCAAATCAGGAAATATACCTTCTCCTCCCTTCTCTATTTTATCCACAATAGCCCCAAGTGGTGGGTTGAAACAGAGAAACATGGAAGATTGATGGCAGAAAAAGACCCCATGGTCCATCTAGTCTGCCCTGTTGGGCTGAGAAAGATTGATTGGCTCAACGTCACCCAACTGGCTTTCATTGGTTAAGATAGGACTAGAATTTACAGTCTCCAGCATTTTCACCATTACATCAATACTTCCACTTGTCAGTGGCTGGTTCAAAACACATATGCGTTGTCAAGGTATAATCTAAACCGTGTATGTTTGGTTTGTGAAAATGAGTCTCAGCAGAGGCCTTTTGAGGTGAAAAGCAGTTAGGAAAAATCATAGCAGTGAAACCAATAGAAGGTAAGGGAAAGGAAGGCACTGCAAGATTACAGAAAAGAGGCACAGATAGACCATTTGGGTGTAATAGGTTTGAATTTAAGTATAGTGATTAAAGGAAAGTATTGGCAGGATTTGGGATTTTGATTTGGCTGAACAGTGGCCTGTGCAAAATGGTACCTTCAAATATTGTAACTGATGAGCCATGACGTGAATTTTCGTGTACAAAACATGTTTTCTATTTTATTTCGTGGTTGAAAGAAGAAATTTAATTAGTAATCAGCAATAGCCTTGTGCTTAGCTGCAAGGTCAGCTATATAAATTCCAGTGAGTTAGATGGCCCTTACTTCCAGGAAATCAGGACTTCTTGCCCTGTTCAGTTTGTGTAATAATCACATTCTCATATCATTCTCTCACAATATGAGTTTCTACAATCAGCCTCTCTGACGATGAGTTGAGGTTCATAATTTATGGAGAGTGTTTTCATGAATAATAGTGGTTCCCCCATTGCAAACACTCATCCTGTACTTATAGACAGCAATGAGAAGAGCAAGGTTTGACCTTTTCTTAATTTCTTACTTTCCTTTCCATCATTCTACCCTTCCAACCCTTATGTTTGCATCTTCTATTCTTGGTGATAGATATGTAAAATTATGTGTCTCCCCCCCCCCACCCACCCCCATCATTCATAAATAATTATTTGAGACAAAACGGTCCTTTTTTCCCAGTAAATAAGGGCATTTTTTCCTGGGCTTATGGCTATTCATGCATATTTGAGGAGATGAATTTTGCATGCATTCAGTTTCACAATTTTTGATGTATTATTTTGAGACTATTATAGTTTTACAGCACTTGTATTTCATGATATTGAAGTTGATTCATCTCCTTACCAGCCAGCCTTATTGTCAAACAATTCTAAACAAAACACACACAGACAGCTCTTTCCCATCCTTCTATAGGTTATGTTTTGCTGCTGTTAGTGGTAGTTTTCCTACCATTAGTGCCCCAATTTAATGCCATTGACTAGAAACTCAATTTGACACAATTGCTATTTTGTAAACAGTCTTCTCTTAGTGTGAAGAAAGTAGCAGTGCAATTGTCTTTTATTTGCATGCATTAAAAACCAGAGAAAACAAACTGTCATTCTTCAAATAGCTAGAATAATATAAACAATGTATCCAAGACAAATGTATTTTCTTGTACATCATGTACAATTCAGAAATTTTCATTAAGGATTTGGAGGCAATAGGGCAGGCAAATATAAAAGGCACAGCAGCTATTATGAGCAATTTTTCAGTTTTGAAGTGGATTTTTAAGAATTAGACAAAAGCTACCCAAAAGGAACATTTTGGACAAAGTTCATTTTCTGTGTACTAATCTTTGATTGTTTGTATTTACAATTAAAGTGACTTCAATTTCTAATCAAGTATTGGTTCAGAAACTTTCAGATTTAAAACTTGTGAGTTTGCTTTTGTTAAACATGAGCTACAGCAACTGGATTCGGTTGCAAAACACAAATACTTCTAATTATGAGCCAGGAAATTGCTTTGCACATCAGAATAAACTATGGGCATATCCCATCTTTATAAAAAGTCACTCCTAAATACTCCACCTTGCTCCAAAAAATTAGGATGGAAAAAACATTATATTTGCTAATATTTTTTTAAAGCATATGCTGATACACTACAAATTGCTTAAGATCTGTCACTAGTTCTTGATCTGCATATTGCCTATACCAGTGATAGCAAACCTATGGCACAGGTGCCACAGGTGGTATACACAGCCATATCTGCTGGCACGTGAGCCATTGCCCTAGCTCAGCTCCAACGTACATGTATGTGCTGGCCAGCTGATTTTTGGCTAACACAGAGACTCTGAGAGGGCGTTTTGGCTTCCAGAGAGCCTCTGGAAGGAGGGGGAGGACATTTTTACCCTCCCCCAGCCCCAGGGAAGCCTTTGAAGCCTGGGGAGGGTGAAATACGAGCCTATTGGGCTCACCAGAATTTGGGAAACAGGCTATTTCCGGCTTCCAAGGGGCCTCCAGGTGGTTGGGGAAGTTGTTTTCGCCCTCCCCAGCATTGAATTGTGGGTGTGGGCACTCGAGCATGCGCGATAGCACACAATGCAAGCTCTTTCAGCACCCAAGGGAAAAAAGGTTCACCATCACTGGCCTATTCTAATAGGTTTTATCTAGTAGAAATAAAGTAAAAACCTTTATGTTTTTTCATTATCTCATTAATAAATGAGTTTGGTATATGGGCTTGTTTCCGCACTGCCGCTCTGTTTCATACACTAGCCTATTTTGGTTTGTAACTTGCTTTTGACAAAACCAGTGACATAAGGCAGTTTATTCATGTTTTCTGATAATAGTTCTGCGGGGGAAGCTGTGTGTTGTAAGTGAAAGGGATGGTTCTTCTTATCTTGCCATGTGAGCAGAGAGCCAGACGAGCCAGAGTGTGCTCCTTGTTCTGCCACCCATGTGAGTGAGTGTGTTGGCAACAACAGGGGAGGAGGTGGAGGCGGCAGCTGGCCAGTTTTCATAAATGGCAGCATCTCCCACATGAACATGGCACAGTTGGCTGTATCGAGGCAATTCCGCACTCAGTTTTCATCCATTCAGTCCATTTCCTTTGCAGGCAAAGGCTGTTGCTTTGAAACACTTTGCCCCTGTAAAACACATGTGGCATATTAACTAGATTTGTCATTATCTGGAATGATCTAAAGAGGTTCAATAATAGCGATAACATCTAAAGAACACAATATTCAGCCGTTTTGCTGTCTCTGCCCAGAAACAAAATATTTCCTTTTGCCTTACACAGATGACAGCTGTCCCAGCTCATAATTTTCAAAGAAATATTCTTTTCCCTCCTCCCCTTGGATTAATATCCACACAGGATGCCTTTTCCTAGAGATAATCCTAAAAAGTCCCCCCCTCCTACAGAAAAGGAAAAGTATTGTTCCATATCACCCTGTATACAGGGTATGTAAGACCCATGTGACTTGGATTACCAAATTTGACTGTAAAAAAAATGACTTCAGTAACTGAGTTGTCGAAGGGTGGAACTCACTCCATAGTGTCATCCCCAAACCCCCAACACTTTACCCTTAGATTATCCACGGTTGACCTATCCAGATTCCTAAGAGGTCAGTAAAGAGCGAGTACAAGTGCACTAGAGTGCCTTCCGTCCCCTGTCCTATTGCTCTCCTATATCTCCTATACCTTTCTTCTATTCTATATCTCTTCTTCCATTCTTTCATTGATATGTTCTATTCCTATAGCTTCTTTTCTATTCTTTCTTAGATATATTTTACTATGTGTATCTCCTCTATAACCTTCATCATGTATTTTACTGTGTGTGTGTGTGTGTGTGTGTGTATGTATGTATGTATATATATATATATACATATATATGTGTGTGTGTGTGTGTGTGTGTGTCACATGTTTTATTTTGTTTTTTGCTGAATTTGAAAATTAAGGGAGACTACGATAGATCTATTTCGGCCTCATCAGCTAGCCATACCCACTGGGACTTGAACCTGCAACCTTTGCCTTGTAAGGCAGAGAATTATCCTCTAGGCTACAGTATCCAATCCCTTCAGCTGTGCACCAGGGAAGGGTTACATATTTTTGTGTAGAATCACCCTGGTGTATTGAAGGAACATCACGGCTCCTTATTTGCCTCTTGGCCCAACCCAGGGCCATTTCCAAGGCAGTTAATTTTATTGATAGCCGACAATTCTATCTGTATGTGTCACATGTTTTTTTTTTTTTTTGCTGAATTTGAAAATTAAGGGAGACTAGGATAGATCTATTTCGGCCTTATATATATACCCACTAAAACCCTCATTGTGTATCGGACAAAATAAATAAATCAAAGTTTAAAGTTTGAACCATAGCAAAAGATAATATAAAAACAAAAATCTTGGAACCATGAACAAGAAAGAGGATACAATGCATCCTTCAGATCTGAAGGAGAACAGTTTGAAGTATTCCTGCTATCTTTATCACTGTTTTCAGTTTCTAAAATCTTTTTTAGAACTTAGTGCACAGGTAGAGTAATTTGGACAAAAACCAATACAAGCCTCATATAAAACACACTAATAGTATCTAAACTAATCATAGCTTGAAGCCTTTTTTTAAAATAAGAACTATCAGATCTGTGTTGCTGCTTTAAGTTTTGGGATAAGATCTAATTTGAGAAGGTTCTTATACTCTTATTAATGTTTTCCTTAACATCCTCAATATAGATGGTGTTGGGGTTGGGTTTTTTTGTTATAGTGTGTATACTGTACAAGTAAACATTGGATCTTAACAATTCTTAACTAAAATTCTTAGCTGCTGTATAGGTTTTGCTGGTGCATTATTTTCAAGTTTAGGGAACGAATAATCATATTCAGACCCTTTCTGCCCTTGTGGTAGCTTCTGACAAGTAGCAGAGGAGAGTTGCATTCTGCTTTTCTTATTCTGAAAATAATATTCTAGATATCTTTTAAAGCTATTATATTACTGGGACAGAACAAAGATCAAACAAGAATGACCCGTCTCTTTATTTGCAGAAAAACCAAAATCCTGCTGATGTGCCTGGCTTGCCAGCAGCATTTCACTAACATTGACTGATCTTAGAAATCTCAATAGGATCATATTTGTTTAGTATTTCTAGGCTATAAGCTAGACTGAGAAAAACCATCCAGGAAGGCATCTCCATATTGTAAGAAAACTATATAGACACTCCATGAATCAATCATGACTGGAGCACAATTTAATTAGAACTTTAGCGTATATTCTCAATTTATATATGACTGATGCTATTTCCACATCTTTGAATCACAAGTATGTCTCTCCCTATCACCTTAGTCCTTAATATCTTGCCACCATCCCTTCAAGCCTTGGTTTGATTCATTGCACTATGAAACCCCAAACTTGGTCTCCCAAGCTCTGCTGTATCTACTGCAGTGTTTCCCAACCTTGGCAAATTGAAGATATTTGGACTTCAACTCCCAGAATTCCCCAGCCAGCAAATGCTGGCTGGGGAATTCTGGGAGTTGAAGTCCAAATATCTTCAATTTGTCAAGGTTGGGAAACACTGATCTACTGTATACAGTATATCAAAATAAATCAGTGATAGGTTCTAAATCCCATCTCTAATGGTTCATATGCATGCAACGCTTTTGCGCATGCACAGGAGTGTCTGGGACAGGTGGGTGGAGCCTCCCACCGCCACCACTACTAATTTGTAGAATTGGGCTATACCGGTAGCAACTCACTGCTGGAATAAACACAAATACTGTTTGCACTTCCTTATTTGCTTGTGTAATGTTTTAGGAGAATGTTGTATATTTGATGAGTGCATATTACATTTTCTATATAAACTATACTTACGTATTTAGGTCCAGAAATATTTTATTATAATATTTTATAATAAACCAGTTTATTATAATACATTTACAAATAAAAGCCACCAATCTAACAGATTTCTGTATCACATGTAAAAAATTAGAATAGAGTTGTATCAATTACAGTTATCATATGTGATACATTTGTTATAAAGGGATGTTTGGAAAAGGCCTCAGAAACATCTTCATAATAGCAAAAATTCATTAAAATGTACCCTTTCTGTAACCACCTTATATGAAGTAAATGAAACTTTTGAGTAGATGATGAAATAACTCCTAATAATTACATTTATTTTAAATTTTGTTCAGTATTTATACTGGATAATATTGGAAGTATCATTAGTTTTATGAATAAAGTCCAAAGGCTTAAAGATCTACAAACATGTTTGCCACTGAAAGGAACAATCAGTTGATTTCTTGATTCTACCCTACCTGCCAAATTGTTGAAAACCTTTGAATCAGAAAGATACTGTGTTATTTAAAACAAAACATACAATGACTATAACAAATACTTTTTCTATAATGTAGAATCCAATCTGCGATGGTTAATATCTATTTATGTGTATGTTGCAATCCTTGAATACCTTTTAAAGCAATAAACAAGAATCAAATGTTGTATTTTGCTTCTGTTAGAAATGTTTATTATTAAGTCAACAGCACCGATGATTATCTCAAGGGAAAAATTCTGGCCCCTTACTGGTTTCTAAATAGCTACCAGACTATTTGAAGCCAGAGGATGACACTGTCCTACTGTGCTATCAGAGAATTGTGTGGCTTTAACAATCATTGTGGCTATGAGTCTAGAGAATGAATGTTCATAGTCTAATAGATACAATTGTTATGATTAAAGAGAAAACATCTATTAGGCAATTACCAGTTGTATTATTCGTAGGGGAGTAATATGTAGTTTGAATTCATTGATTTCTGGTGAATGAAAAGGACTATACCTGTTGTTTGAAACAATGCAAGCTTCCCTCATCATATTTCAGGAACAGGCTTTGAATCCAGTTTGGAAAGAAATAGCTGTTTGGTATTGTTGTAATCCAAGTAAGCTATTGCAGTTATAGTTTGCATTTTAAAAGCCAATAAAATATGATTTGTCCAATCAAATCTGAGCTTGTATTCTCACATGTTATATGAAAAGCCTCCTAACCTAATGTCCTCCATGTAAATTTAGAACGCAACTGCCAGAATTTCCAACCAGGTGGCGATTTTTGTAATTCAAATACATTTTGATGTATTCAATGTGAGTGCTCCTAATTATATAAACATGCTAGTTTTCTGCATCTTAAGTTGCCAACTTTTTTTTATTAGTTTATTTTGGGCATCTTTAATAGATGTACCAAAACATGAAGTATTTTCAATATGCAAATGAGATAATAGTGACTTGTAGAGTTTCTGTTTAATTTAAAATAATGTGGTATTTCATGTATTTGCAATATCCACTATAATAATGATATTACATCATCCATGACTATCCAAAGATATATTCAGTCAAAATTAAGATTAAAGAAATTAGATTTTAACTGATAAAGAATCTAGATAGTTTGACAGCTGCAACTTTTATTCTTTGTTTGATATTAGACTTACATAGAAAATAATACAATAGTTTTGCTTCAGGATTCTAAAACCTTGGTTGGTCTTTGGTAATGGTCTTCAAGAATATGATTCCTGCTGACTCAAGAGCAAGCAACAAACAGGGAGAAACTTGACAGAAACATAAGTGAGAGACAAGGATATGTTTGCCTTAGGACAGAAACAACCACCTAAGTTGGGGGTTGGGTGTGAATTCAAAAGATGTTAACCCTGCAGGAGCATTGCAGTGCAAACTCGAGGGTATTGGATGTTGTGTTAGGAAGAAGAAATACAAAAGAGATTGAAAAAAAGGCAATGAAAGAAAGTGAGAGGGGGGAACTAAGAAGGAAGCTAAAAAGTAAGACAACAATAGTGGAGAGATTTGGAGATAAAGCCAAATGTTTGGCTGGATCAATGGTATGACATAAAAATTCATGGAAAGGGTAGGGAGCCTATGGCTCTCTGCGTGTTGCTGAACTCTATTTTTTCAGCAGGGTTAGGCATCACGATGAATAGTCAAAGGAGAGTAGAAGATGTAGTCTGAGAAATGTGGAGTATTAACTTAATGTGTGCCTTATTGGAAGATTGGAAGGTGTAAGTAAGGAAAGGTTAGAGTGTAGATTGATTAGTATTTGAGTTTCCAGTTCTCATTGCCCACAAACAACAGGAAGACACAGCAAGTGAGCTTATCTTTATTAAATTAACGAAGGGTCATGAACTAGTAGTGTAGGCCAAACATATTTCAGGCAAGACTGGCAATCTATAGTTCTAAAGAGTTAAGCTGTAGCCTAGAGCAAGCAGGGATATCAGCTACAGGCATATAATGGAGTATGTGGATGACCTTGGGGGATGAGGGGAAAAGATGTTGCCCAACAAGAGAGACAAGAGTGCCCAGTGGCTTAATGGTCAGAAAAAGGAATACCAACTCTAATTTATCAAGAAGTTAAAAGTAATAGTAGGAGGTTTGTAACTTTGGACTTGCAAGATTACACTTAATGTAACCTTGCAATGAAGCAGGATTGACTCATCTAGTGGTGTTTTCTGTCTGGTTTACCTGGAAGGACTGACATGTATAACTATTTCTCATGTGCTTTCCCAGCAAACCTACACTTAATCCATATAACCTGATGATATACCATTCTTTCCCTTATACATTTGTTCTATTCATATTCATATGTGTAATTTACATACTACCTTATATAGACATGTATAAAAGACGGAGAAGACAATTGTTCAAAACGGGTTATGGTGACTTCTGAAAGTGAATCATTGTGGAATGTTTTAACCTTAATCATTACAAAGGGCAGAGGAAGCTGTCATCTGTAACCAGTTGCTGATTAGCAAAAAAAAAAAAAAAGGATTTTATCAGAGACATGTCCTGGTTTTAAATCTAGTGAATGACTTACTGAGCCCCCAGAAGATTTATTTGATTAGGAACAACTACTATAAACCTGAACTAAATTCATATTTTAAATGTGAGCTATTTCTCTTCAGACATAAGAGTAGAAAGCAAAAATCAAATTTTATATCCAGTCTGGACACAATTATGCTCGACCAGTACCAGTACAGTATACTACTATCATTTCTTATTTTGAGTTTCAGGCTTTATCTTTGAGATATTTCAATATAATCATTAAAATGTAGTTCAAACTGGTTAGAGGATAGATAAATATTTCTTTTGGTATTTTTTGATTGTCATCTAGTAATTCAGTCTTGTGACAAATGTGTGCTATTAAGCTGTCATTGTGTATCACTATCTTAAAATAACATTTCAAGAATGCCATAAATAGAGATGTTCAAGTACCGACACCCAGTATAGTAAAGTATACTTTTAAAATAATAGATAATGACATGTTAAAATTTCCTATGTTATTTAGTTCTGTACTAATCATCAACTTGGGAGTATTCAGCACTTTCCACAGCTTTGCTTACTTTAGCTTTTTCTCTGTTAGAATCATTGTTTATATAACTCCAATAGTCATGACTCCAACTTCAGCTTTACTTCAAATATTATGTGTTGTTTTGAACTGTCAGTATTTTATTTACTTAGCTCACCTGAACCTCACACTCGTTAAAATGTTTTATGTAACACTTCAAACGGCTATTGCACTTTAAGTCAGTTTTTAATGGAAATCTTACCGTGAGCAATTGTATATATTTATTGTTCTAGTTTCCCACACGTTCTTTTAAATTATTTCTGCTACTATACGCTTAATCTTATCAGAGTGAGGCAGCTTTTTTCCAACTATTCGAAGGTCAGTTTTGCCTAAGAGTATGGTAAAGCTCTGTCTTGTTATTGATCTTAGTATTAAAAGATATTTCTTTATATGTCTTGTTGTATCACAGAAACTGCACAATTTAATTGAATTTCTTTGTTCATTTGCTGTTTGGAACTGTTCAGTCAATATAAAGCAATCTAAAATAGTGCAGGTGTACAGCATCCTTTCTTTGTATTTTTAAAAACGCTATCTCACCCTTAAAATGCAGGGAAAATTAAGACCCTCTTTTCTAATTTTCATGCGGTTTATTTTCATAACGGGTATCACAGCAATGGGAATTTTCTTTTTCTTTAGAGCTGGAAACGAGACGTTTCAAGAAACCAAGTACAGATATCGTATTGGTGTTTGTCCTCATAACTGGAGTTATAGTTTGTGTTGGAGTTATCTTCGCAATAGCCTTCATCATTCTTAATTGGTAGGTAGAGCATACCTAAATTTTAATTGCATTAGGATTTGCGCTTGAGTAACGGTTAACATTCACACTACCCCTCCTCTCTCCAGAAGCAGTGCTGTACTCAGGAGAGAGGTAGGATGATGTGTGAACTCCAGAAGGTAGCTGCAGTATGTTCACGTACAAAACAAAAACAATCACACAGACTTGCTTCTCTGGTAGATAAGAGAGAGAACAAGATTTCTAACACTACCAGATGCTTTTAATTGAGATGAAAAGTCTTGCGCATGCGCACGTATATACATAGTCATGCATACACACATCAACATGCACAAAAACACAATTGCTTCTTCCTTAATGATATATAGTGGTACCTTTACTTATGAACTTAATTTGTTCCATGACCAGGTTCTTAAGTAGAAAAGTTTGTTAGAAGAAGCAATTTTTCCCATAGGAATCAATGTAAAAGCAAATACAGTGGTACCTCTACTTAAGAACTTTTCTAGATAAGAACAGGGTGTTCAAGATTTTTTTGCCTCTACTTAAGAACCATTTTCTACTTAAGAACCTGAGCCTAGAAAAATTTCCCAGGAAATTTGAGAGCGGCATGAAGGCCTGGCCAGTTTCCTGCCATTCCCCCTTTAATCCCGGCCTGTTGGGCTGCCAGAGGAGCCTATTGGTGGCTCTTAAGGAGGCTTTGGAAGTCTAGAGTGAGTGAAGCATTTTCTTTTCTCTGGGCGCTTGGAGAGGGAATAAACCTCTGCCAGCACCCAGAGAAAAGAAACGCTCCTTTCGCTCTGGGCAGCCGAGGAGTCACCACAGTGAAGGAAAGGCGCCGGCTACAAAGCAAGTGAGCGAGAGGAGAGGGGAGCCCTTCAGCATGGGAAGGAAGAGGCAGCAGGTAGCATCAACAGTAGCCAGTGTATGGGAGGCAGTGTATATAAGGCAGCCTCGTGCCAGGTGTATTGGAGGCGCCTGCTGTTCCTCGACGCCTCAGAGTCCCTCTTTTTTTTGTTTAAGCCTTAAAATTTTGGATTTTTTTGATTGGGGGCCAGGGGAAGGCAAAAATGCCCCATTTTTTGGCCTGTTTTTCAACAGAAATGGGGGGATGTTATTGCCTTCCCCTAGCCCTAGAAGCACTGCAGGCCTCCCAAAACCTCTGTGCACCCCATTTTTTTTGCAAAAATGGGATGTGGGGGTGGGGCTTCGGAAGGCCAAAAATGTCTGCAGTTAGTGTATAAGGTGCACCAACATTTCTACCCTTTTTTTTTAGGGGGGGGTGAGTCTTATAGTCCAAAAAATACGGTAGGTAACATATTCATGTTCATGATTGGGTCACCTCACTCCTCTGCCCAATTTTAGAACATACATTTCTGTTCTTCTCAATCTCAAAGTAGCAGAACATCTGCTGTCCGTTTTTAACAATTATGCCTGGATAATTTCTGAAGAGTGCAAAAATTGGCTACCCAATATGCTGGTGCTACGAATTATGGGAAATGTACCTACAATACAGAGAGGGATCCCCTTTGCTAATTCTGTTAATAATAGCTTATCTAAAATATCATCTGGTGACATTTGCTCAATTATAATTGTTTGGGTGTGATTTTTATTGTAGGGCTGCTGTGAAAAGTTTCTGGCAGACAAAAGTTTGGAAAAATAAGGATGAATTTGGTTCAATGAGATCATCCATGGGGCTGGCACCCACAGCCGAAGCATCTCAGATGTCACAAGCAGAAGCCACTGTACAGGAACAAGGTTCCTATCAGGAATGGAATGCAGCTGCTGGAGAAGCAGAAGGAGAAGGGGGAGAGAATTAAAAGAAAGAGGGGGAAAACTATTTTATATCAGAGATTATATTAAAAGATGCACTAAATATTAAAGAGTACCACTTCTGAAAAGTGACTTTTGCTGCTTGGATGAACATTGCTTTGAAATGTTGAAATAATGTGGTGTGAAACTGTAGGACCCAGATTTAAAAATGGATTGCTCCTGTTACGATTAATGTGATTCGCTGAAGGCTTTTGTCTTTCAGGGTTCTTGACAATCAAAAATGAAATATTTTAATAAGGAGTTACCAAACTTAACAATAAATAAATGGCACTCTGATTCTAAATATTTATTTTGTTGTATCTTTCTATGATGTATTCATGTTTTACAAAATTATGACAGCAGATTTACTGATATATGTGATATGTGAATTTGTATATATGCCAGGGCAGACCTTTGTTCCTGATTACAACTGAATTCACTGCACTATTCTGCAGTTATATTTAGCAATCTATGAAATACTTTTCCACGATGCAATATGTTAATATTTTCAGAGAGATGATATGATGTAATCTCATGATAAGCTTATGTGTTGGCCATATAGTAAAAATGGAAGCAGGAATCACAGACTCTGTTAAACAATAATAAACATTGAGCATAGGTTGTGCTTTTTCAAGAGTTAACCTTCTGTTTTTCTTTGAAGATATTTCATTTTCCATCCAAGTAGCTTCTTCAGTTCTCATCCAAGAAGTTTCTTCAGAAGTGAAGAAGCTTCTTGGATAAGAAGCAAAATGTCTTCAAAGAAAAACCAGAAAGTCCAATTGATTCTTGAAAAAGTATATTTGGGACAACCATGACCTGGATGACTGAAAAACTCCATAGATCTTAACCATAGGTTGAGTAAGCCATTGTGTCATGGATCAAACACACTAAGTCAAAATGACTAGGTCCATATATTATGCAACATTTCCTCAATGTATGTTACAATTAAATGTAATAGAGTATTGTGATCAGCATTCAATTGCGTTCAAGTCCATGGTCAGTTATTAATGAATGACTTTGGATTGTTTACCATCTGTCCATTCAGCCTCCCTCAGAATTGTAAGGAGAAAGAATACTGTATTTTCTGTAGATATAAATATAAATAAATGCATAAATTTTAGAATTCAGATAACTTATTTTCCATGGTCTAAATAATAGCTAATTTTTCATATTTCCAATTTCAGACAAAGGGATTAGAATATGAAGGTGAGAAGTATTTTTTAGATCAATCTGAGATCTTTACAAGTATGGCCCCAGAAAAAAATTAAAACTGTAAATTTAATTATGAATAAGGTATATGCTATAATAAGTAGCCATTGCTGAATTTAAAAAGGCATAGAATAATTAATAACTGCTAAAAGATTTTTTACTAAAGTTATAGTAAAGGTAGTAGTTATACTAACTATACTATACGTGTATATAGAATTGGCTATGATGTACATAGAGGTTGTCTTTAAACATTCAGTAAATAAAATTGAACAAAAACATGAGAGCTCCCTGAAAGAAGTAACCCATACTTATTTTTTTTCAATTCAGAAAGTGATGGCAGTCTTATAAATGCACCCCCTGTAATTCTTTAAAGGACGTATCAACTGTTTCTGTACAAAATTAACATTACTGGATATAAAATTCTAGATTTAAAAATGACATGTTGTTTTCCCTAAGCAGACTTTGGAAACCAATAAAAAGACATTTGTATTCTGAAATGGGCATGGTTTTCTTTTGTCATTTGGTGAATGAATTTAGAGCATCCTAAAATCTGACTGTGAGCCAGTTTGGCATAATGGTTAAAAAATGCAGGACTTGAAGTTGAATGATCTTGGGCCTCCCACTTCCGTCCCACTCCTCTCGAGAAAAGGCAATAGCGAATTTTAAAAGTTGCTAAGGAAACTGAAGGGACTCATCTTGAATGAAGACTGATTCCAAAGCAACAAGATATACAATAGTCAGTGATGGGCTCCAATGGTCAGATACGCAAAACCGGTAGAAAATTTTGCTCAGGTGCGCAGAACCAATAGAAAAAAATTGATTTTTTTTCCCCTTCTGGGCTCTGGGTATGTTTTTCCTATTGCAGTAAAATGAGGTTGAATGTGTATAATTTTAGAAGAGCTGTGCGTGCATACACATACAGTTTATATAGTAGATAATGTATATTTTTGTGTGCCTGTGTGTAATATGTATGTTCACATATGGTATATATGCATAGAATTAAATAGTATATTTTGGATGTTCAGTAATAGTAAATAGATAGGGAAACTGTATCTCTTTGAGGCGAGGAGAGGTCAGGTACCCTAACCCTAACCCTTGATGTGAGTGACGTCAAGTTGGGCGCCTTTAAGCCAGTCACATTTAAGCCACCTCAGTCACATGATCATCAAGCCACTCCCACTTGGTCACATGGCGAGCAAGCCACACTCACAAAATAAGCCATGCCCACAGTGGTAGTAAAAATTTTTGCAGGCCTTCACTGACAATAGTCCTCAGTTATGAACCTATTGAAACTTGTAACAATGCAGGCAAGTGGTGCTTAGTACTGGTCCTCCGTGGGTTATAAAAAGCTCTTGCAGGCAGTGTGCGTATTCCATGCATTCCCCTACCCAAAGGGAGTTTTCACCTAGACTTGATTTTCTTTTTGTCCATTCTCATTTTGTCTGAGAGGTTAGTACAAATGAAGTGGTATCTCCTTTCTGTTCTGCTCTTTTGCTTGGGAGATCTTTTAGTAAAGATCTTGCACTCTATCTGGGACGGTGAGGGGGGTGAATGCCTGACCTTGTCACCTGGAAAGCTGATAGTGCAGGTTCGATACCCAAGTGTTATGCAATATGATGAGCTCCCATACCTGCCCCAGCCCGCCTAGAAGTTCAAATGCATGCAAATCAGAGGTGGAATTCAGCCAGTTTGGACAGGTTCCAGTGAACCGGTAGCGGCAATTTGGACTGGCTTGTTTGAATTGATAAATACCACCTCTGGATAGCCCTACCCTCACCCAACCACTCACCGCTCGCCCTGACTGCCTGCTCGCTGCTCACTCACCCTGCCCACTCACTTGGTGCCTCGCCACACTGCTCAACACTCGCTCCGTCCATCCCTGCCCTCTATATGTTGCCTTCGCCACATGGCCCATCTAATCGCCTTGCCAGTTGATTCCATGCCTCACCTCGGCTCAGCTCAACAAAAGTAAGCTTGCCACCCGCTCACCCTTCATCACCTCCGCCATCACTGGTCTATTCCATGGTGCACATGCACAACTGGCGCAAAGAACAGCAGTGACGGCTGTGACGGTCACGGGACTGAAACTCTTTTTTTGGAGCATTTGAGAAGCAGAAGCCAGTAGTTTTCGATGCAAGAAGCCTGCAGCCACTGCCTCCTTTTTGGCTTGTGACAAGGAGGCTGATGGGGAGCCCAGTGAGTGATGGCTCAGCCTTGGCTTGCCTTCCCTGGCAGCCAGTCGCAGGAGGAAGGTAAGGTTGTGGGACCAAGCAAGGCTGTCGTGGGGGAGGAAGTGGGGAGATTGAGTAAGGCCATGGCCTCTGAAGGAGGGGAAATGGGGTGACGCATGGCAAAGGGAGAGCGGGCGGCATGCAGGAGGAGACCCTGCTGTCAGATTCTGAGTTTAACCACCTCAGACCCTGGGTGTCAAGCTGGTGCAGAGGTTGATGATAAATCAACGGCTTGCCACACTATCTGTAGAAGGCCTGATGTTTATGGGAACTTGGGAAGGGTGATTTCATGAGGGAGCAGATTTATTTATTTGTTTGTTTGTTTGTTTGTTTATTTATTTATTTATTTATTGGATTTGTATGCCGCCACAAAGATGCAGCCACAAAGCATTTCGAGAAGTTCAAGGCCATCTTATGCCCACCACCTGGGCGGAAGCAGAAAAAGGAGTTGCCTTGCTGGCACAACCTGAGTGGGCAACGTGAACAAGTTTGTGGGCGGGGGACAAGGGATGTGAACTTTCAATTGAGTGGCAATCTCAGATTCAGGTTTCCCAGTGTGGGTGCCAGGATGACTCTGGCAATAAATTAGAACTTTTAGGAGTAGTGATGGGCGAACTGAACCCACACAATTCAGGTCCGTATTGAATTTTGCGGTGTTCAGTATGCCGAACCCGAACCCGAATTTTTTTCAAACTTCGGGTAAAGTTCGGGTTCATGTTCGGCGTTCGGAGCTTTGATGTCACCGGCAGGTTGCTAAGTACGCCAAGGTGATCACTTCCTTGATTCCATGGAATCCAGGAGGTTATCACCTTGGCGTCCCTAGCAACCTGCCGGTGACGTCAAAGCTCCGTTCCCAGAATCTCTTCGTGGGAGGGATTCCCCGCTCAGGTTCGAGTTTGGGTTGGGTTCAGCTGAAGTTTGCATAAAGTTTGTCCGAACTTGCCGAACCCGAACACCGTTGGGTTTGCCCATCTCTATTCAGGAGTACTTTGACTTGGACTCTGATTTATTTCGGATGTTACCTGGAACCTTGGCACTGGGCAGAAAATAATAGGTAGAAAAAGGCTGCAATAGGTTAGGTTGAATTGTTTTTAAAACTACCGGTTCTGTGGGCACAGCTTGGTGGGGAAAGTCATGTGACTGAGTGGGCATGGCCCACTCAATATCACTCACAGCAAAGTGCCGCCCCATTAAGCCACACCCACAGAACCTGTAGCAGAAAAAATTGAATCCCATCCATCATTGATGCAAATGCAAGTACATTACGAGGTACCACTTTGGTGGGAAAGTAGCAGCAGTCTCTGCACCTTTGACATGCTGGCCACATGACCACAGAAAATTTGGATAATATGAGCCGGGGTGGTGCAGCAGGTAGAGTGCTGTACTGCAGGCCACTGAAGCTGACTGTAGATCTGAAGGTCAGCAGTTCAAATCTCATCACCGGCTCAAGGTTGACTCGGCCTTCCATCCTTCCGAGGTGGGTAAAATGAGGACCCGGATTGTGGGGGCAATAGCCTTGCTCTATTAAAAAAGTGCTATTGCTAACATGTTGTAAGCCGCCCTGAGTCTAAGGAGAAGGGCGGCATAAAAATTGAATAAATAAATAAATAATGCTGGCCATGAAAAAATAGAGATGAGCACCATGCCATAAAGTTGGGCATGACTGGACGGGGAAATCTTTACCTTTGGTTCCTTTGGGAGAACTAGTTTGGTGTAATGCTTAATGCAGCAGACTAGAAGAGAAGGCTTTGAGTTCTAGTTCTGCCTTAAACACAAATCCAGTTGGCTGACCTTGGACTAGTCCTGCTCTCTCATCCCTAGGAAGGAGGCAGTGGCAAATCATTTCTGGAAAAAAAAAAACTTGCCAAAAAATCTACAAGAACCTGTCCAGGCAGATAATTGGACACAGTTAAATGAAAGAAAATAATATCTTATCTGTGTATACCTACTATGTGTTTCTCAAGAAATTGAAGGTATGCTAATTTTTAATAGATCATAATATATGAACTAGTTTCACTTGATGTGGGATCTAATCGTGTTTAATGGATATTATCTTTTTTACAGTTTTATGAATGCCTAACTCAACGTGAAGGTAATGAATCAAAAGGATTTTCATTATAGTTTATGGCATAATTTAGTCATAGATATTTAATAAAAAACAAGAAAGCAACAAGGATTTTTTTCTCCCTCCCATGGTATTTAGTAAGATTGATATCTAACCAATGTTTTTAAATTTTCATGCTTCATGGAACAAATAAAAAATAGCCATGGAATGGAATTATTTAGCATTTGTATGATCAGTGAAGATATTTTCTCCAGGGTGCTTAAGATTCAGGAAACTATAATTAGAATTGTGAATCACACACTAGTTTCAGCTGATCAGTAAAATTTTTAAAATTATCTTGACTTGCAACCAGGGGTGGGCTACTGCCCGGACGGGGAGAAACACAGTGGCGTAGCAAAAATGGAGCTCCACCTCAAAGCACCCAATTTGCACTGAAAGATATTGAAAGAAAATGCATAAGCCACGCCCACAGTGTGGTAGCAAAAAATTTGGTAGCCCTTCACTGCTTACAACCATTTGTTTAGTGACTGAAGTTACAAGAGCACTGAAAAAAAGTGATTGATCATTTTTCATACTTGCGACCATTGCGCCACATGATCAAAATTCAGACACTTGGCAACTGGCATGTAATTATGAAGGTTGCAATATCCTGGGCTTACGTGATCCGCTTTTGTAACCTTCTGAGAAACAAAGTCAATGGGGAAGCCAGATTCGTGTTACTGGTTTAACCCCATGATGATTCACTCGACAACTGTGTCAAGAAAGGTCATAAAAGGGTGCAAACCTCAATTGTCTTACTTAGCAGTGGAAATTTTGACTTCAAGTGCCGCCATAAGCTGAGCCCTACCTGTAATATCAACTTTATTTAATTAGTCAATCGACCATATCAAAGCGAGGAAAAGGACCACATCGGTCATCATTAAATCTGTGACTGGTTAAAATACAATAAAATTGGCTAAAATAGAGGGAATTTGAATAAATAATAAGTTAAAATGCAGTATAATATGCTAAAATTGAGTAGTAAAACAAGAGAATATAACTCGTGCAAAGGATTATATTAAACAAATCTAAGATACTGATATAAAATATTCTTAAGTGAGTTCATCTCCTTTGCATGCCACCACAATATGTTCTATAAAACATATTCTCATCTGAACAGCCCTGACTATAAACTTAGCAGTTCTAGAAACTACATATATACCTGTAATTATGGTTGTGAATAAACTATATTCAAAGTGGAACTCCATTGCTTTACCTCACACATCAGTCCAGTACAGTGATGGCAAACCTATGGCATGCATGCCACAGGTGGCACACATAGCCATATCTGAGGGCACATGAGGTGTTGCCCTATGTCAGCTCCAGCTGATTTTCGGCCTTCCTTTAGGCCATTTTCGCTCTCCCCTGGCTTCAGGGAAGCCTGCGGAAGCAGGAGGGGGGGGGAAATAGGCCAATGGGTCAACCGAAAGTTCAGAAATATAATTCTGGTTAGCCCATTTGGCTGCTTTTCGCCATCCCCAGACTTCAGGAGTTCAGAGACTTCAGTGAGGCGAAGGGAGGCAGTGCAGGGGTGTTGTACACATGTCCAGGGGGACAGTCAGGGGTGGGCTGTTGCCCGGATGGGAGGGACCGCAGTAGGGTAGCGAAAATGGAGCTCCATCCCAGAGCATCCAATTTGCACTGAAAGATGCTGAAATAAAATGCAGGGCATCCTGCATAAGCCACACCCACAGTGTGGTAGTAAAACTTTTGGTAGCCCTTCACTGGGGACAGTGCAGGGGTTGTGCTCATGGGGGGGGGGAAGATATGGATGTGGCACACACCTGCTAGCGTGCTAGTGCAGGTGTACACCCTTTTGGTAACGGAGCCAAAAAAGGTTCACCATCCCTGGTCTAGTTTTTCACGTTTATTTAGAAGCAAGTATTATAAAATTCAGTGGGTCTGACTCCAGAATAAATGCATGTATGATAGTTTTTAACTTTGCAGTCTGGTGCCTGTACAAGATCCCAAATGATCACAGTATTGTTTCGGGGTTGACTGCAGGAGTGGGCTACTGCCTGGATGGGGGGGAACGCAGTGGAGTAGCGAAAATGGAGCTCCACCCCAGAGCACCCTATTTGCATGAAAGATATTGAAAGAAAATGCAGGGTGCCCTGCATAAGCCACGCCCACAGTGGGGTAGTAAAAATTTTGGTAGCCCTTCACTGGCTGACTGATATAGGATTATGCTACATATACAAACCAATATGTTTTCTTAATATAAGTCTAAACAATATGGCATTTGTAGCTGTATTTGTCTCTGTATTTGAATCCGCCAATTTATATAGAACGTGACATGTTTCCTTTTCCTTTTAATAGTTAGTAGATTACAAACCTGTCAGAAATATTATGCAAGACAAAAGCAAATATTTTGAGACACGTGGTCTAGCATGGTAGTTTGCAACAGGTGTTGTGTATACCACAGACCTCACAAGTAGCTTAGGTGGGAAACACGGTATGCAATATAAACTTTATATCTGAAAGCTTTACCACAAATCATGTTAAGAGGGAATATCTATCAATTTATAACATCTTTCCTGAGGAAGAAGTGGACAGATCAGAGACTTTGTTGACTGTGGCCGGGAGAAAAACATCTGAGTATTACTGAGGCCAAAGTGGAAGAAATCCATCTTTTTAAAAACTGGCTTCTTTTCCAGCCATATTATGGTACAGGAGACATTGCAAATCGAGGCCACAGTGTGGAAAAGCACATTGTATGTGTTAGATATGCTGCCCAGTTACCTACCCAGTTACAGGGTAAAAGTCAAAAGTTCAGATTTGTTTATTGCATGTTGATTGGTTAGCCTCTTTTTGGCGCTAAAATTGTATCAATGTAAAAGCTGCCTGTTGCTGGGGCTAGTTTGTATAAATACTGAGAACTGTCATTGTATTGCGCTCTCAATACACAATTGCTAATTGACTGAGTTAAGCTACCTGGTTCCTGTCGGAACAATAAACTTGCTTTTGATCCAACTTATATTGAGAGTTATTACAGTATGTTTCTGTGAATCTTCGTCCAGTAATATCTTAAGGAAGCATAAAGTGAACTTCAACTGTATTTCCTTAATCCCTTTATAAGCTCTAATCTTAATGGAGACAGGAAATCTGAAACCTGCTAATTAAGTAATTTATTTCCTCTGCTTTATATCACAAAACCGCCATCTAATTATTGTTGTTGGGTTTTTTACCCTCCCTTTGCTTTCTACTTTTAAATTTCCACATGACCACATGGAACATTCTCTGCACTCCCTTTCTCATTCTCTCCAATTCACCCTGCACTCCCATCAGGCGGGAGTTCCACTTACGGGCCCCTACTGATATGCTCTCTGGAACCATCACAGGTGTGTGTGCATCCATTGGGTGCGCGCATGCCCATCGGCATGAAATTTGGCTTCTGCACATGCTCAGCAAGCAAAATCTCACGCGATAATGCTCTCCCGTGAGAGATTTTGCCAATTTCCGGCGACTTCTTTACAGCCGCGTATGCGCGGAAGCAAAAGAATTCCAAAAATCAGGGAAATCCCGCGCCACAGAGCATCCTTGTGTGAGATTTTGCTTGCTGTGTGTGCGCAGAAGCCAAATCTCATGGTTGCACATCTCAATTCCCGCTACTGGAACCCTGATCCCAGCTGTGCTGGCTGCAACGCATTACTGATCTTTCTGCGGCCAATACTCTGCTCCCCCCTCCCACCATCAATTTTTCTGCCTTTCAATTTGAGAATCTTTACTTCCCACAGATATGATCAATTTGCAGTAGTTTAAAGGGGGAAAAAATGAGAAGCCAGAGCAAAAGGCACTCAGGGATTTTCCTTTCCTTTATTCTTTAATCCATTATCCTTTACAGTACTCTCTCAAAATTATTGCTTCTCAGAAGAAGAAAAAAAGCAGCCCAGTTTTTCATTGCTAGCTGCCGCTATGTATCCTTGGATGCCTGGCTCAAAAGTAAACCTTTGTTTACGAGAGCCAAAAGGACTCACTTCAGCCCATGAACACCTAACATGGCTTTAGGCAATCTGCTTTACTCAGTCTTCCAGCAAGAGCGGCTGAAGAAACAAATCAGTGGGTGGAAACACCAAAGAAAAATGAAGATGACACTGCTTGTTCCTTGCCTCCACCTTTATCTCGGAAAAGTGTGAGGCTTAGAATAGGATGGCAGACACCTAACTCCAATAGTCCAACAGCTTTTATATGGAGAAAATAATCCTTTGGGTACCCTTGCCTGAGACATACTGAAAAATCATCTAGAAAGGCTACAATACCCAGCTACCTGGCAACTGGTATGACAGGTTTATTCTATAGGTCAGTGATGGTGAACCTTTTTTGATTCATGTGCCAAAAGAGGGAGAGCGAGGGGGGTCTCACACGCATTGTGTACACACCAGGGGTGGGCTGCTGCCCGGACAGGGGAAACGCAGTGGGGTAGCAAAAATGGAGCTCCACCCCAGAGCACCCAATTTCAATTGAAAGATGTTGAAAGAAAATGCAGTGTGTCCTGCATAAGCCACGCCCACAGCGTGGTAGTTAAAAATTTGGTAGCCCTTCACTGGTACATACGCATAATTTTTTAAATTTATTATTATATTTGTATGCCGCCCCTCTCCGAAAACTCTATGTGTTCTATCAGCTGGCATTCCCTACCAGTTGGGACCCAGAGCATCTCTCTCTTGATGGATCTAGTGAGATGTGTAGATGCTGTCCCCCAAATAATTATTTCCTCTCTCACAATACATCTACAAAACCTATTGTGTCCATCAGGAGGGAGATGATTCCTACCAACTGATAGGAAATGCCATCTGGTAAACCCCAATTTCTCTTATCTCTCCTGCAGATCAGAGAACATTTGATATGGAAGGAGTTAGTTGAAATTCTATACACATCTCTAGGAATGTCAATATCCAAGATACGTTCAAAGATATTCAGATACCATGAGATGCCTATTCCTACAAAGGACAGCATCATGCATGATTCCCTTAGGACACTCTGTGAAAGCTAACATTAGACTTTGAAGAACCAGGATAACAAGATTTCCAAAGTTGGGAAAGAGTTCAGAGAATACCACGGCTAACCAAGAACATAAAAATAAGTCATAGAACGAATCAGTCCTAAGGATAACCAGTGAATAAGACTTGATTACAGAACTAATGAGGGCATCATTAGATGATTTTATTTATTTATTTATTTATTATTTAGATTTGTATGCCGCCCCTCTCCGCAGACTCGGGGTGGCTAGTGATGCGAAAGGCCAGGTTGGGGACAGCTCATCGGAAGGTCTATCTATATAGACCTCACTAAGAGTCAAGCACAACAATTTGTTGGCACATAACTTGGGATACAGGTTAATTTATGTGGTCAAGGCAAACTGCTTTGTATAGATTATTTGTCCTCCAATATCTTGCTGATTTACCAACCTAAAAGAGGGAGCTGCCCTACTCTGCCTAACAGCAGGGTTGGTCCAACTACACATTAACAAAGCACAAGACATTTCAGCATAATACAGATTCCTGTTCTGTATTTTAAACCAGTGTTTCCCAACCTTTTTTGAGCCGCGGCACATTATTCACATTTACAAAATCCTGGGGAACATTGAGCGGGTGCGGGGGGGGGCGGGTGTGTGTGTGTAAAAAAATGTTTGGACAAAAAATATCTCTCTTCCTCCCTTTCGCTCTATTTTTCTCTCTCCCTCTTTCTCTCTCTCTCTCCCTTCCCTCCTCTTTCTTTCCCCTCTCTCTCCATCTCTCTTTGTTTCTCCCTTCCTTCCTCTCTTTTTTGCCCTCCTTCCCTCTCTCTGTCTTTCCCTCACCCTCCTTCCCCCCTCTTTCTCTCTCTCTCTTGCTTTCTCTCTCTTGCTGTCTTTCTCTCTTTCTCTCTTCCTCCCCCCTCTCTCTCTCCCTCTCTCTTTCTCTCTCTTTCTCTCTCTCTTTCTCTCTCTCTCTTTTGCTTTCTCTCTTTCTCTCCCCCCCTCTCTCCCTCTCTCTTGCTATCTCTCTTTCTCTCTCTCTCTTTTGCTTTCTCTCTTTCTCTACCCCCTCTCTCTCCTTCTTTCTCTCCCCCTCTCTCCCTCTATCTTTCTCTCTCTCCCTCTCTTGCTATCTCTTTCTCTCTCCCCCCTCTCTCCCTCTCTCTCTCTCCCTCTCTTGCTATCTCTTTCTCTCTTTTTCTATCCCCCCCTCTCTTCCTCTCTCTACCTCTCTTGCTATCTCTTTCTCTCCCCCCTCTTGCCCTCTCTTTCTCTCTCTCCCTCTCTTGCTATCTCTTTCTCTCCCCCCTCTCCCCCTCTCTCCTTCTCTCTCTCCCTCTCTTGCTATCTCTTTCTCTCTCTTTCTATCCCCCCCTCTCTTCCTCTCTCTACCTCTCTTGCTATCTCTTTCTCTCCCCCCTCTTGCCCTCTCTTTCTCTCTCTCCCTCTCTTGCTATATCTTTCTCTCTCTTTCTCTCCCCCCTCTCTCCCTCTCTCTTTCTCCCAGTAGCCGTGGGGCAACGGCAGGGTGATCAGCTGTGAGGCGGAGCTCCAGAATGGAGGCACAGACGGCGGTGGCTAGATGCCGTACATTTCTGCCGTTGCGCTGGGCATGGACGTGGGGCTTGAGCCTCCGTCCTGGTCCAGCCAGCAGGCAAGCGCCAGCCACGCAATTCCAGCATTTCCAGCCGCCGCCGTCGGTGCCTCTGTTCCTCTGTTCCGTAGCTCCGCCTCACAGCTGATCATCCTGACATCGCCCCACGGCTACTGGGAGAAAGAGAGAGGGAGAGGGGGGGAGAGAAAGAGAAAGCAAGAGAGGGGGAGAGAGAGAGACACACCACCCTGCCAGCGCCCCACGGCATGGCTCCTGCCCACTGCCGCTGCCGCCGCCATCACCTTCCCGCTGCGCGCCGCCCTCCCGCTGCTGCTGCCCTCCCACCAAGCCCCAAAGCTCACCTGCTGACAGGGAAGCTCCAGCCGGGCGGGGCGCCGCAGCTGCTGGAAAACTTGGAAGGCGCAAAGAAGCAAGCTCAGCTTCCAGTCTCACAACTTTTTTCTCTTCGCAAAAAGTTGCGAGACCAGAAGCTGAGCTTATTTCTTCGCGGCACACCTGACCATGTCTCGCAGCACACCAGTGTGCCGCGGCACACCGGTTGGGAAACACTGTGTTAAACAATATGAATAGAGGGTTGAAAGTATCACATCGTGGAACTACAAATCCATTTCTATGCAACCGCTGAGCTGACGTAGATTAATTCTTTATTTTGTACAATTTGTAGCACATAGATAAGTGCTAAATAAATGGTAATCAGCAGTTATCACAGTAATAGTAATTCTCAATTACTACTGAGTTGTTGTAAGGAATTGAATTTGTTTTAGTTTTGGCTAATGGGGATACCCTGTGATTTCTGAATGTAGAAAACCATGTTCATTATCTGAACTTGAAACAAGAGCAAAGCAAAGAGGATTAAAAATGTCTTTGTACCAATGAACTAATTTATTTTTATTATTTCCGTGCATGTAATTCCGAAGACTAGTTAATACCCAAATGAAATCTTTTGTATGGAATAGTTTTCTATGAAAATGGGACGGCAAGTATGATTGGTTAGCACATGCAAGGTAACCCTATTCTTTGCTGCCCCCAAATATATTCATTTAAAGCAATGGTTCTCAACCTGGGGGTCGGGACCCCTTTGGGGTCAAATGACCGTTTCACAGGGGTCGCCTAAGACCATGGGGAAAGACAAATTACCCATGCTTTAGGAACTAAAGCTTCTATTCTGGCACCTTGAAACATATTTTTACAATCCGACCAATCAGGTGTTTAAAGTGGGGGTGTCCCTCAGACCTTCCAGACAAACAGCTTAAAGCTCTATTTGGAGAATTAGTGCTAGACTTATGGTTGGGGGTCACCACAACATGAGGAACTGTATTAAGGAGTCGCGGCATTAAAAAGGTCGAGAACCACTGATTTAAAGGAAACACAAAATTAACAGTTCCTCTTTTGTTTATAGCACTGCTTATTTGGAAGCTCAGAGAGATTAAAGGCTGGTATCCTACAGATGGCCATGTTAGGTTTTTGAACATATCTTTTTCAGAAGGTTGTGGTGAATCAGAGCTATTTCTAAACAGGGTTTTTAGAACTTGAGCAGATCTATAAACCCAAACATATGAACCTTGGTGGCGCAGTGGTTAGAGTGCAGTACTGCAAGCTGCTTCTGCTGACTGCTAGTTGTAGTTCACCAGTTCAAATCTCACCAGGCTCAAGGTTGACTCAGCCTTCCATCCTTCCGAGGTGGGTAAAATGTGGACCCAGATTGTTGGGGGTGATATGTTGACTCTGTAAGAGAGAAAGGGCTATAAAGCACTGTATAAATCTAAGCGCTAAGTACTATTACTATAGAAATCCTCAAAGGTTGAGCCAGGTTTGCACAAAATATCACACCACCCAAACCACAAAGATTCAAGCTAACTCAGCATGTTGTGTAATATACTTCTTAGAACTTTACCAAACTTGGCATGTTGTGTGAGAGACATACACAGCAAGGGCAGCAATGACATTTGGAACTTGCCCTAAATGAAGATCTTTTGTGGTAGATCATTATCATCATCTAGTTCATGACTTCAGTTGAACTGCAGTGATGACTATACAACTATAGACCATACGCCAAGAAAAGCTGGGTGGGGGTCAACTTATTTTCCAAAGGGCAGGACAAGAAGCAATGAATGAAAACTAATCAAGGAGAGAAGCAACCCAGAACTAAGAGGAAACTTCCTAACAGTGAGGACAGATTGCCTTCAGAAGTTGTGAGTGCTTCATTGGTGGAGGTTTTCAAGAAAAAATTGGACAGCCACCTATTTGAAATGTTATAGGGTCTCCTACTTTAGTTTGGACTAGAAGACCTCCAAGGTCCACAAAGAAGAGTCAGCCTATTCTCCAAAGCACATGAGGGTAGGACAAGAAGCAATGGGTGAAAACTGATCAAGGAGAGAAGCAACTTAGAACTAGGGAGAAAATTCCTGATGGTTACAACAATGAAGGAATCCGTGGAACAGACTGCCATCAGAAGTTGTGAATGCTCCGACACTGGAAGTTTTTAAGCAGATGTTGGATAACCATTTGGCTGAAGTAGTGTAGGGTCTCCTGACCAAGCAGGAGGTTGGACTAGAAGACCTCCAATGTCCGTTCCAATTCTGTTGTTGTTGTTGTTGTTGTTGTTGTTGTTGTTGTTATTATTATTATTATTATTATTATTATTATTATTATTATTATTATTATTATTATGTCAGTACAACACAGCAAACGAGATCACCATGCTGGATTTCGTATTTCATCACCAGTCGGGCGCTTCCCAAGCACCTAGGACTGTGTGATGTAGCGGCGAATTATGTTTGCCGATTCCAGTAAAGCGGCCTTTTGCAATTGACAGATGGAGATTTTGTCAATTCCAATGGTTTTCAAATGTCAGCTGAGATCCTTTGGTACTGTGCCCAGTGTGCCAAGTACCACTGGGACCACTTTCACGGGCTTATGCCAGAGTCGTTGCAGCTCGATTTTTAGATCTTCGTATTTCACTAATTTCTCTAGCTGCTTCTCCTCAATTCTGCTGTCTCCTGGGATTGCGATGTCGATGATCCATACTTTCTTTTTCTCCACGATCACAATGTCTGGTGTGTTATGCTTCAGAATTCGGTCAGTCTGAAGTCGGAAGTCCCACAGTAATTTTGCTTGCTCATTTTCGACCACTTTTTCAGGCTTATGATCCCACCAGTTCTTTGCCACTGGTAAATGATAGTTCAGGCACAAGTTCCAGGGGATCATCTGTGCCACAGCATCATGTCTATGCTTGTAGTCAGTCTGTGCGATCTTTTTGCAGCAGCTGAGTATTTGATCGATTGTTTCATCTGTTTCTTTACAGAGTCTGCACTTTGGATCGTCTCTTGATTTTTCAATTCTGGCTTTGACAGCATTTGTTCTAATGGCTTGTTCTTGTGCTGCCAGTATTATTTTATTTATTATTTATTTATTTATTATTTAGATTTGTATGCCGCTCCTCTCCGCAGACTTCTGTCTCCTTTTTGAGTGTTCCACTTGTAAGCCTATTATTATTATTATTATTATTATTATTATTATTATTATTATTATTATTACATCCCTTCCAGCTCTATTCTGCTTGATTGACCAACATGGGGGGAGGAGACAGAGTGAGATGGGGGGAAGGAGAGAAGGTCTGATAAGGATAGATTTTGTATTTACAATTCTTACATATATAATATACTTGTTCATTTATAAAGTAAAAATAATGTAGCATGACGGGATGGCACTTTAATCAACTGTAATTTATTAAATTTGGAATTCTCCATTGCTCTCATTAATCACTGCATTTTTTTAAAAAAAGTAATAAAATCCAGACAAGTAAATGTATTAATCCAGATAAGTAAATCTATTAATAAAGCCAAGATTAAATAACATAGTATTGGTTTTGCAAAGGAAAGCACATATTGATTTCCCATATCATTTTATGGTAGCTATAAAGTATATTAATAAGCAGCAGATCTCCCCCCCCCAATGTCTCTGAAATAATCCAATGGAATGGCAAAGCCAATGTGATTGGTTCCAGCTACGTCACAGGAGTTATCAGAACGTGGCTGTATACAGTCACAAACTCCGGCTCTGGATTTTGCCTCAAGGTTTACTCCTGAAGCCTCTTCCAATGATGGATATAGCCACAAGGCAGTGGAATCAGAGTTTCCCTTCTCCTAGAACAGAGGTCCCCAACCGCCGGTCCGCGGCCCGGCACCAGGCCGTTGGGGGTTTTCAGCCGGTCCGCGGCGCCAGGGCCCCCTCGGCCTTTCCGCACCACCAGCGGCGCTCCCCCCGCCAGCCAGCCAAGCCCCGCGCCCGCCGGAACCGGCTCCTCGCTCTCCCCCCGCCGCCCGCCGCATTTGCAGGAGGTGGGGAGGGTCGGGCGGCCCGCCAAGGTCAGGAGGGACGCCGCTGCCCCCCCTTCCCTCTCTCCGCCCACCGCTGCGCCTCCTTGACGCCGAGAGGAAATGCCGGCAAAGGCTTTTCTCAGCGGAGGTCTTCAATGTCGGGGGCGCACGGGCGGTTGCACGCGCTCCCTATCTCCCTGCTAGCCCACTTGGAGTATTCAAAATAAGAAAAACCTTTGCCGGCGAAGGCTTTTCTTATTTTGAATATTCCGAGTGGGCTAGCAGGGAGATAGGGAGCGCATGCAACCGCCTGTGCGCCCCCGACATTGAATATCACCTTCGCCGGCCCCACCTCTCCTGCAAACCCCCTTGCTGAGAGCCCGGGGCGAAAGTGCTCTCGCAAAGGTGAGGCGGGCAGGGCGTGCGCGCGTCACCGCTGAGAAGAACGGAGAACGAGAGTGAGTGATAGCAACAGACAGCAAGATAGAGAGAAAGTGAGAAAGAGAGAGTGAGAGAAAGGGGGGGAGAAAGAGATAGCAAGAGAGAGAACAAGAGAGAGAAAGAGCGTGAGAAAGAAAACAAGAAAGAGTGAGAGAGAGAGAAAGCAAAAGAGACAGAAAGAAAACAAGAGAGAGAAAGTGAGAAGAAGAGAGAGAAAGAGGGGGAGAGAGAGAGAAAGAGAGGGAGAGGGAGAAAGAGAGAGGGAGAGGGGGGAGAGATAGCAAGAGAGGGAGAGAGAGAAAGAGAGAGGGAAAGGGGGGAGAGATAGCAAGAGAGGGAGAGAGAGAAAGAGAGAGGGAAAGGGGAGAGAGGGGGGAGAGAAAGAGAGAGGGAGAGAGAGAGGAGATAAAGGAAGAGGAGAGAGAGAAAGGAAGAGAAAGAGGGATAGAAAGAGAGAGAGAGTGAGAGATGCTCAGTGAGCCTTTCTTTGAAGTTGCCTTTCTTTCTTTCTCTTTCTTGCTTTCTTTCTTGCTCTTTTTCTTTCTCTCTTTTACCTTCCCTTTCTCTATTTCTTCTTTTCTTTCTCCTTCCTACCTTCTTCCCTTACTCTCCCCTTTCATAAGTTTCCTTGCTTCCTTCCTCTGTTCCTGTCCCTTCCCCCCTTCTTTCTTTCTTTCCTTCCTTCCTTTCCTCCCTCCATTTCTTGCTTTCCTTTTCCTTCCTCCCTTCTTTCCTGCCTCATTCCCTTCTTTCACTCCTTCCTCTCTTACTCTCCCCTTTCACACCTTTCCTTGCTTTCTTTGCACCCTTCTTCTGTTCATGTCCCTTCCCTCTTTCCTTCCTTCCTTCCTTCCCACCCTCCGTCCATTCATTCACCCATTCCTCTCTTGATCGCCCCTTTTACGGCGCCGCTGACAGCTAGCTCCCCCCCCCCACCGGGCCATGGAAAACTGGTCTAGCTTAAAGCCAGTCCCTGGTGCAAAAAAGGTTGGGGACCTCTGTCCTAGAAGATGGTTTTGCTGATTTATCTACCTTTGGGGTATAGAGGCCTTTTCTGCCTTCAAAACTGTTAACTATCTCTAATAAAAAATAAAAAATATAGATGTACATTAACTGTTGGAGTAGGTTTTATCACTGGGTGGAGCAAAGGGGGAAAAAAGTAAAATCAGAGAATTAATAAATATTGGATAATATGGGAAGTAAATGTCAGAGAATCGGTCACAAAAAGAAAACCAAAAGATATAAGATCTTTGCTAAAAACTGTTGTATATATGTAAATATAATTTATTAAATAGTAAATAAGCACCATTAGATTTGTACTACAGGCACGTCAAAAAAATGTCCAACTTTTATTTTAATGTTTTCTGTTTCTTTTCTGTGCATACAGCTTTTTAGGAACTCTTTCCAGAGCGTGATACCATAGTCTTTCAAGACAGAAGGGTGCCATTGATGATGATAAAGAATACCACTCAAAAAAAAAATAAAGGGAACACCTAAACAACAGAATATAACTCCAAGTAAATCAAACTTCTGTGAAATCAAACTGTCCACTTAGGAAGCAACATGGATTGACAATGAATTTCATTTTGTGGTCAGCACATTCAACTTTGTACAGAACAAAGTATTCAATGAGAATATTTCATTCATTCAGATCTATGAAGTGTTATTTGAGCGTTCCCTTTCTTTTTTTGAGCAGTGTATATTTTTTAATGAAAGTGGTCCATTTGTAAATAAAAATGAAAGTAATATCATGATGATATAGAATTGTGTGTGTACAAATATACTGTATGTACACGGTACACAGTAGTAAGTTGCACCTGGTACAGGTAGGACGGAATGAGACTTTTCATCTCCTCCTGTTGGCCGTGTCTGATTGGTTTCCAGCCTTCCATCTCCGACTATTGGGCCCTGCCTTTTCTCCTTCACTGAATGGGCCCTAGCTGTTCGGCCCAGCCCTTCTGTCACGGCTCCTCCTGTCACAGCTACTTAGTCACCGGCCTTTCTCCGAATGGGAACAAAACCCCATTCACCCCCAGACACTTTACCACCAGCCAATCAAAGGAGCAAGCAACATACAACTCCATCATGATTCTTTTACCCTTCACCCAAACACTCTCCCACAAACTTATAAAATAACATTAAGAATCATTGATAAAAGGATGAACAAATTCAAAACGACAAAACTTAAACTCTAACTCAAGTTTAGAAATTTAAAACTTTCATCTATACTGATAGTAAACATCTTAAAAGCTGTAGAGTAATCGGGTCAACAGATAAGTTGATACTATTTGCGACATGTGGTAAATTTATAGATATGAATTTATCTCTTTTTTCTTTCTTCTACTTTTTTATTTTTAATTTTTCCTCTTCTCTTTCCTTTCCCCTTTTCTCTCTTTCTCTTTCTCTCTCTTCAACCTTATTTTCTCCTATATATGTAAGTGTGTATTTTGATTTATAACTGTATACTCTCAATTCATATCCATTTGTACCAATATTTGCATAGTCCTTTTGCTTTATGTATCCCCTTTCCTATTTATCTTTAATAAAGATGATATTGTTTTTTAAAAAATGGAGGAAACAATGCCTTTCCTTCCTCCACCACCACCACCACTCATCAAGTTTGAACAGAGTTCCGTTTCCCTTCTCTTCCTGTTGCATCAATTTCTCTCTATGAGTGTTTCCAGAAGCAATGCCTTTCCTTCCTTCTCCCCGCCACTCATCAAGTTTGAATGGAGTTGCATTCTCCTCCACTCATCAAGTTTGAACGCAGTGTTTGCAGAAGCAATGCCTTCCCTTCCATCCCGCCCCCAGGCTCCGGGTGGGCAATCCATTAGCGAAAATGGAGATGCCCATTCATTTCCATGCTCCAATGTGTACACATGCATGTCTGCATGAGATTTGGCTTCTACGCATGCGCTGGAAGTTAAATCTCGCACAAAGATGCTCTTGCGCGCAAGATTTCATGCATTTTCGGCCTGCGTGGAAACAAAAATATCAGCAAAAATTGCCAAAAATCTCATGCAAAATTTGGCTTCCGGTGCATGTGCAGAAATCAAATCTCATGCAAGAATGCGCGTGCCTGCCTGTCAAATGCACATGCGCCCACGCCGGTCTCCAAGAATGTTCCGGTAGTGGCAAAAGGTAGGGATCCCTGCCTGACTGTACGCATTCTATAAATACACTTGTTTTAAAGAAAGCAAGTTTCTTTAAATTATTTAAGGCTAACATTGTTTTTTTTGGCAAGAAATATCAGCAGAAAAGCTTAACAATAAGCAAAGAGGGTTTTTTTTTTAAAAAAAAAACAATGTTGTTCCTATATTGTGATCATAAGGGACACTTATGTGACGAATGTGGTCCAAAGGCAGAAGAAGATACCAGTGATTCAGCATTTTGAAATGCTTTCTGCTTATTTAGGTTGCATTTGGGCACTCGGGATTCTAATTTTAGGCATCCACTTTCTAAAATCTAGGTCTGTTTTGGCATTAACTTATCACAAGGGAATTTCCCTTGTCCAATTTCAAGCCTGTTTCGTAACAGCTCTGCAGACATAGCATTTGTCATACAAAAAGCTGGAAATCTGAGAGATATATTTTTTTTTAAAAAAAGAATGAAAGCAGGAGCAGGTCTTATTTCAGATGCTGGAGATCAAAGCTACAGCTTCATACAAGCTTCCCATAAAACGTTACTTAATAGCACAGCAATTATGCTCGTTTTTCTTGATCCACAAATGCATTTGTGCCCAAATCCATTCTTCTTCATCAACGTAGAAAATATTTTTGATGAGATTTGTGAAAATACCAATAATCAATTCCAACCCGGATTCTATTCTGCTTAAGATTCTTCCTTTCTTATACTGAAAAGAGAGGTCATTATGTGTGTTTCCCCCAAAGAGCTACAAGGATGGCTGCTGTGTCAGACTGGTTCCATTCTGTGATAACCTTTTCTATGCACAATTTCCCACATAGGTTCAGTACTCCACACAGTCAAGTCTTCAGTCAGTTGACTTCGGAGAGGGGTGGCATACAAATCTAATAAATTGAATTGAATTGACGGGAATTCCAATATCCAATATTAGGCAATTGCAGTTTATTTATTACCTTTGTTGACAGATATACCCAACCGGTTAAGAAATTCAGCTTCCCAACCACCACCGCCATCTCTTCCTCCTCCTTCTTCTTCCTCCTCTTCTTCTTCGTCTCCTCCTCCTCCTCCCTCCTCCTCCTCCCCCTCCTTCCCCCCTCTCCTCCTCCTCCTCTTCCTCCTCCTTCCTCCCCCTCCTCCCCCTCCCCCTCCTTCCCCCCTCTCCTCCTCCTCCTCTTCCTCCTCCTTCCTCTCCCTCCTCCCCCTCCCCCTCCTTCCCCCCTCTCCTCCTCCCCCCCTCTCCTCCTCCTCCTCCTCTTCCTCCTCCTTCTTCCTCCTCCTTCTCCCTCCTCCTCCCCCTCCTTCCTCCCTCTCCTCCTCCTCCTTCTCCTCCTCCTCTTCCTCTTCCTTCTTCCTCCTCCTTCTCCCTCTTCCTTCTCCCTCCTCCTCCCCCTCCTTCCCCCCTCTCCTCCTCCTCCTCTTCCTCCTCCTTCTTCCTCCTCCTCCTCCCCCTCCTTCCCCCCTCTCCTCCTCCTCCTCCTTGGATGAACTTAATGTGGGAGCATCCACAACTTCTTGTGGCAAGTCAGCCTCTGACACTTAATATGGCAAATATGAATAAACAGGATTGCCCTATGTTTTAATTATAAGCTGTATCAAATTCTCTCGATTAATGAATTAAATATTCTCAGACAGACATTGGGACAAATGTTTTGGAGTTTATTTAGATGTCATTCTGATATTTTTTTCCCAGAATACCCTTATTTACATTCCACTCATGTTAGGAATGTGTTACAGTGACTATAACAACAACAACAAAAGGCTTCATGCTGGGTTAGAAAATGTGTATTTGTCCTTCCTCCATTTGGGATATTGGATTTCTACAAGAAGGAGTGCAGATGGATTCTGCAAAATATTATGCATTGGATTTGTTTAGAAGATTTATACGAGTACCCACCTTATATAATATAACACTATGTGATTAACAACAACATAAGAAAAATAAAACCAGAACTCCACAGAATTGAAACCAGACAGTTAAGGTGCCTTAGCATTCCCATGACAACTAGGCATACGCTGGGCTCCACTTTTGTCCTGGCCTAATGTCTTTGTCTTCAATGCCAACCAGAAAGGCAGGAGGGGAGGCTGTTTCCAAGGGCAGCCACTGCCATGGAGAAGATCCAGTTTCTAAGTCTTGTTTCCTAGGATGAAACACATGATATCACTTTGAACATGACCACTCTATCTGATGTAATGGGATGGGCAGATGCCCTCAGCGTATCCATGCATGCAATTTCAATTTTGTGTATATGGCAGGTGCCCCAAAGTTTTAAATTGTCAAATATTCTCTGAATGTGGCTAGAGAGAAGATTCATCTCTGGGTTTTATAGAACACACAAGGCCACTAGTTCAGTTTCTTAAAGACTTACATTTAACTCAAGAGCAACTAGCCTTTTATCCCAGCTGGCACTCAGCCGGCATTCAAATTCCAGCTACCTCTTTATTGAACAAATAAATGTCTTTAACTCCGCTTTGGAGAGCTATCCTTCATCAGAAAAGTTGAAGAGACTCTCTTTCAACAGTTCAACTCTTCTTTCAGTGGAGATGTGGAATGGACTTGGCTAAATGGATCAAAATGGAGCAAGGGGATGGACTAGAAGACCTCCAAGACCTCCAAGGTCCCTTCCAGTTCTATTCTGATTGATTGATTGATTGATTGATTCAATAGAGAGCTGCTGGCTGTAAAAGCACCATTGCATCAACTGAGACCATTTTTAGATGTAAGATCCCATTTAATATGGGTGCGGAGAGAGAGAGAATGTAAGTATTTGGTAAAGGTCCGTTGGCCTTCTCTAGGTCCTGTCGGCCAAACAATATCGGTTGGCGGGACCTCGGGGAAGAGCCTTCTCTATGGTGGCTCTGACCTTAGGGAATCAACTGCCCCCAGAGATTTGCATTATCTCCTCCTTACCGTTTTTCTGGAAAGCTGTTAAAACCTGGCTTTTCTGGCCGGCCTGGAATTAAGATTGATAATATGTATGGGCTTTTTTAATATTATATATGTGATTTTAGTGATGTTTTTACTGTTTTTTACTTGTATTGTATATATAACCGTTGTTAACCCTTAGAGTCCATTTCGGAGTGAGCGGCATATAAATGCAATAAATGAATGAATCAATGAATGAATCAATAAATGAATGAATGAATGAATGAATCAATCAATCAATCAATCAATCAATAAATAAATAAATAAATAAATTTGGAGCATCAAAATTAGACACAGACACTCATATATCATCCATTCAGGTGGATGCTATTTTTCTTACACTTCAATTTATTATTATTATTTATTAGATTTGTATGCCGCCCCTCTCCGGAGACTCGGGAAGGCTCAATTTATATAACTACATTGTCTACATTCTTCACATGGTAAACTACTGAATGTTCAATCACACAAATCTGAATTTGACATTCTCTGGTCATTCCATCTGCCCCTGATCTTGGCAATTTTGACTCCCTCTCCCTCCCCCCAAAAGAAGAGATATTTCAGCAGTAATGTCCATATAGAAAGGTTCAAATTGCTTCCAGGAAACCCCACAAACTGATTCTCCTTTCTCTGCAACTGCAGGAAAACTGTTCCACAAAGCTTACCCTGTTTCAGAGTCCCATGGGAGCTGGGCAGCATAGAAACCCAAATAATAAACAAACAAACAAACAACAAACAGACAAACATTTCTTTTCAGGAAAGATGTTCAGCAACTTGGACATGATATTAAACTGTAGAATATGGACCAGTGTTGAATATATTACATCTTTTTTCTCACAGCGACCTGGTGTCCAAGCCGATCAAGGGACAGTCAGAAAATACAAATCCAATAAATAAATAAATGAATGAACGAACGAACGAACGAACGAACGAACAAGTAAGTAAGTAAGTAAGTAAGTAAGTAAGTAAGTAAGTAAGTAAGTAAGTAAGTAAATAAATAAACTGCCACAAGAAGCAAAACATCTGATGAAACACTGACTGGATCAAGGGAATTACGTAGGGATGCCTTACTTCTTTATTTTTGATGTGTTTCAATGTCATATTATAGAGCAAATCTTACAGCTGTCTCTAAAACATAATAAAAATAGGACGAACAATTCCCCTAAGAGTTAACTCAGATATTTAGATAGTTTCCCTGTCAGCGGAAGAAAAAGCTGCCAATCACTCTCCCTAATGTAAGATGGGACTAGGGTGGAGCTTAATTTTGACAGATGGTTAGAATAGTAGGCTGCTGTCTGTCAGAACCTATTCCAAAAAGCAGTTGGGGGTTTTCATTCCTGCTTTGTCCTTCATAAAGCCTGTGAATCAGCTGCTAGGAGATTTACAACAAAGAGAGGTTTCCTGTCCCGTTTTATAGAGAAACCCTATCATCCAGGGGCGTGCATAAGCGCACCATAGTGCTTACCACCCCTGCCCTACTGTCCTATTTTCTTTTTTTTAAATCATTACTTTCTACTTATGTTATGCTTATAAAAATTACAACCCTAAACTTGCTAAATAAATAAATAAATCCATCCTCTGGCAGCCACCCCACTCTTGTGGATTTGGTGATGTACAGGGTGAGAAAGTTCTCACAGGCTGACATTGATCCGTGGGGTGCATTCGCTCCTGACAGCTCACACAGTGCACAAAAAGCCCCATGGATCAGGCTTCCTCTCAATCAAGGCTTTTATTTTGACACAGGTTGACTTGTGTCGGGGGTTGAGGAAATATCCTACCTCAAGGCCCTTCAGGTTGTCTGTACTTATCAAGTTATCTGTTTTGTAGCCTTACAATCATCACTTGGAGCAGACTATCAAAGCTCAATGGCCCCAGGCCTGCCAGCAAAAGTGTGTTATTGAAACCTTTTGAAAAACCAGGAGAGTGGAGGCAGTGTGAATCTTCGGAGGCAGTTGGTTCCAAAGGACCGGAGCTGCCACAGAGAAGGCTCTTCCCTTAGGCTCTGCCAGGTGACATTGCTTGGCTGACAGGGCCTGGAGAAGGCCGACTATGTGGGATCTAACCAGCCACTGGGATATGTGATGGTGGAGACGGTCCCGTAAGTAATCTGGTTCTAAATGAACATCGGTAAAAAGAAGAACAGAGGCTGGAGGGCTGCAGCAGTGCCACAAACCATCCAGGGAACCATGAAAGGTTGAAAGAACTGGATGGAGAATTTTTAGCAAGAGGGTAGGAGGTGATTGAAGACAAAATGGGCAGAAGAAAAGGGGGAAAGTTAAAAATAAATAAAAGCCAATCATCTTTTGCATGTGTCTAGGTGATAATATGAAAAGACTTAAAACATCTTCAGCTGTTGAATTTCCATAATTGCTATAATAATCTCTTGAATTTCTTTTCTTGTCAACTTTCTCTTTCTCTTCCTGCCTCCCAAAGATTCCATTATATTACCATTAAATTTATTATCATTCATCAAGAGATTCCCGCTGGGGAACTCCTTCCTTCTAGATTTATTTGTTAATAGGCTCATGACAGACGATGATGGCTCTCTATTTTTGTCGGATTATTAATTACTAATGCAGTTTTATCACTGCAATCACAGAGTTGCCAAACATGTATTCACTTCTTCTGAAAAGCTCCAGGCTGAATTACAGCTGCATCATCCACGTTTCCATGGGAATAGAGAATACCAATATAATCGATGGAAAATAATAGAAGGCCATACATTTAAGTATTGGCTTTCATCAATTTGGATGAGTCTGATCTCCTCATTTGGACCAGTTCTCCATTTTCCTTGGACATTTGCACTCTCACCATTCCTTGCCTTAGATTTATGAAAATAAGGCCATGCTTTTGAATCAAATTCTGTATTATCATTTCAGCACACACCTATTAAATTTAAAAGAAACAGTCTCTTATTGCTTTACTCAAGAAAAGCTAAGAAAACAATGCAAATTTCAAACCTCATGGCCCAAGCATACCTTTACTTTAATGTGCTTATCTCAATGGATTTTAATCCCCCTCTAATATTATCGAGTAGGATTTGTGAGGGTTGTTACATTAAAATTATCGCATTTCCCCCTCTTTTTCTCTATCCTGGATGCTCTCTGTATTTCAGTGGCAATTGGGAAAAGTGTGAGTTACTGCTTTAAGTCTAGAGATATATGTGTACAGAAATCAAGATATTTCTATCGATGGAGCTGTCCTTCCCTCTCCTTAACAATATACACAAGAGTCCTGAACTCCAGTCAGTTTCTCCCTAATTATATGTTGCGTTTTAACATCTTGAGGCATACATAGTGTGGATTTCATTATAGTTTAATAGTTTCAGACTAACACTTTATTTAATTGGTTAATTGACCACATGCTTAGCTTTAAATACATAAGCTGCCCTACAGGGAACACTAAGAATGATCTTAATGGCTCATTCTTTATATCGTTCACATACTGTACATATTAAACTTTCTAGTTTTCTCTTGCTCTTGATTCTATCACATTCTATCCTCTTCTTCCCTTACCTCCCAATGCCAAGACCTCACCCTGAATACCAAGAAGGTCAAACCATGCTTATGATAGGAGTAAAATAATAACAACGCTTCTGTTCTCACTAGAAATACAGTGGATACATCCAAGAATTTTTACCTTCAGTGCAACCTATGTATGCAGACATTCCTCCCAACTAAATAATCTTCAAATGTAGGTTAGCTCTTCTCATTTCCTTCACTTTCATTTAGACACTCTCCTGATCATGGAGAACTAGCAATCAGTAAATTACAATACAGTTTCTGCTTTACAGTCCACTGCTTGTTTCCAGTGGCTGAATTCACACATTCTACTAAACCCTGGTTTGTTCATTTCTTAAATGAGTCCTGATTAGTTGAGTTCAAAAATTATGCTGAATCAAACCCAAACAAATCACATTATAGTATAATGTATGAGATTGGAGTTTAGACAAAATGGGGTATGCAGATTAAATCTTTCTTCTTCAACAAGTAATTAAAAAAGTATACGAATGTGAGAAAGAAAAATATATGTTCATTTTTATAGGTCAATATTTTATCAATACATGTTTGTTGAACGATGGAATGTTTTACACAAGTGTGGATATGAGAATTAGTTGCAGAATCTGATAAGAGCAGTATGTGAAGGAAGTAAAACTTATAGCAGAATGAATGGAATGCTTATTGAATAGCTCATAATTGACCAGACAGTAAAACAAAGATATCTATTGTTTCCTTTACTGTTTAATGTATTAATCAATAAACGTTTAAGATATGTTTGTGTTACATGTACAGTATGTTGGTTGTAGACATGAATATACATGTAGTTTTATATGCATAGGTTGCCATTTTCTTAGCTGAAACCTGAATTTTTTCAGTGAATTTTAAATAAGAGTATTTGAAATAAAAAGAAGCACAATACTGATTTGAAAATTAATGTATTATATACCAAGATAGGCATATTTGACAGGTAAAATGGAGTTAAAGATTACATGATAGGCAGATGTAGAAAAATGTTGAAAAATTAAACCAAATAGAAGAGGTTTTGTACCTTAAGAAAATATTTAACACATGGAAAATGAAGAAATATTAAGACATGCTAATTGTAGCGGTGAAGTAGTGGATACCATATATAAGCAACTTTATAAAGCTTCTTTGTTTCTAAATATGATGTCAGAACTGATGGTTTGTTTTGTCACATTGCCAGCTCCCTGTTATTTTTTAAAATAAAAACAAAAATCTTAAAAATATAAAAGCATGTATAATAAAGATTTGTTTGAAAATTAAGAAATATATATTTTAGCAACACATCTCTAGAAAAGCAACAATGTCACCAAAACAATGTCATTCTTGCAATGACATCATAAACATAATGCGTCTCCACATCTCAGAGAAGCACGTAAGTTATGGCTTTTGCATAAGGTCATTTATGATGTCTTCTTGTCCAACTGCAATTGGTAGGATAACTGGATAATTTGCCATGGCCAGCTCTCTGTGGCCAATTCATCACAGCCATCTTGCCATGACCAATTTGTCACAGGACAACTTCCTGCTGACAATTTCAGGTAGGATAACTCAATGCAACAAATATTATCCACCATCGATACTTCAACATTATGTCTATTTTTGTCAAAGACTGGCAGATAACATTTATTGCATTGAGTTACCCTGTAGATTTGTCTGTGATGAGTTGGCTATAGCGAGATGACCATGGTGAGTTGGCTGTGGTAAGTTGCCCTAGACCAGTGTTTCTCAGATAGCAGGGTGGGGCACCCCCGGGGAGTGCACGGAACAATGCCAAGGGGGGCACATGATCCCGGGGAATGTGCTCTTTTTTTTTGCCACAGGGAGTAGGGTTTTTTTGCACCAAACAATAGCACACAGCACAGAGTAGGAGATGTGAAATGCATATCACAAACCCTTAAAAGACACCATGGAAAAATATTTAAGAGGGATGAAAAGAGAGAAGGAGAGAGACGGAGATATTGAGACAAACATAAGTCTCCTGAAAGCTGAGGAAATAGGATGAAGCATATGTATTGCTTGGCTTCACTGTGACTATGGTGGGAGATAAGGAAAGACCAGTATATTTGCTATGTCTAAAAATGTTGGCAGCAGACAGCATGAAGCCAAATAAATTAAACACATTATACCCCATTTAAACACATTATACCCCAATCACGCTGATAAGCCACTTGAATTTTTTTCAGCGAAAACGTGCTGAATATTGCAAACAATTGTCCCGGTGGAGAGTTTGGGGGGGGGGGCGTGAAATGTTTACTTCTTCCTGGAAGGGGCATTACAGAAAAAATTGAGAAACACTGTCGTAGACAAACACCCATGATCCACAGATACACCATGTTTATTCCTGGCATAAGTGGAAGACTGTCTTTAATCAGGGAAAAAGACAATTCACTTCTCAAACTTGTTTTTTGTTAAATTTTCTGCGAATTAAAAAAAACGAAACAAAACAAAAATACCACTCTAATAATTCAGGCATCTATGGGGATAAGCGTCGAACAAACTTAACAGAAGTAAAGATATGGAAAGCAGTGTCTGCAGCCTCCTCCACAAACACATGTTGAGAAAACTCACCCTGCTTCTGAAGCACATCATAGAAACGATGATTGATTATCTGCTAAACTCATTTGAAGCCAAAGCCCATCACCATGTGCCATTTGCATTTTCTCCGCATAACAGGGAAGCTGTATCATTTCCAAGTTGTATTTATGTACAAGAAGTGTCTTTCATTGTGGCAATCTCAGAAGTTTAAATGTGACATCTCCCAACAAAGCTAAGAGTGCTATTCCCAGAATGGAATCACGCAGTTAATTTCTCACACCATATGGCGATTTCCCCCTCACCCCACCCCAGTCACTCTATGCTGATTGACTATACATTGCCCAGTTACACATCAAACCAAAGGCAACTGTAAGATGAAATAAACTTACTTGGAACTAAATTCCACTGAAATAATTAGACTGGCTTCCCAGTTAAATATGAAGGGTAAGAATCTCCATTGTCTTCACAAATGACATAGGACTAAATTCTTTGCTTGGGTTTACTTTTGGCATTGCTCTCATTATTTTATTATTGTTGGTAGTGCTGCTACTGCTGTTGGTTACTTTATGGTATTTTTAATGATAGATTTAATCAGTGGTGGGCTACTAGCTGGAACACCTAATCGGACTTGACTCCGCGGCTCTTGGGGTCCCATGAGTTTCAGTAGAGTTATGCTGCTGCGTCCGTGCATGGAGAACGCAGATGCGCCCATGTTCTTGCAAAGTTTTTTGCTTCTGCACATGCTAATTTAGTGGGAAGGTAATAGTGTTCCATGCACCTTTGGTGTTTAGTCATGCCAGCCACATGACCATAGAGACGTCTTTGGACAGTGTTGGCTCTTTGGCTTTGAAACTGAGATGAGCACCACCCCCTAGAGTCGGGAACGACTAGCACATATATGCAAGGGAAACTTTTAACTTTACCTAAGAGATCCAGCTCTCAACCCTTGATTTGTGGGGTGCCATAGGGATTGATGGTCTCTTCTCTCCATGAAACCACTGGGTGAGATAATCCAGTACGCTAATGATACCCAGTTATAGATTTCCATTCTAGTTGATGTGAACGATGCAGTGGGTGTTCTTTTGTGGTGCCTGGAGGCTGTAGGGGACTGAATGGAGAACAACAAACTTCAGTTGATGATACTGTTTTATATTTTAACAATTTACTGAATACAGTGGTACCCCTACTTATGAACTTAATTCGTTCCATGACCAGGTTCTTAAGTAGAAAAGTTTGTAAGAAGAAGCCATTTTTCCCATAGGAATCAATGTAAAAGCAAATAATGTGTGCGATTGGGGAAACCACAGTGAGGGTGGAGGCCCTGTTTCCTCCTCGGATATTCTTAGAGAGGCCCCGCAGAGGCTTCTTCCTGCCTTTTCCGGCCCTGTTTCCTCCCAGGAGATTCATAGAGAGGCTCCATGGAGGCTTCTCCCCCCCTTTTCCAGCCCTGTTTCCTCCCAGGAGATTCCTAGAGAGGCCCAATGGAGGCTTCTCCCTGCCTTTTCCGTTTACAGTTTCAGAGGCTCAGGTTTGTAAGTGGAAATCTTGAACACCCAGTTCTTATCTAGAGACATTGATAATTAGAGGCGTTCTGAGGTAGAGGTACTACAGTACTGCCCAAAATCCCACTTTGAAGAAGATGGGTGGTAGAGAAATGTGAAAAATGAACATAATAAATAAATAAGTCCCTGTATTTGTAATGGCCAGATGATTTTCTGGGATAACAGAACATTGTCCATTTGTTCTAAGGAGATTGTATATCCTTGTTACTGCCACGTGAAGTATTCTGCAGGACTTGGGTATAGAATGCTGTGTAGTCTTTGTACTGTTTGTCTGATTCTGAGCATTGGGGAATTTGAGTAATTTGTGGCTTCATACTGAGAATGTTTTGTTGCAAGCTCAGCCATTATAGCTTTGGGCAGATGGAGTACTTCCTCTTGTTTCCTAGCCTAAATTCCTAAGTCCTCCTACTCTACAAGGTATCAGGAGTTCTCTTCAATAATATGAAGATGAATAATTAATCTCCAGAAATAAATTGTAGTCAGGGGTTGCAAGCTCAGTACAGACAATGCATTTAGCCAAGGAATAGGTCATATTCTACAGCCCCACACATGTTGGTGGCAGGTTGCTTTCAAATAGCACACTTTGCTAAGAGAAAAAATTTGTAAACAGGAAAGCAGATGGAGATGGAAGAGGAGGAGGAAGAAGAAGAAGTGGAAAGGAGCGGCACAAAACTGGTCTCTTAGAGTGGGAAATGAAATGCTGTATGTAGAAACTGGTAGTCAATTTACTTATTTTCCGCAGAGTTTGTTGTAATATGCAAAACCCCAAGGAACACATTTTACTTTGCATGTCGTTTGCAGCATATCCACCTTGCCACTTTGTCTCATTGTGAGTCTTGGCCATCAACAGGTTCTGGCTTTAATGATAAATTATATTTTATTTTCTCATGCTTTAGTTTTCATATATGGTGTATAAATCTTGTTTTTAAATCTTAATCCGGGATATTGCCAATGAGTTTAAGATAATCCTTTGCTTTCATTAATTACTAAAAATAAGTTATAATTAGAAACCGGCTTATTTTGAGCGTAAGATTAGGACATGGGCAGTACTCATCATTCATAATCAGCAAGGTCTGAAGGACTAGGAATTAAAAGAGACAGCACATGAAGGTGAAAACTGGTGCTGCCTTTCTCTTCATCCCGTCAGTTTTATATACACTTACATGCACCCACAAGATTAGGCACAGAAAGTCAGTTTCCTAGTCTGCATGATTGTTAAAGGAAACTCTAGAAATCTCTAATGTTGAGGCTAATAAAGGCCTTCCATCTGTGAAACGCTGATACTCCATACCTTTGTGTTCCATTTAAATGAACTCCGACTTGAAGACTGAACATTTTTATTGGTCAAAATAAATACTGAAACAGAAGCTGACTCCCTTAGTCTCTACAAAGATTAAAGGAACAATGCCACCGCTAATTCTCAATCTGCCTTTCTTCTTCTTGGCAATAATAATCATTCTCACTGTTCTAATCCAATATAGTAACTTTAACCATGAAATGTTAAAGTTGAGTTGGGCTGGGCTGAATGTTCAGCCAACTATTATTCACAGACCAATCTACTGCACAGAGAAGGCAAAAGGAAGAGAGAGGCTCCCTTATCGAGGCGAGTTCCTACCGGTTTGAACCAGTTCACCCAAACTGGAAGAGACCCACTGGTGACATTACAATGACTTCATCGAACCGGATTGGTCAGTACCAATCTGTGGGTGCTATGGTTATTATTATTATTCACAAAAAACAATAAGACATAGCAAACGAGATTTATTTTTATTTATTAGATTTCGTATCACAATATCACAAGAAACACCCCCGATTGGTGGTGGGGTACGAATGTTTGTCTGGTGGGCACAATCATTGAACACTTGTTATATGTTGTGTGTGTGTTTTATATTATAAAATCAATAAAATATTTTTTAAAAAACAAAATAATATCACAAGCTGAACACTTCCCAAGCGTCTAGGACTGTATGATGTATTTTTGTTTGATGTGTACGGTGGCCTTTTGCAATTTTGTGATTTTGTCATTGTTTATTGTTTTCAAATGCCGGCTGAGGTCTTTTGGCACAGCACCCAATGTGCCGATTACTACTGGGACCATTTGTACTGGTTTATGCCAGAGTCGTTGTAGTTTGATTTAAAGATCCTGATATCGGCTACTTTTTTCTTGTTTTTCATCAATTCAACTGTCACCTGGTATGGCAACATCAATGATCCACACCCCCTTCTTTTCCACAACCGTAAGGTCCTGCGTATTGTGTTCCAAAACCCTGTCAGTTTGAATTTGAAAGTCCCAAAGTATTTTGGCATGTTTGTTTTCAACTACGTACTTTCTCAGGTTTATGATCCCACCAGTTCTTTACCACTGGTAGGTGGTAGTTGTGGCACAGGTTCCAATGAAGAATCGGGGCCACATAGTTGTGCCTCTGTTTGTAGTCCATCTGTGCGATTTTCTTGCAGCTGCTAAGGATGTGATCAATTGTTTCATCAACTTCCTTCCAAAGTCTGGTTTTGGGTCATCAGCTGATTTTTCGATCCTGGCCTTGTTTGCATTTGTTCTGATTGCTTGCACCAGCTTTTGGTTCTGGTTTGCATTGCAGTTTTCCTCTACTGATTCTCTGTCTGCTGTGCTTTCAGAAGTTTCTGGGTGTTTACTTTAATAATAATAATAATAATAATAATAATAATAATAATAATAATAATAATAATAATAATAATTATTATTATTATTATTATTATTATTATTATTATTATTATTATTATTATTATTATCATCATCATCATCATCATCATCCATCATCATCATCATCATCATCATCATCATCATCATCATCATCATTATTTATTAGATTTGTATACCGCCCCTCTCCCAGGACTCGGAGTGGCTTAAAACAGCAAATCAATGCAATCAATGCAGGTTGTTCACTTTCTTTGATGTATTCTGTCAAAGCATGTTTTTCTTCTTCTACTGTTTGTTTTACAGTTTTAAAATCCTCTGCCACCAGATTTTCTGGGCAGATATAGTCTGTCGACATCACTACAAGGATAAAATGAATAGTGGATGATCATGAGTTTTCTTATTTATTATTGTTGTTGTTGTTAAAAATTTCTTTCTGAGCATGTGCAGAAGCTGTGTTCTGGCACTCTGCATGTGATCACCATCTGTTTTTTGGCATGTGGCACAGGAGGAAGCGAACCGGCAGTGAGATAAGTTAGAATCCATCCCTGCTTCCAGGGTTTCCTTGCCCCTTTTGGCTCCTAGGGGGCTGTAGGGAGGCTTGCTAGCAGTGAAAGGCTACCAAAGTTTTTACTACCACACTCTGGGCATAGCTTTTTCAAGACAGGGCAAGTACAAGTGCACTAGAGTGCCTTCCGTCCCCTGTCCTATTGGTCTCCTATATCTCCTCTACCTTTCTTCTATTCCTATATCTCTTTTTCTATTCTTTAATTGATATGTTCTATTACTATATCTTCTTTTCTATTCTTTCTTAGATATATTTTACTATGAGTATCTCCTCTATAACCTTCATCATGTATTTTACTATGTGTATATATACCCACTAAAACCCTCATTGTGTATTGGACAAAATAAATAAAATAAAAATAAATAAAGACGCTCTGCATTTTCTTTCAATATATTTCAGTGCAAAAAGGGTGCTCAGGGGTGGAGCTCCATTTTCGTTACACCACTGTGTCCCACCCCCGTCTGGGCAGCAGTCTACCCCTGCTTGCTAAGCCCAAAATGGGGTGCGGGGGGCCTTCAAGGAAGAAAAAAAAGAAACCCTCACTGTTTGGGGATCCCCACGCACATGGCAGTTTGAGTTAAAAGCTTATTAGAAATGGCTGCTAAGCTATCCTTAGACTAAGCTGATCAACAGTGGAGCTCTAAGAATGCCAGATGATCAATGTTCTCCATTTCAAAATGTCTGGCTTTTCTTCCTGCTACTAAAGACCTTCTGCAGTTCTTCACAGGAAGGGAGAAGGGGAGGGAGAGAGGGAGAGAGGGAGGGAGGGAGGGAAGGAGAATGAGAAAGAAAAGAAAGAAAAATGGAGAGACATGATAGCAGTGTTCCAATATCTCAGGGATTGTCACAAAGAACAGGAAGTCAACCTATTCTCCAAAGCACCTGAGGGTAGAACAAGCAGCAATGGGGGGAAGCTGAACAAGGAGAGAAGCAACTTAGAACTAAGGAGAAATTTCCTGACAGTTAGAACAGCTTGCCTCCAGAAGTTGTGAATGCTCCAACACTAGAAGTTTTAAAGAAGATGTTGGATAACCATCTGTCTGAAGTAGTGTAGGGCTTCCTGCCTAAGCAGGGGGTTGGATTAGAAGACCTCCAAGGTCCCTTCCAACTCTGTTGTTATTATCAATAAAGAGAAAGAAAGAAAGACAAAGAAAAAGAGAGAGAGAGAGAAAGAAAAAGAAAGAAAGAAACAAACAAACAAACAAACAAACAAACAAACAGAGAGTCTGATGATCTGATGGACATTTTGAAAAACCCTTTCTTGGCAAGCACTTAGAAGCCAAGAGGAATGTATGTGGCAAGTTTCAAGTTTGTAAGCTTTAGTTCTGGAGATTTCTTGATGAATGAGTGGCATTTGGCTTTTATAGATATACAGTGATCCCTCGATCATCGCGAGGGTTCCGTTCCAGGACCCCTCGCGATGATCGATTTTTCGCGAAGTAGCGGTGCGGAAGTAAAAACACCATCTGCGCATGCGCAGATGGTGTTTTTACTTCCACCGCCGCCCGTCCTTCGCCCGCCATTGCCAGCTCCGCTTCCCAGCTGAGAAGCGGAGGGGGGGGTGTCCCGAAGAGCGCGCGCGCTTGCGGACACCCTAGCTCCGCTTCTCAGCTGGGAAGCAGAGCTGGGGTATCCCGCGCTCGCGCGCGCCGTCCGCCATTGCCAGCTCCGCTTCCCAGCTGAGAAGCGGAGCAGCTGCTACGAGGGGCATTTCACCTTCCCTCCCAGGCAAAAAGATGCCGGCATTCTGGGATGATGGGGCCGGACTTCTCAGGCGGAAGGCGTGCCCCTCTCCCCGGCATCTTTTTGCCTGGGAGGGAAGGTGAAATGCCCCTCGTAGCAGCTGCTCCGCTTCTCAGCTGGGAAGCGGAGCTGGCAATGGCGGACGGCGCGCGCGAGCGCGGGGATACCCCAGCTCTGCTTCCCAGCTGAGAAGCGGAGCTAGGGTGTCCGCAAGCAGACGCAGAGATTTGCCTCCCACCCCTCGCCCGTGCCGCCGGCGCGTCATCTTCCCTCCCAGACAAAAAAGGCCGGCTTTCGGGGAGGAAGGGGCGTGCTCGGCTCTGCGTCTCCAGCCCGTTTCGGCCAAGCCTCCCTGGCCAAACAGCCAGGGAATCCGGGCCGGGCATGGCAGTGAGGGGCTGGAGATGCAGAGCCGAGCATGCCCCTTCCTCCCCGAAAGCTGGCCTTTTTGTCTGGGAGGGAAGATGACGCGCCGGCGGCACGGGCGAGGGGTGGGAGGCAAATCTCTGCGTCTCCAGCCGATGTTCCCTGCCATGCCCGGCTCGAATTCCCTGGCTGCTTGGCAGTGGAGGCTCGGGCAAAAGGGGCTGGAGACGCAGAGCCGAGCACGCCCCTTCCTCCCCGAAAGCTGGCCTTTTTGTCTGGGAGGGAAGATGACGCGCCGGCGGCACGGGCGAGGGGTGGGAGGCAAATCTCTGCGTCTCCAGCCGATGTTCCCTGCCACGCCCGGCTCGAATTCCCTGGCTGCTTGGCAGTGGAGGCTCGGGCAAAAGGGGCTGGAGACGCAGAGCCGAGCACGCCCCTTCCTCCCCGAAAGCTGGCCTTTTTGTCTGGGAGGGAAGATGACGCGCCGGCGGCACGGGCGAGGGGTGGGAGGCAAATCTCTGCGTCTCCAGCCGATGTTCCCTGCCACGCCCGGCTCGAATTCCCTGGCTGCTTGGCAGTGGAGGCTCGGGCAAAAGGGGCTGGAGACGCAGAGCCGAGCACGCCCCTTCCTCCCCGAAAGCTGGCCTTTTTGTCTGGGAGGGAAGATGACGCGCCGGCGGCACGGGCGAGGGGTGGGAGGCAAATCTCTGCGTCTCCAGCCGATGTTCCCTGCCACGCCCGGCTCGAATTCCCTGGCTGCTTGGCAGTGGAGGCTCGGGCAAAAGGGGCTGGAGACGCAGAGCCGAGCACGCCCCTTCCTCCCCGAAAGCTGGCCTTTTTGTCTGGGAGGGAAGATGACGCGCCGGCGGCACGGGCGAGGGGTGGGCGGCAAATCTCTGCGTCTCCAGCCGATGTTCCCTGCCACGCCCGGCTCGAATTCCCTGGCTGCTTGGCAGTGGAGGCTCGGGCAAAAGGGGCTGGAGACGCAGAGATTTGCCTCCCACCCCTCGCCCGTGCCGCCGGCGCGTCATCTTCCCTCCCAGACAAAAAGGCCAGCTTTCGGGGAGGAAGGGGCGTGCTCGGCTCTGCGTCTCCAGCCCCTTTTGCCCGAGCCTCCACTGCCAAGCAGCCAGGGAATTCGAGCCGGGCGTGGCGGCGACGGCGGCGGCGCTGCTACTCCAGTCACCCAGTCCTCTCCTGCCTCCCGCACCAATGTTCCCCGCTGCGTCAGTCGCTGCCAGCCCCGAGGGACATTTCACGAGGGGCATTTCACCTTCCCTCCAAGGAAAAAACATGCCGGGGAGAGGGGCACGCCTTCCGCCTGGGAAGTCCGGCCCCATCATCCCAGAATGCCGGCACCTTTTTGCCTTAGAGGGAAAGTGAAACGCCACTCGTAGCAGCTGCTACGAGGGGCATTTCACCTTCCCTCTCAGGCAAAAAGTTGCCGGCATTCTGGGATGATGGGGCCGGATCTTTTTGCCTTGGAGGGAAGGTGAAACGCCCCTCGTAGCAGCTGCTATGAGGGGCGTTTCACCTTCCCTCTCAGGCAAAAAGTTGCCGGGGAGAGGGGCACGCCTTCCGCCTGGGAAGTCCAGCCCCATCATCCCAGAATGCCGGAATCTTTTTGCCTTGGAGGGAAAGTGAAACGCCACTCGTAGCAGCTGCTACGAGGGGCATTTCACCTTCCCTCTCAGGCAAAAAGTTGCCGGCATTCTGGGATGATGGGGCCGGATCTTTTTGCCTTGGAGGGAAGGTGAAACGCCCCTCGTAGCAGCTGCTATGAGGGGCGTTTCACCTTCCCTCTCAGGCAAAAAGTTGCCGGGGAGAGGGGCACGCCTTCCGCCTGGGAAGTCCAGCCCCATCATCCCAGAATGCCGGAATCTTTTTGCCTTGGAGGGAAAGTGAAACGCCACTCGTAGCAGCTGCTACGAGGGGCGTTTCACCTTCCCTCTCAGGCAAAAAGTTGCCGGCATTCTGGGATGATGGGGCCGGATCTTTTTGCCTTGGAGGGAAGGTGAAACGCCCCTCGTAGCAGCTGCTATGAGGGGCGTTTCACCTTCCCTCTCAGGCAAAAAGTTGCCGGGGAGAGGGGCACGCCTTCCGCCTGGGAAGTCCAGCCCCATCATCCCAGAATGCCGGAATCTTTTTGCCTTGGAGGGAAAGTGAAACGCCACTCGTAGCAGCTGCTACGAGGGGCGTTTCACCTTCCCTCTCAGGCAAAAAGTTGCCGGCATTCTGGGATGATGGGGCCGGATCTTTTTGCCTTGGAGGGAAGGTGAAACGCCCCTCGTAGCAGCTGCTATGAGGGGCGTTTCACCTTCCCTCTCAGGCAAAAAGTTGCCGGGGAGAGGGGCACGCCTTCCGCCTGGGAAGTCCAGCCCCATCATCCCAGAATGCCGGAATCTTTTTGCCTTGGAGGGAAAGTGAAACGCCACTCGTAGCAGCTGCTACGAGGGGCGTTTCACCTTCCCTCTCAGGCAAAAAGTTGCCGGCATTCTGGGATGATGGGGCCGGATCTTTTTGCCTTGGAGGGAAGGTGAAACGCCCCTCGTAGCAGCTGCTATGAGGGGCGTTTCACCTTCCCTCTCAGGCAAAAAGTTGCCGGGGAGAGGGGCACGCCTTCCGCCTGGGAAGTCCAGCCCCATCATCCCAGAATGCCGGAATCTTTTTGCCTTGGAGGGAAAGTGAAACGCCACTCGTAGCAGCTGCTACGAGGGGCGTTTCACCTTCCCTCTCAGGCAAAAAGTTGCCGGCATTCTGGGATGATGGGGCCGGATCTTTTTGCCTTGGAGGGAAAGTGAAACGCCCGTATCCAGCAGAAGCGGCGGGATTCAAAGTGCTGCGGTGGGGGGTGTCCCGACAGCGGCGGGTGAACGGGGCGAGCGAACGAGGCGGGGGAACGAGGCGGGGGAACGAGGCGAGCGAACGAGGCGGGGGAACGGGGCGAGCGAACGGGGCGAGCGAACGAGGCGGGGGAACGAGGCGAGCGAACGAGGCGGGGGAACGGGGTGAGCAAACGGGGCAAGCGAACGAGGCGGGGGAACGAGGCGAGCGAACGAGGCGGGGGAACGAGGTGGGTGAACGGGGCGGGCGAACGTGGCGGGTGAACGAGGCGGGGGAACGGGGTGAGCAAACGGGGCAAGCGAACGAGGCGGGGGAACGAGGCGGGGGAACGAGGCGAGCGAACGAGGCGGGGGAACGAGGTGGGGGAACGGGGCGGGCGAACGAGGCGGGTGAACGAGGCGGGGGAACGAGGGGAGCGGCGGGCGAACGAGGGGAGCGGCGGGCGTACGAGGCGAGCGGCGGGCGAACGAGGCGAGCGGCGGGCGAACGGGGCAAGCGGCAAACGGCGGGCGGGCATCAGCGGGATCCGAGGCGGCGGGGAAGACCCAGGGAAGGTTCCTTCAGCCGCCTAGCAGCTGATCTGCTCGGCAGCGCAGCACCAGCGAGGAGCCGAAGATCTTCGGCTCCTCGCTGCTGCTGCGCTGCCGAGCAGACCAGCTGCTAGGCGGCCACTCGAGAGCAAGAGGGGGAGAGAAAGAGAGAGAAGGAAAGAGAGATGAGAGAGGGAGGAAGAGAGTGTGAGAGAGGAAGAAGCAACATAGAGAAAGAGAGAGAGAAAGAAAGATGAGAAAGGAAGGGAGTGACCTCATCGGGTGGGAAAAATCGCGATATAGCGTTCGCGAAGATCGAGATGGTCACAATTGCTGAAAAATCGCGATATAGCGTTTCGCGAAGATCGAGATCGCGAAACTCGAGGGATCACTGTAGAAGATTAACCTACAGTTAAATTTATCACATTGGAGGGAATTTGGCCTTTAGATTTAGGCAGAGAGCAAAGGCTTATCTCTACCTTTAGATTTTCAGAAATTAATTGAGTTTAATGTGAAAATTAGTGTGCTGTAGCATAGATGACTAAACATGGTTACACAGGATTTGCTTTAATCACTGCTGATAGTCTCCTATTTGAAAGGGTGTTTATTTTTTCCCCAGCATTTCATTTGCAAATATATTTGTTTTATGAATTTAGAAGCACAATTTCAGCGATAGTACAGATTCATTAACACCTGCTTTGCTTCCTTCTTAACTGAAGAGATAAACTCTTGTTTCCATGGTCCCAGTTTTAACTTTCTTTTTCGACCTAACATGCATAACAATACAAGCTGTCTTCCTTAGCTTTACTCACTGTCTCTTGATACATTATGTCTTATTTTCTTTTGCTTTCTTATAAGAAGGCATTGGGGTTTCAGAATTTGGTATTAAGCTAATTCACTCTGCCTTCTATTTTTATAAACATTTGAAAATAATGTACAGAGAGCAATGTGTACATAGGAAGCGACTTTCTATACAAGTGCACTAGAGTGCCTCCCGTCCCCTGTCCTATTGCTCCCCTATATCTCCTATACCTTTCTTCTATTCCTATATCTCTTCTTCTATTCTTTCATTGATATGTTCTATTCCTATAACTTCTCCTCTATTCTTTCTTGGATATATTTTACTATGTGTATCTCCTCTATAACCTTCATCATGTATTTTACTATGTGTATACCCACTAAAACCCTTATTGTGTATTGGACAAAATCAATCAATAATAAATAGATCAGTTGCCCTTCTAGTATCATAGTATGTAGTCTACTTCAGGAGTCCCCAACCCTGGAGTAAAATGCTCACAGTTCGCTTGTGCCCATTGGTCATCGGAGACCCAGTTGCAAAGGGAGTGCGAGGCTCCATCCACCCACACGGACCCCGCCATTTGGGTTCTTTCACCTGCGCATGCACAGAATGCTTTGCACATGCGCAGAGGGTAAAAGAACCAAATGGGTGGGCGGAGCCTTCCATTCTTTTCGCGACCCGCCCTCCAACAACCAATAGGCACAAGCAAACCAGGACCAACCGGGACAGGCACTGGGTTATGTCAAACCAGAAAATGGGCTATGCAAACAAGCAAAGCCCCATCCATGAATATGAAATTATCCTCCCTCCAGTCCAAGTAAAAATCTCTCTCCATGGCACTGGTCCCTGATGCCCAAAGGAATGGAAGCTGCTGGTCTACTTACAATTTTCTGGAGTTCTAGCCAGAAGGCTTCCCATCTCTGCTTCAAGCTTCCCATCTCTTGTGACCAGGTGCACTGAAGGTCCCAGTTATTAAATTTGGGATCCACCACTTTCCTATGACCCACATGGTATCAGTTTTGGATAGCTGGATATCTTATCACGTCCTAGAACTAGGACCTAGTCCATGGTAGAATGGTATCCTAGAAACCATCTGAAATACAGCTATGTTTGCATATTAGAAAAGAGAGAGCTGTATTTTTAATTTTAAAGTCATCTTTTCCCAAACAGGTTTGTATATTTGCCTGTATACGAGCTACAAAGCACTCTCAGTACAGAATTGTGTGTAAGTGCATATGTCAGAGAAATTCTTTGGCTATCATCTTGTGTAATCTTTTTAGTAGTGACATTTTCTACATCTGTCATGGCATGTTAGAATAATAGAATAATAACAGAATTGGAGGTTTTATAGTCCAACACCCTGCTTAGGCAGGAAACCCTATATCACTTCAGACAAATGGTTATCCAATATCTTCTTAAAAACCTCTAGTGTTGCAGCATTCACAACATCTGGAGGCAAGCTGTTCCATGGATTAATTGTTCTGGCTGTTAGGAAATTTCTCCTTAGTTCTAAGTTGCTTCTCTCCTTTATTAGTTTCTTGTTCTATCCATTGCTTCTTGTTCTACTCTCATGTGCTTTGGGTGTTGTCTGTCAGTTCGATGCTGCAAATTGGTTAAGTAACTTTCCTCATATGACCGACCAGAGAATTTTAAAATTTTGCTTTAAAACCAATATAATATTTATAAGACCCCAGTTTCAATGCCATAAGATCAGCTCTGTGCACAGATGCAGTTCATGAGATTACAACCTGGCAAATTACATGATGACCTTTTCTGATTAAACATTTTCCTGTGAGCCAGGAGGTGTAATATGCAGAAGAAGTATTGGATTAGAATTAAAGATCGAAGGCTAAATTAGGCTGTCACAAGTGGATTTCTGACTTAGAGGGCAAAAGGTTGGCCTGCTTAACCATCCCCCCTTTGGAAAAAAAAGGATCCCCATCCTGTAGGCTGAAAAACAGCATAGTGCAATGCTTTTGTGAGAACAATTCTGAAAAAGCAAAATGTTACGGGGAGAGAGAGTGCCTGACTTCATTCTGCTGCTTAAGGCCACATTTTGTTCTTCATTTATAAATATCAGGAGATCTGTGTATCTCCCGAGTTGTATCTAATCTGAGACATAGGAGGATGACATACACCAAATCAGACTGTTCATCAGTCAAGCTCGATTAAACCCTATCTCCATGGGTAGCAGTCTTCCCAACTGCTCACATCATGTTCATCTCTGCTTGCGTGGCATTGCTTTAATTTGGGAATGGACAATCTTGACCCAAGACAGAACTGTCAAACTTGATTTCATTGAGGGACACATCAGGGTTGTGTTTGACCTTGGGGGACTGCATGGGGGTGTGGCCAGGGCTTTGGCTGGTGCAGGGGTTGGTTCCACTTATCTTTGCCATCGTTTTGCATTGCGATGTTTCACACACGCTCCGCTCACACACACATACACACGCATCCCCTTGTGCAATTTTGCTTTCGTGCATGCTCAGTAACAGGATTCAGCCTGAAACACAGCTGAGGAGCTGATCAGCTGTGCTTCAGGCAAAGAAATAAAGGTCAGTATTAACCTAGAGATTGGCAGGATGGCCTTTTTTCAAGCAGCGGAAGAAGAGAAGAGGGAAAAAATTAGCTAAAAATTTCCAAAAAAAAGAGAAGATGGCAGCATTCATAGACCAGCACCGACCGTGACATGATCAGCAGGTCGCTACTGGTTCGGGCAATCTGGTCCGAACTGGGAGGAACCCACCCTGGGCTGGTAGCGTGGCCAGCTCAATGTCACTCATGTCAGGGGACACCTGCAAAACGGGAAACATTTCACCTTTTCGCCGAGTCTTCGGAGAGGGGCGGCATACAAATCTAATAAATAATAATAATAAATAATAATTTTGTTTTATTCTGCTTCTAGTTTGTTTTGCTACCTCTTTACCAGTAAAAATGGAGCTTGGGATGGGGGCTGGGCCCCATTTTTGAGCACAATTGCTCCTGTAGCCCTCTGCCAGCAAAAACAGAGCTCAGGGGACCAGGCACCGTTTTCAGCCACAATGGCCTCCTGCAGCCCTCTCCAGTGAAAACAACACTTGGGCAGCCCCCCAAGCTCTGTTTTTTCTGGCAGAGCCACCATGGGTTGGTCCTTTAGTTCTTCACTGTTTCCATATTTAAGCACCGCATGGGCCAGATGCAGCCCATGGGTCTTGAGTTTGACACCCCTGGCCTAGAACCACTCCGAGTCCTCGGAGAGGTCAGCATAAAAATATAATTAATAATAATAATAATAACAACAACAACAACAACAACAATAATAATAATAATAGAACCAGAAGTTTGTAGGTGTCTTTTTTACAGCACTATAAAAAAGAAAGAAAGAAAGAAAGAAAGAAAGAAAGAAAGAAAGAAAGAAAGAACCCAATGCAATTTCTCAGTGAAATAATAATTCTAAACATCTCTTTTCCCTCAAAATTCAGGGGAAACATCTGAAAATTTCATCCTTGCTTATATAGATGACTTAGCTCTATTAACTCTGCAGCACTTCCCAGCAACTATAAAGATTGGATATCTGTAAATTACTAGAAATATCAGGATTATCATTCAGACTTTGGCCAAAATGTTTGTCTGTTTGTTTCATTCTCTCTATATGCAAACCACTAAAAAATATTTCACTAAACTTTCTCTATGTTGTAACCCATTACAACTGTGCTAATAATCTGTAGTTATTATAAACACATTCTCTCTTATTTTCTTTTTATTCAAAAATAGTGATTGAAACTTTAACTGATGAATACAAGTAATTACCAATTAATACAATCTCATTATTTGGTGGGATTATGTGAGGAACATAGAGATATTTGGATAAGCAGCTGGAAAAAATTACGGAATTTTGTCATTTTGTACTAACAATTGCAGCAAAATTATAATATGCACAAATTTGGAAAGATTTGGCTTTATCCAGATTAGAGGCATGGATAGCAAAGATTAAGGAATTTGTTAAGATGCTCAAATTGACATCTTTAATTAGAGATATTGTAGGCTAGAATATTGTTTAAATTTAAAAGTGATTGGAAACGTCTTATTGATTTTTTCCAGGAAACAGAAAAACAATATTATGATATATGGTTCAAAGGATTAGACTACAAATAATATATTATACAGAAAAGGTAAACAAAGCTGTAACCTATAATGTATAATTATAATTGCTATAAAATAAATCAGAAATCATTTTCTCTGTTATTATTTTTTCTTTTATTTTGCTCTTTGTCTTTGCTCTGCTCTTCTTTCTTCATTCTAAATATTAGTTCGTGTTTATTTTTTGTGCATTATTTTTTTAATAGAAATTATTTTTTTAAAAGATCAGAGAGCTACAGTATATGAATTTCCTTTTTATATTATCAGATTAGATGAGGAAGAATGAAGAACGGTGGCAGGAACTGGACATAGAAACATAGAACATTGATGGCAAAAAAACCCCTCATGGTCCATCTAGTCTGCCCTTATACCATTTCCTGTATTTTATCTTAGGATGGATATATGTTTATCCCAGACATGTTTAAATTCAGTTACTGTGAATTTACCAATCACGTCTGCTGGAAGTTTGTTCCAAGCATCTACTACTCTTCCGGTAAAATAATATTTTCTTACATTGTTTCTGATCTTTCCCCCAACTAACTAACCTCAGATTGTGCTCCCTTGTTCTTGTGTTCACTTTCCTATTAAAAACACTTCCCTCCTAAACCTTATTTAACCCTTTAACATATTTAAATGTTTCAATCACGTCCCACCTTTCCCTTCTGTCCTCCAGACCAGTGTTTCCCAACCTTGGCAACTTGGAGATATCTGGACTTCAACTCCCAGAATTCCCCAGCCAGCATTCACTGGCTGGGGAATTCTGGGAATTGAAATCCAAATATCTTCAAGTTGCCAAGGTTGGGAAACACTGCTCCAGACTATACAGATTGAGGGGACAGTGGCGGCTTGCTACCAGTGTGGTAGGCAACTCCGCACCAGCAGCGGCTGCCAGAATGCGCAATGGTGCCAGTCCTTCGGGTGCTGCCATCTTTTTTCTTGAATTTTTGGTATTTTTTGTTTCTTGTGCATGTGCAGAAGCAAAATCTCACAAGGGTGACACTCGCCTGGACGAAATTTCGGTGACATTTTGCTTCATGGCTGAGGATGGTTGTGTGGGGGTGAACCTGAAAAGAAAACAGGTAATATTGTTCAGCTTTTGGAAAAACTAATACTACGGTTACATTTGAATTATGAATTTTAGGTATTCTAAGCTAAAGAAGATAACTGTAAAGCTGAAAACATGTAGGAAGGAATAGCCAAAATTATGAAGAAGCTGGAGTCATTCTATTATGATTTGGGGTGTTTTAAATATAGATAAAACAATAAAAAATAAATATAAGGGCATAAATTATGCATAATACAAGGAAAATGAATAAGGCACAGGTTTTTCTTCCTTTCTCATTATCATCAATCTTAGGATCAGACAATTAAGTTGGATGGCAGATAAACAGGGAAACTTCATACAGACAGACTTCAACATGCTATGACCTTCTGGTGTTAAAAAAAATACATTTGTTTTATTTTGGTACATGTTGCTTTCTTCTAATGAGACATTGTTCTTGGGGGGAAGTTATGTACCTCATGCTGGAATGACCTTACCTCCGTTCTTTCCACTTAGATTAATGAATCATCAGGATGAAGATCAACCTGGAGAATCTTTTCATGTGCTCTTAAAAATATATCTTAATATCCATGGGAAAATTCTTGCATCTGTAGATGCAAGTATCTGTAGTTGCTTTCTAACTGTGAGCAATGCAAAACAGAGATGTGTTGTCCAAAATATTACATAATTAAACCATGGCACAGACAGGAAAGCAGTATCAAGCTGGTTAGTAACTGGATTGGGAACTATGATAAGCAATAATTACATTGCAAAAAACAAAATTATTAGTTGACTTTTGCTCTGAATGGGGAATATGATGGGCACGGTTTAGACTAAATGAATGGACAATAGACAGCTGGACTTTCAATTAGGAATTTAGCACACTTAGAATAAATATGAGTCTTCAGTGCAAAATTAGGAAAAGAGGACACAGAGATCCAGTCGCACTTTTAGTTTGGACACTCTCCAACCTTGGGACTGTTGGGCTAAATGATGTGGCCATAAAGCATAATTTCACATGACCGCAGCAATTTACAAAGGCAGTTGCAACAATGCCGCTCTTAGGCAAATCCTGTGAGGTTGCAGCATGTAATAGTCACATGATCTGTTGACGACTTACACTGCCATCTTCCCCACTGATTTTACTTGTCGGAAGCTGGCAGTGAAAGTCATGAACGTTGATCGCATGACACAGGAAGTTGCAGGGTTAGAACATAAGAACATAAGAAGAGCCATGCTGAATCAGGCCAAAGCCCATCGAGTCCAGCATTCTGTGTCGCACAGTGGCCCACCAATTGTCCATGGGGATCTTGAGCAGAAAGGCAAGACCCCCCCTTTCCCTTGACCCCCAACAAATGGTACCCAAGGAAATCTTGCCTGCCTCAACCAACATAGAGGCGGCACATGGACATCCGTTTCAATAACCACTGATACGCTTGGCATCCATTAATCTGTCTAATCCTGCCTTGAAGCTATCAAGGCTGACAGGTGTCACGACCTCTTCTGGAAGTGAATTCCATAAACCAACGACCTTCTGGGTGAAGAAATATTTCCCTTGATTTGTCCTCACTTTCTTACCTATGAGCTTTAGGGAGTGCCCTCTCGTCCTAGTATTGTGTGATAGAGAAAATAATGTTTCTCTATCCACCTTTTCTATCCCATGCATGAGGGTTGTAACTGAGAGCACCACATTTCTATCATATGACTGTGGGGCAGGGATGGGTTCTACTTACCTTCCCTACCGGTTCACGTCATGTTGGAAGTGCAGGTTTTGTGTCGCGAAAATGACCCTCTGCGCATGTGCAGAAATCAAAACCTTGCGCATGTGAAATTTTGGTGATTTTCGCCGATTTCTTTGGTTTTGCGCATTGAGGAAGCAAAAAAACAGCAAAAATTGGCAAAATCTTGCATGGGCAACCATCCTCGCATGGTAGTTGGCTTCCTGCGTATGCGCAGAAACCAACTCTTGTGCTGGCATGCATGCGCCCACCGGTCATGCGCAGCTCTGCATACATCCTTGATTTTACTACCACTCTATAGAGTGGCCTGCACTACTGGGAGCAGCCCATCACTGTTTTGTGTGTGTGTGTGTGTGTGTGTGTGTGTGTAGCCAGCCAGCCAGCCATCGCTGCTGGTTCGGCAAACAGGGGCAAATTTCCGCCACTGGTACGAGCAAACTGGTCCAAAACCGGCAGCAACCCACCACTGCTGGGAGGATGTTGTAACAGCCGCAACTATGAGGAATGTATGTTAAGTTCATGGCATCGGACCAGAATAACTCCGAGACCGCCTTCTGCTGCACGAATCCCAGCGACCGATTAGGTTCCACAGAGTGGGCCTTCTCCGGGACCCGTCAACTAAACAATGTCGGTTGGCGGGCCCCAGGGGAAGAGCCTTCTCTGTGGCGGCCCCGACTCTCTGGAACCAACTCCCCCCAGAGATTAGAACTGCCCCCACCCTCCTTGCCTTTCGTAAACTCCTCAAAACCCACCTTTGCCGTCAGGCATGGGGGAAACTGAGATATCTCCCCCGGGCCTATGCAGTTTATGTATGGTATGTTTGTACGTATGTCTGCTTAATAATGGGTTTTTTAAAATATTTTAAATTGTAAATTATTAGATTTGTTATGAACTGTTTTATTCGGTTGTGAGCCGCCCCGAGTCTACGGAGAGGGGCGGCATACAAATCTAATAAATAAATAAATAAATTCAGCACTGTGATAACTTCTGTTGCTGAGGAAGGGCTACCTACAATGCCCAAAGCAAAGAGAAAAAGGGAGGCAGCTTTCTACATGTCAAAAAAGTCTTGTTTGTGGTTAGGGTAAAAAAGTTTCTCTCCGAACCTTGAGATTTCTTCACGGTTAACCCAGTACAAAGCGAGAGAAATGTACTCACAATCATTTCACATTCAAATCAACAGGCATTTGATTTCAAATAAATAAGTTTAATTACATTGGAGAAATAAAATATGGCATGGTAGTAACACATTTGTAACATTATATACTATTCCGCTATAGGTAGTTTAATGGCAGAAGCTACTTTTCATGACAATCTTACCAGTACTCATGTACAAAGTAATATACAAATCGCCAACAGAAACGTATCGCAGCAGTTGCAAGGGGGTGGGGTGGGGGGGCTACAAGCTCAAACAAACATCTAACAACACATTGTACTTTAAGGAGAAGGTTATAATGTTGGATTTACAGACATTGTGAGTTTTAGGCTCTTCACTTGGAAACAATGAAAATAAAAAGCTACAGAAAACCAACTCGCGGTAGCTATTACAAGGAAAAACTTCATCTGACATTGTATCCCTGGAACTTTTCAGATGTCATAGCAACTTGATTTCTCCATTCAGCTGTGACAGATATCCCTTTTTCAGGCCACTGCTTGTATAACTGACATTTTAAATGTTTTTATTTAATTTTATTTACATACATTCACCACAGGAAGAAGTCCATTTATTTATACAAGAGGCATTTTCATCAGTGCAAGGAAAAAAGAAAAGAAATTCAGAGTGATTGAACAGCATTGAATCAGAAATATAAAAAAATGTACATTAAGGTGAGGGACAGTCTAATTTCTGCATAATAACACTGATGGTTTCTGGTACAGGTACACACAACATTTAAAGTTAATACATATAATTTTTTTAGTCGTGAAACCACTCACTTTGTCAGAGTGGCGGGGAACTATGAAGAAATGAGGGTTAAGCCGTTAGGGTTAGGGGATGTGAGCATTTGGAGAGAGCATAGAGGTTTTTTCTCCTAGCATTTATTTATTTATTTATTAGTTGGACTTGTATGCCGCCCCTCTCCGAAGACTCGGGGCGGCTCACAACAAGTAAAACAGTCACAACAATGCAATTAATTAAAATATTTAACGATTTAAGAAAAACCCCATGTAATAGCAAACACACTCACAAGCATACCATGTATAAATTAACGTGCCCAGGGGAGATGTTTAGTTTCCCCATGCCTGGCGGCAAAGGTGGGTCTTAAGGAGTTTTCGGAAGGCAGGAAGAGTAGGGGCAGTTCTAATCTCCGGGGGGAGTTGGTTCCAGAGAGCCGGTGCCGCCACAGAGAAGGCTCTTCCCCTGGGACCCGCCAACTGGCATTGTTTAGTTGACGGGACCCGGAGAAGGCCCACTCTGTGGGACCTAATCGGTCGCTGGGATTTGTGCGGCAGAAGGCGGTCTCGGAGATATTCTGGTCCGATGCCATGAAGGGCTTTAAAGGTCATAACCAACACTTTGAATTGTGACCGGAAATTGATCGGCAGCCAATGCAGACTGCGGAGTGATGGTGAGACATGGGCATACCTAGGTAAGCCCATGACTGCTCTCGCAGCTGCATTCTGCACGATCTGAAGTTTCCGAACACTTTTCAAAGGTAGCCCCATGTAGAGAGCATTACAGCATACTTTCTTAAAACAAGCTTCCACTTCCCCATGCTCCATTAAAGCAAAATTGACCAGGTGGATTAGACTATAAGTACTTATCTGGTCTAAATGTTTTGTTTTTTTGACAATGGCTGGCTAAAAGGCTTATCTTGCGGGATCACAAGCAGGTTATCAAAGGATACTGCAACACCCCTTCCGATTTCCAGCCTCTGCCGAGGTGACATACGGCGCCTCTGGGAATGGAAATACTCCATTTAGGCAGGGATGCCTGGAGAAATGTATAGAAAGCAATTAGTGACTAAGATGGATTGGAAGAGGCATGCCATTTGAGGCACCCCATAAAGAATGACACAGTAAGGGCTTGCCTAGCATCAAGTGGCTGAATGATCAACCAGTGCGATCAGTCCATTGCCATACTGAGAACAGTTGGCCATTCATTGCCTAATGCAGTGCTTCTCAACCTAGGTCTCTTTAAGACAAGTGGACTTCAACTCCCAGAAATCCCCAGTCAGCATAAGAGATAGAAGTTCATTCAAGCTGGTTGGGGTATTCTGGGATTTGAAGTCCACCAATCCCTGCTGGGGAACTCTGGGAGCTGAAGTCCATCCACACTGGCTGAAGGATTCTGGGAGCTGAAAGTCCACCCAAACTGGCTGAGGGATTCTGGGAATTGAAGTCCACATGTCTTAAAGGTTTCCAAGGTTGAGAATCACTGGCCTAATGCTACCCAAACTACATGGTAGAAGTGCCACTTTATTCAGCTGCCCTGAGCCTTACCTGCCCCCTTCCGGTATCTTTGAGGAAGAGAGTGGAACACTCCATTACTGCTATCTAGGGTTCTTGTGGTTGCTGAACAGGAATAACAACTAATGGTCCTTGTGCAACAGAAACTGCAGGAAAGGCCACAAACTTGAAAAGTATATAAAGAAATGTATAAAATGCAATCAAGGAACCTCTTTGTTCACAGTACATTGCCTTAGGTGTGAAAACTGTCTTGAATGCATGCATACACACTTCCTACTCTAGATTCCTCAACAGGATTTTTCAGAATGTCTACAACTAACACATGGTAGAACAATATTCAGTCTTGGAATCAAGGACCTTATTTGCAAAGCTCTGTTAATGTATGTATTGAAGCATATGAAGCTCTGACAATGATTGCATTTTTCCTTCTCCCCCCTCCAAGTCAGAGAGAAAGAGAAAGAAATGAGGAAAAATGAGGACACTTGGCCCCACTAATGTTTAAATCTCTAATTTAGTGTCATGTGAAATCTAGCATTCCACTGAAAGACTAGCTATGGAGAAGACATGTAAGAGCCTGAAGTTCCCCATGAGGAATGATGTTTCCCTTCCAAAGCGTTTTGAGAATAGCTGCCCTAAAGCATGGTTTAAAAGCAGCTGATCTAATTTAAAATAGCAACAAACATGTTTAGCCTTCATTTTGTAGGGACTTCACAGCCAGCTGCGTTGCAAAATGGTGTTATTGTAATGTACATTGTTTAAAAAGAGCTTTTTAAAGGAAAAAAATTACTTATTTACGTAACTATAATATATTGATGAGGACATAGTATTTCACAGGAAGTTGTTTCTTTATCAATAAGCACCATGGTAAGTGCCATGACAGCCCCATTGTCCCAAAGTTTATTTTAATCACAAAAGATAGCAACTTGAATACATAAAACAGACATCCACACACCTTTTGCATCAAAGTCACAAGAATTAAGTTTTAAAATGGCTCTTGAAATGTACTTTCATATTTTATACTTTGGGTATTATTATTATTATTATTATTATTATTATTATTATTATTATTATTATTATTATTATTGCTCCTAAATGCTCAGATTGAAAACTGTTCCTATTGATTAGAAAATATTCACTTCAAATTACATCTCTCTCTACTCAGTTAGCATTGGCTATAGTGCATACATGTAACAAAATTTGTTTCCCTTCTCCATTTAGTGTATGTTCAGACTCATACTAATGATCTATAATAGGGACTTGAATTCTTGAACAATAAACATTGCTTTACCAAAGAGCCATTATCAGACACACATACACACAGTGTGTTGTGTGTATGTGTTTAAGAATTTCCAGTGGGTACTTCAAAGAAATTCGTCTGCAATACTTCCTGTATAATTTATGGACAGCTGACCACAGGGTAAGATATGAAAGCTGCCACTCTTGCTCCTTCCTAAGATGTGAAGATATGGAACATATTTATTGTATACTAAATTCCATGTATGTATTGCCAAGCATCAACTTTGTGACTTAGTTCCTTTTAATTACCCTGCTGCATTTCTCCAATTCAAAGTTACTTTTGTTTTATCCTCAGCCCAACAGTAATGTGACATTAACCAATAAACTAAAATTATATTGTATCTTTTCTGTTCCTGTTTGGAACTTTTTTTTTGCTGGTTGCTCATTAGAATGGAATTCTTATTTTCTTTATAGTGACCCAGCTAATTTATAAGACTGAATTAATCCATGTTTGGATCACCAGTCTTGGATTCTTCTCTATTTAGGTACAATTTAATAATATTGTAAATACAATGTATTAGCTTTCTACTTATCTCTTCCATCAGATTACATTGGATTACAACTCTATGAATTCCTGTCACTGTAACCATTTTATATACTACTACTATCTACATTCTACATTAATTACTATGTGGAAGTAACAAAGCTGTTTTTAATGTTAATTTTCATGATTTTTTCATTCTGCCATAGAACTAGATTAAAAAAAATAAGCCACTATCAATGTAAACATAGCCTCTTTCATTAGTTAGGTCCCCTTTTTCACGAAAACAGCAGCAGCCCAAGGAAACATCCAGGATAATGTATGTTTCTTCATTTTCTGCATCTTTTCTTGAATAAAAATAAAACAGAAGCCTTACTACTCAAAACTATCAAAAATCCTAGTTTGCAATTAGGTACATCTTCATACCATGAAGTATGAATTAGTTTAATTGATTAGATTCATATAACATGCAAAGCCACGAATCCTGATTTACAAGCCAGAATTGTTGGGTTCATATACTGTAATAAAACAAGCCATATTATGGCTTCTCCTTAGCATGAAGTATGTATCCAGCCTACATGTGACTATAATTTTCAGATGGGGGGGGGGGAAGACATTTCTTATAATGATTTTGCTCTTTAAAAAGCAGAAATTCCTGACAATGAGCATGAATAGAGTAGGCTGTTGTTTTCTTTCTCATGAGAAGGCCTCGTGTTCTTCTAGGCCACCTTCCTAAGGATTTAATCTTTTACAACAGCCGCATCAAGGATTTTATTGGAGATTGTGTTTGGGGTGTGTGCAGTGGTGGGCTGTGAGCCGGAATGCTAAATTGCGCTCACTGCCGTGGCTCATAAGTTCTTGCAGGACCAGCATGATTTTGCTGCTGTACCTGTGGAGGTAGCAAAATTGTGCCTGTGTTGTGGCGAGGTTTTACCTGTGGCTCCGTGTGTGATTTTGCTACCTCCACAGGTGCAGCAGCAAAATCGCGCTGGTCCCGCAAGAACTTATGAGCCGCGGCAATGAGTGCAATTTAGCATTCTGGCTCATAGCCTGCTGCTGTGTGTGTGTGTGTGCTTGTGTGTGTCTGTAGAAGGCAGGCAGGCAAGAGAGAATGGAAGAAGATCAAACAGAGATGCCAAATATCAGGAGTATAGATAGAGGTGGAATTGAACCCATTCCATTACTAAATTTCTGGAATAAAAATCTTGCAAACAGAACAAGAAAAAAGGTCCTACTGTATTAGTATTCTGGAACCTGGGTCTCACTGGTTAAGCACTATCTTTGAACTTAACACTTTATTTTGCTTATCAATTTAATAATTTGCTCATTTATTCCCCGTTTCTAATATTTTAGGTTTTGGTTTATCTACTGTTGGCCAAATATCTTTTCATATGGTATACTTGTCAGCCCTGTTGCATATAAGGATCTGAATTTATACACCTACTAAGTTGACAGTGGATAACAAGGGGTTTAGTGTCCTGCCATATAAACTCAACCTCTAAATTTCTGATGTTATGTATAGTTCCAAATTACCAATAAAGACTCCAGAAAGGGAAACTGTCCATGTAGCATCTTCCTCTACATATATAACCTGGTCAATAAGGAGTCCAACATGAAGATCGGCTTCAAGCATAAGTCATCTTAGCTAGATCATGATGATCTGAAGAATCCTACTTTGTTGTGATCAGGAATTTAAGGCTTGCATGTTTCGTTTTGTTTTTTTTAAAGTTTGGCATTTAAATTTCTCTCCCTGCATTTTTAATTCTGGCAAAGATTATGAAGATTTGGAAGTTTTCAAATAGACTTCTCCTCATTTTTCTTGCTGTCGTGGCTTAATTCTGACACTTGCAAATGTCTATTTTAGGCTTTCTATATTTGTTCATAGTGATAGTCCGCTTTTTCAATCAGTTTTATAGCTATTCTGACTAAACAACAAGCCAATCAGTCTTAAAATGTAATAGCACTTTTGTCTTCTTAGCAAGACTACCTTGTTAATACCAGAATATTATTTTTCTTTAACTATCAGATTGGATTTTTTCCCAATACATTGCTGAATTTTTGTTATGGATTTGGCTGGAAGAACTCACTTTTAAAAACAGAATTCATGTGCAAAGAATGCAACAACAAATGTAAGAAAACACTTGGTCACAATTTCTTATCTTAACAATATTAATGTAACCTACAGTTATTTAGAATTCACACACAATTTACACAAATACATAGTAATTACATATCCACATATTTTAAGAAGAACGATAGCAACATTTTATTCATTTGTGTCCAAAAAATTAGAGTTTGGCATCTCAGCTTTCAAAATGCATTGAAACCAGGGACTTAAGAATGCAACACATTTCAAGTATATATCACAGTGATAACTTTGTACACTGGTCACACGTTTTCTTTGGAGATTCTTTGCTAGCAACTAGCCAGATGAAATCATTTCCAGTTAAATAAGCCAATGCCTGATATCTTGCCTCTTAACATCATAAACCGTTTCCAACAAAAAGCCAATGATCTGTTAAAAATTACTTTCTGCCGTTTGAGCAATATAATTTTCTTCTGCAAAGAAAAAGTTGATATAGTTTGCTATTGTTGCTATTCCCATATACAGGAATTTCAGGCTTCATAGGGATTTCAAATGTGAAGAGAACCAATGTAAAGCCTTTCCCTTTAAGTTCACTAAAACACTAAGAACATAAAATTTTCAGTATACTTCACAGAAATTTTTCAAAGTACAGGAAGTATTTTCATGATAGGGTGAAAAGGTTACATCATCACAAACTTTACTTTAGATCTACATAAATCTACTTAATCACTTCGAGTAAACGAATCAGTAACGTACAGCAAACATTGTACATTTCACAAGACATAATACAAAATGTTTACAGTCCAGTACTGCTGCATTTGGAGGAGAGGATGGTATGAAAATCTACTTACCATTAATGTATTTCATACCAAAATTAAATGCAATTATAAAATTAACGTTGGATCTGATTATAGTATTGTGCATGTTTCAACTCAACATCTAATACATTTCCCTTAATGTATAGACCTCTCTCATTGACTAATGAGATGTTTTGTGCATAATAATAGGGTTAAGCAATTACTAGTCAATTTACATTTTGCCAATTGACAAATCTATTTCTAACAACAAAATCGGAGTCCTTGTATATAGACCCTGGGGAAAGGGCTACTGCTTAATTTAAAAAAATCATTTAAAAAGAGTAAAAATTAAAATGGAACATTTGAGGAAAAAATACATTTTTGAAGTTGTGATTTCCTCCTGCTTTCTCTCACTTCTCCCAAACATGGTCTTTATTTTACAATGCCTCCGCAGTAGTGTCTGAAGAGACTGACATAGTCACTTTAGCAATCTTAACTGTATTTTTAATGCATCTTTCAGCAGCCTTATGGACGTTGCCTGGGTTGTTAGCATGTCTGTGCTGGTAGTCAGACTCCAAACTATTGTCAAGAGGCTGTGCGGTCCCTTCACAAGGTGGAAACATGCTTCTGAAAGCATGTCTCAGGTCCTGGCTCCTCAGAGCATAGATAATTGGATTCACCGTAGAATTCAGCAGACACAGCATACTACAGAAGGCAAAGATAGTCTTGACAAGCTTGTTCATTTTCCCGAAGACGTCATACAACATAATGGCAAGTAGAGGACCCCAACAGATGATCAGGACCACAAGAATGAGGACTAACGTTTTGGCTAGCCTAATGTCCATGCGTGTTTGTTCTGGCCTAGTGATCTGCTGCACTTTACCGTCCCCTGAAGTATGAATTATTATGCTCTTTTGAGTTCCACGGTTGAGCATCCTAACAGCATGGCTGTGAGCTTTCCAGAGTATATACATATAGGCATAAACAATAAAAAGCAAGAGTACGGTGGTGACCCCGATCCAGAACAACAGATAATTTTCATCAATTAGGGGGAATATATCTGAGCAAACAGAATTGAGCCTTTTGCAGTTCCAACCAAGCAAAGGGAGAACAGCTATGACGATAGCTATTGTCCACATCACACAGAATGCTACAACAGCCTTTGACCTGGTAACAATCCTTTTGTAGGAGAGGGGCCTGTGTATAGATATGTACCTGTCTATTGCCGTGAGGAAAAGACTTCCAACTGAAGCAGTGAACGAGGCTGTAACTCCACCCAGTTTGAAAAGGAACACATTAGGGCTGTCCTTCCGATGAAAAACATGGAAATCAACAAAACTGTAGACAAAGATTACACTGCCAAGGAGATCAGCCACTGCCAGGCTGCTAATGAAATGGTAAGAAGGCCTGCAGCGAAGGCTTCGAGACTGCAGGATGACAATTAAAACCAGGAGATTTTCCAGAACAGTAAAGGTGCCCAGAGTGAGGGACAGGACTGCAATTGCCAGCTGCTGACTGGGGTTCAGAATCATGAAGCACTCCATGTCCATAAAGTTATCACCACACTGTATGTTCTCCTCATTTTCCTTAAAGGTGGACAAGGTTTTGTTGTACAAATCGGTAATGTTGATTTGATCCGATGGGTGTGCCCCTAAAGAGGCGTCTTCTCCTGCAGTCATTTTGGGATGGAAATCACCTCGAAAAGAAGACAGAGGAAATTTCTGTGGGTAGTATCCTAATTTGGAGGCCATGTCACTTTTAAAGTCTTCGTACTGGATGTCGTTAGAACCCATGTAAAGAAGGTCTGTCGTAATTGTTCTGAAGGTTGTATCTGCAAGTCCATCTAGGACTGACTTCATAACCCCAGATGACTGTTATGCAGAGTTGGAAAAAAATCTGAGGCAGTCCTGTCGGGGAGAAAACCAAACTTAAATAAATATATGCAAAGCTGGAACAGAAGTAAGAAATAAAAAAGCAACTTAACTGAGTAGCGCCCTTAGCTTTACTGAATATTGAATCAGTTTCTCAAATTTACACCAGGCAAATATTAATTAAATTGCAGAATATTTAGAATATTTTTTTATGCAGTGAAATGATTAAAAACTTAGGGCAGAAATATTACAGTACATGCACACTTGTTTTGGTTAAAGGATCCCATCGCTATTATGTATGTTTTAAAATGTTTTCCCATTTCTATTTCATAAGGCAGTAATCTGTTTAAAATATGATAATACCAAGGGCTGCTGCAGAATACTGAAACAAGAGCAGATTTTCAGTTATACTCTTTCCATGTGGACACGTGTACAGTGTCAATGCCTTTTTTCCTTTCCCCCTTGTATCTCACACACTGTCTTATTCCCCTTTTCCTCCTCCTAGTTTTTCATTCTTTTTATTTTCCTTAATATTGATAAACTAATGCAACACATAATAAACTGTTTTTAGAAAAGCTTAAAAAGCTGTACATGATTCAGATCATTTTACTGAGTATTCCATAGTATACATTGTTCATTTAATGTCATTAAGCTCCTCTCTCATCCAATCATAGGATACTGCAATACAGTATATTGAAAAAGAAAATTATAAGTGAATCCTATTATTCATGTATAATCAAGGCAGAAATCAAATCACTTTGATAAATGCTCTTTCTCTCAGTTACACGAATCAAAATTTTGTGAACTCTTTCAGCAGAAGCTTAAGTTCTTGTCCAACTTGGATCAATACAATCAGATTCAAAATAAATCAATTCAGGGTTTCTGGATAATATTAATGCTCAACTATTTACCTCATACAGTGTCTGATCTTAAAATAGGTAATATTTTAAAGCAAATCTAAGCATGCAAACCTAGTTAAAAAATATGCCATCCCATATAATACTTTCTATAATAAACAGGAACAGAAGATGACTAAGCAAGGTTACAAACTGTTCAAGAAGAATTACTGCAGACCCCACAGGAGTCTGCAGTAATTCTATTCCTATCCATTGAAGAAATCTGGGTTTTTTCCCCCCTGGTTTCTCCATCCTATTAAAAAAAGTTGCTTTATTAAAAGAATTATTTGTTCAAGGCTCTTAAAGGAATGACACCTTTTCTCAGGTATATGTTAGTATTCAGGGAACATATTAATCTTCATGATCCAGATCACAGATTTAGAACAAGCTGTACCTTGGAATACCTTTTTAAATGTCCCAACTTATTTATCTTATTTTTTGAATTCAATATATGGGAAGCAGGCATGCTGAAAAATAAAGTCTTGTCCTCTAGCGTGATTTTATTTACAAGAATGTCTTGGCTCCACATTAACCTTTTACTTTCGCTTAGAAAATAAAAATAATGGGTAGCAATGTTCCTACATATCTGTTCAGCACTTTTCTGCATAAATTATTCTATTGTTTAACTTGATTCAACTTAATTTTAACTTAGTTAAAAGTAATTTAATTTAAAACAAATACAGTAGTTAATTAACTTCTTTAACTTTACCCTCAGCTCAAGGGGGACTGTATAAATTGATTTATTTATTAAATAATTTCAATATGTTCTTCTGAACCAGTGATTGTTTTTGAGATTATATTCTGGAAGTAAAGTTAAGTACCAATTTCAGAAAAGTCCTTTCCTCAAAACCAAAGAAGGTACAAAGAGAAAACAGAAGGGCTAAACCTAGATGCTTCTTGCTCCCCCAATAATGATCCCCAATTTATTATTTGCATTAGTTTATATTTAAAAGCTCTGAATAGCTGATATTTACTTCTTTAAAAACTTTCATATGTCGAGTATGGTATATTATTTCAATGTCTTATTTAAACATAATTATAACATCTAAGTTAAATATCTTACATGACACACAGTTCTCTCTCTCTCTCTTTCTAATGAACTATCATTTATTTGTTTTTTGTAAAATTTAATGGAAGGCAACATAAAGTTGTATGCTTTAATAAGAAGGTTCCAGTTACAGAATTATCAAGCTGTTTCGAAATCATCAACTGTGTTCATATTACCATATCACATTACCATATTTTCGGAGTATAAGACATTCATTTTTCCTCCCTAAAAGAGGCTGAAAATTTGGGTGCATCTTATACTCTGAATGTAGCTTTTTATGAAGCTTTTGTTTCAGCCCTAACTAGGTGCTAACAATCTTCCCAGTTCTTACCTTGCAAGCTCTTTCATTGTTACTCCCTCCAAAGAATGTTTTTCCAGCCCTAAGTCTCTGCATGCTTTTTTTCATTGCTCTACTTGCTCTGAATAAATTTCTTTCTAATCCTAACGAGGTGCTAATGATGTTTCCAGCTCTTACCAGTTTGCAGGCTCTTTCATTGTTAATCTCTCGCGATAAGGTTTTGTTTAAGCACTAACCAGGAGATAAAATAATGTGCTGAAGTTGACCAGACTAAAGAATAGCCAGATGAATTATTGGCAGGAAGATTTTTTTTAACCCATTTTCCTCCCCAGAACTAAGGTGTGTCTTATATTCCAGTGCATCTTATACTCCGAAAAGAACGGTATGTAATTTTGCTCAACTCTTATCCAAGGAAATCACAATTTTTAGATTCACATAAACTCAGCTATAAACCAGAATTTATCAACTATATTGGTTAGAGCCATCCCTAAGCCACAACCAAACCAATCCTCTTATAGTAGAGTATAATGTATAGTACAGCATTAAATGTGAATCTAACCAATATGTGAAAGTCAAATGTCATATGCTGTGCAAATCTTTTTTACATATTTCATTTTTTAATGCTTCCCAGTTTTATTCTCCTTTAATAAACTTTTCTCTTAAATTTCTGAGGACATTGCTTCCTGACTTATTTTTCCCTAATGCTTTCTATTTATAGTTAAAATGGCAACTTCTCCACATTAAAGTTGCAGTTCAAACATTACATTGCATGAATTAAATATCACCAAGGACTATCTAGTAGAAACCAGTTTTAATCAATTGAAAAATAACTGACTTCAATGAGAATTTTAAAAATCAGGATAAAAATCAGTATGTGTTGACAATGTACATTACAAAAGAAAACTCTATTTATATTATTAGAATACATTTAGTTATATACAATTATTACATAAATAACTATTAATATTGTTGCACTGTTGTTTTATTTTTATACCACTATCATATTGTTGCTTCTTCTATGTTATATTTTATACCATTCTCATATTGTTTCTTCTTGTATTATAGCACTTATTTAGTTCAATTACATTTTAAAGAGAAATGTTTTTCACAGTTGAGAATTGTGAAACACCGCCATTACTGTAGCTCAGCCACTAGATTTTACATACAGTGGAACCTCGACATACGAGCAGCTCTACTTACGAGCTACTCGAGATAAGAGCTGGGAGGGGAGCGACATTTTTGTTCGCCTCCCGAGCTCACATTCGGGATACGAGCGCCAAGGAGCTGTCTCCTGAAGCCGAACGCTAACTTCCGCGTTCGGCTTCAGGAGACAGCTCCTTGGCGCTCGTATCCCGCGTGTTTTAAAAGGTTGCAGCCGGCCTGGGGGGCTCGGGGGGGGGGCTGGTAAGCCCCCCAGGCCGGCTGCAACCTTTTAAAACACGCGCGCCGCTTCGCAGCTGTCTCCTGAAGCCGAACGCGGAAGTTAGCGTTCGGCTTCAGGAGACAGCTGCGAAGCGGCGCGCGTTTTAAAACGTGGCAGCCAGCCTGGGGGGCTCGGGGGGAAGCCCCCGAACCCCCCAGGCCGGCTGCCACGTTTTAAAACACCCGCGCCGCTTCGCAGCTGTCTCCTGAAGTCGAACGCTAACTTCCGCGTTCGGCGGCAGCGGTTTTTTTTGTTGTTGCACGGATTAATTGACTTTACATTGTTTCCTATGGGAAACAATGTTTCGTCATACGAGCGTTCCGACTTACGAGCCTCCTTCCGGAACCAATTAGTCTCGTAAGTCGGGGTTCTACTGTATAACTGGAATAGCCATTAAGCCACATGGATCTGAGCAAAATTTAAAATGTGTTCACAGTAATGTGAGTGGAAGAAACTTCCCAATGAACTGATTTAAAATATGTAATGAGGAATTTTTAATTACATTTTCACAACTAATTTTAATAAAATTCATAGCACAGAATCAAATTTAATTGCCTTGCAACATATAGCTAACTCTAAAATATATTAATTATTGAAACAAAATAAAGAAATCCTTAACAAAAATCAGTGTGTCTCATCATATTTTTTAAAAAGGAAAATTTCAACAGCTATAGCACTTAGACATATACCACTTTATATTGCTTTAACAGCCCTCTCTAAGCAGTTTACAGAATCAACATATTGCCCCCAGCAATCTGGGTCTCCATCTTGCCCACCTCGGAAGGATGGAAGACTGAGTCAGCCTTAAGCCGGTAGTGAGATTTGAACTGCTGAACTACAGCTAGCAGTTAGCTGAAGTAGCCTGCAGTGCTGCACTCTAACCACTGCGCCACCCTGGCTCTTCAGAGTTGTTTTACACAACTTTTCAGAGTTGTATATAACAAAAAGAATTTTTGCTGTGAGATCTTCTCAATTAGTTATATAAGATTCATAAAGATGACTCTGCATATTGTATTAAAGTCACTTCATTTCATATTTTATGAAGCTAAACCATTTAATGATAAACCTGCAATATAACAGTTCACCAGCCAACTCTTCCTTACAGCTTTTCCTCTCTTAAAACTGCAGAAAAATATTCAAATAGTAACTTGATTTAAAGTACATAAATACATAGATATTCTTAAAATCCAATAGCTGCTTTGTATGTTTACTGTTCAAGTACCATGATCAACCATATCATAACAAGCAAATCCCACCATGGTGTCCCATTTCCCCCATATTTCTACATTTAGATTATCACAGTAATTTTCAAGTTACTGTATTTTGCAAATACACATTTCTTTTAGAATACAAGGGAGCTCATTAGTAAAAGAGTTTAGTCTTTTGGGAATGCAGCTGGATTCTCTTCTGTTTGTTTCTTTGTTGGCTTTTGAGACTATAATAATTGCAAATCACAGGCAATGTGTACTTGCACCTATTAAAACACTGAAAACTGCATTAAAGCTAAGCTAAAACAACTAATTCAATTCCCATTGAAATCAATTTTCTTGGAATTTATTTGTATAAATTTAATGCATATACCTTGCAACTATCAGAGAAAATTTGAAGTTTGATGATTAACTCTAAAAAATGACAAATATATATATAGTTGAATAGGACTATGATTTTCCAATAAAAACCCCAAATATTCAAGGATTCAAGAAAAATAAAGGAAGGAGGAGGAGACTGGATCAACATCAATAGAAAGACTCTTTTACAAATATTTTCAATATAGAATCCGAAAGCATTCTTTCATAAGAAAAGAATTTCATATCATTTATTTTTTAGGCTGACTTTAAGAATGCACTGTTCAAAATAGTAAACATAATGAAGCAATGCAATGAAACAACCCTCCCCCAAACCAGCATAGAACCATTAAACTTTAATTACAAGTAAAGTCACATACACACACACATCAAAAAAATCAAGAAAAAACAATTAGAAGAAATGGCTCTTTTGGCTCTTTCTGATTACTTCCAGATGACTAGAAACTCATTTCAGAAATGTATAAGGACTACTGAAACATCTATCTTACATTAGTTAATCAATGCCTTTTGCAGCAGGTAAGTGAGAAAATAATATGTTTTATGTATGTATCAGCCGCTCTGTTTTAGGTATGGTTTGTTTGGGTTGTATGAGTGTTTTTAAATAAAGGGTTTTTAACTGTTTTCCTGTTTTAATCTGGTTGTGAGCGGCTCCGAGTCTTCGGAGAGGGGCGGCATACAAATCTAATGAATAAAATAAATAAATAAATATTTCATTCATTTAAATCTTGGAAGCAGAAATGGGCAACTTCAAGTTTTATAGCCAATGGCAAGTCTTTATATTCGCTCAAAATCAGTGCTTTAAATTGTACTGACAAGCCCCAAGTATCTAAATGTAGATTGGCCAGCCCAGGTATATTCAATAAGTTGGTGTCATAGTTAGTGTTGGGGGGGGGGCAGAGGCACCTACTTTGTGTGGTGCTGCAGGGGTCTGTCCTCTCCCCCCTACTACCCCCCAACACTTTACCCTTAGATTATCTACGGTTGACCTATCCTGATTCCTAAGAGGTCAGTAAGGGGCGAGTACAAGTGCACTAGAGTGCCTTCCGTCCCCTGTCCTATAGCTCTCCTATATCTCCTATACCTTTCTTCTATTCCTATATCTCTTCTTCTATTCTTCCATTGATATGTTCTATTCCTATATCTTCTTTTCTATTCTTTCTTAGATATATTTTACTATGAGTATCTCCTCTATAACCTTCATCATCTATTTTACTATGTGTATATAGATATATGCCCACTAAAACCCTCATTGTGTATTGGACAAAACAAATAAATAAAACAAATAAATAAAATTTACATGAAGCCGCTGGGTTAGATCATCTGATGACATGGGGTGAGGGTATCATCAGCACACTGATGATACCCAATTATACATCTCCACCCCATGCCAATTCAGTAAAGCGGTGCAGGCGATGTGCCAGTGTCAGGAAGCTGTAAGGGTTGGGTGGGAGCCAACAGGCTGAAGCTCAACCCAGACAAGACCAAGTGGCTGGGGACATTTCCTCCTAATGACCAATCTAACTGTCCTTCCATTGCTCGGGGGGAGGACTTTAATCCCCTCAGATAAGGTCTGCAACTTGGATGTCCTCCTGGATGCACACCTGAACCTTGATAATCATCTCTCGGCTGTGGCCAGGGGTACTTTTGCCCAGGTTCACTTGGTATACCAGTTGCGGCCCTTTCTGGATCAGGAGGCTTTATACACAGTCACTCAGGCCCTCATTACCTCCCGTCTTGACTATTGCAATGCACTCTACATGGGGCTACCTTTGAAGAGTGTTTGGAGACTGCAGATAGTCCAGAATGTGCCTTGCGAGCTGCCGTGGGTGTACCTCGGTATACCCATATAACACCTATTCTCCACAAGCTGCACTGGCTACCGATTAGTCTCCAGTCACAATTCAAGGTGACCTACATGGCTTAGGGCCAGACTATTTACGGGACAGTCTTCTGCTGTATAACTCTCAGAAACCAATATGTTTGCACAGGATTGGCCTTCTTTAGGTCCCATCAACTAAGGATTGCAGGTTGGCGGGTCCGCGGGAGAGGGCTTTCTTTGTGGCCACCCTGGCTCTCTGGAACCAACTCCCCCCTGCTGGCCTCCCAAAAGGCTACAAAGACCTGGCATTGCTGGTAGGCCTGGGGGCCATGAATTATACATCTTTCATGGCCAAATCGTATTGAATGATATGTTATGTTGATTGGATTGCTGAGTTATGAGTTTTTACTGTGGTTATTGTTTTAATTTATGAGACTTCTTTTTATTCTTAACTGTATTTTTTATTTTTTGTGGTAGGCAAATAAATAAATACAGTGGCACCTCTACTTAAGAACTTAATTCGTTCCGTGACCAGGTTCTTAAGTAGAAAAGTTTGTAAGAAGCAGCATTTTTTGCATAGGAATCATGTAAAAGCAAATAATGCATGCTATTGGGGAAACCATAGGGAGGGTGGAGGCCCTGTTTCCTCCCAGGAGATTCCCAGAGAGGCCCCACAGAGGCTTCTCCCCGCCTTTTCTGGCCCTGTTTCTCCCAGAAGATTCCTAGAGAGGAGCAATGGAGGCTTCTCTCTGCTTTTTCCAGTTAAAATTTCAGAGGCTTGGGTTTGTAAGTGGAAAATGGTTCTTGAGAAGAGGAAATGGTTCTTGAGAAGAAAATGGTTCTTGAGAAGAGACAAAAAAAATCTTGAACACCCAGTTCTTATCTAGAAAAGTTCGTAAGTACAGGCGTTTGTAGGTAAATAAGTTTCTTTCTGCATGATGGGCAAAGCCCTATCTTTTAAGAATTCCAGGTTTTTTTTCTAACCTGTCTGACATCATTGCACAAATAACCATTTTAAAAGGCTGGGTTACAGTTTCAGATGATTTACTTATCTAACCCAGCAGCATCTGAACGTTCATATTTAACACTGAGGTCACAAAGACTCCCAAAGTATAAACTTGTTTATTTGATGTGATTGCACTTTTATCTTCAGTTGCTTCCTCTGACAAATCTACTAGCTGGAAAAGAGTTTTGTATCATAAATTGAGCATTTGAAAATGCATCTTCTGGCACTTCTAGTAGCTCCTTGGAAGCACTGGAACAACTTTGGTACTATGGCAGCTTTATTTCACTCTTTAGAAAGGAGAAAGTGCACAGTTTTGTGGAGTTTCCACTACTCTGGCATGAAAGAGACATTGAAAACTATCCTTCAAGCCACTAGCTACACTCTAGTTTGGTCATGCAAACACATCACTTCCAAATACAGTGGGAAAGCCAAACTGAACATATGCTTAAAGGAAGAAAACTAAATAATGTTCCAGAAAAAAATAGGATTGAATAATCTTTTAATGTTTATGGTTTAATCAATAGTTTAAGAGATTAGAAAGCAGTAGTTAAATATGGGCATAGAGATAAAATTCAGGAGGACAGATAAATTCTGTTGCAACTGAAAATTGCAACTGAGGAAAGACACCCTGAACTCAATGAACAATAAAGATGACACCTTTAGCATGGAAGAAGGTAACAGCCCATCCATCTCTAAGGTTGACTCAGACATCCATCCTTCTAAGGTGGGTAAAATAAGGATCCAAATTGTAGGGGGCAATACGTGGACTCTGTAAACCGCTTAGAGAGGGCTATAAAGCACTGTGAAGTGGTATAGAAGTCTAAGTGCTATTGATAGACTCATGAATGACACCAGTAAAATGGTACTCTGGTATGCCCACTACAGTATATTTGTGTTGTCTTTCATTATTGGACAATCTAATCAATCCATCCTTTTCCTATCTTTTGACTCCTTTTGACTCTTGTTCTCTCCTAAAATCAAATCTATTTAAGATATAATGATACACACACTTTATTGGAAGCAAAACTCCCTGAATTCAGTGGAGCTTGGTTTCTGAACAGATATAGAATTATATTGTTAGGAATTAAGTCCAGAATTTGATCTTCCTTGAATAAGTTTTGCAACAGACTGAATAAGGTAACTAATTAATGAATTAAACTTTAATCCATTTGCGATATAATCCCTTTTGGTGGAAGAACATCTATAGGTGGTTCTTGACCTATGGCCATAATTGAATCCAAAATTTATGTTGCTAAGTGAGACAGTTGTTAAATGAATTTTGCCCCATTTTATGACATTTCTTTTCACGGTTATTAAGTGAATTACTGAAGTGGTTAGATTAGTTTGTTAAATGAATCTGGTTACCCTATTGACTTTGCTTATCAGAAAGTCACAAAAGGTGGTCACATGACCCCAGGACATAGTCATAAACATGAGTCAATGGCCAAATATCTCAATGTGTATCATGTGACCAAGGGGAGGGATGCTGCAATGGTCGTAAGCATGAAAAATAGTCATGTCACTTTTTTTCAGTGCCATTGTAACTTTGAAGGGTAACTAAATGAACTATTGTGAGTCAAGGTCTGCATGCAAAATTTTACTGTGTTGTTTTTCTAAAATTTGATATTATTTGTTCTCTGACATATTTTGAAGATTAAATAGAATACTTTTTATCAACTGGAGCACTGACACTGTTTCAATGAAGGTTTGGAGTTCCCTGCCTCAATTGTTTATAATCTGGAAAGAATTTTTTATACGTTTATTAATTCATTTATTAATTTTATATGATACCAGGGCAAAAAAAAATCCTATTTAAGAAAACATAAAGAAAAACATAAAATACAATTTGAAACCAACCAAATTAATATTATATGCATAAAACAGGAATCTGAAGCACTTACTAATGCATCCCAGCAAATCCACTAAGGTAATTTAAAACAGGAGGAGAAGCAGCGTAAACAATTAAAAATCCATTGCAGCATCTTTAGCTAAAATCGGAACAATTTGTTTGCGCCCTCTGTGACACTGAATGTCAAGTACTGACAAGCATGATGCTTACTATTTTTTACTCATGAAGTAACTTTCATTCCTCAGTGACAACAAAATAACAAATTACATGGGAAAACATGAAACAGTATATTTCTAAAAAAATAATTATGACTTGGAAGTTGAACTGTTCAAGGTAGAATAAAAGTTGTATTTGATCTTAATAAAATTGGCCAGGACATAGTATTAGGAAATGGACATTTAGTTAAAAGTGAGAATTCTTCACATTCATAAGCTTCTATCTGAAAGCAACTTCATTTACAGTCCTGACCATCTGCATTAAAATAAAGCATATGAAAGGTTAACTGCATCAATTCTGTACAACATAAAACACAGATTTTGTAATTGTTTCTTTTAGGCAATTTATTTAAGCAGAAAGTAAGATATGTGAGTTGGGGCTGAGTGGCAGTTTTGTGCTGGTTCAGTTATTATTATTATTATTATTATTATTAATTATTATTATTTATTAGATTTGTATGCCGCCCCTCTCCGTAGACTCCAAGGTTCCTTTCTCCAAGGTTGGTCCCAGGGGTGAAATTCAAAAATTTTCCCCACTGGTTCTGTGGATGTGACTTGGTGGGCATGGCAGGGGAAGGATACTGCAAAATCTCCCTTCCACTCCACTCTGAGGCCAACCATAGGCGGTATTTGCCAATTTTCTAAGCTATTCAAAATTTCCACTACCAGTTCTCCAGAACCTGTCAGAACCTGCTGAATTTCACCCGATTGGTTCCAATCGGTGTTGATGGAGTAAGAGATGCAGCCACTGATTATTCATTTACAGTGTCCTGCAGGGCTAGTTACTGTCTCCTCTCCTGCTTAATATCTACAAAAGCCTTTGGATGAGATCATCTCTCACGATGGGTTAAGGAATCATTAATGAATGATACTCAGTTCCACATCTCTACACCTGGTGACATGAGTGATGCTGTCTCTGCCTTCTCACGCTGCTTGGAGCCTATAGGGAGCTGGATGGGGAACAACAGACTTTGACTGAACCTGGCAAGACTGAGCAGTTTTGGAGTGCATGGAGCTTCAGAATCTGAGTTTTTGTCATCTTTAGTTCTGGGTGGGATTTCACTTTCCCATTCAGACCCTCTTTGCAATATTGGACTTCTCCTGGACTCATGCCTCCTGCTTAAAGAGCAGATGGCATCCATGACTAGAAGACCACCGTTCTGATTTGTGCACCAGCTGCAACTTTTCCTAAATCATGACTCCCTGTGCTCAGTTATTCAAGCTCTAGTCCCTCTCATCTGGACTACTGCAATATGCTCTACGCAGGACTACCCTTGAAATCCATGTGGAAGCTTTAGCTGGTACAAAGTGTGGCAAGGAGAAAATAATAATAATAATAATAATAATAATAATAATAATAATAATAATAATAATAATCTACACCTGGAGAGGGGTGGCATACAAATCTAAATAATAAATAATAATAATAATAATAATAATAATAATAATAATAATAATAATAATAATTTATTAGATTTGTATGCCGCCCCTCTCCGAAGACTCGGGGTGGCACAAAAAGCATTTGTGGTCCCTAGGATTGATTGATTGATTTGATTTGATTTGTATGCCGCCGCTCTCCGTAAACTCGGATGGCCCATATTACACCTGTGCTCTGTTAAGTGGCTTCTGGCCTGCTACTGAATGCAGTTCAAGATGTAGACTATGGCTTTTAAAGCCCTTAATGGCATAGGTCCAGGTTACTTAAGGGCATAGGTCCAGAACTGTCTTGTTCAGCTAGGGCAATAGGCTTGAATTGATGGCAGATTCCACTCCCTCTCCCTTGTTCTCAGCTCTGCACCCATCCATCTTTTTGTTATCATATTGATACATTCTTGTTTTATTTTTCATTATTTTACTGTACTGTTATTTTACTTCTGTTTTGATTATACTTCTTTCATATCTTCTTTCTTATTGTTGTAAGCTGCCTAGAGTAGTCCCATGGTGAGAAAGGCAGAAATAAATTTAACAAATAAGTTAAATAAAAGTTTTGTTTCTAGAGTTTACTAGACCAAAGGCCTTCTCAAGGAACACACAAGCAAAACCAAAAACATACAATGCAATTTAAACTTAATTTATAATGACAGCTAACAATTCTAAAAAATGCTTTCATATTTAATATTGACTCTGGTTACTGGAAATAAAATACTTACAAAATCCAGCACCAAATCCAAACAAACTGTTAAACTTGAGCTATTTGTTTATATGTATGTTTATGTAAATGTATGTATTGTGCGCTATTGTGTGTGTGTGTGTTTCAGTTTGAATGCCTATTACTCTGCTTTGTATTCCGCACTATGGCCAATTAAACTTTGACCACTCCAATACCAACTCCATTGTGTTTTCCAGCATTTGATATATCACAGCTTACTGCCCCTAATTCTGGCAGTCAAATATGCCATTGGCTCAGATAAATTGGAACCATTGTTTATGATTACTGGCAGTGAATCTTATAGTTAACTGGTGTTTGAGGGAATACTTCCAATTATTTTTCCTGAATATCAACCACTTGTAAGAGATACAAAGTTATATGTAATTATTTCTGTTTTTATAAACTAATATGATAATTATAATTATTATTTTCCCATTTAGATTTGGCATGGAAGATTGACATGTATTTGTATTTTGGCTCTCCTACAGAATATTTTAATAAATGTTGATTTGTAGAGTTAGAAAAAGGAATTTCATGCAATAACCCAAAGAAGAGAAAAACATTTGCTGTTAAAACATTTGAAAAAAGAAGGAAGGAATAATCTGGGGGGAAAGACCAGAATAATTAATACTTAGTAGCAAACTATTGTCAAGTATAGTTTAGAAAGTAATTCAAAAGCATGAAGTTAAATGTAAACAGCAATGAACACAATTTGCAATTTTACATTTAAAAAATAAGTAAATGAAGAAAAGACATTCTTCACATATATAGTTACAGAATTAGGAAAAGACATAATGGTAGTATTGCCTAGCATCTCATCTGTATACTTTAATGAAGTTTAAGCAAGTTAACATAGTTACTACCTTCTCCACATACCTTTAGTTACAGGTTGCCACCAAACATCTTAATCGTATCTCTTAGAAGTAGATTTGACTGATAAACAAATTGCTGAACCACTACAGAACATGGCAAATATTTAAACTAACTTGCAGTAGTTTGCAACTGTACAATGATATGGTATAAACTACAGTGCATTATTGCAATTGGATGGATCCTGACTTTAATGAAAAGAAACAACTCCTACTAAATGTGATATCAACACATAAGGGCCAACGTGGGATATTCTTTCACAAATAAGTATCTATCTTTAATCAATGTAAAGCTAAAATGTGTGTGTGTGTTCCCTCCTTTTTGAGGGGAAATCGATTCTATCATGTACATTAATGTGTTATACCTTATTTCCAAGATATTCTCTTGAATCACCCTTGTGCAAATGATTTTGTTTAAATAAAAAGGAAACTAATGAGTTGAAACTATTCTATTTAACAATTTCAGTTGTTTGAAACAGTTAGCCAACTATATCAAAATAAATTCATTTTTGAATTTAAAATAAACATATTTTATTAAATAAAAAGTATTATCCTACTTGTTTACTGGATCGGTGCATAAAAGCTTACAAGTATTGAATAAATATTTGATGTCACCAATTCAGACTTCTTATTCCAAACAGGAAATAAGGAACATTCAGCACTGTACGTTTTTTGGATATACTTCTCACTGACTTCAATAAACCTATTCTCAAGTAAGTTGTATAGGATTGTGACCTATACATGTTTTAATACATAACAAATACGGTACTTCATGTGGAGCATTTACTCTTTCTGAAAGTTACATAAACTATGTGAAAAGTGAAATATAATGTGAAAGAACACTATCAAAATAAATGGTCTGGTACCTAATGATTTAAAGTATCATGTCCTCCAACACCCTTGAACTGCTGCACTAAAATCAATTGTGGAACACTTTGCAAGCACTGGTGGTTTAGTTCCCACTCCCTCTGTATGGGCATCAGAACTTCTCAAGGGCAGCATCTCAGTTGAAAACCACAGTTACCCTCCAGTCTTTTTTCAGAAATAGTGGAAGACATTCCTGTTTGCCTATGTATTTATGAGATTAAAAACTAATCCGGGATTAGAGTAATTTTCTGTCTTTTTAAAAGAGAATATTGCTTCTAATATTTGTTCTTTTTATTTTTAAACAATGCTGATTTATTGAGATGTTTTTAAGATCTGAAAACTTTTTAAAGCTCCTTTAAGAAGAAGACTGAAGTAATAATTAATTAATAAAATATATTAATACCCAAATCATCTTTAGATTTTTCTTTCAGCATTCTGGAAATAAACTTCAAATGATTTGCTTAGATCAGTGTTTTTCAACCAGTGTGCCGTGGCACACTAGTGTGCCATGAGACATGGTCAGGTGTGCCGTGAAGCTCAGAGAGAAAGAAAGCAAGAGAGAGAGAAAGAAAGAGAGAAAGAAAGCAAGAGAGAGAGAGAAAGCGAGAGAGAGAGAGAAAGAAAGAAAGCAAGAGAGAGAAAGAGTGAGAGAAAGAGAACAAGAGAGGGAAAGGAAGCAAGAGAGAGGAAAAACAAGAGAAAGAAAGAGAGAGAGCAAGAGAGAGAGAGCAAGAGAAAGAAAGCAAGAGAGAGAGAGAAAGACAGAGGGAGGTAGGGAGGGAGAGAGAAAGAGAGCAAAAAAGAGGAAGGAAGGAAGAGAAAGAAAGAGGGATGGAGAGAGAGAAAGAGAGAGGAAGGAAGGGAGAGAAAGAGGGAGGGAGAAAGAAATAGAGTGAAGGGGAGGAAGAGAGAGAGAGAGAATTTTTTGTCCAAACTTTTTTTAGCCCCCCCCCTCAATGTGCCCCAGGGTTTCGTAAATGTAAAAAATGTGCCGCAGCTCAAAAAAGGTTGAAAATCACTGGCTTAGATGATGGTACACTAGAGTCATCCCGATGACATTCTATGTTAAAAACAGGCTGATGTGGCTAAAAATAACAATTCCTTAGTAATTTTACAGAGTCATCAAGGGAAGGAAAAATTTACCAGCTTTCCTAAAATGCAGGTGTGAAAATTTACTCCATCTGACTAAAATAGATTTTTAGTGTGTTTCTTAATCAGTATCTTCTACTCTAGCCTTTATAATGAATATGACTAACTCAGTAACCATGACTGCTAAAGACATCAAATGATTTCCAGATCATGAAAAGCAGGAGACAAATATAGTATCTTTAGTAATGTCGTTTTACTATTCAATTGTGACAACATAGAATTAATTTTTAAATGCAAGTATTTAATTTGTTTATTAGTGATATACTAGCAGGCCAGATGTTTCAACAGAAGAAGGAATTTAAGCAAGCACAGCTTTTTCATCCTGATATTATTACTTGACTGGCTATAATAGCATAGTAGTAATTCCATAAACAGCTAGTTTAGGAGGATAGCTTGTTCTTTTATTGTACATGGCTACTTTACTGTTTTAACAATATATTGAAAAACTTTAGATTTGGTCCTGCTTGTATTCAGGAATGGACACCACTTGAATGTTTAACAACATGAATGTGTACAAAATGTACTCTGTCTTAACATTCTAGCTATACTGTATCTTAAAAACAAAACAAGCATCGGTTGTTTTAGCTGTATTTTTGTCCTAGGGAGGAAAAGTCTTTATGAAACATTCTTCTGGTATAAAGAATCTTAAACTTTAGGATGAAATAATGAGCAGAATTTTCCTTAAATTAGAAGGTTCAGATATTGCTATTATAAGTAATCATCATAGTTTACAAATGTTAACCCTGTAAGATCTTAATAACATAACAATAACTCCAAATAAACATCTGCATGTTCAGAGTAATGGGCAATAAATATGCCTGTATTAGTCAACAGTATAGGAATAAAGTAAAATTTCATTCACAGTGAAACATAATGCCAATTAAAGTTGTCTTGGCATGTTTGAAACATTGCTTTTAATAGAAAGACTTGGCACACAGACTAATTACAAATATGAAAACAAGAATAGAGAAAGTATCTATTTCTTTCTAGCTTTTGTTTTCACTTGTACAATTACATTTATAACCATACACTGGGATTGCTGACCATAAACCTTTTAAATTAGCAATTAGCTGGACAATGTTCAAGTTTCCTGATTTATGGATATTGTACAAGGCAGGTCCACATGTTTTTCTTCTTTTTCTTTTTTGATTTAGAAAATTCCATAAAGCCACTAATAAAGCTAATAATACAGGCATGATCAAAGAGGAGAAAAATAGCTCATATATGTAATGGGGACAAAAACAATTCCTCATTTGCTGGAGGTGTGAATGGTTTGCTAGAAAAAATAATGAAATAAGTTTTTTTCTAAAATAGAAACAAGTTTTTTAGGGTTCTTTTTAACTTTTTACATAATAAATTAGTGAGATGTAGGAAAGTAGATGCAATAATCCTCTATACTCAGAATACAACTCTCGTGGAAAAACAAAGTACTGATATAGTTGAGATTTTTGCTCACATTTTAATATTTTACAAATCTTTCTCTAGGTTAACTAAAACCCAAACTTTCAAGATACTGGAGACATTAACTAGATTTCTTAGGTAATATTATGTCATATGAAATTAAGGAAGGTTTATATGTCTTTTTAAAATACAGTTGGCTAGTTTTCCAAGTTTAACAACATTAGGAATGTTTTACTTAGGACACATCATCCATGCAACTGAAGCAACTTTATGATTAAAAGAACAACTGTAACAAGTTCAAGGGCAAGGTACAATACAATCTGGACTGAAGGTCCCATTCAAATCTGATATTGTAAGTAAATTTAAGATTGTGTTCAAATTTCTCAAATATTAGATCTTGTCCAGTTTTGGTAAAAGTATTTAGTTATTACATTATTTTCCAACATATTTGAGATGTTACCAGTGACTTTATGTGCACATTGATAAAAATACTCTCCTATACTTGGATGATTTTAGATTTTTTTCAAATACTCATTAGTATTCAATAAAATTATTGTTTATGAATATAAGTGTATTCCCTTTCCAGTATAGTTAAGATCATCCTCTGCCTTTCCTCCATAGCTTCTCTCATGTTAATGTGATTTAACATGTGTAAATTTGGCTTTAAACTAATTAGATGCTCATGCCTTTTCTCTTATAGTTAATTTACATCCACTGCAGAATATGAGCTGTAATGAGTTTCTTCTCTTCTTGTAAAAAGGCAAGCCTATATCATTCCAGCTATGTGTAATCTGTGAAAAATAATATTCTCAGCTAATTGTTCCAGTGCTAACTATTTTCTTATTTTGATATCATTAGATGTAAACATGCTACTTTGATCATGTCCTTAGGTCAAACAAATGCAGTAATACAAGGAGCAAACATACATGTTCTGCAAAGCAAAGAACAATGGCATAAGAAGATACAAGTAAGGAAAACACACTACAATACCTACGCTATTAGAAATAAATAAATAAATTTGTGTGTACTGTGTACATTGATTTCTTAACTTGTAGAAACAATTTTCATCAAGAGATGAGCAAATCTAATTTATTGTTTTATCTCTTTTATGTGTTTTTGAATACTTTAAACTAAACAATAGGGTCAAGTAGCAATGTTTCCTTAAAGTACAATGAACTGCAGCTATATATTAAAAAATGAAATATTCTTCCTCTTAACATCATTTCAAATGTAGAATAATGACGGAAGCCACTATTCCACTTTTAAAAAATCTGCCTATCTTGTCTTTAGATTTATGTTGCATACTGGCACGTATGTTTTAGAGATTCTAAAAAGAATTCTGCCAAAATACCTGATGCTTAACATTACCTGAATCTAACCTTGCTTTACTAAATTTTGAATGATAGTTTTAAAATAAGGATTATTATGAAATATTTTCCCAATATTGGGTTCTCAATATATTGGGTTTGTTTCGGTCTTTCAATCCCTCGTGGGCATTTCTTCATCCAGAATGATCAGAGAGCAAAAACTATTGTGATATTTTCCTATTTAAAGACTTCATTGCTGGGAGTTTGGTAGTGAAGGGAGAATGGAGGAAATACAGGAAAAATCAATAACAATATCTTCCATTATTAATCACCAAAGGCTGAGGATTAAAGATGAAACCCTGACAAAGTCCTAGGGGAATCTAGAAGGTGACTACTCTGCATGGAGAAAAATGAACACATATTGTTAACCACAAAACTACCGGTCTACAAGATTGGCTCTTGTCATATCTTGCGTTTTGCATGCCCATTAAACAAAACAATTACATTTAGAGGAAATAAAACGTTATCTAATCAGTTTTGTCTTCTTTTATAGACACATTGGCTTGATCTTATCTGAGTAGCCTCAATTATACTTATAATTATAAATATAAAGTGAAGAACAGTGTATAATTAACCATAAAGGTGAACAATTGTTATTAAGACATATAAGGTATTATCTATGAAAAAACTGATTGTATTTCAATTTCTTTTTTGATGTGGAGGTTTAGCCTATCACAGCAAATAAACACCAATTATTTTACATATTGATAATAAATAGGCATATTGAAACCTTTGAAAACCTTTGAAAAATTTGAATAAACACCCCTTGCTATCTTCTTATTTAATATGTGAAGTACACTAAACCCTATAGAGAGCCAAGACACGTTATCAAGAAAAGGCTTTCCTATTAATCAATAACTACTTCTCTATCCATTGAAACACCTTTCTGTCTCTTTCTGGCTAATTCAAGAAATCCCAAATATCTTAACAAAGATCGATGGCATGTGAATTCAGATTATAAAGCTGCAACCCCCCCCCCCCCCAACCATGCACCATTCATCAGGTATTGGAAGATTTAACGATTTAAGCAACAATCCATTATTCTGAATGCCAGCAGCAAATTATTGTTCAATGCCCAACTGATGGTTCTTATTGATTCTTTATGGCATAGGTGATGAGTTTCCAAATAGTTGCTACCATGCTCAATTTTTCCAAAATATCAATGGCAGCCGATCCTCAAACCGCTTAATAGGTACCTTATATATGCACTGGGGCAGCCAGATGGATTGATAAGGCATTTGGCACACAATGAAGCTTGCTACAATAGAAGCGCATTAAAGCTGCCTAAAGGAACACTTTAAAACACATATATCTGCAGACTCGGGCAATAAAACGCCCATGACTTTAATTCACGGATAACCCGAGGACATGACTTGCCAGCAAGTTCTCCCGATTCGGAAGCTTCGGATCGGAGTTCAAAAGATGCCGCGCCCCGATACCATTAAATCAATAGAGGCTCGGTCTTGTGCGGGCTGAACTCTCAAGTGTTTGCTTTTTTTTTTAATCTGCTGCGGAGAGCAGAACAATTAACTCGCATTACCTTTCGGAGCATCCAATGAGTTTGTCCCCTTTTAAAGGAACTCAGCCGCGGCTGACTTGATGGCAAGGCAAGGCAAGGCAATGGGTGGGTGGATGCGCCCTTCTCCCTAACGGGGCTTCGAAGGCGCCAAGAGCGGGCTCTCCGCGCACCCCCTCGTGGACCGGCTTGCTCCCTAGAACGGAGGGCATAGAAGCCAACCCAGGCAAAGCGCGCCCCTTTTCCTTACCTTCCCTCCACATTCACATGGCACCGTCTCTTTCCCAAACGCGCGGCTTGAAGAAGAGTGCGCGAATGAGAGAAAAGGCGGAGGGCGCTGGTTTTGGCTTGAACGGCGGCCGGCGCCTCGTGCTCTCTTTTGACGGCACCTCACGCCCAGCCCAAGAGAGGTCGCTGAAGCGGTGGCCGGCAACGACCCTTCTCGGGCGGCGGCTGAGGGGAGAAGGAGGAGGGCGGGGAAAGCGTGCGAGACAGGCAAAGGGATGGTTGCGTGCGAGAAGGCGGCGGGGCGATGCGAGGAGGGCAGGCAGGTGTGTGGACAACAACCGCTCGTTCCCCCCCCCCTTCAGCCAGTCAGCGGCAGCCTCTGCTCGTCCGCGCCCCTCGCCATGTGCTTCTCCCGTGCTCCTCTTCCTTGCCGCTCCCCGGGATGAAGAAGCCCACCGCCCTGTTTCTCTTGCCGCCAGAGCCGTCTCCGCCTCCCCGCCGCGGCTCCGGGCTATTGCGGCTCGCCCGACGTCCCCTTCCTTCTGAGCGGTCGGTCTCCGCGCGCACACCCCTTCTTCTTTGCCTCCCGGTCCCATTTATGAAGCGCCTTCGCCATCACGTGTTTAATGTGCCTTTGTCCTGTCGTTGGCAGCCGCGGGAGCAGAGCCCGGCAACGGCGGCGACGACGAGCGAGGGCGGGAGAAGCGGGGGAGGAGAGACCCGAGCGCCAAAAACTTCGCGCGTGCGGCGAAAGGGGCGAGCGGCCCGAGAAGTTGCTGCGCAGCAGCTTCGCGGGGCGACGCTTTGGGCAAGCGGGCCAGCTTTTGCCTCAAAAGGGAGCCTTGGGCCGGCTGACTGATGAGGACCGGGGGATACCAAACTGGCCACTAAGAAACGGGACGCTGGTGTAGTGCTGAGGGGGAGGAGAGAAGGGGGGTCAACTTGTTAGGGCGAGAAGTTGTCCGGCATACAAGGCCGGTGTATGTGTGTCCGTGTATTATCTCCGCGTAGTTTCTTGGAAGGCGAGCGAAAACGCGCGCCTTTTGAGCTCTGAGGAGAGGAAACCCCTCAGGGAGCAGGACTAACATGAGGCGTCGCGCAGCCACTCCCACCCAATTTTCTCGGAGAGTTAGCGCAGCTCGGTGCCTTGAATTCACCAACACTACCACAGCGCCCATTTTTTTTAAAGGTCGAGGGGATTGCAGGCGAGAAGAAATGGAGTGTTTTTTCACGAAACACGAGCTCGGTCGTTTGAGGGAAGCAGCCGGGCCGTCCCTCATAAAGTGGCGCGTTCGCTGTGGCCAACCTGAAAAGCCCTGGAGGAGCCTCGCAGGATCTCCCCAAGGGCGGCCTTCCTCAATTTGCATTACGTCCTCTAGCTGCATTAGGATCCCGTGTCCCAAAATTCGTGGCGGGGGTTCAAATCTGGCGTCCCAACGCATCTGCGAAGGTCAGATAGGACCGCAAGGCTGCATTCTAAGGGATGGGGTTGGCGCCCTACCGAGGCTTAGGGAAAGTGGCGCTGCGGAAAGGACTTCTCTATTAGTTAACCGTGATACCTTGAAAGGCAGCCTGGGTCAGCCCTCGCCCCGGGGAAGACGACTAACGAGCTAGCTGCGTCTCTTTCTTCCCCTCCTTTCCCACAATACCCATTTTGCTGAGGTTATTTCCCCATTCATCTAGTGGCGAGTTTCCAATTATCCTCAAGCACGAGCTCTTCTCCCTGAGAGATCTCCCATTTGGAACTGGGAGATATATATACTGTATATTCTTTCTTTTCCTTAGCTACCCTTCTTTAAAACCGACTGCGAGTGCCAACGTTTAACTTTTTGGTGGGGCGGAGTCGGGAGAAGAGGGTGCGCTTCACGGTAAAAGGTATTTGTTGGGTTCCTACCATTCTTCTCACAGTCGGGGCACGTGGCGCCCTGCGCCATAGTCCGTAATTAACCCAAGGTTTATTGGTTAATTGAGCTTAAATCTCCGGACGTTTCCTTTCCCGCCCTCTGGGAAACAAGGGGGCTCAACCAGAGGGGAAATCGGAAGGCCAGCGAAGTGTTGCAGTTGGCTGCGAAGTGAAACAAGGAAAGAACTAGACCCACATTCATCTCGGGCCCTTCTTAGTTCAAAATGCACTTATTTGTTTTTATGGGCTTTACAAGGCCACATGTACTTTGAAGAGAGTTAGGGCCTGGTTCCCAACGTGGGGCACACGCCCCACAGTGGGGCAATTTGATTTTTGAGGGGGGCAATTGGAACCTTGCTTAAACCAAGTTAATGGCCTTTTAGGCTTCCTCCTTGTAAGTAGGAGTTCACTTTTTGAATAGTAAGAATTATATGCTTGTGTGTGTGTGTGTGTGTGTGTGAGAGAGAGAGAGAGAGAGAGAGAGAGAGAGGTTAGAGATGCTTAGGTGGGGTAGGGCCAAAAAAAGGTTGGGAACCACTGGGTTAGGATTATGAACAGGAGTGGGCTACTTCCTGGATGGGGGGGGGGGGAGAAACGCAGTGGGGTAGTGAAAATTTGAACTCCACCCCAGAGCAGGGTGTCCTGCATAAGCCACACCCACAGTGGTAGTAAAAATTTTGGTAGCCCTTCACTGGTTATGAGTATGAAGTGGGAGCAGAATGTTGTTTAAAATTGATGTTGTCTCTAATAGCTGGATGGCCCTGTCTTTTTAGGTGATCAGTGTTGCAAATAGCTGCAGGGCCAAAATATCTCCCATCTACTTGATGGTTTTATCTATACTGTATTGAATATAACCTCAGTTTGGGAACCCTTGATAAATCATATGTATGCAGCAGGGGTGGGTTCTACATACCTTTGCTAGGTTCATGGTGGAAGTGCACGCCCCCCCCCCCCCCCACATCACTTCTCGGTTAAACTAGTTTGAGCATGCGCAGAGGGTTATTTTCACTTAAATTTGGCTCCAGTGGATAGATTTCAAGTCAGAGGACTGGTAAGGGGGCCATCCCTGCCGGTTCAGTGAGTGGGGAAAATTAATAATAATAATAATTTATTAGATTTGTATGCCACCCCTCTCCACAGACTCAGGGTGGCTCACAACAATAATAAACAGTGTACTGTAAACAAATCTAATATTTAAAAGAAAAAAAAAATCTAAAAACCCATTATATAAAAAACATACAACACAAGCATACCATACATAAAACTATATAAGCCTGGGGGAAATATCTCAATTCCCCCATGCCTAGCGGTATAGGTTGGTCTTAAGCAATTTACGAAAGATGAGGGTGGAGTAAGTTCTGTTCTCTGGGGGAAGTTGATTCCAGAGGGCCGGGGCCACCACAGAGAAGGCTATTCCCCTGGGGCCCACCAGACAACATTGTTTAGTCGACGGGACCCAGAGAAGGCCAACTCTGTAGGACCTTATCGGCTGCTGGGATTCGTGCAGCAGAAGATAATCTCAGAGATATTCTGGTCCTATGCTATGTAGGGCTTTATAGGTCATTACCAACACTTTGAATTGTGACTGGAAACTGATCGGTAGCCAGTGCAGGCCACAGACTGTTGGATAAAAGTGGGCGAACTTAGGTAAGCCCACAATAGCTCTTGCGGCTGCATTCTGCATGATCTGAAGTTTCCGAACACTTCAGAGGTAGTCCCATGTAGAGAGCGTTGCAGTAGTCGAACCTTGAGGTGATAAGGGCATGAGCGACTGAGCAATGACTCCCTGTCCAAAAAAATTTCTGCTATGGGTTCTAGAGCAGCGTTTCCCAACCGGTGTGCCGTGGCACACTAGTGTGCCGCGAGACACGGGCAGGTGTGCCGCGAAGCTTCTAGGGAAGCTCCAGCTGGGCGGGGCGCTGCCTGTGCAAACCTGCTGGGCCCCAAAGAAGGAAGGCAGGAAAAAGGAGAGCTTAATTCTTCCATGTAAGGAGCTGGGCGTTGGAGTTTGGGGTGGGGAGCGATGAAAGTGCGGAGGCCGGCTCCGCGGCTGCCCCCACCCCCCAGTGCCTCCGCTCCCCTCGCACCCCTGGCTTCTCGCCGCTGACGCCCGCCCGATCTGCCCCTTTCTCCAGCTCCTCCCGCAGTAGTGGCTGCAACGGCGGTGAGCGCTCGGAGAAAACCTTCTCACAACGGAGGTCGGAGAATGTTCTTTGGAACGAGTTTGCGGAGAGGGGCGGCATATAAATCCAATAAATCTAATCATATAAATCCAATAAATCTAACGTCGGGGGTGCGTGCGTGCGCGCGCCCTATCCCCCAGCCAGCCTACCCGGAAAAAGCTTTGCCGGCCTTCGCAGAGAAGAAAGGAAGAGAGAGAACAAAAGAGAGAAAGAAAGGAAGAGAGAGAAAGAGATAGCAAGAGAGACAGAATGAGAGAGAGAGAGAAGAGAAAGAAAGAAAGACAGCAAGAGGAGGGAGAGAGAAAGAGAGCAAAAGAGAGAGGAAGGAAGGAAGAAAGATAGCAAGAGAGACAGAATGAGAGAGAAAGAGAAAGAGACAGCAAGAGGGGGAAGGAGGGAGAGAGAAAGAGCAAAAGACAGGAAGGAAGGAAGAGAAAGAAAGATAGCAAGAGAGACAGAATGAGAGAGAGAGAGAAAGAGACAGCAAGAGGGGTAAAGGAGGGAGAGAGAAAGAGCAAAAGAGAGAGGAAGGAAGGGAGAAAGAGGGAGGGAGAGAAATAGAGCGAAAGGGAGGAAGAGAGATTTTTTTGTCCAAACTTTTTTGCGCCCCCCCGCTCAATGTTCCCCAGGATTTTGAAAATGTGAATAATGTGCCGCGGCTCAAAAAAGGTTGGGAAACGCTGTTCTAGAGAACCGATCTGGACCAGCAGGAACCCAAATGTGGTATGCAGTTCTTGGTACTGCTTGGCAGTAGGCTTTTGTTTAGAAGTTTAAATTATGTTACGCTTCTGTTACAGGATGCTTAGTGAATAATGGCTATTCCTTGAACAGAAAGTGATATAAACCATTCATCCTCACTCTTCAAGAAGCACCCCAAGCCATATTAACCATGGGCACCTTGAATGCACTGAGATTTTCACATGTAGGTGATACCATGTGCTGTACCTGTTTTCCTGGATGTAATATTCCCTCTCTTCAGTATCACTGATTGCCAGCTAAGCATAAATAGGACTGCTATAAAACAAGGGTCTTTCTCCCCTCGCACGTTCATTTCTCATTATAAACCTTCATTACCCACCATATATATTTGTTTTACATAGTCCAAAATAATACATTTTATTATAACAAATGTTGGGTCCCAACCTAGGACTTCCACATTCAGATTTTTTTCTATTAGCTCTTAATGCAAATATTTCAGAGCTTCCGAAATGAAGACAACTGATGAAAATTAAAACCGTTTTCAATATAGGTTCTTCCTTAAGGATGGTAATATTACACCATGGTTTAATGAAAAAAAGGTCAATTTTTGTGCTAAATATTACAAGGTTAGTAGTTGAATTTCATAAAACCAAGTGCTGGGATTGGTACTGGTGCCACTGGAGTCTGGAACCAGGAATTGTTTTCAGTCTATTTCATGAATGCACATGAGCAATATTGCCACGGAGGGAGCTAGAAACCGGCACACTCATAGTTCTTCACAAATCTCTCTGCTTGCTAGGAAAAATAAGCTATATGGTTTTGTATCTGGCTTTTCAGCAAGTAAATTTGGCTGCTCAGAGAGATGAATTTGTACTAGAGGGTCATAGCTCTGTAGAATTGCATAAGCCAATGTAATGACAATGGCTGTAACCAAGCCATTGTTTGTACCTATGAAACTATGGTTAAGTACCGTGTTTCCCCGAAAATAAGACACTGTCATATTAATTTTTGCTCCAAAAGTTGTGCTATCTCTTATTTTCGGGGGGTGCCTTATATTTCTCAAATAAGACAAATTCACAGGCAGAAAAGCTGACACCCCCAAAGAAAGTGTACACTGATTACGGTACGGTACCTGTCAGTATGGCACCCACACACACAAACGACGGCACTTATATTGTACAACAGTAAACTCCCGCTATTGCAGCTTCCAGCCACCAGAGGAACTACAGTCTATGCACTGTAGTAGAGACTAATGGTGGTGAGACAGCAGCAGACTGTGTCTGTACTGGACGGTACAAAGCGATGGAAGGGGCCAGCAGGGGGCGCCACATTATTACGGTACCGCTATGAACAGCTTTGACTGGTACCGTATGTTTTTCCACCGTACCGTATGTAAACTTGACTACGCCTTATTTTCAGGGGGTGCCTTATATTAGCAAATTCTGCAAAACCTCTGACATGCCTTAATTTCGGTGTATGTCTTATTTTTGGGGAAACGGTATTAGAGAAGATTTGGGTTCTATATAGGCCATAGTAGAATATCTTCAATACTTAAAACATTGAAAATCTACAATTTGTATCTAATATTCCTTACAACTATTGAGGCATGTTTTCACTGCTTGGAGTATATGTCCTCGTGTATACAGTGGGGGAAAAAAATATTTAGTCAGACATCAATTGTGCAAGTTCTCCAATTTAAAAAGAAGAGAGAGGCCTGTAATTGACATCATAGGTAGACCTCAACTATGGGAGACAACATAAGAAAACACATCCAGAAAAATCACATTGTCTGATTTTTAATGAATTTATTTGCAAATTATGGTGGAAAATAAGTATTTGGTCAATAACAAAAGTTTATCTCAATACTTCATTATATATCCTTTGTTGGCAATGACAGAGGTCAAACGTTTTCTGTATGTCCTCACAAGGTTGCTGGTATGTTGACCCATTCCTCCGTGCAGATCTCCTCAAGAGCAGTGATGTTTTGGGTCTGTCGCTGGGCAGCACGGACGTTCAATTCCCTCCAAAGATTTTCTATAGGGTTGAGATCTGGAGACTGGCTAGGCCACTCCAGGACCTTGAAATGCTTCTTACAAAGCTACTCCTTTGTTGCCCTGGCAGTGTGCTTGGGATCATTGTCATGCTGAAAGACCCAGCCACGTTTTATCTTCAGTGCCTTGCTGATGGAAGGAGGTTTGCACTCAAAATCTCACAGATGCATGGCCCCATTTATTCTTTCATGTACACGGATCAGTCGTTCTGGTCCCTTTGCAGAGGAACAGCCCCAAAGCATGATGTTGCCACCCCTATGCTTTGCATGGTGTTCTTTGGATGCAACTCAGCATTCTTTCTCCTCCAAACAACGAGTTGTGTTTCTACCAAACAGTTCTACTTTGGTTTCATCTGACCATGTGACATTCCCCCAGTACTCTTCTGGATCATCCAAATGCTCTCTTGCAAACTTCAGACGAGCCTGGACATGCACTGGCTTAAATAGGGGAACACGTCTGGCACTGCAGGATCTGAGTCCCTGGCGGTGTAGTGTGTTACTGATGGTAGCCTTTGTTCTGTTGGACCCAGGTCTCTGCAAGTCATTCATTAGGTTCCCCCATGTATTTCTGGGATTTTTGCTCATTGTTCATGTGACCATTTTGACCCCACGGGGTGAGATCTTGCATGGAGCCCCAGATTGATGGAGATTATCAGTGGTCTTGTATGTCTTCCATTTTCTAATTATTGCTCCCACAGTTGATTTCTTCGCACCAAGCTGCTTGCCTATTGCAGATTCAGTCTTCCCAGTCTGGTGCAGGGCTAAAATTTTGTTTCTGGAGTCTTTCTACAGCTCTTTGATCTTCACCATAGTGGAGTTTGGAGTGTGACTGTTTAAGGTTGTGGACAGGTATCTAGGTGACCAAATACTTATTTTCCACCATAATTTGCAAATAAATTCATTAAATATCAGACATTGTGATTTTCTGGATGTGGTTTCTCATGTTGTCTATCATAGTTGAGGTCTACCTATGATGTCAATTACAAGCCTCTCTCATCTTTTTAAGTGGGAGAACTTGCACAATTGGTGTCTGACTAAATACTTTTTTCCCCACTGTAAGAGATAACGGCCATTAAATAAAGTTGCACCTACAAAATCTGCTTCAGTTACAACTTGACAATGGCCTTTCCCTCCATCCTACTTAGAATATCAGTAATACATACTTCATCGGTTTGCTGCAAAAATAAATAAGATATTTTTTTCATTGAGAAGATGGGAGATGAATGTATTGGCAATGTGCAGAAAATACAATTTCTTCGGAGAGTAATATCTTTAAATATAGAACTTGATGTTTGAAGTGAACCACTTGAAACACGGGGTTCCAGTTCATTTGCAATTAATTTTAATATACATTATATGCAAAAAATGTAAAGGTTCCCTGAAATTGGGATTAATTCTTATTGACTGCATCAGTGTATTTTTATTGGCTGTGTTACAGAAGTGGGTTGCCTTTGGTTTTTCCAGAATGTTGCTTCTTCCTCTCAATTTAGCCATTAATCCTGGAGTACTAAGATGGTTATCCATTCAAGCACCAGGTAGGTTTGATCTTGTTTTCTTTCTCTAGATCAAACAAGATCTGCTAAATCAAGTCTCCGTCACACAAGATACTTCAATTGTTCCAACGTAATTTGGGCATAAACCTCATGAAACATATAATTCTTCTGAATTAATACACACTTGGATTGCACATCCCACTGAGAGAAAACATTTAATTCCAATGGAATGTGGAACAGGATCGTGTCTATTTCCTCAGAATGAGTATTGGTGCTCTACGAATCTTATACAGGACTGCAGTGCCAGCTATAACTTACTTTTGCAAAGTTGAGTTAAGAGTATTAAAGATCAATTCCTTTGCATCTAATATAACACTTTGCCTGATGGTTAGATTAAAAGTAAAGATTTTCCTGTCCAGTTCTGCCCAACTCTAGGGCACATTGCTCATCTCCATTACCTGGCCAGTGCAAATATGTCTGAAGACATTCCCTTAGTCATGTGACCAACATGGCTCTATGCCAAAGGTGTATGGGATACTGTTATGTTCCCACTAAAGTGGTACCTATTTATTTACTTGCATTTTCATGCTTTTGAACTGCTAAGTTGGCAGGAACTGGGACAATGAATGGGAACTCAAACCTTTGTACAGTGCTTGGGTTTTGAATCCAGGCTGTCAGCTTTCATGTCTTTAACCACTGAGCCTTATGCCCTTTATGATAGGTTAATATCCCATTTTTCCCCTTAGCTGCTCCATTCAAAGTATACAATATTCCCTTAAATTTGATTCTTATAGATTATAAGGCTATACAGTATATAAACAGTTTAAGTTTCTATGGAGATTCTCAAATCATCTAGGTCATGATTGTTCTAAAGGTGTTGAAGAGGCTTCTTGGATGAGAAGCAAAATGTTTTCAAGGAAGAAAAGCAAGAAAGTCCAATTACCTTTGGAAAAGCACAGTTGGGATAAACAGTTTAAGGCTACATTTGAGGTGGGCAAGCTACAGGCTCCAACACTGCAGGTGTGTGACATGGTAATTCTCACTTTGGATTATTGTTGTGCCTGCTACAGGAGGACTGCCTGCAAGGAAGAACTGCTTTATCAAAATGGTGAGTGTAGCTGGACAATCAAAGCTTGGACTTTTTAAAAAAATCTATTGTGATGCATGTAATATGCATATGTTAAAAGAGAGTTGGGTTTCAGTTGATTTTACAGCCAACACTTTGGTGCCATTGATTTCTTTGGCTCATTTCCCTGTGCTCCAGCCTTCCTCCTTCCTCCAAAAAGCAAAACAAAAAACAAACCCTGGCCACCCAAGGATGCCAACACCTGTCTTAATCATATCCACCAAGTGGATATGTTGTTAAGCCTCAAAATAATTGTCTTACTGTGATTTATATTGAGATTGGACAAACTAAGAGAAAGATGGTTTGAGTTCTCTGAATCCCAGCAGATCAATTCTTGGTATAATTTAAATATTACTTTTTACGATTAGGTTTTATGATACAGAAGCCAAAAAGAATTTGGCAGTTAAGAAAGCAGCCTCAGAGTTACATAGTTATGTTAAATCAATCCCCCTCTAAAAATAACTATATTTCCGAGAAGAAAGATAACAGAATAGATTTTTCTCTTTCCTTGTTCCTTTTGCCACTTACATTTGAAACTGATAAAGCCAATCAGCAGCAATAATATAGTACTAACTGATCTGGAGACTTCCTGCTACTAACTGAGGTTCTGATCTTTCTTTTTGGTTCTGATTTTCTACAAGCATTTCATATCCTCAAGCTTTTTTGCTGTTTGATGGTAATCCAAATAATAAATGTGCAATGAAGGATATTTATTTTGGAAATGGTTTTGCTACTTGGAGCAGAGAAGAAGTGATCATGTTTGTGCTAAGGAAGAGCGCTTGTATATCTGCAATTTTCCCTAAGACTGATGGGCAAGAAAGGATCTTTATTCAACACTGCAGTAGATCATACTATATTTCTGTGGTTTTATATTCCTTGTGTTCCTACAGGGACTCGTCATTCCTATTTGGCTCTTTTTCTTAAAGGAGCCTGCAATGTTTCTTGTTTTGTTTTTTAATTTAAATCCATTAGGATTTAAACTTTTGCCTTCCTGAAGTAAAAGACATTCAGTGAATATCAACAGACTAGAACCAGCCCACAGAGAGAGCGCAAGGGCACACTTTATTTACAGGGCTCATCCCTCCTCCATGTTTACAACTTGTTAAGAAGCTTCAGCCTGAACTGATAGGATAATTATTTTTTTCCCTGTCGTATTTTTAAACGGTGATCAAACTCTAAAACCTTTTACTGCAAAAAAGTATTGGTTCTATAGTTCTTTCTTACACTGGTTTAATAGATACAATTCATGAAAGGTAAAGCAAAAAAGTGCTGGAGATGGTAGACCAGTAGGTAGATTACACCAGGGTAATGAGAAAAGTCCATGTAAAAGAATATTTCAGCAAGTAATAGAATAATAGCTTATTATTTTCTCTTTCTGTTATTCTAGTCTCCCTCTGATGTGCACATTCAGTGTGTGGTCCTCCAGAAGTTTGTTTGCTTATTGATTGATTGATTGATTGATTGATTGATTGATTGATTGATGTGTGTGTCACCCATTTCACTCTGGGTGGGTTGCACGCATTAAAATCAGTAAAAAGGATAAAACAAATCAATAATGATAATAATGAATTATCATTAAAAGATGGAGGCTGGAAAAGGAAGCATGGAGAACATGGGGAGATGTTGGGTCTTCTCTAAATCAGATAGCCACTGCCAAAGTCAAACACACACACACACACACACACACACCTTGGTTGGGATCTCAGTCCAATTGGGAGAACCAGTCTAGTTTATCCAGGTTGCTCTCCACATAATGGTCACAGAGGCTTGGGCTGCTGAAAGTTATTATTGAGTAGTCTCTAGAGATGCATTACTAGATATTGATTTAACAAGAATCTGATTATTATGGCTCATTTCTAAGACTCAACATAGTCCTGCAGTTTCTTAGATCGGATGAATAGCTATAGAAGAGCTGCAAATACAATTATATGTATCAATTTGTTCACGGTGCCTGAATATAGTGCAGTTCTGTGATGCATGACTAGCATTATACTATGCTAATTATAGTACAACTAGCAATGTTCTGTATTAATACTGGTCTTGGTGCAATAAAGTCAGGATATTCACAATATTCAATGTAATTAGAATTACATTGGTGCAATAATATCCCTGGTAGCTTAGCTTTTTCTACTAATCTATAGCTTTTTAAAAAAAATATTTTTATTAATTTTTAACAAGTTTATATACACACAACATAAAACAGTGCAAAGTGCATTTCACATTTCACTAATCTATAGCTTTTACTATATATTGGGGAATATTATATTGGTGCTGCAGAAATCTGCACAGTAACATCTGTTCACTGTCATCCAGTGGTCATCCAGCAGCCCAGATATATTATTATTACATGTATACTGAATATTTTTGCACTTTGGTAACATTCATGTTTCTTAGGATATGTGTGAATGCATTCTCAAATTGGTAATCATAAGATTATTACACAGTTAGACAGCTTGTATTCCCCTATATATTGCTTCCTTGCTTTCGAGGAATCTAGGACAATTATAGTTCAACAACTGAGTTGTCACAAACTACACTCATCTGGGATCTTCTGCCTAGTTCTCTTAAGAGTCCATTGATTTCACTTTCAAGGGCGTGTCAATGCTGCAACTCAACTTTCCACACTCTAATATTTTTTTTAAAAAAATACTTTATTAGTTATTTACATTAAAAAAGGATAAACAAAACAACAATACAACATTACAAAGTACATAAAATTACATATTTATTTATGCATAGAAATCCATATATAAAAAAGGAAGAACAACATATATACATGACAAAATAAAGCTTTATGCTTTATACATGGGTTGTTTTTGGTATCAGAGCTTAATACTTACACCTGCTAAGTTGCAGGATAATTTATTTTTGCAGCTTGTTCATTTATAACAATTTTTTTCTTGTTTATTATTATACATACATCTTAAGTATAATAACACACTCTAATATTCTTCAGATATGAGGCTACAGCTCCTAAAATTTTGTCAACAGAATTATGGAGTTGTGGTCCTAAGGCATCTGAGGAGCATGAGATTGGGAAAGATTTGTATAGTTCTCATACTCATAAAAATACAAAGTGGCCTTGTAGATATTGCTAAGCTACAATTCCGAACCCACATGATCAGCAGTGTAGGACAGAAGAGGATGATCTGTATAAATATATACTGTGCAGTCATGCAAATATTCACTCCAAAAAGATCCACTTCCCAAAACCTTCATTGTTTGCTAATGACAAATCATGTGAGTTACAGTGAAAGAGCTGTTAGAACACAGAGCAGTTACGTTAGCCATTTAATCAAAGGGTATTTTTCTAGACTTTACAGACCAGCAGACAAAAATCTGTTGAATTTAAACAGAGCATGGGCTCTGGAATGAAATGGCCAAAATTCATTAAACAGCGACTATTAGTTACAGTTTCTAGGTTGGCTGCTATAACTGTCATGGCAACAAGCGGGAAAAAAGCAATTTTAAGGTACTATTCATTTTAAAGTACATTTTTTAACCAATGGCCTCTACTGAATTGTTGTATGAATACTATGTGCCTCGTGTACCATTTTGCTTCAAGCTGGCTTCCTCTTGAGCTGGTTACCAGAAAACAAAAACAGGCTAGATGTGTCTGCACCCCACTGCACTAAGAATATCACAAATTTAATGTTTTGTTAAAAATCCATGAGGATCAAAACAAGCAAGGCTATCCTTGAGATGTACTCCATGGCTTTTTGTTTTCCATGTTCACAAGCATATCGCAAATGGTATTCTAAGCAGAGAAACAGGACTCTGAATTTTTTTTTCATGATTCTGGTTAGGTTTGCAGATATGCTTGTACATCAATTTGAAATATGTTTTGACATGTTCTTTACCAGTCAAGCTCATGTTTTAAACTCTGGGGTCTTTATTACCATTTGAACCCTTGTTTGGAACCCTGCCTCCATTGACTATTTAGGACTCAGTTTTCTGTGCTCCTTTGAAATGTATCTCCTCTGTGTAGCCAAATTTGGAGCCAGTTTGAAATTGGTTCCAGTTTGTCTCCAGTAAAATCGAGGAGAGCTCAGCAAACCTCTAGTATAATATTTGGGAAAGCAGAGGGGTAACCAGAAAAATAATGAGTTAAAGTAGGCTTTTGTAGCATTTGCCACTTCACTATATTTGTCACTTTCATTCTCCAACCCTCTCTAGAATTAATAGACTCATAGTTCAGCAGCTGCTCATGTTCAGTTCTGCTATATGGGAATCACATTCATGACAGGCCTATCTGCCTCCTCTTTGGGGTTGATTCTTCTTTAGTGTCTGCATTACTGGGGTGGGGGGGAGTCAGTCTGCCTCACAAACAATGATGGAAGGATTAAAAAAACCCTAAAAACTGGGACACCATTCAGTAGTGATTCAGAACAAATGTAACCAAGGCAGGAAAATGACAGTTAACAGGAGCAGCAAATTGAATGCTGGGATTGATTTATGGATGGATGGATGGATAGATAGATAGATAGCATTTTAAATCAATAGTGGAGTGACGTTTTAGGCAAAATATTATGAATTATTCTTGCAACAGAAATGTATGAGTGTGTATTCTCTCATTCAGAAGTAGTATCTGTGCTGTGCTGCTCCAGAATTGCACGCATATAAACACGCACCACACACACAAAATGAATTAACCCCACCATCCAAGATCTGCCTTGAATAATTTAATTGCATAAAAAGCTAAACAATAAGAAACCATTTGCATTTTGTAAAGTGCTTTAAAACGCCCCTTTCTATCTCCTAAGTTTATTTTTTGCAGAAAGTGCTCCCTTAATTGCTTTAGTGCTTGTGAATTGTGACAAGCTTCTAACCAGGGTTTCAGATGGCTTTTGCATGCCATTCTGGACTATCAGTACTGTTCAGATTGGGGCTGGGGAGGAATGGAATCCACACAGAGCTTCTATTATGCAGTTTAGGTTTTCTTTCTTTTGTTTGTTTATCAAACATGTACAAGATAGCAAGTATGAATATAAACATAAACAAAGTAAATACATGAGGACAATAGGATATGAAAGATAGCACACTGGTGTGCTTATGCATGTTCCTTACAGACCTCTTGGGAATGGGGTGAGGTTGACTAGACAATCTAAGGTTGAAAATTTTGGGGTTTGGGGAAAAAAAGCACAGAGTCGGGTGGTGAATTCCAGACATTGATCACTCTTGCTAAAGTCATGTTTTCTGCAGTTGAATTTGCAGCGGTTTCCATTAAGTTTGTATCTATTGTATGCTTGTTTATTGTGGTTGAAGCTGAAGTAGTCATTGACAGGTAGGATAATTTTATGAACTACATTTAGATCGGTTCGAAGGTGCCATAGTTCTAAGTTGTCTAAGCCCAAGATTTCAAGTCTGGTGGCATAAGGTAGGCAGTTGCAAGCAGAGAAGTGGAGCACTATTCTCATGAAATATTTTTGGACTTTTATTTGTATTAACGTCTGGTATGTATTGAGGGTTCCTGACAGGTGAGCTGTATTTGAGAATTGGTGTAGCGAATGTTTTGTATGCTCTAGTTAGCAGTGTAATATTGCCAGAGAAGAAGCTACACAAGATTAGATTGACTACTCTTAATGCCTTTTTTGTAATGTTACAGAGGGTTTTGGCACTTAGATTATTAGATATTACTCCAAGATCCTTGACAGAATGTGGGTTGTCTACAAGGTTGTGTCTCTAAGCTTGTATTTTGTGTTTTGATTCTTTTTGCCAATGTGTAAGATAGCATTTGTTGTTTGAGATTTGAAATTGCCACTTATTTGACCATTCTGATACATAATCAAGGTCTTTTTGAAGGATAGCAGCATTATCTGTGGTTTTAAATAGTTTGACATCATAGGCGAAGAGAATGTAGTTGCTTATAATATGATCACAAAGGTCATTTATGTAAAGTATGAAGAATGTACATCCTAGAATGCTGCCTTCAGGGACACCACTATTGACAGGTGCAGCATTTGATAGAGAACTCTATTTTAACTAATGTTGTCTATTTGACAGGAATGCAGTTGTCCAATTATGTAGGAATCCAGAAATGACATAAGGTTTTAGTTTCAGAAGTAGTTTGTCATGTATCAATGAATCAAAGGCTTTACAAAAATCTATGTAAATTGCACCTATTGCTTTACCCTGTTCGAGTTTTGTAGTCCATATGTTTTTGCAGTTCTTTGCTTTCAGCAGAGCCGGAACCACAACAGCATGCACAGTGTTAGTTTCAATTCATTGACTATACATTTGAGGACTAAGGCTGTTGCAAAAGTGCCAATTTGGCTGGTAAATTTCATAAGGGGGATATCATTGTATTAGGATAAAGACTGGGACAATAAATTCCCAGAAAAAGGAATAGCTATCATATGTTAATGACTTCCTGCCACTACTGACCTGAAACAAATTAAAACCACTGATGCAGGCATTAAAGCTTCTCTTTCCCATCATTAATGATAGCCTGAAGCTATCCTGTCCCCCAATATCCTCCTTTCCTATCTTGTCTTTTTGCTTTGCCCTTTTAAATTGGAGCTGAGTTATAGTAGACCAAATTAACTATCATTCTTGATCATTTTGGTTGTGTACCAGTGATAACAGAAGCCATTTTTTTCTTGGCAGAACTGTTAGATAGGTTGCTTCAAGTGTGCTTAGGAGTAATCATTTACTTTAAAAAAAATAAATCTGAGTATTTAGTAAGTGGCATTAGTGGTTATTAAGTAAAGGTTTCTGCTATTTTGATCAAACTATATGATGATATGCTCTGCTTTTATTACCACTCCCCTCTTGTGACACATTCTTATATATTTGGGAAAATAATCTTACACTTATCTGAAAATTAAACATACTGTACTTAGAAGAGGTTGTGGGAAAATTCCACTTGTTGACCATTTCTTCTCTCTGGTTTTTTTGTGTTTTTTTTAAAGAAAGAGAAAGCTCATGAAATGTTACATCTGGAACTTTGGGCTTTCCTCCTTTTAATTTCCTTCTGTTTACATTTGATTGAATTCATGTGTTGAAAGGAAAGAACAGTGCAAACTCAGTACTGTATGAAATTTATATATTTTTAATGTGATAAGAAACCATTTTATAATGTGCAAGAAGATGTAGTAATTTTATTCTTTCCATATTTTATTTCTTTTCTTATTTTTGTTGGTTGGCTAGTTAATTGGTTGATTGGTTTATTCATTTAATTCTTTTTGTAACTTGCAGTCCTAGCCGATCACAATGAACATGCAATGTTGTGTCGCAGTGTAACTTGTCAAGTCCCCAGAATTCTCACCAGTACTGCTGCAGATTAAGGAGTTATAAAATTCATTCAGATGGGAAATTTTTCCAGCCAGACCTAGAGTCGAGAGGGAGTTCTCTCAGTAGGCGACAACAGTTTGTAACCTTCCCATTGACTTTCTGGGGAAGCTGTCCGGGAAGGTTCCAAATGGTGATCATGTGATCTCAATGTGCTTAGCAAATGATTCTAAATCAGTGAAGGTCTGCAAAAAATTTTACTACCACACTTTGGGCATGGCTTATTGTGTGGGTGTGGATTGATGGTCATGTGACCAGGTAGGAGTGGCTTGCTGGCCGTGTGACCAGGTGACAGTGGCTTGACAATCATGTGACCGGGGTGGCTTAAAGTTCATGTGACTGGGTGGGAGTGGCTTACCAAGCAAGATAGGTTTTCAAATAGGCGCTTGGACTATTTTTCAGTTGATTAAGTCACATTATTTGAATAGCCACAAAAAGGACAAATGATAGTATTTGTTGAGGAGCACAGTAACATTTTATGGTAAGATTAGGCAAGTAGCTCAGTTTTCTTTAATTGCTATAAAAGTTCAGTTCTAGATAATAATTAAAATGATTAAAGCATTTATGGGCAAAGCATAATGTTTAATTTTTTCCTATTTTAAAAGTAATTGAGGATCATACTAAGGTACTAGAGAAGGAAGGATAATAAAAAACCTATTAAGTGTTCAATAAATAGTGCATAAACTTACTACACTCACTGTGTGCCCCCCCTCCCGTGAGGAAGCAGCCCATCACTATTCTAAGTATTAATGAGTTATCAAATGCCCAGATCACAATCATGTGACTTTAGGAACATTGTAAAGCAGAGGTCCTCAAACATGGCCATTTGAAGGCTTGTGGACTTCAAGTCTCAGAATTGGCTGGAGAATTCTGAGAGTTGAAGTCCACAAGTCTTCAAGTGGCCAAGTTTGGGGACCCCTGCTGTAAAGGATGTAACTTTGGGCACAGATATGTCCGTTGATTTGGCTCTATAATAACTTAGTAAGAGCTCAAGCTCAATTTGAATTTTATTTCTGTTTCTATTATCTACTGATTTATTAGCTTATTGCATCACCTTCTATTAAGTTGAGGAACCATTGATAAGCATTCTGAGTACAATTTAAAGCCAGTTCCTTATCACTTCCATATCACTTGAATAATGCCATTCAGCCCACAATGTGCCCTTTGCATTGTGTTTTTCAGCAGTAGGTAACTAACAAGTGAACTTTTCATCCTGAAGTTAAGTCCAGGTTCATACATTGTCCTAAGTCTATTTTAAGTGTATTTTGTTAAGTAATACCTATGCATTTAACTCTATGTAACACTGTTACTCTTTGCAAATGGAGAGATCATATTGTAGGAAGTTAGCACCCACCCCTCTCCTAGAAGAATGAAATATTCTAGGAAATATTAAAAAGACAGAATATTGTATTTTCCAGGATGTGAAATGGAGAAACATATTTTTAGGCAGGAAGTAGACCCCCTCTTAATAGCCACCACCTTCCTCAATTAAGAGAGAAAAATTAGCTATGTCTATTTATAGGCAAATGCCCTTACCCAAGATCCAACAAAGGTAGAATTAGCCCTCTACCCATCTAGCAACAGAACTCACCACATGGCATCTGGGAAGATTACATCACCCAAGCAAGAATCAACCAAGCTTGGGACTCAAAAGACAATCTATAAAGTTATCCCTGCATGATCCCATGGGAGTCTGGCAACCAATCAGAACACAACCTCAAATTCAAAGGCCAACAGAGGGCATAAACTGAGGCACTCTCAGCATCTCTGGCCCTTTTTTGCCCATGATCTCAAAACTATGTGGTCCTATCCACCATTAAACCATCTTTTCAAGATGTTTCCATGTTCTCAGTGTCTTTCTCCCCACTTGGAATTGAACCTAAATGGATATTTTATCCAACAATATAAAGTAGTTAAATAACTAAAGAAATTATAATAGTACAGTGGTACCTCGGTTCTCGACCACAATCCGTTCCAGAAGTGTGGTTGAGAACCGATTTGGTTGAGAACCGAATTAATTTATCCCATAGGAAATAATGGAAATGGATTTAATTGGTTCCCAGACCATTGACTTGCTGGGAACCAATTAAATCTACAGTATTTCCTCTATTTCCTATGGGATAAGGATCTGAGGGGACGGGGTGAGAGGGAATGGGAGTCGGAATCCCAACACGCCCCTCCTGGCCGCCCTCTTAACAGCCTCCCAGTCTCTACCTTGTAACTGCTCCAAGCTGCAGGAAGGGTAGGGCTGGCTGCAATACCGGCAGTTTTGGGCGGCTCCTTTCCTCAGCGGTTCAGTTCGGTACCTCCAGGCAGCTGCACCAACTTTTTCCTTCCCAGCAGCGACAGCTCCGGCGGCTTACCTTCATCACATGACGTTCCTGACGCTGCTCCTCCTCGTAGGGAAGCCGCCGGAGCCGCCACCGCCGGGAAGGAAAAAGTTGGTGCATCTGCCTGGAGGTACCGAACTGAACCGCTGAGGAAAGGAGCCCCCCGAAGCTGCCGGTATTGCAGCCAGCCCTACCCTTCCTGCAGCTTGGAGCAGTTACAAGGTAGAGACTGGGAGGCTGTTAAGAGGGCAGCCAGGAGGGGTGTGTCGGGATTCCGACTCCCATTCCCTCTGACCTCGTCCCCTCAGATCTTACATTTCGGATAGTAAACAAAATTTTCTGTTCGGTATCCGAATTTTTGTTTGGATACCGAAGCAAATTTTTACAGAAAATTTTGTTTGAAATCCGAAATGTATGAAAACCGAGGCGTTTGAGAACCGAGGTACCACTGTATTAGATCTTCAAGTCAGAATGCTAATTTGGACAATAATTTGGACGACATTGTTCTCTAGAATTTTGGACTACTTATATTAACAGGTCAGATCCATTAACATTTTTATTCTGTCCCTTCAGTTCAGTTTTTCATAATTTTTATTTTATTAAAGATTTTTACATAGCTAAAAGGTAAACAAGAAATTGTATAGATCAAAATTAAAGGGGAAAATAATGAATAAAATAATAATAGAAAAGACAGTACAGGTAGAGAAAGAGAATAAAAACGTATAGCAATAACACTTAGACTTATATACCACTTCACACTCTAAGCTGTTTACAGAGTCAGCATATTGCCCCCAACAATCTGGGTTCTCATTGATCTCCGACGGATGCAAGGCTGAGTCAACCTTGAGCATGGTGAGATTCAATCTGCCAAACTGATCAGCAGAAGGAACCTGCAGTACTTCACTCTAAGCACTGTACCACTGCAGCTCATGTTGAAAAGCGATTTTCAATCCTATTTACAACAGCTACAAACGTAATATCTTTCCTCCATCTTTAAAATTACAGTATGTTTCTCTTTTCCTATATTCAACCCTTTTTAATCAGCAAATTCTTATATCAACAATTAATTTTTTTGCTATTCAGCAAATATCCGTAAAGTTTTCCAGTCTTTTATCAAAGACTGTAAGAAAGTATTATAGTTTATTATTTGTGTTGTTTGTTTGTTTTAGTTATTTATGTTTTACTTGCTTACAATTGATCCATACATGGTAAATGTCCCATCATTTATTTTTTACATTGCCAGTATTATTTAGAAGTACCTTTATCTTTGGTACTTTCTCTGGAGTCATATACATCATCTTATAAAATGTCTTTCTTAAATTATAATGCAATGTGAATTTTAGTTCTTTTATTCACATTCTCTCTCAATGGTCTATCTAGGTTATAACCAACATTCCTAACCTATTTCATTACTCTTTGATCTACTCCTTTTCTGTTTCAAATCTCAGCCAAAGTTTTAATACATTTTAGCAATAACATGTCATCCTTTGTAAATAATTCAGTGTCAAATTCTATCTTAATGTTGTTCAACACCAAGTATCTTTTTATCCATATTAAATCTTAATTGTATATATGAAATCCATGGAAAATTGAATCTCTTTGCAACCAGATATTCATCTTAAGCTCTCCACTTTCTTCACAAACAAATTTTGATATCTTAATAATTTGCTTTGACTATTTCTTTTCTATAAAATGTTTCTTATGCTGTAGCAAGTAAGGGAGTTTTGGCCAGAGCCTGGGTTTTATCTATTCCATATTCTTCTATGGCTCTTTTTGCAATATACATTACCTTTAACTTATATCTCACAAAAAGCCATGCCTACCTCAAATTATGCCCTCCTAATTCCAACAATCTTTTATTTCTCAATATCATACATTCCTTCATCTAAATCAAACAACAGACTGAAAAATACAGTTTAAAAGATAAATCTTTTTGCCATTGCTTAACAGATGAGTCATTAGCCTAACAGGTATTGTTTGAAATAAAAATATCACTTTAGATGGTACATTCATTTTTACCACAGAAATTCTCCCAATGATAATTGCAGATTTCCCATCTTATTAAATATTTCTTAATTTCATTTCATGTTTTAACATAATTTTTTTTGAAACAATTCATATTAGAGATAGTCGTGCCCAGATATTTTACATTTTTATCAAATCTGTTTTAACCAGTTTTTGCCATCATTTCTTTTTGATCTTACATTTTATATTTATTGTCAACATCTTCATTTATATTGTTAATTTTAACTTCAGCCAATGCGCTAAATTCCTTTAATTTTCCATTAATATCTCTATTCCTTCTGTAGGTTTTTGCAAAATTAAAACTAAATCACCTGCAAATGCTCTTACCATATTTTTGGAGTATAAGACGCATCCTCCCCCCAAAAATGGGTGAAAATGTATGTGTGTCTTATACAGTGAATATTTGGGGGGGGGGTGATGTGGCACCCATCAGCTGTTCTAGAACAATCTGTGGCAAACAGGTCATGGCGGTGAATGAGCAATGGCAAATGGGCCATGGTGAATGGGCCAGATCAGGGGTAGGCAAAGTTGGCTCTTCTATCACTTGTGGACTTCAACTCCCAGAATTCCTGAGCCAATCATGCTAGCTCAGGAATTCTGGGAGTTGAAGTCCACATGTCATAAAACAGCCAACTTTGCCTATCCCTTGGCCAGATGAATACCATATGCTTGGATGCAGAGGCAGATTTTTTTTCCTCCCAAAAAGGTAGCTGTGTCTTATAGTCTACAACATCTTATAGTCCCAAAAATATGGTAATTTGTATACTTATTTTTCAACCTTTACCCCAGTGTTTCTATTGTGTCTTAGATCTCTATTCAAAACTTCAAGAGTTAGAATGAATAACAGCCGAGAGAACAAGCATCCCTTTCTGTATCTTACAGGATTTTTGTCAGTTCCATCAAGTCAGTTTGACTCCTGATGACTGCTTTGACTATGCCTCTGCAGTTCTCTTGGCAAGGTTTTGGGGAAACGATTTGCCATTGCCTCCTTCCTAGGGCTGAGAGTGCATGACTGGCCCAAAGTCCCTCAGCTGGCTTCATGCCTAAGATGTGACTATAATTTACAGTGTCCACTTTCTAGCCTGATGTCTTAACTGGTACACCAACTTCCTTACACATTCCTAGGGCAGTAAATCAGAGGCATTCATGGAGTTTTGCTGGGACATCATGACACAAATTCCATCCCTTATGTATTTCTGGGCATCATCTGCAAATATGAAAGAGCAGAGCACCGACATCACTGTGGTTAGGAATAGGTGTTATGCACTAAACAAACAAGAAGGGTAATAATTAAGTCAGTTTTGGTTTTATTGTAATAGATTTAAACTTAATGGGCATGAAAATTACATAAGATACATAACTGCTTCTGCTGCACCACAACTGAAGCTTTTGTGAACTTGAAGGTGAAGGTTTCAGACCTAATTTGTGCAGCCTCCTAACACAGAAGAAGTTCATAGAGCTCCTAAGTGGTATTCCAGTGCAGAGAAACACCCTCATTAGTTTTCTTCACCTTCTCACCTGCTTTTATTAGAAGCACATTTTATACCATTCCAGCTGAACATCAGGGAACATTATGATCTGACTGAAAGGCATTTCCTTTGTTAACATGCCAGCTCTCACCCCCCCCCCAACAAATCACTGAGCGCTAGAATAATAATGGTTTCATATCTTCATCATAAATCTACAGAGCAAAATATCATTTGTTTGTTTTAAGTTGCTTTTCAATAAATAGGCAAAGTCACTGAAGAAATAACAGAAAAAGAAATAAGACGACAGAGGTTTTTCTTCTTCTTTCTCCAAATATGTATAAATCCCATTGTGAGTACAGAGACATCAAAGTGAGGAAGTTCCCCAAATGGCAATGCGGAGCAGCAAATGCTTCCTTTTCTGAAGCAGTCTTAAGAACCTTAACTCAAGCATTAATTCAGCTATGTAATATATACTGCTCAAAAAAAATAAAGGGAACACTCATATAACACACCCTAGATCTGAATGAATGAAATATTCTCATTGGATACTTTGTTCTGTACAAAGTTGAATGTGCACAACAGCATGTGAAATTAATTGTCAATCAGTATTGCTTCCTAAGTGGACAGTTTGATTTCACAGAAGTTTGATTTACTTGGAGTTATATTGTGTTGTTTAAGTGTTCCCTTTATTATTATTTTTAGCAGTGTATATCTCTCCCACAACATCAAGGCAATAAATGTACATCTCAAAGCTGAGAAAATCCTAATGTAGATTTATTTTGTAATTGAAATGCACAATTTGTTTTCTTTTTGTAGATTATACTCCAAAAATGTTGCCTTCTTGGTGTGCAGGAAAATACATTATCAAATTTTACAGGGAATATGTTCCTCAGTAAAGACATCAATCCAGAGTTACTTTGCAAAATAGTAATACCTGTACTTGATTGTATTTTCTCTAATACTCCAGATTACTTGCAAAGTTAATTGCCTCCAGTTTGAATGTCACTAGTGAATTAAAGCAATGAACAAATAAGAAAGGCATTTCAAAAGTTGACAGAAAAACAACACATCCAAGAAAACAAGAGATGGATCATGTGTCTTCTGCCATCAACCAGGGCTATTCTCTCCAGGGACAAATACTGTATCACAATATGAGGAAGACCCTTTGTCCAAATGATATGAAGGTAGATTTTGAAACATAGGTACTGGGTCCTGTATTTATACCTAGGGATTTCTAAAGACCATGCTGCATTGCAATTGTGAATTAGAAGGTCAAGGACTAAGATCTTGCAGCCTCATTATTCTTATAAAATAACATCACCCTTGATCCTTTCCTACCACATTATAGCTTGGGTCCAAATTTTGAAATGCTATCTCAAAATACTCTGGGGCATTCCCAGAGTATTACCATCAGGTAAAAGAAGAGCAGGAAGAAAGAGCTATTGGTTATCTTCTACCATCTCTTCCTTCATTTGGTTCCAGTAGAGTCACTGTTTCTAACTTAACCTATTCCATAGGCTTATGTAATGATAAAATAGAACCAGCAATATTATTTCAATTGGCTTGACATGTAGAAGGAATGATGGGATACAAATGCAGCAAGTAAAGCAAACATCCTTTCTATTCCTAGTATTCCCCATGGTATTCTGTTATTAGCATCCTATGGTAACTAGCTGTCACTCTCTAGTCACTGGATATAGTCATTCCCTGTCAAATTGTTTGAACAACTAATCTTTCTCTGAAAGATTCTGCTGCCCTTGTTCAAGTCTTGAAGTTACACCACTGTAAAAAATGTGTGTGTGAGAGAGGGAGGGAGAACAATAATTGTGTATATCATGCTACACGACTTTAGCAATTTCTTTTTTTTAATTTAATTTTTTATTAGTTTTTTAAACGTTTACACACAGAGACTGCACACCATAAAACAGTGCCCTGTGAAGGTGCACTCACCACCTAACAACATACATACCCCACCACCAATTGGAGGGTCTGTACAAACATCTTTAACATTCTTCTAAGCTAGGATCTGCATTATATTTACATATCAAAGAGTGCTTCTAATTTATTCTTTATGGCTAGATCACAAATTCTGCTTGTCATATAACCTCTCACCATGTCCCATTGTTCCATCAGTTCCTTCAATTTGTTTTAATTGTACATATTCATCCTTACCTCCATAATTTCAAAGTAAATGTGGTACACCGTGTACCGATACCAATTCTATATTATCCATTTTGCTGCTTCTTTCCAACCCAATACAATTACTGCTTGAGCGCTTTCCAATGCTGCTACTTTTATTTCTCTAAATTCTCTTAAATCTCCCTTTTTTACTAGTACTGCCATTTCTTTTGTGATTTAGCAATTTCTTGATGTATGAACTTCAGTTCCCAACATTCCACATTCAACATGGTCATTGCCAACAATTGCATCGGACGAGAAATGAACACTGACACCCAGCTGGGTAATAAACAGGTGACTTTACTGAATAATTGCAGATAGAGATCTGCAAGGGTCTCTAAATGGGGAAGAATTTCCTGAATACAACATACTTGGGCAACTAATGGTTGTAACTCCTTGCTTGGTAAGGGTGAGGCAAGCCCCGCCTGCACCAAGATGTGTAAGCCACACCCAGCATGTGGGAGGGCTCACTCCCATGACCCGGAACCGGAAATGACATAGATGAGCCCCAAGAGCTCCCCCTTTACACCGCTCCAACCCGGTAGGCAGCATGAGTTGTGTAACAGGGGAGCCCATCATCTTTCAAAAGATGCCCAAGGGAGAACACACAGTTGCTACTGATACCCTTTCTGCCCCGTTTCTACCATATAGTGACCAAATATAAACATAGAATTGCAGAACCGAAAACCTATTTACAAACATGCACTCCCTAACCACAATTCAGTCTCACCCATCCAGTATATGGAGTAGGTGAAAAAACAATCTGGAATACAATCTTAAGATTGCAAAAAAATCCTACTCGATCCACAACTGGGCAACCCCTAAAAAAACTCTCTGGATTTAGCAGAGGGTGTCTGTCACGGTGAAGAACAGGACAGCGAAGGGAAGCGTGGGTGGTGAGCCACCCCTGAAATAGGGAAATAGCCATGCCCATGCTTCCCAGCAGGCCGTGTGAGCCTATAGGAGGCTCCTGGACACTCTTGCTCTAATGCGTAAGAACGTCCAGCTGGAGGGTGGTGCCTCGTTCCCTCTCGCCTTCTGCAAATGTCAGCCAGACGTTAGTTCGCTCGGCCTCTCAATTCTGGGAATTGAAGCTCACATATGAAAGTTGGAAGTTCATCTTTATCTGATAGTATGATTATATTATCAAAGATCAACTTTATAAAAGACTTTGTTTCATGTTTATCAAATTATTTATCCTATATGCCTTCTTGTAAAATATATTGAAAAGAGGTTTCCATACTGCCTCTTTCATCGGCATTAACATGCTGTTTATCCAGGTCTACAGTTCACAGTGCTTGGAAGTTTTTCATTCCATCAGATTTCAACTAAGTATCTCTATATCTTTAAGCCTTTCTTATCTAGTGTGCTACATAGATATTTTAAACAACAAATTGCCATGAGCACAGCCATGCGATTAGGAGTTCTGGGAATTGTTCAACACATCAGAAAGAAAATAATTTAGAGGAAGTTCCCCTAAGGTTCTCATTGAAAATGTTTGCAACTCTATAGCATGAGGCTTCTAAAAATTATCTCATTTCTTCCTACACCTGATTGGTTTGGCATCTAAGGATAAAGATTTAGTGTGCAGTTGTTACAGAAAATGTGGATTCACTAGGAACAGCTAGCATTATTTCTGTGTTTTCTTAGCTATTGCTGATATATTTTAAGGCCCAAGCGAGACATGATAGGACACATAGCTACTAATTAATGCTGCCTTAGATAAAGAAAATCTGGGGAAAGACCTTGTTTGATGCAATGGCACAATTTCTCTACAAGAAACAAAAATGAACACAACAATGAGTAGAGAAACTCTGAGTTGAATTGTATCAAATTCTACCTACTTTTTTTACTAGATGCTACCAAGAAGGGATGAGTCAGAGACGTAGGTCAGTAGCAGTCACATACCTTGTTTAGTGCTTTATCCATGAGTGTAAGATACTAATAGACTGTGGGTAAGTGCAATTCTGTACAACAGCAGCATTGCAGCATTGAAATAGTTCTGTTCCTCTGTCCTTATATTTGATTGCTCTAAGGCATATCAAGTTTATTGACAAGTTACCATATAAGTAACCTTGGTTACCAGGCGGTCTCTAGGAGATGAAACTTTAGGACAAAGGCTGTAAATAGGTTTTTCTTAATAAAAGATGCAGTTGCCTCCTTTGTATTTGTTTTATACACTACCTAGAAAGTAATTTTGGTTGCTGTTATTAATCATGAAAATAACTGCATCAGAATGATTTTAGGAGTCTGAAATCTGACTAAACAAAGCTACCTAAAAATATAATTAAAAAGATTGATTCTTCTCTGACTTCTATGAAAATGACATTTTCCAGGATTTGAGCTGAAATGGTACTCCAAATAGAGTTGTCAAAACTTAGTTTTCTGCAAGTGAACATTAATCTCTCACACAAAGTCTGAGTCCTCAAAGCACTGTCACCACAGGCCACATTCTTCTCTGTCGTGGCTGGTCAAGGACAGGAAAAATTGGGGTCAATTGTTGCAGGATGTTGGGAGGATTAGATATGATCAATATAGTTGTGGGCCACTTTCTCACCTAGTTTCTAGAAGTGATTATAATGAAGACAATAACTCTCTTGAGAGAGAGCTAATTCTGTGCTGTAGAGAAATCAATTTAAACCAGGAACTAAAAACTGGCCTCGGTTTGCTTATGTGGTGCTAGTTCTGTTCCAATTGGATGCATTACAACTTTTCCATTGCTTCTATCAACAAGGAATTTTGCAGGGCTGTTGGGTTTTTTTTTTAAATAGTGTTTGCAATTCTTATTAGTTATAGTCTAACCAGGATAATGAAACCAAGATGGATGATGAATCAAGCAATCATTAAAGAAACTGAATTCATTAAAATAATGCAACAAGAACTAGGACATTTTCTTCAAATTAATAATGATGGTAACATCTCACTTCAGAATACATGGGATATAATGAAGGCCTACATAAGGGGAATTTGCATAGGATATGTCATTAAGAGGAGAAACCAAAGGAAAGATAAACTAGATAATTTAACAACAAAGTTACAAAAAATAAAGAAAACCTTACAAGATAAACCAAACAATTGTAAGGTATTGGGAGACTTGAATATTATTAAACAGGAAATAAATCTAATAACACAAGAAGAAATTTTACAGTTTTAGACTTTACAATTGGTGTGTGTGTGTTAATATACCCTGCATGATAAATCATTGAAGTATATATGAAATTGTTTTGTTAATGGAAAAAAGCATGTATTAATGTACTTGAGACAAAGTATGGGGTATAATTAATAGAAATATAATGACTTTAATGCTAATATCTGTATATACTATTATTAATTTAATTTTCTTTGATTCTCTTCTGTATTTACTTTTGTGTTTTCTCTTTAAAAGTGGAAAATCAATAAAAATATTTAAAAAGAAAACAGAGTATATCAGTTATTTTAGGGTGCTGTTGGCCCAAATTGACTCCCTAGATATTTGTTGCCAGTATTTCCATTTCTTAGCAGGACTATTGGTACTGACACTTGCTTATTATCATTGTTATTATATGGTTGCTCCATCACTGGAGGTAGTAGCTGTAGTAGCTTGTCTGAAATGGTATAGGTCTCCTGCTTGAGCAGGGGGTTGGACTAGAAGACCTCAAAGGTCTCTTCCAGCTCTATTCTGATCGATATATTTCCCATTTCATACTGCTCCCCTTCTCTTTACTTGCCGCCTGCTAGCCAGGCTATATTTGAATGTGAGTTTAGTGCTCCTTGAGAACAGCATTAGACCTGTGCTTGTAAATAAAATGAGTTGATCAAAGATACAGAAGAATAGAATAGAATAGAATTTTATTGGCCAAGTGTGATTGGACACACAAGGAATTTGTCTTGGTGCATATGCTCTCAGCGTACATAAAAGAAAAAGATACATTTGTCAAGAATCATGTGGTACAACACTTAATGATTGTCATAGGGGTCAAATAAGCAATGAAGAAGCAATATTAATAAAAAATTTAGGATATAAGCAACAAGTTACAGTCATATAATCCTAAATGGGAGGAAAAGGATGATAGGAATGATGATAAAAACTAGTAGAAGTGCAGATTTAGTAAAAAGTCTGAAAGTGTTAAGGGAATTATTTGTTTGAATGACTGTGTTACGAAGAAGCATCAAGAGTCCTGTCTCTGGAGCTGATTGATGATGCCAGGAGAATCTATCAATCCAGGATCTTTGCCTTGACTGGAATATGGGTCTTAGGCAGCGGTGGGCTCCTAGCCGGAACGCTAAATTGGGCTTGCTGCCGTGGCTTGTGAGTGTTTGCACGGCCAGCGCGATTTTGCTTCTGTGCTTGTGGGGGTAGCAAAATTGCGCATGGAGCTGAAGGTGCGCCCGTATTTTGGCATGCGCAGAAGCAAAACAACTCATCAAAAGACGGGCACACCTGTAGCTCTGTGCGTGATTTTGCTAACTCCACAGGTGCAGGAGAAAAATCACGTTGGCCCTGCAAGTACTCACGAGCCGCCACGGTGAGCCCAGTTTAGCGTTCCGACTCGTAGCCCTCCGCTGGTCTTAGGCTAGTTCCCTTTCATCATCCTAGTCATTTCTGCAAAACAGGGTTCAACAATGTGGACAGCACAGTTTATGCTAGCGTATATTTGTAGATTCACAGACCAGTGACCACCATTTTATTTATTTATTTATTTATTTATTTGTTTGTTGGTTGGTTGGTTGGTTGGTTGGTTGGTTGGTTGGTTGGTTGGTTGGTTGGTTGGTTGGTTGGTTGGTTTGATTGATTGATTGATTGGATTTGTATGCCGCCCCTCTCCGTAGACTCGGGGCGGCTAACAACAGTGGTAAAAACAACATGTGACAATCCAATACTAAAACAGCTAAAACCCCTTATTTTAAAAACCAATCATACATACATACAAACATACCATACATAAATTGTAGAAGTCTAGGGGAAAAGAATATCTCAGTTCCCCCATGCCTGACGACAGAGGTGGGTTTTAAGGAGTTTACGAAAGGCAAGAAAGGTGGGGGCTATTCTAATTTCTGGGGGGAGTTGGTTCCAGAGGGCCGGGGCCGCCACAGAGAAGGCTCTTCCCCTGGGTCCCGCCAAACAACATTGTTTAGTTGACGGGACCCGGAGAAGGCCCACTCTGTGGGACCTAACTGGTCACTGGGATTCGTGCGGCAGAAGGCAGTACCGGAGATAATCTGGTCTCTTGAGATCTTCTACTGCAATTGTCAGGTCACCTATATACCAGTACGCACAGTTTACACCAGGCAATAAAGTTTGAAAAGTTTGGATGTTTGCACCCTGCAGAGTGATGTATGAAAAAAAAAAAACATCCTTTGAATGGCTTATAAGAACTGAATCAATAATAACTGTGTAGCACTCTGAAATCCTTGAACAGAAAATACAGAAAGCAAAACGCTGCTGCTGTTATTGTTAGGATTTCAATCTGCATTCTACTGATGCTCTTTGAAGAGTCATTGTCAAGGACAAATTAAATGAAAGCGTGTTAGGCTAATAAGACAGCTAGTCTGTACAGTTGGGTTTTTTAAAAAAAGAAATGGAGATGCCCCTCCCTGAAAAGGCTCTGTTTCCATTATGTCAGAAAAACAGACCTTTTGTATTCGTTTTTCAGCACACTTCAACCGGGTACAATTATACTGTATGTTCTGTACATCTTTGACTGCATGCAAATAAATTATGAGGGATGGGATTATAGACAAAGTACTTTGCTTTTCAGTTGCTTTTCTTTTGCTAATAATAATCCATGCTGTACTTTAAAATGATTCTACATTAGAGGGAGTGACACTTTCAAAGCAGTGGCTCTTGTAGAACCACAAATGTTTGCAGAGAAGTAGGAGGAGGGGGAATGATCTCTCCTTTGTAAAACTTTGTTCTGGTCTTGGATTTTAAGTTCTGGGTCTTTTGGAGTTTGAGGGAGGAGGATGCTGCTTGAAATAGAGAAGATGATCTTACAGTTTTAACAGATTTAACAGATTTGGAAGGGACCTTGCAGGTCATCTGCAGAGCCGGGGTGGCACAGTGGCTAGAGTGCAGCACTGCAGGCAACTTCAGCTAATTGCTAGCTGTAGTTCAGCAGTTCAAATCTCACCATCGGCTCAAAGTTGATTCAGCCTTCCATCCTTCCGAGGTGGGTAAAAGGAGGATGCGGGTTGTTGGGAGAAACAATATGCTGATTCTGTAAACCGCTTAAAGAGGACTGTAAAAAAAGCACTATGAAACGGTATATAAGTCTAAATGCTAAATCTAGTCCAACCCCTTGCTGAACAGGAGACCCTACATCTGCCTCTACTTAGGATAGAACTCACAACTTCCTGTGAGTCAAGAGCTCCACCTCTTTGCTTGGGTTTCCAACAGCCTGCTGATTAGGTTAGTCTGGAGACTCATATATATATATATCTCACATATTTTTTTGCTGAATAGCGCTATTTCGGCCTTGTTCTGGCCTCATCAGCTAGCCATACCCTTACTGGGATTTGACCCCGGGGCTTCTGCCTTGTAATAAATATATATTATTTATCTCTATGTGCTTCAAGTCAGTAATGGCCTGGTGTAGTTCCTACAGTTTTCTTGGCAAGGTTTTTTGGAAGTAGTTTGCCATTACCTGCTTCCTAGGACTGAGAGAGAGAGAGTGACTGGCCCAAGGTTAAGATGGCTTGGTGCCTAAGGCAGGACTAGAACTCACAGTCTCCTGGTAGGACCGTTTTTCTTCACCACCCCTCAAGCCTCCATGCATGCCCTGCACTTACTTGCATCCAAAATGGGTCACTTGGGGATTTCTGGGAGGGATGGGTGGGGCCACCAACGAGTGGGATTTAGGGGTTCTTCAAACTGCACAGAATCGCAGAGAATTTTAACAGAGCGTGGATGTGTGATAAAGCCAAGACACAGACTTAGTTAAATAAGTATTATTTACATATAAACAAAATATAAACAATGAAGAATAAGCACAAAGCTAATACAAAATAATAAGCACTGAGCAATTACAAGATTAGAAGCACAAAGCAAAATGCAATATAGATAATAAGCACGAAGCTAATACAAGAAGATACGCACGAAGCGTAAACACAACTCCCCCTCTGTCAGGCAAAGTGAAAAGGAAATGACTGAGCAGAATAATGAGCTTTTATAGCTTCAATGAGGAAGTGACAAAACAGCCTTGAATATTAACTCTTCAAGTACAAGTTAACTCTTTAAGTGCACATTAACTCTTTAAGTACAAGTTTGGTACAAGTGTACAATATGCAGTTTACAATGGCAATCCCTAACAACCATGTACCCTGTACTAACAATATCAAAAGGAAAGATTAAATCAGTTGGGGAGAAAATATACATAAAATGCATATTTTGATGAAAATAGCACGTAAGCCGAGGTGGCACAGTGGGTAGAGTGCAATACTGCAGGCCACTAAAGCTGACTGCTAGATATGCAGGTCAGTGGTTCAGATCTCACCACCGGCTCAAGGTTGACTCAGCCTTCCATCCTTCTGAGGTGGATAAAACAAGGACCTGGATTGTGGAGGCAATATGCTGGCTCTGTTAAAAAGTGCTATTGCTAACATGTTTGATATATCCTTAGCTGTCTTGACTTTATGTATGGTGTGTTTGGATTGTATAATTGTTTTTTAAAACTGTTTTAACATTGGATTTGTATATGATGTTTTTACTTGTTGTGAGCCGCTCCGAGTCCTCGGAGAGGGGCAGCATACAAATCTAATAAATTATTATTATTAATTATTATTATTATTATGTTGTAAGCCGCCCTGAGTCTAAGGAGAAGGGTGGCATTAAAAAATTGAATAAATAAATAAACTATGTTTGGAAGTACGCAGCCTGGCGGGGAGGAGAGATCAAGTGCAGAGTTAGCTTTGAGCCACTGTTCAACTGCAAAAAGGCTAGGAAAATACCCCCTCCTGTTTTTTGGGAGCATTATTTAATTTTTCCCAAGATTAGGCTGCCACACTGGGGAGATTCCTGTATTATAGGCAACACATAATAAAGTTGTTAGCTTCAACTCTGCATGTGTGGATGTGGTTGTCCGTGCCTGACAATCCCGAGGGATTGTTCATGGAAAATTTGCATATTAGGACTATTCTATATGAAAGTGAGATTTGTGATATATATATTTTAAAACAAATCCAAACATGTTGTGGTTAGCTCTGGCCCTGCTCCTGCCCCAAGGACTGTGGATGTGGGGGAGACATCCACATGCTGCAGACCTGTTTTGCCCCCCCCCCGGTGGAATCTGATGATGAAGGCTCCTCTGACCAAGAAGACATGAGTGACAGGGAGGAGGAGAGTGTGGCAGACAGCTCAGAAGGAGATCAATTATCTAGCTCCTTGGATTCAGAACAAGAGTTAATGATACAGCCACGCATGCGGAGAGTGATGCATAGGCAACAACAACTGAGAGATTATTATCAAAGAAAATGAAGCCACCTGTGGTTGGGTGGGGCTGTGGTAATTAGTGAGGCTGCTATAAATAGCAGCGTGTGGGTTTGGCCATTGTGGAGGATTATCTGATCCTTGTGTTTCGTGACTGCTTTACTGACTTTGACCTTTTGGGTGCTGTTTTTCCCCCCGCTTTAAAACTAAACCAGAGCAAAGTGTGTTTCACTTTGTGAAAGAAGAAGGACTGTGAATTACCTCACAGCTGCAAGCTAAGTATCACAGAACTGATAAGGGACTTGTACAAATTACCAGTTTGTTTGGAGACCAGTGCTCTTTGCTATACCAAAAGAGGGCTTGGTTTAAGTGACTTTTCATTATAAAGAACATTGTTTTGAATTTTCAAACGTGTGTGTGTCTGAACTTTGTACCTGTGCATTTTTGGGAGGATTCTACCAGAGAGCCCGACAGAACAAAACAGATAGTTAACAAGAAAAATGGTAGGTTAGGAAAATAAAACATTAACAGGAATAAAACTTTAGAGTTTCATCTATCACTAGCATTCAACTGAATAGCACTTATATTGTCTCCCTTCTATTTTATATTTTCTGGCTGGAAGAAAGAGACCTAGAATTCCTTACCACTATACTGGTCTATAGGTATGATTCTGCTATCTACCTTAAGAGAGACACTGACTCACGCAGATAAGAGGATGCACCTGTGTTGTACACATGAAACAAATCTTTGCATTTCCGTAGCTCACATCCTCCTGCAATTTCTGCTAGTTTGCTATGACTTGACTTATCATCGGGGCGTTGAAGTTTAAAAGCAGAATTCTACAGGAAAGAGGACACAGCTGCAGAGAATAAACCACCAGGAAATAGTACCTTTACCTTTCAAATTGCTAGTGGAAACATGAAAGTATTATCCTTCCCATGCTCCATAGCTTATGGTCTAAAGTAGTGGCTCCCAATGTGGAGCCCATGCCCCACACTGAGATAATTTAATTTTTAATGGGGGCAATTGAAATCTTGCTTCAACCAAGATAATGGCCTTTTAGGCTTCTTCCATGTGAGTAGGAGTTCATTTTTTGAATAGTAAGAACTATGTGTCCCATGATGGGGCATCAGGGTTTTAGAGATGCTTAGGTGGGGCATGGCCAAAAAATAGTTGGAAACCACTGGTCTAAAGATTTTCCATAACGATATGAAAAAAAAGTGACCGGAGAAAAAATAATTTGAAGAGAAAAACAACAATCCATAGGATAATTCTGGGCAGGCTCATTAAGATGCTTATATGTTAGGCATCAAGTTTTGATATTTTTTTAAGGTTACATGAAATACAAGAATTGGAGGGTTGCAAATTATTAAAATGTTTTTGTCTCTGTTTGTTGTTATTTGGTGGACCTTGGCATTTTTGCAACCCACATCTAACAGTTTTACAAACCAGGTGTCTTCCAGATCTGTTGCAATTTATCTCCATGACTTCTTAGCCATTTGTGATAAATAGACGTGGAAAGTGGGGAAAATTATTTTAAAGTAATTTTAAAAGTTTGGATTAACAATTCTTGCAATTCTTACATTCTGACAGAAACCAATAATCTTAATGATTTGTGGTATTTAAATGCTTCGTGGACTTTCATATCCAGCCATCAGTTTCATTTTTCAGATCAAACTTCATTTAGGTCCAGGGTCTTTTTGACATGAACCATGTGTCTTATGTTTGTATGATGTTAATAATACATTAAACATATATTATACTGATTAAATGAACATAACCAATTGTTCAGCAAATAGTTTCCTGCTCTCTTGTTCTTGCAAATTACAAAAGCTATCATTTACTTCAATTGGGCAGCCATACTTTATTTTTAAAATGTTGGGAAAAAAAGAAATGGACACTGATTTTCACTATATGGGGTTGAGTGGAATGGTTTCTTTTCATCCCATATTTCATCTTCCTTTCTGAAAGCAGTTGGTCACTTTTCAATCTATGTATACCTCCACTTAAACAAAATTTCAAAGAAAACAGAGAGGATTGAAGTTATAGAGACATTAGAATGCAAGATCTCATTGGCTAGACATTACACCAATATTGAACCTTCTCAAGCCAATGACCACTGGCTGAAAAGCTGGAATGACAAGTAATAGCTGTGCAGCTTCAGTTAGCATAGGAATACTGGAATCTAGTAAAGCTAATATTGCTTGTTGCAATATCTATTATTAATATTGTTGTTGTTGTTGTTGTTATTATTATTATTATTATTATTATTATCATCATCAGTATTGTTATTATTATTCAGGAGCTGTTGTCCAAATACAAAGAAATTAGAAATGTCCATGTATTATTTTTACTTACAAAAGATCTGTTCTACCGCTAAATAAATGAGTCTTGTGGAAGCAAACTCCATGCTATTCATATAGTCTCTTGTTTTTACGTGCTATTTAAAATACAAATCAGCAATTTTTGTTGTTGATTGAACCACTTTAAAATGTCAAGAATGAAAAGTCATTTTAAGCAGGAAACGGGGAATGCAGTAGCAAGCTTTACAACAGAGGCCTTCAAACTTGGCAACTTTAAGAACTGCGAGCTTTAACTATGCTGGCTGGAGAATTCTGAGGTTTGAAATCCACAAGTCTTCAAGTTGCCAAGTTGGAGGACCCCTGCTTTATAACAAATTGCATTAGGAAAATGATAAAGCCTCTCCCAGGTCAGGTTCAGCTTCTGGTGACTCTGTGGACATGTAATACTCTTGGACATGGTATAACAGTCGTTTGCCTTTCCTTTCTGAGCCCCCCACCCAATTTTTAAAATAAATAAGTTTGGTCCAGTGGTTAAGGCTGTGTTTCTCAAATAGTGATGTGGGGTGGTGGTGGTTGTGACCCCAAGGAATGTGCCTTTTTTGCCACAGGGAGTAGAGTTTTTTTGCACTGAACAACAGCACACAGCAAAGAGTAGGTGATATGAAGTGCATATAACAAACCCTTAAAAAAATATTTAACAGGGATGAAAAGAAAGGAGGAGAGAGACGGAGATAATGAGACAAATGTAAGTCTCCCAAAAGCTAAGATGAGGAAATATGATGAAGCGTATGTAGCACTTGGCTTCACTGTGATTATGGTGGGAGACGAGGAAAGGCCAGTAGGTTTACTATGTCTAAAAATGTTGGCTGCGGACAGCATAAAGTAAAAATAAATTAAGGCGTCAGTTAAACACATTACACGCTGGTAAGTTTTTTTCAGCAAAAATGTGCCAAATATTGCAAACAATTGTCCCAGCAGAGAGTTGGGGGAGGGGCATGAAATGTTTACTTCTTCCAGGTTTGTGTGTGTAACAAAAATAATTGAGAAACACTGGATTAAGGCAACAGATTAGAAAGCAGGAAAGTGTGAATTCTAGTTCTGCCTTAGCCATCAAACCCAGTTGCATAAACATGGGCCATCTCTCTCACACACACTCTCTCTCAGCTCAACTCACCCCACAGGGTCGTTGTTATGGGGAAATAGGAGGAAAAAGTTGTGTTGGATGTATTGGCCACCTAGAATTGTTTGTAAAAACAATAAAGATACAAATAAATAAATAAATAAATAAATAAATAAATAAATAAATAGACTTGTGTAGATAATTAATGTAATGCAGCCTTTTGAGATTTCCTGATAGTCTTCTATCTATGGAATAGTCAGGTTGACCCTATTTTGCTTTTTTGAGATCAGCCATGGTTGAATAGATGCTGCCACCTGCTGTGATATATGACAAAATATATAAATACATGTGAACACAGTGCATTAAAGAAATAATTTGAATGGGTTCTACCAGTAGCAGACTGGAAGATCCTTGGCAGAAAGCTGGATTTAGGTGACAGGGTAAAACAACAAACCATTAATTATTTAACTTATTATTGTTGTAGATTTATGATAGGGGAGTAGAAAATATACTTGAGGGATTTTCTCTCAAGTTGGTCAGTAGTTTCCTTGGATACAATTAATCTTGACTTGGTAGTGAGGGCCGAGTGCTCTGGAGATTTCTAAAAGCACGGGTTCCTATCTAATAAGTCTGTGTGCCTGGTCATTTAACAAAGCCGCATCAATTCCGACTGAAGGAATAAAGCCATGGCACAGCATGAAAAAGTGACACTTTCCATCAAAGCATTAAAGGGAGCTCACTTGGCTTTGCCCGGCTACTTTGCTTTAGTGGAAATGTCTTCCTTGCACACTTACTCATGCACAAAATATCACAGAAGACTGTCTACATGGTTGCTTTGATGTGGCAGTGCTTGGAAATAAGATATGGCTTCACTTCGTCTGACCAAAGTCAAAGAAAAGCCTCCCACTCCTTTTCAAGGCTTCACATAAACTCCAACACCCTTTTACATGTCCCAGATGCCTTCTTTCATCATAATTTTATTAAAAACTCAACAAGCAGTATTTAGTGTCACTTATGCGCCTCAAAACAAACTAATAATAAAATCCAATTCCCCCTGATGTTTTGGGTGGTTTGCATATGGCTAAAACATCAAAGACATTTAAAAATAAACAAAACTACACAAAATAGAAACAAGGTGGCAAAGAAACAGAACAATTACCAGTAATTGGTGGAACGACTTGCCTCCAGAAGTTGTGGATGCTCCAACTGTGAAATTTTAAAAAAGAGATTGGACAACAATTTGTCTGAAATGGTTAGGGTTCCTGTTTGAGCAGGAAGGTCCCTTCTAACTCTTATTCTGTTACAAACAAACCAAAATGGAAAGAAGGGAAAGGAAGAAAACTAGCATCTCACCAAATGTACTTAAATATTATCCTTCTAAACTCTAAATTATAGAAACATAGAAGACTGACGGCAGAAAAATACCTCATGGTCCATCTGGTCTGCCCTTATACTATTTCATGTATTTTACAATGGATACATGTTTATCCCAGGCATGTTTAAATTCAGTTACTGTGGATTTACCAACCACGTCTGCTGGAAGTTTGTTCCAAGGATCTACTACTCTTTCAGTAAAATAATATTTTCTCACGTTGCTTTTGATCTTTCTCCCAACTAACTTCATATTGTGTCCCCTTGTTCCTGTGTTCACTTTCCTATTAAAAACACTTCCCTCCTGAACCTTATTTAACCCTTTAACATATTTAAATGTTTCGATCATGTCCCCCCTTTTCCTTCTGTCCTTCAGACTATACAGATTGAGTTCATTAAGTCTTTCCTGATACGTTTTATGCTTAAGACCTTCCACCATTCTTGTAGCCCATCTTTGGACCCGTTCAATTTTGTCAATATCTTTTTGTAGGTGAGGTCTCCAGAACTGAACACATTTATGACCTACTGGATACAGTAGTAAAGATGGCTCAATGAGGAAGATAATTTAAAAGGATCAAACATATATAAACCAACAAAACACACAAAGAGACAGAGAATGCTTGTTGGAATACTGGCCAATTTTCCCCCAAGATAATTTGCCGTCAAATTCTTCATCCAAATTACTAACTTTCCATTCTCATAACTGCCTCACCCAAAGTTGTTCTATGTGGTCTCCTGGGAACACAGGCTTAGGAAGCTGTGACACATCCTCAATCATCTGCAAACTACACTGCTTTCCACTAGCATCCTGACAACAGTTGCACCAGCGTTTTTATCTTTAGCTTCTTTCTTACCAGCTCTTCCATTTTCCCTTCAATACATTTTGAGCTGATTGATGGCACAATGGAATGAGCTATTTAGTGATCCATAGAATGGTCATTTCATTCATCTTTTCAGTCCCCTAAACATAAAGGTTCATTCTGTCTTTATTTTCTGGAAAAACTAACCATTGGCCAAAATCTTCAGGGTTGTGATTTTCAATTTTGATTTGAGTTACTGTGAAAAATGCCTCAGCTGGTAGGTACACATAGTATAAGAAAGGGGAAATGTTTCATCAGCCAAGTAAAAGAATTTCACTAAGAATGAGGTTACAGAAACAACTCTTCCCCAACTAAGAGAAGTAAATATTTATTTATTTATTTATTGGATTTGTATGCCGCCCCTCTCCGTAGACTCGGGGCGGCTAACAACAGTGGTAAAAACAACATGCGACAATCCAATACTAAAACAGCTAAAAACCCTTATTTTAAAACCAATCATACATACAAACATACCATACATAAATTGTAGAAGCCTAGGGGGAAAGAATATCTCAGTTCCCCCATGCCTGATGACAGAGGTGGGTTTTAAGAAGTTTACGAAAGGCAAGAAGGGTAGGGGCTATTCTAATCTCTGGGGGAGTTGGTTCCAGAGGGCCGGGGCTGTGACAGAGAAGGCTCTTCCCCTGGGTCACGGCAAATGACATTGTTTAGTTGATGGGACCCAGAGAAGGCCCACTCTGTGGGACCTAACTGGTCGCTGGGATTCGTGCGGCAGAAGGCGGTCCCAGAGATAATCTGGTCCGGTGCCATGAAGGGCTTTATAGGTCATAACCAACACTTTGAATTGTGACCAGAAACTGATCGGCAACCAATGCAGACTGCGGAGTGTTGGTGTGACATGGGTGTATTTAGGGAAGCCCATGATTGCTCTCGCAGCTGCATTCTGGACGATCTGAAGTTTCCAAACACTTCAAAGGTAGCCCCATGTAGAGAGCGTTACAGTAGTCGAGCCTCGAGGTGATGAGGGCATGAGTGACTGTGGGCAGTGACTCCCGATCCAAATAGGGCTGCAACTGGTGCACCAGGCGAACCTGGGCAAACGCCCCCCTCGCCTCAGCTGAAAGATGTTTCTCTAATGTGAGCATATTGGAACTATCCCAGGGGTGGGCTGCTGCCCAGACAGGGGGGAACGCAATGGGGAAGCGAAAATGGAGCTCCACCCCAGAGCACCCAATTTGCACTGAAAGATATTGAAAGAAAATGCAGGGCATCCTGCACAAGCCATGCTTGTGATAGTAAAAATTTTGGAAGCCCTTCACTGAACTAGCCTATAAGAGTATGATAGCCACCAGAAATGAGAAGAAGATATTCCTTGCCTTTGAAACTTAGTAATAGCTTTCAGGTCTTTAGTGAAGTAAAATGCTTTATGGAAGGGGAAAAAAATAGCATTAACCTGAAGCCTGAAAGTGAGAAGGAACGTAACTGTGGTTTGCAAACAGGCAAAAGAACATTGTATTAGTTGGAATCTTCTAATAAACATGTTACCCAGATCTGTGGGTTACCCAATGAGGTGGAAAGTAGCAGTCAACAGAGTAAAAATGGCTATTATGTACTAAATTACAGTTAGTCCTTTGAAAACAGAAAACTATTTAACAACTTTGCTTTGAAGTGTGCAATCACCTGTTCTGTGTGAGGCTTCTTTCTGGTCTGCGATAAAGAATTTAATCTAGCCGAGCTGCATCTGTGAGTCTTCTGCCAAATCAAATAGAGAATTGAGCTAAGGATGAACTATTAGGATATTATTGATTTATTGCCAAATCCAGGTGAGGAGCCTGGCAAGTTTCATCAGTTATAGAAATGGATTATTGCTCTGCAAGTAACTCATCATGCCATTGAAGGTCAGTCTTTGCCATGTGTCCAAGTTGGGATGAATAAGGTACTCAAGAACTATCTTATTTACTTTAATTTTGAAGCCGTGGTAGGGAGGTGGGGAAAAATGAGGCAAAGAGTTATTAGATAAAAAATCCTGGAAACTGAATATATTAAATGTAAATGTAATATATTAAAAAGAGAAAATAGACCTTCAAAAGAAGGCAAAAGGAAGATCTGCTGTAAGTAGACTCATCAGTTTGATTCTAGTAGAGATCATAATATTATTGAGTGATAAATCCCTTGGAAAAAAAGAGAAGTGATTATTCCAAGTCAACATAGATTTGTTCAGAAAAAGTCTTATTTAATGAAAGTTCTTTCATTTCTTGACTGCCATTTCCTTAAGATTGTATAAATAGGATTGGTTTAAAAATTACTTTATTTTAATAAAGCATTTAACAAAGTACTCCATAACTTTGGTGCTTCATTTGCTCTTCACTCCCTAAAATGCACCCCCAATAATAGCTAGTGTTTGATTCTGGCTAAGCCATGAATAAAATATTTTAAAAGGACCCAAGGAAAGAGCTTTCCGATATACAGTTTTCAAGGATTTCTCCATCTCTCTATTTACACAGCTGATTGTTGAATTTTAAAAAGGCAATGGTTATTTTGCGGAAGGAAGTTGCATTATATATGTCTGGCAAATCACTTCTGCAGTTAAATAATTAAGCAAATACACACATTCTTTGCTTATCATTTGTTCATGCCAAGAGACAACCATTCACCAAACCAGACAATGAACTCAATTACATACATACCAGCATTGTCTGTGCTATGGTCTTTATAATCATGTCTTTATTCACCATTGTTTTTATAATCATATTTTAGTTGTAGCATTTCTAAATTGATCCTTTTTTTAAAATCCTTCAGATATTGCCTATCGGATGTCTTTGAAATTGATACACCCTCTACCCTTAAGAATATTTCTTGTTATTTTTCCTTATAGTAAGCTGTATTGAAATATTTAGGAACTGAGGCAGTATCAGAATTGGCAGAAACAGCTGCTTCTTCTTTACAAAATACCATTCTTGACTGAAGATTGAGTTTAATTTATCCATAAATAGGATTATAGGAAGTGGGAGATCAACAACACAAGGAATTTCCAGAGAACATAACATAGTGTTAAACGCCTGATTGGCAAAGCGCTTGAGAAATCCTTCTCTAACTCAAGACATACACAGGAGCTTATGCAAACATTCCCCACCCTCACACCAATATTTCTTATCCTTGTAATAACATCTGTAACATTGTGCAAAATGCAGCTGCGAGAGCAATCATGGGCTTTCCCAAAAATGCCCATGTAACACCAACACTCTGCAGTCTGCATTGGTTGCCGATCAGTTTCCGGTCACAATTCAAAGTGTTGGTTATGACCTATAAAGCCCTTCATGGCACCGAACCAGGGTATCTACGAGACCGCCTTCTGCCGCACGAATCCCAGCGACCGGTTAGGTCCCACAGAGTGGGCCTTCTCCAGGTCCCGTCAACAAAGCAATGTCATTTGGCGGGGCCTAGGGGAAGAGCCTTCTCTGTGGCGGCCCCGGCCCTTTGGAACCAACTCCCCCCAGAGATTAAAATTGCCCCCACCCTCCTTGCCTTTCGTAAACTCCTTAAAACCCACCTCTGTCGTCAAGCGTGGGGGAACTAAGACATCTCCCCCTGCCTATGTAGTTCTAGTACATGATATGACTGTATGTTTGTTATATTGGGGTTTCTTGCTTTTAGATTTTAAATGTGTAATGGTTATCTTAGACTTTTTTAATTATTAGATTTGTTAATATATATTGTTTTTGTTGTTGTTGTGAGCCGCCCCGAGTCTGCGGAGAGGGGCAGCATACAAATCTAATAAATAATAATAATAATTGTGGGCATTTTATAAAAAATAAGATTTCTAGACGTACTTACCTGATAAGATCCCTGGGGATCTGAACTTCTATTTAATTACTGTATATTTGCAGTATAAAAAGCAATCCCCCCCCCAAAAAAAAATGTGGGTAGAAATGTCTGTGCATCTTATGGGGTGAATATTGCATCGCAGACTGGACTGTGGTGGTGAGGAAGGGAGTTGGTGTAGTGGAGACAGGCAGCGGCAGCAAATAGCCTGTCACTGCCGTCATTCACTGCCACTGTTTACCACCACCACCTATTGGTTGGATCAGTCTCCTAGAATACCGTCGATCAGTTGTTCCAGACAGTGAGATCACTGCCACCTAGAGCAGCTGATCCGCAGTATTCAGGGAGGCTGATCCAACTGGCCAGCAGTGGCAAATGGTGGTGGTAATTATAAGTGGTGGTGGTGAGTGGCGGCAAGTGATGGTGATAGGCAAAAGCAGCAGCAACAACATAGATGTGGGTCTCAAGAGAATACAGAGAATTCTGTATAACAACATGTTACAAAGGCAACCGAAGATAAATCTTAAAAGGTTTAGACAAAACTGCAAGGTTTTCATGACAATCTTGTTTGTCAGGGGAAAAAAAATTGTTTTCTTGTTTCCCCCAAAATCTAGTTGAATCTTATCGTCTGGAATGTCTTATGGGGCGAAAAATACAGTATCAGAAGCTGAATGTGAAGGAAACTGGGAATAACAAATAATTTCAGTTTTGAGTTTGTCATGTTGTTTACCAAGGCTTTTAGATTGGGATTATCAGGGGTAGGGGGAATACCATATTTTTTGGAGTATAAGATGCACTGGAATATAAGATGCACCTTAGTTTTTGGGGAGGAAAATAGGGAAAATAATCTGCTTACCAGGTATTCATCTGGCTAGCGTCCTTAGCCAGCACATTATTTTATGCTGGTTAGGGTTTTTTTAAAAAACTTTATTTGAAGAGAGTAACAAGCCAGTAAGAGCTTTCTAGTATCTAGAAAGAAACATTATGAGCAAGTAGAGCAATGGAAAAAACCCTGGAAAGTCTTAGGGCTTGAAAAACATTCTTTGCAGAGAGTAACAATGAAAGAGTTGCAAGCCAGTAAGATCTGGGAACATTGTTAGCACCCAGTTAGGTCTGGAAAGAAACATTTGGAGCAAGTAGAGAATGGGAAAAAAACCCTACAAAGACAGGATTTGGAAAACATTCTTTGCAGAAAGTAACAATGAAAGAGCTTGCAAGCTGGTAAGAGCTGGGAACATTGTTATCACCATCCAGCCTGGTTAGGGCTGGAAAGAAACCTATTTGGAGCAAGTTAGAGAAATGAAAAAAACCCTGCAAAGACTTAGGGCTTGGAGAACATTCTTGGCAGAGAGAAGCAATGAAAGAATCTGCAAGGTAAGAGCTGGGAAGATCATTAGCAGCTTGTTAGGGCTGGGAGCGGCTATAAGATGCACCTAAATTATCAGCCTCTTTTAGGGAGGAAAATGCATCTTATACTCTGAAAAATACAGTATCCTTTCACAAAAGTATTAACTTAAAGATGGCCCTTTTATCAGTGCCATCTTGCTGGATCTTGCTGCTTTCATCAAAATAATGAAAGCCACATCTAGCCATTCAACCATAAACTTTCCCCCACCTGGACGCTGCTGGGGTTTTTTTCTCCTTTCCCCCTTCTTTTCAAAGATAAGAGAATTTGGTCTATCTGATATCTTACTGATAAATTCCCTAGCCTTAAAATGAGGTTTTTAGTTTCTTTTCATTGCTAAGCTCCCCAAGAAAGAAGTAAAAAGCTGTCAACAGAACAAAACAGGAGAGAAAAGAGAAGAACAGGGATTGCAAATCACTTTCTTTTATTCTAACAAGAAACATCTTCCTTCGCACCAAGCCAAACAAGCTCATGCTGCAAGAGAAAACTAATTATGTATTTTGCTCTTGGCTAAATCAGAAATCCTGATCAAGAAAGCAATGTCTTTTTCTTCTTCTTTTATTCCCGGGTTGTGCCCTGTAGAGTTCTCAAGAACATATGCATGAACATGTGTGATTTGGGTGTGAATGCTCCAATTTAAATCTCTTGCCTTCTCTGCTGAACAAAAAAAGCGCCCTTCCATCTTTTGATGTGGTAACAAGCTTTGATATTACAACTCGAGTGTAACTTGAATTTTCAGCATCACCAATCTGTATTTAAATTCTGTGCATGCTTCATTAAAGTGAATAACTTTTTAAAATCCTTTACTTTTAAACTTTCTTTCAGCTCATTGTTTGCATTTTCCTCATTGAATCGAATATATTAACTTCTCCATAGATTGGGAGAAACTGGAAGCATCATGGTGAAACAATCTGGAAATAGTGGGCTCCAATGAGCCCTGTGAAATTCCAGGCTGACAAGCTGCTGTCAGGTGAGGGGTCTTTGGACAGATCCATCCTATAGGGATAGAGAGGAAGAAGAGGCACTTTGGAAGCCCAAGAGGGGTAGGCAAATCCCTCGGAGGTTGGAGGAAAAGCTCTTCAAACCAGTGGTGGGAGCAGTGAAGGGCTGCAAAACATTTTACTACCACACTGTGGGTGTGGCTTATTTTGTGGGAGTGGCTTGATGATCATGTGACTGGGGGTGTCTTAAAGGTCATGTGATTGGCTTAAAGGTGGTCAACTTGACGTCACTCACGTCAAGGCTTTGAGTTAGTGTTAGGGTGCCTGGGCTCTCCTCGCCTTATAGAGATACAATTTTCCTATCTATTTACTATTATTGAAACTCCAAAATATACTATGTACATGTGAACATTTATATTACACACAGGCACACAAAAATATTTCATTTATTTCGTTTATTAAATTTGTATGCCACCCCTCTCCGTAGACTCGGGGCGGCTATATACATTATATATATATACATTATCTACTATATAAACTGTATGTGTACGTACACACACACACACACACAGAGTTCTTCTAAAATTATACACATTCAACCTCATTTACTGTGATAGGAAAAACATACCAAGAACCCAGAAGGGAATTTTTTTAAAAAAAATTCAACCGTTCTACAATATCTGACCACACCTGTAGGAGCCCATCACTGAGTGGGAGCCATAGGCAACCTCGGGCAACTAGAATAAGTTTTGTGCAGGATCAGTGAATTGAGCATAGTATCAATACCGGATGAGTGATTGGCCAACATATATTTTTTAAAAAATGTTAAAGAACTTTGATGTCATCACAGTGGGGTATTAGCAGCTAATTTGGCATGGTGGAAAAGTTAAAGAAGCAGAAGTTTAAACACAAGCCTAAAATGGAGGCTCAGTTTTTCAAAGCATCTTGAGAAGGAACCTGAAAGAAAGCGGTTGTTTAAGAAGACTGCTAATTTCTGCTAATACAATTCATGTCGAATAGGTTGATTTGGGTGGGTTTCTTTATCAGATAGATTCACAGCTAACATGGTGACAGAGAATGCTCCTCAATAGCTCCTTATCAAACCTGAGTATGGTGCCATTAAATGAAGTTCTGGAACTTTTCATGTTTTTGTAATTAATTGGACACATGACTACAATGCTATTCATATTTGCTGATAACTTAAAACTCAGTTGACTCACTAATAGAGACAGTTTCAAATCAGGTAAAGCCTGACTTGGGTAATTCTGAAGCTACGAAGAGGACATGGAAATGACATGATATGGATCCCAAGCATGAAAATCAACTTATACATGGGTTCCTGGAACAGCAGTCTTCTAACATACTGGACAGCAACACCACTGAAAGGATTTCATTAGATAACAGTGCAGTGTCTGCAGAATCTGATTCTGACTTTGAAGTAGATACCAAACTCTTTAGCCCATAGGGGCAGCCCAGTTTTGGATAGAGAGCTACAAAATTGAAGGCTTGAGAAGACAAATTCCTACCATAAGATCTCTTGTAAGTACAGTATATTGTGACCTTGAAGCACCTAGTTCTGTAGTTGTAGATCCTAGATTTGTTGTAGATCCTAGTAAGCAAGATCACTTGCTTACTCAAGTAAATCAAGTACAATTACATGTTGGCAATACCTTCTGGTTTACAGCCAATTCTCACATGCCTCAGATCACATTGTTTTTAATATTGGTGTGTGTCTCTTTCCGTGTTGGAATCCTTGACTTTTGAAGAAATATCTTTACTATGTCTCTGCCACACCCTTTGGACTCAAGTTGCTACATGGTGTTGTGTAGTCAAATTGTTGACTTCTACTTTGTCCAGACTTCAACTCTGCCTTCTCTCTTTTGAGCCCAGATTGCTGGTAGGAACCTTGTGCCTAGATTCAGATTGAATTGATTTAACAATTTTGCTTTGCCAGTAAACTAAGGGTGTCTTGGAAATTATGGCTAATCGTAAAGGTGGCAAACTAGGTGACACAGATTCTTCTTTCAGTCACTTAGCCAGGTCCCCTGCCCTTCAGACAACAAAGGAATAGAGAAGTGGAACCCACACCGTACCTATCTCTGTATGCTTATGTTTTGGGGTTTTTTTTAGCTCATCCAGCATTTGTTTTTATGGCCAATGAATGAAACAAGGCCAGTTTGTGAAGGGGAGCTGCAATGATGTCCCTCTGTTCATTTTAGAAACCTGATTGGCTGGTGGACATTGGTGACTTCATTTCAGATGGCAGGAGGAAGAACCAAAGAGGTGAGAGGGGGAGGTGAGAGATCTCTGCTGACAAAGAACAGCCTGCTCTCAAGTGCCCTCCAGCTCCTGTGTTCCAGCTGCAAAATCCTCTTTGCGGCAATTACTTCCCCCTGCAGCTCAGCCAGGAGTTAATTGGCTCAGCTGTCAAAGAGCAAGAACTATATGGAAACAGAAGGCCATGGTGCCAATCTTGGACTGGAGTGAGTGGCTTTGTTGGCATGCTCTTAATAAAGTAGGAATCCTCATTTGATTCCCAGACAAGGAGGAGGCCTGTGTTTTGTCATATATGCCAACTATATATTGTGATTGGACACATTTTCTAGTGCAGCTGCTGATACTTTCACATTTGTGGAGCATATGTCCAAGTAGAACTTCAGGGGATAGGGAAAACGTAACAATACAGCTTTATAAAACTGGAGTTGGCTCCAAAGTATTTTTGCACTCACAAAATGTCATTGTCCTGAAATGTTCTGTGACTTTCATAATGTGAGAGCCATACGGCTGTCTAGGAATAGTGGATTCTCTAAAGGCAGGTCTTAACAGTAACTTCCCTGCGTTCCAAATTCAACATTGCAGTACAAGAGCAAAGGGCCCCCAAAGAAAAATAAAACCATGAGCATATGTTATAAAATACAATGAAGAATAAGGTGACCAGGTTTTAACATTGCTAAAGAGGGACACCATTGTGGGGGGGTCCATCTTGATTAAAAAATTGGTGTACAGTATTTTTCGGTGTATAAGACGCATCTTTTTCTTTCATATATATTGAGAGCATATGCACCAAGACAAATTTCTTGTGTGTCCAATCACACTTGGCCAATAAAGAATTCTATTCTATTCTATTCTATTCTATTCTATTCTACTATTACTATTTAATACTAAACCATTTGGTTTAGAATACTTTTTTCTTGTTTTCCTCCTCTAAAATCTAGGAGCGTCTTATACACCGAAAAATGCTCACAAAGGCAAGATTTTGGCAATTTTTGCCTTTGTTTTTCTTTGCACAGAAGCAAAAAAAAAAGGCAAAAATTGTCAAAATCTTGATTTTGCTTCGGTGCATACACAGAAGTCTCATCTCGTGCGGAGAGATGAGCACATATATAGGGTGCGTACCCACCTGTGTCAAACTCTGGAGCCCCCCTAAAAAGTCCTAATGGATTGTCGATCCCATTCGTACCCGGTGGGGCCCATTACTGCCATTTCCTCCCCCCTGCACATGCGCACAACCTTCACCCCTCACCAAAGCCTGGGATGGTGAAAAAATAGGCAAACCAGAAGTTCGGAAAAAACAGACTTCTGGTTTTCCCGTTGGGCCATTTTTTGTACTCTGGAGCTTCAGGGAAGCTTCCCTAAATCCTCTGGAGGGCAAAATGGCCTTCCTGAAGGCCAAAAATCAGCTAGCCAGTGTACACATGTGTGGTGGAGCCGTCATAGGGCAACGCCTTGCATGCCCTTTGATATGGGTCCGGATGCCACCAGTGACACACGTGCCATAGGTTCGCCATCACTGCCCGGTTGGTTTCTTCCATATGAACAAAAAACTCTCCTAATGTAGGATCTGGGTATACCGAGAAAATAGCAAATCATATGTGGAAATAACCTATTAGGAATTTTAACAGAAATATTAAATGGAAAATTTCCTCTTTCTTTTCTTCCCTTTTCTTCCAATTTCCAAAAAGAACACATCAATATAGAAGGGTATTTTTGTTTTGTTTTACTAAAGCATAAATACCAACAAAATATAGTAAATTTGAATATCCTATTTTCCATAATTTTTAGTGTTATTTGATCATGAAAAATGATTATGAAGTCCAGAGTATTAATACATTTTAAAGAAGTAAAACGTGGGGAATGGGTGTTGTATTTCCTTTTTATAGTTTACAAGAAATTATTTTCCATGTTTATTTCCACTCTCACATTTGCAGCATAATGAAAGACTGCTCTTGTGTTTTGCTATCATTTTCAAAATCTAAAAAAATAATAATAATTTCAAGGGGCTGTTCCATTTTCAGCATCTCATAACAATTTTTTTCTCTTTTCAATAACATTTTCCACATTGTTACAGCAAATAATCATTACATTTCTTTAACTTAGGACATGAAAGCAGGTTTATAAAATGTAGAGCGATTCAACAATAATCTATACGTACCTCTGAAAAATCAATGTTTCTTTTATCTTCAAATGAAAATACTGAAGCCATAAAATAAGAATTTGCAATAACAAGATCGTAGGAGGAAAACTGTGTTAGTGTCAAGATCCAAAAAGCTATGTTGAGTAATTTCAAAGCAATTTCCTGTGTTGTTTATTATTTTTCCTCATCTATAGGCAAAAATCTTGCCAAACTAAAGCAAAATACTTGCATAATTAAATATAAACTCTGAGAACTTTTAGGGTAGAATTGTCTTGGCCCTCTTTCTTCCAAACAAACCAACTAAACTTTGCTATCTCTTGCTCCTCCCTTCTTGGAATCCAGGCTACATTCCACCACAATCTATGGCAGCACAAAAATCAGAAATCTGGTGGCTCATTTTGTACCACCTTTTATGAAAAGATGTAAGCTTCTGTGAACCACAGGTCAATTCATTTCATCAGAAGGATACATGTTAACCCTGTAAAGTAGTCTAGACAAGCACAATTTGTCTAGACAAGTATTAGCTCTATCATTATTGGATTGGTTATATAAACAGAATCTTGCAAGACTGAAAGTTTCCACCCTTCCTTTCTTTATAGTCTCCAAACAACTAGAGAGAGTCCTTTCTAAAACACTTTCCATGCTCCCTTTCATGGCCTGAGACATCTTTTATATGTTGATGGGTCTCCTTCCTGTCTCCCAAGGTCATTCCCACAATCCCACGTGCCATTACAATGCAGTACCTAGGCTAGTGTCAGATTTAAATGTGATAAGGAGATGAGGAAGAAGAAGAAGACAGATTAGTCATGCAGATACAATCACACATACGAAAGATTACAAGTACTGTACCTTGTTATAATTAACAAGCAATTATATTATACAGTATAATATTAAACAGCATACAACAGATACAGTAAAGATATATAGTAAATATATTTTATAATCAGAAATAGCTTTCCCCTCTGGATGTATTGGAAGGACAGTAGTCATACACCTGATAATTTTAGTTCTAGGAGATCTCAAGGAAGCTATTTTGGTGAAGACTGAAGCCAAACAGTGATTGTTACATAGGGAAATGCTGACATTCCTTGAATACATGCTGAGTCCATCTCAATAACTAGATAAATGCAACTGAGCAGATTCCCCATCATTGTGAATCTTTCTTTGATGTTTATTATGACAAGAAAGAATTGGCTGTTATTTGTCTAATGTAGTCAATATGGAATCAACATGAGAAAATCTGATCAGTATCTGGCATGAAGAGAATATATAGTTACAATATGTTACAGAATATGATGCTACCCTTCAAAAGGACCGTGACCATGTAGCAGAATGGTCTAACAACTGGCAACTTCAAATCTCAACCAGTAAATGCTCTGTCTTACACATTGGTAAAAAGAATCAGAATAGTAAATATATACTTAGAGGAAATGAACTTGTAGATGACCCTCACTCTGCCAAAGATCTTGGAGTACTCATATTCAATGACCTAAGTCCTAGAGCCCACTGTAACAACATTGCCAAAAAAGCATTAAGAGTTGTCAATCTAATCTTATGTAGCTTCTTCTCTGGTAACATCAAACTGCTAACCAGAGCTTACAAAACATTTGTCAGACCAATTCTAGAATACAGCTCAACTATATGGAATCTGCATTGCATATCAAACATTAATTGAGAGTGTCCAGAAATATTTTACAAGAAGAGTCCTTCACTCCTCCTCCCACAACAAAATACCTTACTCCACTAGACTTGAAATACTGAAATTAGACAACTTACAACTACGTTGCCTCTGAACTGATCTAGACATAGTTCGCAAAATTATATACCAAAATGTCCTTCCTGTTAATGACTAGTTTACTTTCAACTGCAACAACGCACAAGCACGTAATAGATTCAAACTAAATTTAAACTGCTCCAAACTAGACTGCAGAAAATACAACTTCAGCAATAGAGTGATCAATGCCTGGAATTCACTACCTGACTGTTGTTTCTTCCCCAAACCCCAGAATCTTCAATGTTAGATTGTACACAGTTGACTTCTTCCCTTTTCTAAGAGGTCTGTAAGGGCCGTGCACAAGTGCACCATTGTGCCTACCATCCCTGTCCTATGGCCCGATTGTCTTCTTTTATCATTATAGAAATACTTTTATCTTTTATCATTAGAGAAATACTATCCTATACTTGATTGTCAAACAAACAAACAAACAAACAAACAAATAAATAAATAAAATTTACAATACAATACAATACATTATAATAGATTAGGCATTTCATGTCAAATGTACAAGAGATTCTCACAATGGAAACAATTCCCTGTAAATTGTTGGCCTGGCAATCAGGATATAATGATAAAAGCCTGCTTAGTCAATGGAATAATGTAAAATGTGATGAAAAATTTGCAGAAAATGATTTTGAAATGTAAATGGTGCAGCTGAGACAGAAACTTTGCCAAAAATGTGTTATATCAAGACACAAGTAGAGCTTCTTACTTAATAATTACCGGTAAATGACTTCTTCCAGGAGCAAAAGCTTATAGGTGTCTGTTCTTGATCACAATGACAACAAAATATGAAGATATATATAATGACATCACAATATAAGGCCCACCCTTTTCTATATGCCACTCATTTCATAAATTTCCCTTCCCCCCCCCATGTGCTGTTTCTCTCAGAACCAGAAGAGGTACTCTGCACTATCTCAGCAACATTGAGTCAACAAATATGACAATGAATGAGCACAATGACATTGCTCTGATCTGAATTTCCTTGCACGATTCAGTCATGACTTTCCCCACCAAAAAACATGATTTGGAGCCATTTACAGAAGTTACATGAATCCCCAACTAGTAGGCCAGGAGTCCCTTGACTCTAGTACAATTTAACTCTGATTAGAACATCTCATTGCAAAAGTATATAAACTGTTGTTGAAAATGAACTATTAATTCAACTGTTTTTGAAAATGAACAGGACTATTCATATGTTAAAGGTTGTGTGATTAAATGAAGAAAAATGGGATATAATCTTATATTGGGGCAGTGGGAAAATGTGGACCAATGAACTGAAATTTTCATTTAATTATAATCTGACATTTTTAAATAAAATACTGTACTATTGGTATTTAACTTCTTGGGGGGGGGGGTAATCAAATATGTATAAGAGAATATCAAATAAGTATTGGAAATGTAACATAGAAACATAGAAACATAGAAGACTGACGGCAGAAAAAGACCTCATGGTCCATCTAGTCTGCCCTTTTACTATTTCCTGTATTTTATCTTACAATGGATATATGTTTATCCCAGGCATGTTTAAATTCGGTTACTGTGGATTTACCAACCACGTCCGCTGGAAGTTTGTTCCAAGGATCTACTACTCTTTCAGTAAAATAATATTTTCTCATGTTGCCTTTGATCTTTCCCCCAACTAACTTCAGATTGTATCCCCTTGTTCTTGTGTTCACTTTCCTGTTAAAAACACTTCCCTCCTGAACCCTATTTAACCCTTTAACATATTTAAATGTTTCGATCATGTCCCCCCTTTTCCTTCTGTCTTCCAGACTATACAGATTGAGTTCATTAAGTCTTTCCTGATACGTTTTATACTTAAGACCTTCCACCATTCTTGTAGCCCGTCTTTGGACCCGTTCAATTTTGTCAATATCTTTTTGTAGGTGAGGTCTCCAGAACTGAACACAGTACTCCAAATGTGGTCTCACCAGTGCTCTATATAAGGGGATCACAATCTCCCTCTTCCTGCTTGTTATACCTCTAGCTATGCAACCAAGCATCCTACTTGCCTTTCCTACCGCCCGACCACACTGCTCACCCATTTTGAGACTGTCAGAAATCACTACCCCTAAATCCTTCTCTTCTGAAGTTTTTGCTAACACAGAACTGCCAATGCAATACTCAGATTTAGGATTCCTTTTCCCCAAGTGCATTATTTTACATTTGGAAACATTAAACTGCAGTTTCCATTGCTTTGACCATTTATCTAGTAACGCTAAATCATTTACCATATTACAGACCCCTCCAGGAATATCAACCCTATTGCACACTTTAGAGTCATCGGCAAATAGGCAAACCTTCCCTACCAAACCTTCCCCTATGTCACTCACAAACATATTAAAAAGAATAGGACCCAGAACAGACCCTTGTGGCACATCGCTTGTAACCTATCTCTGCTCAGAATACTCGCCATTAACAATAACTCTCTGATGTCTATGCTTCAGCCAGCTTGAAATCCACTGAACTATCCAGGGATTAAGTCCAATCTTCACTAATTTATCTATCAGCTCTTTATGTGGAACCGTATCAAAGGCTTTGCTGAAGTCCAGATAGGCAATATCCACGGCACCACCTTGATCCAACACCTTTGTGACATAGTCAAAGAACTCAATGAGATTAGTCTGACACGATTTGCCTTCAGTAAAGCCATGCTGATTTGGGTCCAATAAGTTATTGTTTTTTAGATGCTGATTTATCCTCTTTTTGAGTAGAGTCTCCATCATTTTAACTACAACTGATGTCAAGCTAACTGGCCTGTAGTTACCAGCTTCTTCTCTACTGCCCTTCTTGTGGATAGGCACAACACTGGCCATTCTCCAATCCTCAGGAACATCTCCTGTTAACAGGGATTTTAAACAAATCAGTCAGGGGGGTAGCAATGACAGATCTGAGTTCTTTAAGAACTCTGGGGTGGATGCCATCTGGACCCATTGCCTTATTTATCTTTAATCTTTCAAGTTCTTCTAAGACATCGGCTTCTAAGATCACTGGAGCTGAATCCGTACAGCTGGAAGCAATGCTATATCCCTCTATAGTATTATATCCCTCTATAGTATTAACAAATACAAGTAGTAACAAATGTGACGATACCTTTTACCATCTTTGGTGGACATATAAGAGTTATTGGGGGTCAGATATGTGGCATGATTCAAAAAATATTTAAAAGGATATATAAAGAATGCAGAGAAGAGCAACAAAGATGATTAGGGGACTGGAGGCTAAAACATAGAAAGAACGGTTGCAGGAACTGGGTTTGTCTAGTTTGATTAAAAGAAGGACCAGGAGAGACATGATAGCAGGGTTCCAATATCTCAGGGGTTGCCATGAAGAAGAGGGAGTCGACCTATTCTCCAAAGCACCTGAGGTAGAACAAGAAGCAATGAGTGAAAACTAAACAAGGAGAGAAGTAACTTAGATAGATAAATTTTCTGACAGTTAGAGCAATTAATCAATGGAATGATCTGCCTCCAGAAGTTATGAATGCTCCAACACTGGAAGTTTTTAAAGATGTTGGATAACCAGTTGTCTGAAACAGTGGAGGGTTTCCTGCCTAAGCAGGGGGTTGGACTAGAAGACCTTGAAGATCTCTTCCAAATCTGTTGTAGTAGGAAGAATGGTGTCTCGCTCTCTCCCTGCCAACTAAGTTGTTCCTTGTCCCCCAAGGATGCAAAACTAACATATTGTGTGTGGTGGGGGTTCCTTTAGAAGACTTTTCTGGAGTCAGTAGGGTTACTACTCACATGCTGCTTTAGTCAACACTAAAAATGGCTCTCCTCCGCTTCTTAATGTACAATAGATGTTACAGAGATAAATCAATAAGGAACACAAGTCCATCTTTTCGCAAGTCCTAAAAATACTAACTGAAGCTTGGATTCTTTTAGAAAGATACTTAGAAAATGGCCATTATGGTTATTGTTCCCCTAACTGTTTGGCAAAAATGTTTACTTCTCTTGCAAAATTACAGTTGAGCTTCTTTATATTGCAAGTAGATTATTAGAAACCCAGCCGTTGTCCATTACAGTCAGGTTTCTCAAGCAAGCTTGTGCAATGAGGTAATATATGTCAGCGACTGCATTTAGGTCATAGATTTCCTATGCCGCATAGCCTCACAAATAGCAAAATGCTAGCTTAATTGTCTGCTGAGCATTGTGCTCTAGGGAGCTCATTGCCAATGGGCAGGCATACATACAAATATAAGTTGCTTTCCTCAAATGAATATGTAGATATGGTAAATGTAGAATTCTTGTGATGAAGTTGTTTTCTTACAGATGATTATCCCAAAGGTTTATACGCAATTCTTAGCAATGCTATAGAAAATCCTGCTATAATGATTTTATTTTACCAGAGGCATTCCCGAGGCCCTTAAAGATCTGGCGGTATTCCCAGGCGAGAGTGAGTGTAACCCCTTGTGGGTTGGCGTTTGTATTTGTTTTGTATTGTTTCACTGGATTTCCACATCTTACTCATCATGTATTAGGCAGTGCATTTTATTCTGATATATTTTGAGCCACCTAGAGTTGATCTGGAATTGAGCAGTGCTGTAATCAAAGGAAACAAACAAACAAAGGCAGGAGAATGCAATTTTCATGGATGGAATATCTTCATATGTGTAATTCACTTCAAATCATATTTTCCAGTCTGGAATGAACTTCCTCTTGCCTCGTCTTCATATATTTTACTGGGTAGTAAAAGTCAGTGAACTTTTAAATACACGTGAGCAATCATTGAAAAGGTTTCCTCTAATTAAAGAATATTTTTCCATTTCTCCTACATACCTGAAGACAATGTGAGAGATTGCTTTCCAAATTGTGCTCAGTCATTCCACATTCATCAGAGATAAAGAAAGCTAAAAGAGATATTCCACATAATGTGCAAGAAAGAAGTGTGCTCGAATAAATGAAATAAAGTTTGTCTCCCACCTGTGTATGTGTGAGAATTAATAGCAATAGCACATAGACTTACATACCGCTTTACAGTCTACTCCAAATAGTTTACAGAGTCAGCATATTGCTCCCAACAATCTGGATCCTCATTTTACCAACATCGGAAAGATGCAAAACTGAGTCAACTTCAAGCTGCTCAGAATTGAACTCCGGTAGTGGCGGCAATGGCAATCCGCCCTTGGTCATAAGCAGGGGTGGGCTACTGCCTGGACGGGGTGGTGGTGGTGGTGGAATACAGTGGGGTAGCAAAAGTGGAGCTTCGCCCCAGAGTACCCAATTTGCACTGAAATAAGTTGAAACAAATTGCAGGGCATCCTGAATAAGCCACGCCCATAGTCTCCGGAGAAGGGCGGCATACAAATCTAAATAATAATAATAATAATAATAATAATAATAATAATAATAATAATAATAATAATAAATGACTCTGGCATAAGCCAGTGAAAGTGGTCCCAGTGGTACTTGGCACGCTGGGCGCAGTACCAAAGGATCTCAGCGGACATTTGAAAACCATCGGAATTGACAAAAGCTCCATCTGTCAATTGCAAATTGCAATTACTGGGATTGGCAAACATAATTTGCCGCTACATCACGCAGTCCTAGGTGCTTGGGAAGCCCCCGACTAGTGATGAAATACGAAATCTAGCATAGTGGTCTCATTTGCTGTGTTGTATTGACATAATAATAATAATGATAATAATAATAATAATAATAATAATAATAATAATAATAATAATAATAATAATAATAATAATAATATGGTAGTAAAAGTTTTGATAGCCCTTCACTGGTCATTAGACACTTTTCAGTGCCGTTGTAACTTTGAATGGTCACTAAATCAACTGTTGTAAGTTAAGGACTGCCTGTAGATGGAGAAATTTTACAATGCATAATTGTTTCTATGAGAAAGGCAGTACGTGCAAGTATATGTTGTGAGGAAGGCACATTTCTTGAAATAAGCAAAATCTCTGTATAAAAGAGATGCTTCTGCCTACCTTATAAGATGTAAGTGAGCAGTGGGTATGTCAAAGAAATATAAGTTAAATGGCAGTAGCCATGCAATACTTCAGAAGTATGAAAATGAACCGAGATCAAATGGCAAAACAAGTACAGTGGTAACTCTACCTAAGAACGCCTCTACTTACAAACTTTTCTAGATAAGAACCGGGTATTCAAGATTTTTTTTGCCTCTTCTCAAGAACCATTTTCCATGTACAAACCCGAGCCTCCGAAACTGTAACCAGAAAAGACAGGGAGAAGCCTCCGTGGGGCCTCTCTAGGAATCTCCTGGGAGGAAACAGGGCTGAAAAAGGCAGGGAAAAGCCTCCATGGGGCCTCTCCAGGAATCTCCTGGGAGGTAACGGGGCCTCCACCCTTCCTGTGGTTTCCCCAATCACATGCATTATTTGTTTTTATATTGATTCCTATGGGAAAGATTGCTTCTTCTTACAAACTTTTCTACTTAAGAACCTGGTCACGGAATGAATTAAGTTCATAAGTAGAGGTACCACTATATATGAAAGGGGAAGCTGAGGGAAATGGGGTTGGGGGATTGGGAGTTGAATAGAGTTGACAAAAAAGAAATAGCTGTTTCTAAACAGTAAAATGCTGTGAACAAAGCAGTGTGTGGATATGAGTCTTTGCCAGGAGATAAAAATATGTTTGAGCATACCAGCCAAGCAGAGAGGAAGAATCAAGCGGGCAATTAGCCTTGAATCATTGTGTAGTCACAAGAGATCCAGAACTGACCCATCTACCCCCAAGTTCTATGGAGCTTTACCTATCTGTTCCCAAGGGAAGGCCAGCAGTCCGGGGAGATTGCTGTATTATAGGCAAAATATAATAAAGTAGTTAACTTGAACTCTATATGTGTGGATCTGAATGCTTGTTTTCAAATTTATATTCCAATACAAAATATATTTGGGGAGGTAGAGTAAATGGTATTAACCAGTGAAGGGGCGCTTGTCTTTGATGCTACTTGTGCATCCTCCGAGGCCATCGTGGACATGGGCACGTCCGGTGGGCAGGCATGTACCCATTGGCACGAGATTTGGCTTTTGCACATGTGCAGCAAGCAAAATATCACATGAGGCCAAGCGCGAGAGCGAGATTTTGGTGATTTCCACCGATACTTTTGCTTCAGCGCATGCACAGAAGTAAAAACTCAGTGAAAATCACCGAAATCTCACTCGTACAAGCATCATCATGCAAGATTCCACTTGCTGCACATGCACAGAAGCCAAATCTCACACCAGGGCGCACATGTACACAGCTGCATACACAACTGGATTTCCCTACTGGGACAGCGCACCAGATAGCATAACCTGGAACCCATTACTGGTATTAACTAATTATAGCAATGTTCCTTTTCTTTTTCTTACCTCGTCATAATTTCTTTGCTTTACTATTTCCTCATTTACTGAGTTCTGCATATTGCTTCTACCCAAAAGGGAATAGTGGGGTGGATATACCTGTGCATGAGAAAGAGCATATATAATATTTTACCCTGAGGCTCAACAACATGATAATTTAATGATAATTTAAAACTTCTTCTCAATTTTTCCTTTTGCCAAGAAAACAATATGGATGTCCACCAGGAGTTAAGCTTGCCTCAAAGAAGACTTTATTTTGTGGATAAAATAGTGCCAAAAATCAGGAGGAAAAAAGAAAAGAAAAGTAATTACACCTGTTTTTATAAGCCATGTAATTTCATGATTAATATTGCTACTAGTTTTCCTTCTTCTCCCCCCAGTGGAAAAGATTGAGCTGATTACTAAGGGCAGAGAAGAGAAGCAGGAACAGCAGTTTTAATACTCCTAATCTTACGCAAAGAAACCAAACAGCTAAAAAGGGACAGACTACTGTCCTATGCAGTGGCATCAATTGTCTATTGTGAAAATGATTAGATGCACTCTGCAAAATGTGTAGAGGAAATAAGCTGTTAGAATTTAAATGGGATGCCAGATAAATGGACGCGAGGCAGGAACAGACTCCCTAATTAGATCATCTACAGTGGTTTTATATCCCTGTTCACTGTGTAAATATCTGCTGTTATTAACTCTCACATTTGATACTGAAATATACCAGCCATGTATTTTTAAAACTGATAACTAGTGCTGGGAGAACCGAACCTGCAAAGTTCGGGTTCGTGCCGAACTTTGCAGTGTTCAGCATGACGAACCCGAACCCAAACTTTTTAAAAAGTTCGGGTAAAGTTCGGGTTCAGCCATACACCACGAAACGCCGCCACCCGGGAGGAGAGTGGGAATCCCATCGTGGGATCTCCCACCTCCTTTTGCTTGCGGCGCTGCAAGCAAAAGAAGGTAGGAAATCCCACGAAGGGATTCCGGGGGCAGGACTTTGATATCACAGAGACTACTTCCTGGCCAGCCGAAACAGGGAGGAAGGAGTCTCCGTGATGTCAAAGCCCAGCCCCCAGAATCCCTTCATGGGATTTCCCACCTCCTTTTGCTTGCAGCACTGCTGCGGCATCCTTTTCTGTAAAAATAAAAGGAAGTAAAAGGAGATGGGGAATTCCCCACCTCCTTGTTTATTTTTACAGAAAAGGACAATGCAGCAGCTTGGTGCAAGCAAAGGTTTGGGTTTGGGTTGGGTTCAGGTTTGGGTTCGGCAGACTCACCCGAACTTCATTGGGTTCGTCCAACACTACTGATAACCCAAAAGTGCTTTGATGTTGAATATAACAACTGTGTATTCTGTAGGATGGGTGGGTGGATGGATGGACGGACAGATGGACAGACAAATAAAGAATTGAAACTTCTGCATAAGGGGAGCTTCACATGCTCACCTACCATTCACGCAAGTGAAGCTGTGTGCACGCTCACCCAGCTGTGTGAAGTCTGGTTCCTACAGACCTTGGCCCAGAAAGGGGTTGCAGCCTGAGGACAAAGAGGACCTGCCACAATTTAGGAGCCTAATGGGGCAAGGCTCTACTTCATAACAAGTGGAGTCCAATTAAACCAGACCCTCAAGAAGTTTAAGTTTAAGTTTTATTAGATTTGTATGCCGCCCCTCTCCGAAGACTCCAAAGAACATGAGAACCTGCCAAATAGGAACAGGTTTGTCTCTCCCACTCTTCCAACCTTAATTATCAATTAAAACTGAGTGGTGGAATTCAAAAGAGCGGGCCTCTTATGGCAATCAAGACTTGCACCACCTGATTTATATTTGGTCATACGTATAACAACGGCAGCCAGGCTAGCATTTGCACAATACTGGAAAAATGAAATGATACCCCAGGAGGAGGAGATAATAGAGAAAATCACATCATGCGCAGAGATGGACAAATTAACGCTAGAAATAAAAACTAAAGAAGAGTCTGAATTTTATAAATGTTGGGATATGTTTTATTGCTGGTTAGAAAAAAGTGATCAATGTACATGAAATTAATAACTATAGAGAGCAATTGCCTGGTGAAAAATTGCATAATGGAAAATAGAGATTTAAGATTATTTACATAAATTATGACTATGGTTCTTTTTCTCAAAAGTATTTAACAAATATTTAAAAGAGATAGAATGTGTATATTGTTAGAACCGTCATACACATTTGCTTCACATCCGTCCAATTTTCTTTTTAAATGTTTTTGTTGTGTATTGTATGTCGTGTGTGTACATGTACTTAATTTAAAAAAAAAATTTTTAAATGAAAAGAAAAAAAAATAGACTTGCACCACCTCTTCGAACCAGACATCTGTGCATTCTCTTGAGACAAAAAGTATCAGGTGTGCTTCCATTCAAGGTCCAGGGAAAACAAACAAACCCATCTCCAATTGATAGAGATGAGTACTTTTACTAGACAAGAAGTCATAGCAAAAGGTGAGCAAAATGCATGTGGCAATGAATATCAAATACTAAATCAGGCAGGGGTTGCCGCTCTCACCGCTACCGGTGCACTGTGCATGAAGCTCCACATCTCCAGTGTGCATATCTATCTTTGCTTTCAATGCCGCCCGTCTCCTGAGACTCAGGAGAATCTCATGCATGCATGCGCAATTTTTTAAAAAAAATCACCAAAATCTCACAAGGGAACACACACACACGTGAAATTTTGGTGATTTTAAAAAAACTTTTGTGCATGAGTGCATGAGATTCTCCTGAGTCTCAGGAGACGGGCGGCATAGAAAGCAAATTAATAAACTAATAATAAAATAAATAAATAAAATTTATTTTCATTTTTTTTTGCTTTTGCGCATGAGTGCATGAGATTCTCCTGAGTCTTAGGAGACGGGCGGCATAGAAATCAAATTAGTAAACTAATAATAAAATAAATAAATAAGAGGGGCGGCATACAAGTCTAATTAATGATGATGATGATGATGATGATGATGATGATGATAATAATAATAATAATAATAATAATAATAATAATAATAATAATTTTGGTGATTCTTTTGCTTCCGCGCATGAACAGAACTAAAAAAATCACCAAAATCTTGCACACTCGCGCATCCCCTCACAAGATTTTGCTTCCTGCACATACGCAGAAGCAAAAATCTCACTTGGATGCATGCGCGCAGATGCTGGAGGTGTAGACCTGCGTGCGCAGCGCACTGGTGGCAGCAAAAGAGGCAACTCCCCAACTGATTTGGATGGCCATTAGATGACAATAAAAGGATTGGCCTAGTTTTGATATTCATTGCCACACTTGGCCATGCCCCCTGCATTCCACGGATGGGGCTTCACTTGTTTGTGTGGCCCAGTTTCTGGCATGCCACAGACCAGTGATACTCCACAGACCAGGGATTGTGGACCCCTGGATTATAGGATTGATACTGGTGTGCAAGGTAGTCTAATAGCTGAAAGAGACTGCAACAGACTGGGGCTTAGATTGTCCTGTATGCCATTTATTTATTTATTTATTTATCTATTTATTTATTTATTTATTTATTCATTCATTCATTCATTCATTCATTCATTCATTCATTCATTCGTCCAATACACAAATACATAGGAAGAAAAATAGACATGTAGTAATATATATAAGGGTAAAGTGAACTTAGAGGAGAGGATATATGAAAGAAATAAAATATATATGATAAGTGAGAGAGAAGAAAGACAATGATCTGATTTTATTTTATTTGGACACCACCTAATTTCAGTATCCAGTTGACCTAGCCTAGGATCTAACTCTAATTTAAGCCAACCACAATTAGGTGGTATATTTTTGTTTCGTTTTTGTCTTTTTAAAACTGGTAGGGCTGGTTGGCGCCTCCTATGCCTGCAGATCCAAGACCATCCCTACCTTGACTGCTACTGGAATTGGATTTTTGACCAAGACCCCATTTAGTCACAGAGTACTTGAAAGCATGGGTGGGAGGGATTCTCCTCCTCACCGTCACTCCCTAGCAACTGGCCTCTGGAGTACAATGCCAATAATTCTGAAGATAGTCAACAGCTGGTTGCTTATGAATTTTCCAGCTCCTCTTTAAACAACTTAAATTGATAGCTAGCACTACATAGGAACAAATTCCCTGTGCATTTTGAAAAGAGCTGCTTTCTTTTACAGGCCTTCTATCTCCCCACAGTTATCATTAATGTTGAAGGGTAACACTGAGAGAAAAAGAAAATATACTCTTTAGCCATATTTTTCACATTGCGTATGATATTATATATCTTTATCATATCTCCCATTATCTGCTTTTGCTCCAAGTTAAAAAGCTTATATGCTGTATTATTCACAGGAAAACTGATGTTTGCCTCCTAATCAATCTCCCTCCCTCCCTTCCTTCCTTCCTTTATTCTTTCCTTCCTTTATTTCAGAATGCCATCACTCTGCTAAACAAATAATTCCCTCACAACTGTCAAACTTTTTTACTAAGTCTGCACTATTATTACTAGTAGTTTTTTCTCATCATCCCTATCGCCAATTTCTTCCCACTTATGACTGTATGACTGTAACTTGTTGCTTGTATCCTTAAGATTTTTATTAATATTAATTTTTTCTTCATTGCTTATTTTACCCCTATGAGGTATAATACTTACAATCAGTAAGTGTTATACAGTAATACCTCATGATACGAACTAAATTGGTGCAAGGAGGAGGTTCGTAAGATGAAAGGTTCGTAAGACGAAACATTGTTTCCCATAGGAAACAATGTAAAGTCAATTAATCCGTGCAACCAAAAAACCCCCCGCAAAAAAAACGGCTTTTGGCGACTGCTGGGAAGCCGCGCGGCTCTTTTAAAAGGTGACAGCCGGCCTGGGGGGCTTCCCAGCACCCCCCCGAACCCGGGTTCGGGGTTCGGGGGGGTGCTGGCAAGCCCCCCAGGCCGGCTGCGACCTTTTAAAACACCTGCGCCGCTTCGCAGCTGTCTCCCGAAGCCGAACGCGGAAGTTCGGCTTTAGCGTTCGGCTTCAGGAGACAGCTGGGAAGCGGCGCGGGTGTTTTAAAAGGTCGCAGCCGGCCTGGGGGGCTTCCCAGCAACCTCCCGAACCGAACCCGGGGTTCAGCAAAATTTTGCCTCTTCTTACGAACTTTGTTCGAGTTACGAACCGGCGTTCAGGAGGCTTCTGGAAAGCCCCGCTGCCCGGCTGTCACCTTTTAAAACAGCCGTGCGGCCTCCCAGCAGTCTCCGAACGCCGGTTCGTAACTCGAAAAAAGTTCGTAAGAAGAGGCAAAATTTTTCTGAACCCCGGGTTCGTATCACGAGTTGTTCGTAAGACGAGGGGTTCGTATCTTGAGGTACCACTGTACCTCATAATTCTTGACAAATGTATACTTTCTTTTATGTACACTGAGAACATATGCACCAAAGACAAATTCCTTGTGTGTCCAATCACACTTGGCCAATAAAGAATTATATTCTTCTCTACCCTACCCTACCCTACCCTATTATATTATATTATATTATATTATATTATATTATATTATATTATATTATATTATATTCTACTCTATTCTATTCCTTCCTTCCTCAAAAATGTACACACACATTATCTGGCTGTGGTTTGATGATGAGGCCATTGCTAGGCTGTCTGTTTTATTTTAAATTCTCTTCCTAAAGATTCTAAATATCAATTTTTCTTTTCTTTTCCCCCCTAGCAGCTACACCTGTGTTGACATTTTCATTAAACTGCCCAGGATGACTGCAAGATGTCTTTTTTTTTTTTTAGCCATCGTTAACTTCAAGCCATTAATGTATATCAAATTTGTGGATTCTCGTTTCAAGTACGATGCATTCTGAGAACAATCTGCTTGGTTGCATTGTCTGACTGAGAACAAAATCTTCCCGTTCTTTCTTACAGGGATGCCACCAAGGCCAGTAGTCTTACATTTGTTCATCATGCTGTACCACCCCCAGACATTTACATTTTTTTTCCTCGGCTCTATTATTTTATACTCCTTTCTAATAAACGGAAGGAAAAAAAGACTAGCTTCTGAAATGAAAGCCACAGTAGCATTTAAATCCAGCTGGGTGACCTGCTATGAACAAATTTTGCTGATGCATGCATGCTGATGATAGGGTTTAGCATGACAGCTGTGCCCTGGGAAAAGTGAATGTCTATATTATACCCAGTAATGGGCAGCTAAAAGTTTTACTGCAACACCGTGGGTGTGGCTTATTTTGTGGGTGTAGCTTAATGGTCATGTGACCGGGTAGGAGTGGCTTGCCAGCCATGTGACCGGGTGGGAATGGCTTAAACAATCTTCATTGTTCAAGTGAACTGTTAAGTCCTCGACTTACAACCTTACCAGTGTCGCTCGCTGGGGTGACAATTTGCTTCACGTTTCCCACGCTCTTCTTGGGTCCCCCCTCCGCCCCAGGCTGGGTAGCTAGGTGAACAGGTGCTGCCAGAAGCATAAATGCTGCCAGCGTCACTTCCACCCATGCACCTCAGGCGGGAGGTAGCCCCAGGAGGTTGTAGGGGAGCCGGGCAGGAGAGAGGGAAGCCCATCTGAGGACAGGAAGGAGGAAAGAGGAAAAAAGCAAGGAGCGCAGATGCAGCAGCAGGGGAAAAAAGGAGAGCTGAGCCGAAAGCAGTAATCCAGGAAGTGACTGCCACCGATCAGCTGGAGCTGCGCAGACAGCTTCATTTCCACCGGTGGAACTGCATTCCACCCCGTCCTGCCTGCTGCCCACCCCTGATTATACCTATGCAGAAGAATGCTTATCTATTTATTTATGTATTGTATGACTGTAACTTGTTGCTTGTATCCTTAAGATTTTTATTAATGTATATGACCAGGGGGGTTGGGGGAAGGAAACCAAAATCAATAGATAACTGCTGAGGACAAATAATATTGTTAGTTCGCAAATACAAGTAAGAGAAAGACCATCTCATTTATAAACTTTCTAGTAATCAATGCAATGAGCTCAAGCTGCCTCTGGAAGAAAAGAAACTTCACATTAATTAATTTCCTTTTTCTAACACTGGGAGAAAGCCAATGGGCAGATCATAGCAAATACTGATGGGCAGAAAGGTGAGCGTCTATCTATCAGCACCCGAGGAGAATAAAATGTTTCCAAGGTCATTGTACACTGCCTGAAGGCAATATACGAGAACAAAATGTGCAGTCAAATGGACCTATTTTTATCCCAAAGCAATTTATATTTCCTATTATTACACTGAAAACACTATTTTCTTTTATTGTCTAAAACATGGTTAAAACCCAGAGGATCTAGAGAGACACATACTCCTTTCAATCAGGAAATTTTGTACAAATACAACAAATGTATAACATCTCAGTGTTTCATTGTCCATTTTACTCCTACATAATTAACCGACTATTTCGAAATCTCCCCCCAAGCCCCCCAAAAACAAAGATCTCAAAATAGTTCCCCCCCATGATTTTCAGAAGATGGGAAAGCAAAGATTCTATTCTGAATCAACTGAATCTATGAACAGATCAAATTTTTTAGATTCACATTGTTTTGGTATTTGGGAATTTTTGTAATTTTGCACATTTCAGCCATATGATAATACTTTCCATAATTATCATATTCTGTCTTTATGCTCGACATTTTAAAGGCATGCTTCATACTGTACAGGGATCACAAGCTTCTGTTGTGGTTAGCTCTGGCCCAGCTCCTGCCCCAAGGACTGTGGATGTCGGGGAGACATCCACATGCTGCAGGCCTGTTTTGCCCCCGGTGGAATCTGCTGATGAAGGCTCCTCTGACCAAGAAGACATGAGTGACAGGGAGGAGGAGAGTGTGGCAGACAGCTCAGAAGGAGATCAATTATCTAGCTCCTCGTTGGATTCAGAACAAGAGTTAATGATACAGCCACGCATACGGAGAGTGATGCATAGGCAACAACAACTGAGAGATTATTATCAAAGAAAATGAGGCCACCTGTGGTTGGGTGGGGCTGTGGTAATTAGTGAGGCTGCTATAAATTGCAGCCTGTGGGTTTGGCCATTGTGGAGGATTATCTGATCGTTGTGTTTCGTGACTGCTTTACTGACTTTGACCTTTTATGTGCTGATTTTCCCCCGCTTTGAAACTAAACCAGAGCAAAGTGTGTTTAACTTTGTGAAAGAAGAAGGACTGTGAATTACCTCACAGCTGCAAGCTAAGTATCACAGAACTGATAAGGGACTTGTACAAATTACCAGTTTGGTTGGAGACAAGTGCTCTTTGCTATACAAAAAGAGGGCTTGGTTTAAGTGAATTTTCATTATAAAGAACATTGTTTTGAATTTTCAAACGTGTGTGTGTCTGAAATTTGTACCTGTGAATTTTTGGGAGAAGTCTACCAGAGAGCCCGACAGAACAGCTTCCTAACAAACAAGAAGCTGCAGGTGAAGCTAGGCAAAATCACATCAGATACCTGTACAATTAGCACAGGGGTCCCCCAAGGCTGTGTGCTCTCATCACCTTTTTGCTCTCTATATACCAATGACTGAATCTCAAACAATCCCTCTGTTAAACTACTGAAGTTTGCAGATGATACAACAGTGTTTGGTCTCATTCACATACAGATGGGAGGTTGAACAACTAGTTTCATGGTGCAACTGGAACAATCTGGAACTGAATACACTCAAAACTATAGAAATGGTAGTAGACTTTAGGAGAAACCCTCCCATTCTACCACCTCTTACAATACTAGACAACATAGTATCAATAGTAGAGACCTTCAAATTTCTAGGTTCTATCATATCTCAAAACCTAAAATGATCAGGTAACATCAAAAACGTCATCAAAAAAGCACAACAAAGAATGTTCTTTCTGTGTCAACTCAGGAAGCTCAAACTGCCCAAGGAGCTGCTGATACAGTTCTACAGAGGAATCACTGAGTCTGTCATCTGCACCTCTATAACTATCTGGTTCAGTTCTACAACACAACAAGACCGACACAGACTTCAGAGGATAATCAGAACTGCACAAAAAACAGCTGCTGCCAACCTGCCTTCCATTGAGGATCTGCACGAGTCAAAAAGAGGGCTGTGAAAATATTTACTGACCCCTCACATCCTAGATGTAAATTGTTTCAACTTCTACTCTCAAAACAACACTATAGAGAGGGGTGGGCTGCTGCCCAGATGGGGTGGAATGCAGTGGGGTAGCAAAAATGGAGCTCCACTCCAGAGCACCCAAATTGCACTGAAAGATGTTGAAAGAAAATGCAGGGGGTCCTGTATAAGCCACGCCCACAGTGTAGTAAAAAAATTGATAGCCCTTCAATGGCTATAGAACACTGCACACCAAGACAACTAGACACAAGAACAGTTTTTTCCCCAAACGCCATCACTTTGCTAAACAAATACCGTGGTACCTCTATTAAGAATGCCTCTACTTCGGAGAGGGGCGGCATACAAATCCAAATAATAAATAAATAAATAAATAAATAAATAAATAAGAACTTTTCTAGATAAGAACCAGGTGCTCAAGATTTTTTTGCCTCTACTTAAGAACCGTTTTCCCCAAGCCTGGAAAAATTTCCCAGGAAATTTGAGAGTGGCACGAAGGCCTGGCCAGTTTCCTGCCATTCCCCCTTTAATCCCGGCTATTGTGGGCTTTTCTGGGCTGCCAGAGGAGCATTTCGGTGGCACTTAAGGAGGCTTTGGCAGCCCAGAGCGAACAGAGCATTTTTCTTTCTCTGGGCGCTTGGAGAGGTTATAAACCGCTTCGCTATGGTGACTCCCTCACGCTGCCTCCCATACACCCAGCATGAGGTTGCCTCCCAGAGCATCTGGGCGCAGAAAGGCAAGAGGGGGTACTCACCTCACCTTCTTCCTTCGGCAGCAACTGTCCTCCTCCTCTTCTTCCTCCTCTTCCCACCCAAATTCCGGGCTTTTATTTGTTTCCTAATGGGTTTGCATGCATTATTTGCTTTTACATTGATTCCTATGGGAAAAATTGCTTCTACTTAAGAGCCTGGTCATGGAACGAATTAAGTTCTTAAGTAGAGGTACCACTGTAATTCCCTCACCACTGTCAAACTATTCACTAAAGGCTGCATTACTATTGCTATTAGTCTTCTCATTGTTCCTATCACCCATCTTTTCCCACTTATGACTGTAACTTGTGGCTTGTATTCTTATGATTTTTATTAATATTGTTTCCTGATTGCTTATCTGTATCCTATGTCAATCATTAAGTGTTGTACCTCATGATTCTTGACAAATGTATATTTTCTTTTACTGAGAGCACACGCACCAAAGACAAATTCCTTGTGTGTCCAATTACACTTGGCAATAAAGAATTCTATTCTGTTCTATCCTATCCTATCCTATCCTATCCTATCCTATCCTATCCTATTATCTTACTATGGTGTTTGTATATCCTTTGCTCTTTTCCCAAGCTTTTTTATCTGCTACTGGCTGCTTTGGTTCTGACTGAAGTCTGCTAGTCTCCTTATTTTCCATAAATCTTATTATGAATTATAGAATAGAATAGAATAGAATTTTTATTGGCCAAGTGTGATTGGACACACAAGGAATTTGTCTTGGTGCATATGCTCTCAGCGTACATAAAAGAAAAAGATAAATTTGTCAAGAATCATGTGGTACAACACTTAATGATTGTCATAGGGGTCAAATAAGCAATGAAGAAACAATCAATATTAATGAAAATCTTAGGATACAAGCAACAAGTTACAGTCATACAGTCCTAAGTGGGAGGAAATGGGTGAAAGGAATGATGAGAAAAACTAGTAGAATTGAAGTGCAGATTCAGTAGAAAGTCTGACAGTGTTGAGGGAATTATTTGTTTAGTAGAGTGATGGCGTTCGGAAAAAAACTGTTCTTGTGTCTAGTTGTCTTGGTGTGCAGTGCTATGTAGCGACGTTTTGAGGGTAGGAGTTGAAACAGTTTGTGTCCAGGATGTGAGGGGTCAGTAAATATTTTCCCCGCCCTCTTTTTGTTTCGTGCAGTATACAGGTCTTCAATGGAAGGCAGGTTGGCAGCAATTGTTTTTTCTGCAGTTCTGATTATCCTCTGAAGTCTGTGTCGATCCTGTATTATCATTATTGAATCCCATAACTTTCAATGGTGAGTGAACAATGTCTGCTGCTCAGCATATCAACAGTGTTTTCCAGGCACAAGTTCATTTTTAAAAAAATAAAGGTTCGTGTCCTCTTTTATTTCACTTTTATTTTTAAACAATTTGATTTAGTCAACCTACCTAAGCAAGTTTGTCAACTGTCTCAATCTTCTTTCATAGGCATGATCAGAAGTTGGCTTCTAATGTCTACAGTAGGGTTTTGAAGTCATTTCTCTTTTTTTTCTTCACAAATGTGCATGTTTGGAATACAGTGGAACCCCGACATAAGAGCTGCTCTACTTAAGAGCAACTCGAGATAAGAGCTGGGAGGGGAGAGATATTTTTGTTCTACTTACAAGCCCAAATTCGAGATACAAGCGCCAAGGAGCTGTCTCCTGAAGCCAAACGCTAACTTCCGCGTTCGGCTTCAGGAGACAGCTGCGAAGCGGCGCGCGTGTTTTAAAAGGTTGCAGCCGGCCTGGGGGGCTCGGGGGGGGTGCTTGCAGCTTTCTTTCTTGCTCTTTTTCTTTCTCTCTTTTACCTTCCCTTCCTCTATTTCTTCTTTTCTTTCTCCTTCCCACCTTCTTCCCTCCCTCCCTCCCTTCACTCATTCCTCTCTTACTCTCCCCTTTCATAAGTTTCCTTGCTTCCTTCCTCTGTTCCTGTCCCTTCCCCCTTTCTTTCTTTCTTTTCTTTCTTTCTTTCTCTTTTTCTTTCTCTCTTTTACCTTCCCTTCCTCTATTTCTTCTTTTCTTTCTCCTTCCCACCTTCTTCCCTCCCTCCCTCCCTTCACTCATTCCTCTCTTACTCTCCCCTTTCATAAGTTTCCTTGCTTCCTTCCTCTGTTCCTGTCCCTTCCCTCTTTCCTTCCTTCCTTCCCACCCTCCGTCCATTCATTCACCCATTCATCTCTTGATCGCTTAAAGCCGGTCCCTGCTGCAAAAAGGGTTGGGGACCTCTGTCCTACAGGATTGGGTGGCAGAGAAGTTGAACATATGTAAATTTAAAAGTTTAAGAAAGTTTACAAGTTAAGTGAAAGAAACTTCATTATTCATTTATATGTACATGTACATTTCTTCATTAAAAACATGTCTTTCTGCATAATTTAGACTAACTGTGAGTTTTTTGAGGGCTGGAACCAATTAAAATTATTTACATTAATTCCTATGGGGAAAAGTCGTTCGAGATAAGAGCTGCTCGACTTAAGAGTCCAGGTCCGGAACGAATTAAACTCGTATCTCGAGGTACCACTGTACATCAATGGCATCTGCTCCAGCCATTATCAGGAAGAATGCATTTTTTTTTGTTCATCCTCATCTTCAGTACCAATCAATTGCTTTCAAAGACAGCCAAAAACTTCATTCCCAGGGTTTTCCATTTAGTCAATGAACTCTACTTTTGGAGGTGGTCTCACAGCATTCCCATGTCATCACTACTATCGCTAACTCCAAAGAGGGCACTGTTCCCTAATTGATGCTCAGTAATGGTGCAATTTGGCAGTTTAGCCTTTGTGTTAACTCTGTGGTTAGACTTGGAATAATACTCTCATTTTCTTCTTTGAATAAGGTAACATAAGTTCTCTCTCTCTCCCTCCCTCTCTCCCTCTCTCTCTCTTTCTTCCTCCCTCCCTCTCTCTTTCTGTCTCTGGTGGCAGCGTAGGTGATGATGGGGTGTCCCTCCACAAGGACTGGGAGGCAGACACAGGAAAGAGGAGGCGGCAAAGCCCTGGGTATCACCTGGGAGGTGACCCCTCACATGCCCATGTCGCCTTCGCCATGGCTACTTTTGTTCTCGCCTTCTTGGTGCGGTGTCTGCCTTTCTTCACTCCTTGCATATGCAGGGACCGCCGAACCAGAGTAGGAAAGCACGCACTAGAACAAAAGCATGCGGTGTTGGCTGGTGGGGCGAGCACTTTGGCTTCCCTTCTTGCTCCTCACAGTCACCCTGAGCTGAACTTGTATAGTTCTTTACTTGGGCAGCCCTGATGACCACAGCAACAATAAGCAGTTCCACAACAATGAGATACAGTAAGATTTGGAAGCATAGAAATTGCTCTGTAAAAAATAGTGCATCTCTGGCAAAATCAAATCAAAATCAGATAAATCACACCTCTTTTAAAGTAGTATAAAATTATTTTATTTATTTATTTAGATTGATAAGCCGCCTCTCTCCTGATGGACTCGGGGCAACATACAACAATAAAATACAAAAGTTTAAAAAAACCCGGGTCAGCATACAATAGTAAAATTAAACACAAAAATTAAATATTAAGAATATCCCAATATTAACAACATACAACCAAGTATCATTCATACTACTACCACAATTAATTGTGCTTCTTGCATTCCTCCAAGATAGTCTCAATATTTTTCTCTAGCACCATAATTCAAAAGAATCCATTTTTTAAATTCAGTCTTTCTGTTGGTCTAGCTTTTTACAGAAGTATATTACAACTAGGAAAACAATGGTCTCAACAATATATCATTTTGTTGGCAGTGCAATGTTTCTGTACTTTAGTATTTTGTCCAGATCTCTCACATTTATTTTCTCGAGTACCTGATGTCTCTTTATTTCAAGGCTATAGTCACTGTCCCTGTAAAATTCTGAAATCAAACTATTGTCTGTTTCTTTTTCAGCTTTCTGCCTATTTGTATTGCATCGCATCGCTTGGTGATGTAATCTAATCTGAAGAACTTGGAGCTTTTAAGGCAGGGGCGAAATGCTTCCGGTTCACTCTTGCCTGTCGGTGGTCAGAGAGCTAGTCGCAAAGGGAGCGCGAGGCTCCGCCCACCCACCCAGATGCCGCCATTTGAGTTCTTTTACCCTCTGAGCATGCATAGAAAGTTTTGCGAATGTAGAGAGGTAAAAGAAACCAACTGGCGGCATCTAGATAGGTGGGCGGGACCTTGCGCTCCCTTCGCGACCAGCTCTCTGATGACTGACAGGCACAAGTGAACCAGGAGCATTTTACTTCTGTTCTACGGTGGTAGAAGGGTATATACAGTGGTAACTCTACCTAAGAATGCCTCAGCTTATGAACTTTTCTAGGTAAGAACCGGGTGTTCAAGATTTTTTTGCCTCTTCTTAAGAACCATTTCCCATTTACAAACCCAAGCCTCTGAAATTGTAACCGGAAAAGGCAGGGAGAAGCCTCCGTGGGGCCTCTCTATGAATCTCCTGGGAGGAGACAGGGCCTCCACCCTCTCTGTGGTTTCCCCAATCACACACATTATTTGCTTTTACATTGATTCCTATGGGAAAAATTGCTTCTTACAAACTTTTCTACTTAAGAACCTGGTCACGGAACAAATTAAGTTCGTAGTTAGAGGTTCTACTGTACTCACAGTCTGACTCTTTGTATGTATAGAGAGAAATGAAAATTGGGGAGCATATTGTATAAGTATCTGCAGCTGGAGTATGTATGTGACTCAGGGCATGGCTCTCAGATGCTACACCCTGCTGTCGAGTTGTCTTTTCTGCTGTTTGGACCTCAATGGAAAAAAACCCCCCATCATGGAAACAGAAGACCAAACATGAGGATTTCAACTCGCAGTAGCAACTCTGTCTGCTCTCACAAATGGACACACACATCCCAGCCCCCAAGCCAAGGATACTTTGTGGCAATTGATTTGTGCTCTGAATATCCGGTGTTTGATTGAAATAGAAAAATGTCCATTACAAAAAATTAATTTGACATATCCAAAAGATTCAGAACATGCAAACTGATAGGAAGTTGCAAAAAGAAATAATAGAAAATATTCTAAAACTCTTTACTAAATACATTTCTAAAACTTCAACTACCCTATTTATTTTAACATCTTTCTCACAACAAAAAAATATCTAAAGGTTGATGAAGCTCTTTTATGAACTTGGGAGCAATATGTGCTAAATTTGCTTGCCTTGTTTTGTTCTCAATTGTTTACTAAAATGTCCTTGTAGGACATTTTGAACTAGGTATTACGCAAGGGACACAAAGACACCTGGACATACTTGTGAATTCTGGATGCAGATTAAACCGTGCAGAATATTCAGGAGGAAGAATGTATTGAAGCCAGTAATACTTTTGCAATTAGGGTACATTTTCACTTGGTATTGTGGTAAATTGCAAGATTGGTAATTCAAAAGCCTATTAAACGTGAATCTTCCAAAGAAATTCTCATCTCAAATAGGGAAGCATTTCATAGTCTGATCATGTCCAAGTGAAATCTGGAAAAAATTATAACTTGTTCAAAATATGTTCTTGCCTTCACATTTTTAATTGCTTGTAAATTAATAATAATAATAATAATAATAATAATAATAATAATAATAATAATAATACAGTGTGGTAACCATAGGATTTCCCCCCCTGTTAAATATCTTACTGGAGAGAAATTTTGTACCATACTTTCCTTATTAATGGATAGACCAAGACTTCTAAACCATTCATTGCAAATAGGTTCTTAGCTGTTGTGGCGTGACTTGGCGGGAATGGCCTGGTTGGAGTGGCAGAGGAAGGATACTGTAAAATCTCCATTCCTTCCCCACTCCAGGGGAAGATTACTGCAAAATCCGCATTTCCTCCCAATCAGCCGAGATTCAGGAGGCAGAGAATAGATGGGGGCAGGGCCAGTCAGATTAGTTATTTATCCATTCTCCAATCTATTCAAAATTTCCCCTACTGGTTCTAGAAAATACTCAAAATTTCAGCTGCTGGTTCTCCAGAACTTTATTATTTATTTATTTATTTATTTATTTATTTATTTATTTATTTATTTATTTATTTATTTATTTATTCTTTGTCCAATATACAATACATATGGAAGAGAATAGACATTAAGTAACATATATAAAAATAGAAAGTAAATAAGAAGAGAAGTAGATGGGAGGGAGAGAATATATATGATATATGAGATAAGGAAAGACAATTGGACAGGGGACGATAGGCACATCAGTGCACTTATATACGCCCCTTACTGGCCTCTTAGGAACCTGGAGAGGTCAATCGTGGATAGTCTAAGGGAGAAATGTTGGGGGTTAGGGGTTGACACTATTGAGTCCGGTAATGAGTTCCACGCTTTGACAACTCGATTGTTAAAGTCATATTTTTTACAGTCAAGTTTGGAGCGGTTAATATTAAGTTTGAATCTGTTGCGTGCTCTTGTGTTGTTGCGGTTGAAGCTGAAGTAGTCGTTGACCGGAAGGACATTGCAGCATATGATCTTGTGGGCAATACTTAAATCGTGTTTTAGGCGCCACAGTTCTAAGCTTTCAAGACCCAAGATAGTTAGTCTATTTTCGTAGGGTATTCTGTTTCGAGTGGAGGAGTGAAGGGCTCTTCTGGTGAAGTATCTTTGGACGTTGTCGAGAGTGTTGATGTCTGAGATGTGGTGTGGGTTCCAGTGGGTTAACTGGTCGAAACCTGCTGAAACTTCACCTCTGATGTGAATATTATACATTTCCTACCTGAGCATCAAATGCAAGAATATTCCTACCCCAAAATACTGTCTTACCGATTTCCTTCCCCTTCTCTTTTTTCCATTACCTTGATCTCTCACTTCATGAAGCTTCTTTCACAATGCTTCTGAAATACAACACTGACGTTTATTACACACATATTTCACTGGCTGGTTTTTATTTGTAGCAAATCTTTCTGGAGTTTTCTTCCCACCAACAGTCCAGCTAAAAGATGCAATCACATGTGCTAGGATGACCTGCATTTTCCTTGAATTAATCCACAAGACTCTCTCCACCACCTAGTATCAAATGATGCTCATAGGGAATTCCACCTTTTACATTACATACCAATCTTACTGTCAATATCAAATTGTAGACATGCTACTGCTTACTTGAATATATGGTATTGCATAAGAGTGCTCTCTAAAGCATTGGGTTCATTGACCCAAAATGGAGAAGCCTGCATTGACAAAATTCTTATTTTGTTTCCTGAAAAGATTTTCCCATACAATTCTTTTTATATAATGGCCCAAATGGTGAAAACTAATCAGCAGTTTTATCATTCAAGGAAGGGTCTTTAGGAAGATGGATGCAGCCACAAGATAATTGTCTAATTAACTGGCTAGACCCATTGTGTTAGAAATGGCACTTTTTGCAAAGCAATAGTCCATCTTCCAAAAGAGTCTTATTTTCAATTATCCCACATATGTGAATAAAACTAAGATTAGTGCTCAAATTTGGGATGAAAGAACAAAAAGGCCTTTCTAACACAGTCAAGCAGGAGACCCTGATTATACATTTCAACCAATCAACTTGGCAATGCATTCTGAATCTCAATATCTCATTTACACTTGCTGTTTCTATTGATTTCAGTTGGAATTCTACATAGCTTCCCCTTTATACAGCTATTTCCCCATTTTCACAATAAAGTCCTTTTTATAACTAGACCTTTGGCTTCATTGCTTAAAAAAGGTTTCCCCCTTAAAACTTGTGTAAGATTATTACATCCATCCTCTACATACAACAGTAATGGAACCTGCCTATTATAGTCATATGTCATATTTTCCAACCTTTTTTGCAATGATTGTAAAGCAGGTGCAATAGTTGTTAAGTGAATGCTATGGTTGTTAATGAAACCAATGATTTGCTACCATGGTTTTCCTGAAAACCAGAAATGCTGGGTTTGGGCAAACCAGTCATAAAACAGCCACATAACTACAGTACTCTGTAAACACCTATCAATGTGGTCACGTTGCCCAGTTCTCAAACTTTGGTCATGTGATCATGAGGGAAGAACTTCAAATCCTAGTCCTAAATCCCCTTTGTGGAGTCGGCCATAGCTTTGAATGGTCACGAAGCAACTGGTTGTAAGTCAAGGACTAGCTATAGTTATGCATAAGATAATTCCGTTGCATTGCTACATTTTGTACTTCAGGCATAGCACAAGGCTTTTTCAGTTCTGTCTTTCTGATGTTGGACAGAATGCTTCAATGCTGTTCCCTTTCAAGGCCTTCCATAGATGTCTCTTATGGAGAAAGGATGGTAGTGAGAATTTAAATCCGCCCCTCCCATTTCCAGCTTGTAATAGCATATGCTATTAGCAAAATCTTCAGAAGAAACTTTAGCAAAAACTTCAGAAGAAAAGGATTTAGGGGTAGTGATTTCTGACAGTCTCAAAATGGGTGAACAGTGCTGCAGTCAGGCGGTAGGGAAAGCAAGTAGGATGCTTGGCTGCATAGCTAGAGGTATAACAAGCAGGAAGAAGGAGATTATGATCCCGCTATATAGAGTGCTGGTGAGACCACATTTGGAATACTGTATTCAGTTCTGGAGACCTCACCTACAAAAAGATATTGACAAAATTGAACGGGTCCAAAGACGGGCTACAAGAATGGTGGAAGGTCTTAAGCATAAAACGTATCAGGAAAGACTTAATGAACTCAATCTGTATAGTCTGGAGGACAGAAGGAAAAGGGGGGACATGATCGAAACATTTAAATATGTTAAAGGGTTAAATAATGTCCAGGAGGGAAGTGTTTTTAATAGGAAAGTGAACACAAGAACAAGGGGACACAATCTGAAGTTAGTTGGGGGAAAGATCAAAAGCAACATGAAAAAATATTATTTTACTGAAAGAGTAGTAGATCCTTGGAACAAACTTCCAGCAGACGTGGTTGATAAATCCACAGTAACTGAATTTAAACATGCCTGGGATAAACATATATCCACCCTAAGATAAAATACAGAAAATAGTATAAGGGCAGACTAGATGGATCATGAGGTCTTTTTCTGCCGTCAGTCTTCTATGTTTCTATGCAAATTTAATACAATATAAATTATTTAATTTAATACAGATATAAATTATTTCTCCATCTGTGTATGATGAAATTTATTGCAATGTATGTATATATGTGTGTGTGTGTATGTATGTATGTATGTATGTATGTATGTATGTATGTATGTATACATTCATTCATTCATGTATATATGTATGTATATATGTGTGTATGTATGTATGTATGTATGTATGTATGTATGTATGTATTCATTCATTCATTCATTCATTCATTCATTCATTCATTCATTCATTCATTCATTCGATTTCTAGGCTGCCCTTCTCCTGAGATTCAGGGCGGCTTACAACATAGTAATACATGACAATGGAAGAAATCAAAATTAGCTAAAACATCACTATAAAACCCTCAATGTAAAACATATCACAGACAACCCTCTCATACAACAATGTCACATCTCCAACAATCAAACGATAATAGGGGCTGGAGCAAGATGACCAAGTTCAACAGCCCCACATCTGCCAGCATAAATGTGTTTTTAAGTCTTTCCGGAAGGCCGGGAGTGTGGGAATAGTACAGATCTCCGGGGGGGAGGGGGTTGATTCTAGAGGGCAGGGACAAATGTGATCAGAGGTGGTATTCAACAGGTTCTGACCAGTTCTGGAGAACCAGTAGCGGAATTTTTGAGTAGTTCTGAGAACTTGTAATGTTCCCGAGTCCCAGCTGATGGGGAGGAAATGAAGAATTTGCAGTATCCTTCCCCTGCCATGCCCAACAAGCCACACCCACAGAACCAGTAGTTGAAAAATTTGAATCCCACCACTGAGTGTGATTCATAGTACACAAGCTTAAGAATGAACCTGTAATTAAGAGGTGGGGTGGTATCAGTAGTGAGTTGCTACTGGTACAGAAAAGGATGCTGTACTGGTAGCGATTGCTGTGCTACGTGCGCAGCTTCAGTTATCTTACATGTGCATGTGCCCCAGCATGTTTTTGCTTTTGTGCATGCCCAGGAAACAAAATCTTGCGAGGGGGCGTGCTCAGTGAAGGGCTACCAAAATTTTTACTACCACATTGTGGGTGTGGCTTATTCATTTTCTTTCAACACCTTTCAGTGCAAATTGGGTATTTTGGGGTGGAACTCCATTTTCGCTGTTAGATATTTGCCCGGGTGACCTATCCAGACAGGGTAAAAGTCAAAAGTTCAGATTTGTTTATTGCATGTTGATAGGTGTTCTGTCTGGGTCACTCCAGAAGCCAATACCAACCCAAAAAGAGAATCCAGACACACTGGTAAAAGGCAAGGCAGTTTTATAAAATTCAAGAAAAACACAGGTAACAGAAAATGTCCTTCCAAACAGGAAAATGCTGTATCTTCGGATATATCCACGAAGGCAAAAGTCCATGCAGCAATACAGAATTCTTGCTGCCAAGCCGAGGCTGTAGATAGCAGACCTACACCTCCCACGGGTCTTCCAAAGCTGCTGGGCCACAAGCCAGGAACAGAGACGCCGAGAAACAAGACAGGATAACGCAACTCCAAACTGATAACATTCCACATGGCTTCAAGGGCTTGCCTGCCTTTTAAACCCTGCTAAGGAGGACCACACCCAAACCCAGCTGTTCCTAATTCAGTGCTGATAATACTTCTTTAATTGCTCCTTTCTTTGATCTGACCGTCTCTGTCGCATGTCAATGACGGCTTGAGCTTCATCACCTAATGACTCCAAACTACTGGATGGGGAGAGCCCCCCCCCCCCGGGGCTCTCATGCTGTTCTCCTTCATCCCAATCCTGATTTTCCTCTCCCCCGTCCGACTGTTCAGCCCCCTCCTCTTCGCTGTCATCCTCCTCCGGGCATGGAGCCAGCAGAGACACAGCCGGTCCCTGAGCAGCCTCAGGCTGAACCACAACAATTGGTTGCCTTCTTTTGGTGCTTAAAATGTATCTTTGTAAAACTGCCCTGTTGCTGGGCTAGACTGTATAAATAGGAGAACTGTCATTGTATAGGGCTCTCAATACTCCATTGCTTCTTGACTGAATGGACTTCCTTGTCCTGTTAGCGAAATAAACCTTGCTTGATTCAACCTTGCTTTGAGAGTTATTACATTCGCTACCCCACTGCATCCCCCCCCGGTCTGGACAGTAGCCCACCCTTGGATGTGCTCAACTGTGAGATTTTGGCGAGATCGACAAAATTTTGCTCGCGCATCCCCTCTTAAGATTTTTCTCCCTGCGCATGCGCATGCACAGAAATACATTGAGACGCACACACACGCAAGCTAAATGAAGATGTACACTCAGAGCATCGGTAGCAGCGGTAATAGGAATCCACCCCTGGGTGGTATCATTCATTTCACCTGCAATTGAATTGTGTTGTGACAGAGGCAGCTTGAAATAAGGGCTGATTGCCATCTCTTCTCCTCCCCCACCCCCTGCCACTATTGGATGTATTTGTGACTGCTTAAAGAAAAGACAGCCTTGCAGTGGAGCAGTAGTTATGCTACAAAAGACTGCACTGATAGACACCACTTCAATTGTTATTTAAAAGAAGATGAAGCCGGAGGGGGGGGGGATGACAAATCCAGCCTCTGGGTAGACATTTTATTTAATAATTTATTCATCAAATTCGTATAGCTACCCGTCTGACAAACAAGTGACTCGGGGTGTCATAACAACTGAGGGGGGGAAGGCAATATATTGTTTTGATGGGGTTAAAGGTATAGTAGGGTGTAAGCCTGTTCCAAATAGAGCTGCCTTTTGCAATTGATTTTGTCAATGATGATGGCCGTCAATTGACGAGTCTTCGGAGAGGGGCGGCATACAAATCCAAATAATAAATAAATAAATGATCCAGTTGTTTTGGGCATTGCATCCAAAGCGCCTATTGCTACTGCTATTACTTTGGCTTTCTTCTTCCATAATCATTCTATTTCTTTTTGTAGGCCTTTCTATATTGTTATTTTTCTACAGTTCTTTCTCTTCTCCTCTCCAGACTCTAGAATGTCAACTGTCCAGACCTTTTTATCTTTCTTGTGACAATTACTAAGTCTGCGGTATCCTGTGGTATGTGCTTGTCTGTCCCAGAACACTTTAGTTTCTTCATTTGCTATTACTTTCTCTATTTTGTGGTCTCAGCAGTCCTTGCTTGCAGGCAAATAGTATTCTAAAGGGAAAGATCAGTAACAGTGTCTTCCATTGCACCATTGATCTTTACATAAAGCTTCTGATGATTTTACTGACTCCTTTAATTTCTAGGCACTCCAATAATGATTACTAATGCTATTATGATTGTGATTGTGATTATAATTGTGATTGTGATTATGATTAGTGTTGGGCGAACCGAACTTGCAAAGTTCGGGTTTGTGCCGAACTTTGCAAAGTTTGGCAAGCTGAACCCAAACCCAAACTTTTTAAAAAGTTCGGCTTCGGCGTTCGCTCGAACACCGTGAAGCGTCACTGCCTGGGAGGAGAGTGGGGAATCCCATCGTGAGATTCCCCACCTCCTTTTGCTTGCGGCGCTGCAAGCAAAAGGAGGTGGGTAAATCCCATGATGGGATTCTGGGGGTGGGTCTTTGATGTCACGGGGACTCCTTCCTGGCAGGCCGAAATGGGGAGGAAGGAGTCTCCATGAGGTCAAAGCCCTGCCCCCAGAATCATATCATGGGATTCCCCACCTCCTTTTGTTTGGAGCGCCGCTGCGGCATCCTTTTCCGTAAAAATAAAAGGAAGCAAAAGGAGGTGGAGAATTCCCCACCTCCTTGTTTATTTTTACGGAAAAGGATGCTGCAGGGGTGCTGTTCGGGTTCGGGTTCAGGTTTGGTGAACTCACCCGGATTTCACGGCAAAGTTCAGGTGAGTTCGCCGAACGCAAACTTCGTTGGGTTCGCCCAACACTAATTATGATTGTTGTTGTTGTTGTTACTATTATTATTCCCTGAAGCCCCAGAGTGCAAAAAATCCACTCAACGGTCAAACCGAAAGTTCAGAAAATGCACTTCCAGTTTACCTGTTGTGCTGGTTTTTGCACTCCAGAGGGTTCATGGAAGAGCACAATGTGCAAACTGGAAGTGTGTTTTCCAAACTTCTGATTTGTCCATTTGGCCATTTTTTCACGTCTCAGGCTTTAGTGAGGCCTGTGGGTATGTATGTATGTATGTATGTATGTATGTATGTATGTATGTATGTATGTATGTATTTATTTATTTATTTATTTATTTATTTATTTGATTTTTATGCCACCCTTCTCCTTAGACTCAGGGCGGCTTACAACATGTTAGCAATGCGTGAGGATGGGGGGAGAAAATTGTGCACATATGCATGGGCAGCATGGGTGTGTATGTGTGCATGCATGGGGGATGGAAGGGGTATGGGCACGTGCACACATGCTAGCACACCCCAAGTTTGAAGACCCCGACTTAAGATGTGAAACCATCCTTGTCTCATAGGGGAAGGCAGCTAAAATTTGCAAAGTTCAATTTTACATCATAGCAAAGTCTCCATTTCTAGCCCCACCAGTGTCAAAATGGTGACACAGGAATTGTGCTATCATTATGCAACTCACACAATTATGGGATTTGCATTATTTACATTATGATATTGGGTGCAAGTCAATAGTGGGTTCTAAAACCCTTTACTACCAGGTTATGTGCACGCTTGTGTGTGCTCCCAACATTTCTGTGCATGTACATGTACATGTTCTGCGCAAAAACATCCCAGGTGGGTGGCTGGAGCCTCCCACTGCCAGTGCTACCATTTCTAAGAACTGGTCCAAACTGGAAGCAACCCACCATTGGTGCAAGTGTCCACGGAGAGGGGCGGCATACAAATCTAATAAATAAATAAATAAGTGTGTATGGTGCATCATTTGTGGGATACACGGTGGTGCATTTATCATATCATTTGCCCCTCTACATCCAAAGCCTAGGTGGTCAAAATAACAAATATTTACAAACATACTGTATTCGTTGCCAATGAGATAAACTCTGGAACAGTTTTCTTTTTCAATGCACGGTGTTGAAAATTGCACAATTACAGCCAGATAATAATCTGCAATGAAGCCTCCACTGTGTACTTGTCAAAAAGGTCTCTTATTTGTACGCCGTATGAAAGATCACCCAAATTGAGCATTCCAGTTCTGTGAGATGGCAAAAAGACCCATCAAATGTAGCTCTCTCTCCTCCCTTTCTTCCGGTGGAGCATCCTGGATGAAGAAAGTAGATTTGTTCCAAGTTCATCAGCACTACCCTAAGAAATGCCTTAATATGCAGGACGATCCATTATCTTCCTTTGAATCAATCCCGTGCTGTGACAGGTTCGGAGCTGAGATGAGATGAGACAAGGAAGCCAGCAGGCTTGTCTTGTATATGGAAATTAAAAGGGCCTCCTGAAACTCCCACAAAAGAATCTGCTTGAATTACACTTGCAGATGGGCAGATAAACAAATGACGAAGCCCAGTTCACAAAAGAGAAATCAAACTACAGGAAATGGGCTGATGTACATAGCTGATACAGTGCCGGTCCAGACTGAACACTTTTAAACATTAGAAGGAAGGGATGGGGACGAAGGACAGAGTTCTCTAGCAGACGGATAATGGCAGCATTGTGTAGACTGATAAAGAGCATTTATAAGGACAAAATGGGTAACCAGCAATTTGTCTAGGTGACAGACTGAGTTTCTAACTCCTGGAGGACAAAGGCAGTTAAAGGAACCTTTTAAGTTACTAATGGCTTCGAAAGTGGGCAACCTGACTGCAAAGAGATTGCCATCCATTTTCTTATGCTGGATATTTTCACTTGAGGGAGAGCAATGCTACTTCTCCGAAGAAAAGTTGCAGTTAAAAAGGTAAAGGTAAAAGTTCCCCTCGCACATATGTCCTAGTCATTCACGACTCTAGGGGGCAGTGCTCATCTCCATTTCAAAGCCGTAGAGCCAGAGCTGTGCAAAGACGTCTCTGTGGTCATGTGGCTGGCATGACTGCCATATTTTTTGGAGTATAAGATGCTCCCAAGTATAAGACACACCTTAGTTTTGGGGGAGGAAAATAGGGGAAAAATCTGTCTACCAGATTTATTTATAATAGATTTGTATGCCGCCCCTCTCCGTAGAGTCGGGGCGGCTCACAACATACAATAGAACAATTCACAACAAATCTAATAAATTTAAAAAACATTAAAAGACTCCATTATTAAACCAGACATACACACAGACATACCATACATAAATTGTATAGGCCCAGGGGAGGGGGGAATGCCTCAATTCCCCCATGCCTGACGGCAGAGGTGAGATTTAAGGAGTTTACGGAAGGCAAGGAGGGTGGGGGCAGTTCTAATCTCCGGGGGGAGCTGGTTCCAGAGAGTCGGGGCCACCACAGAGAAGGCTCTTCCCCTGGGACCCGCCAGATATTCATCTGGCTAGCATCCTTAGTCTGTTCAGCTTCAGCACATTATTTTATCCCCTGGTTAGGGCTGGAAAAAAAACTTTCAAAGGGAGTAGGAATGAAAACAAGCCTGTAAAGACTTAGGGCTGGAAAAAAATGTATTCGGTGGGAGTAGAAGGCCAGGAAGATTGTTAGTACCTCGTTAGGAAAAAGATGCATCTTATACTCTGAAAAATACAGTAAATGCCAAAGGTACAGAAACGAGAAGACCTACAAAGTTCCTTCCAACTCTGTTAAGTTTTAAACTGTAATAACTCAACTGACCGCTATTTCTGAAAAACACCATGCTTATCGTCACAATCTTTTGCCATCTTCTAGGTCATCTTCTGCCAAATTCGGTTTCTAATGCAAAGCTCTTGTACTATATCTAGCACCATTAGTCTGTCACAAGTACTTTCCAAAGCATTCATCTATGTGAGTAAAGTAACTGAGATCCTGTTTGGTCTAATTTACTCAAATGCATATGAGTGGAGGTCTACTAGGGATGCTTTTTGATGGATATGCTGTTAAGCATCTCAAAATAAAATTGTACCAGCTGAACAGTTTCCAGGTGACCCAGAAGCAAAAGCAATTCGGAACATATTGCTTCTGATATGGAAACCATCAAGAACAGCTGTAGCCAGCATGAATGAATACAATAAGATCCTGGGGACCTCAGCTGGGTTAATAACACTCTCGCAGGGGAAAAAAATGCTGGAAATTTGCCTACTACAGTTTGACATGGGCTGCTGTCATCTTGTTTTAATTGGATGGTGGGAAACATACGGTGTAAATGAATACAACACTAAGGTTTTGTTTATAGGGCTATTTCCTGTATCATTACAGCATCCTGTAAGGAATTCTTACAAAAATGGTAGCAAAGGAGTTCAAAATATTTGACAATACATTTCAGATGGCCCACTAAAATGCAGTATTTCGCCATAATGGCTCAACTCAGTATGTAAGCCGCAGAGTTTAGTTCAAATCATAGACCAACTAATATTATAATTAACAATGATTTTTTAAATTATCCAATATCTATAGCTACCCTGTTTCCCCGAAAATAAGACGTATCCCGAAAGTAAGGCATGTCAGGTGTTTTGCAGAATTTGCTAATATAAGGCACCCCCTGAAAATAAGGCGTAGTCAAGTTTACATACGGTACGGTGGAAAAACATATGGTACCATTCAAAGCTGTTCATAGCAGTACTGTAATAATGTGGCATCCCTGCTGGCCCCTTCCATCGCTTTGTACCATCTCACTGCCATTACAGTCTCCACTACAGTGCGTAGACTGTAGTTCCTCTGTTGGCCGGAAGCTGCAATAGCGGGATTATACTGTTGTACCATATAAGTGCCGTAGTTTGTGTGTGTGGGTGCCATACTGACAGGTACCATACCGTAATCAATGTACCGTACGGTACACTTTCTTTGGGGGTGTCAGCTTTTCTGTCTGTGAAATTGTCTTATTTGAGGAATATCAGGCACCCCCCGAAAATAAGACATAGCACAACGTTTGGAGCAAAAATTAATATAAGACAGTGTCTTATTTTTGGGGAAACACGGTATTATATCTATTAATGTTAATATCGGTTAAAAATGGGATACAATCTTAATTCAGCATCAGCCTCATGTCCTCTAGTGGATTTAAATTCATGTTAGGGCAACTATCACAAATTCAACTACACTCTAATAAACCATCATTAAAGGATAATCATTAAATGGGGTTGTCCCAAATTTTATTTACATGGACTCCCTTTTTCCTGCTTTTAACATCCATCCTTGTTTATTATTTTCCTTGATGCGTTCAAGAACGTTCTTAGTTTCATTTTTATCATTTCATAGGGTCTAGGTTCTCATGTCATGCTATGTCATAGTTTGTGAATAAGCCACCATTGACTAAGTTAATATAACTCGTTAAATTATAAAGTGTTGTTAATAAAATTATAGTTTACAAATGGATTTAATGGGTTTACACAACAAAATGAGACTACTCCCCTCCAAAACCCCCTCTATTTTGGCTTAATGAAATTTATGAATCAAATAAGCTTGTCTGATTGCATTATTTGCCCAAGTTGGTGTTTTTATAGACTCATTAGTCCAAGATTCCCATTTTTTTGAAGCAAGGTTTCTCTCTCACTCCCTCTCTCCAGCTTCCTAATAACATGATTCATTTGTTAAGAGGCTGATACCATTTGGTTTGATAGACCATATTTGTTGAATGGATACTAATTGAGCTTTTGTTAAAATAATTTTGAATAATTCACAAGCGTTTGGGAGAAGCCTGACATTTCTTTTTCTTTCTTTTTAATTTATTTTATTTATTTATTTGTCAAACAAGAATTATAGTATGTATTAACATAACATAACATAAAATAAAACATAACATAACATAACATAATTAGAACATAGTAGAATAGACAGTAGGACACCCCTTACAGATTGTAGATAATGTAAGGTTGAAGATTTTGGGGTTAAAGCAACAGAGTCAGGTAATGAATTCCATTAAATTATCTTAAATTATTGCTGAAATCATATTTTCTGCAGTCTAGTTTGGATCAATTTACATTCAGTTTGTATCTATTACGTGCTCTTGTGTTGTTGTTGTTAAAGGTGAAATAGTCACTGACAGGGAGTACCTTATAAGTGAAAAAGACTTTTCTTAATTTTAAACAATGCCTTCTTCTGAGATCAAATGTGACCATGTTGCATCTGCTTGGTAATTGTCCATTTACAGAGTAGCAATTATGTCATTTCTATAATTCTTGTGAACCCTGGATTGCCATCTTCAAATTCCACCTTCAGATGCCTTTTTGTCACTCTTGTTGCTTCTGTAGGACAAGACCTTGTCATACTGGCGCTCTAACAATGGACCTCAAATATGCATGCATAAAACAGAGGCTGAAATTGTTTATAAACTTAACTATGGTTAGTGCCTGTTTACAAATTTTACTGTCTACAAATTTTGAAATCATCCCCTCTCTTCCTCCTATGCAACAAGACAAGCTGCTATTTTCTGTAATTGTTTGGCTTACATTAATTCTTCCAGGCAGTACACATTACAAGTACAGTTAGCAGACAAGTGCAATAATATATACAGCAAATAGCAATTTAGTGACAATTCCTTCTGCAAGATTAATCTTTTGTTAAGATTTTGTTTTTGTTGCTTGCTGTCAGAGGTATAAAAACAACAAAAGAGGCACAGTTCTGTTAAAGAAGAGAGAATGGCAGATTAAACGTTGTGGGGAAATAGAAAATGTTCTGCTCTTCTCCTTCAGCAAAACAGTATTCCTTTTCACAAATGACTGATATATAGATATACACGTTGTATTTTTTTTTAAAAAACCCACCCTATAATAAAATACATTAACCCCCCCCCCATGGAAGCAACAACACAATCAAATCAGCCACTTGATCAACTACATAAGAACATAAGAAGAGCCATGCTGAATCAGGCCAAAGCACATCGAGTCCAGCATTCTGTGTCACACAGTGGCCCACCAATTATCCATGGGGGATCTTGAGCAGAAAGAGAAGGCAAGAACCTCCCATTCCCTTGATCCCCAACAAGTGGTACTCAAGGGAATCCTGCCTGCCTCAACCAACATAGAGGCGGCACTTGGACATCCATTTCAATAACCATCTATATGCTTGGCATCCATGAATCTGTCTAACCCTGCCTGGAAGCTATCAAGGCTGACAGCTGTCACAACCTCTTCTGGAAGTGAATTCCATAAACCAACGACCCTCTGGGTGAAGAAATATTTCCCTTGATTTGTCCTTACTTTCTTACCTATGAGCTTTAGGGAGTGCCCCCTTGTCCTAGTATTGTGTGATAGAGAAAAGAATTTTTCTCTATCCACCTTTTCTATCCCATGCATGATTTTATACACTTTGATCAAGTCACCCCTTAAACGCCGTCTTTCAAGGCTGAAGAGACCAACGAGTTGTAACCTGGTATCATAAGGGAGGTGCTCCATTTCCTTTATCATTCTTGTTGCAAATGGGAACTACATTCCCATTTGTGATTCCCCAGCCAGCTGATAAAAATGGCCCATTCTGAGACCTTTTGAAAAGCAAGAGGTTGGGGGGTAATAAGAGAGAGGGGAGATATAAAGATATGGGGAGGTAGAGATGGGGAGAGGTAGATTGGAAGAGAGAGAAGGGGAGGGAGGGAGGAAAGTGTTATGCCGGACTTCACCTTACGAGCCCCCAATTAAGTCTAAAGTAGAAATTCAAACACACACGGTTGTAAATTAAACAAAGTTGGTTTATCAAAAGGAAAATATTGTCCAAATGCACTTTAATCAGCCAAAGTGCTCTCCCACAAACCACAAGCTTTGAATGCTGTGAAAAACATAAAACAAAAGCAAAGCAGATAAAAGGCAGCTGTGAAGATGTCACAGCCACCCCCCTTCAAGAGTCCTCACGCTGTACTTAAACTGTGAATTGTTCCACAAAGTCCTTGAAAATCCTGAAGCAGTTCACAAAGGTCTTTGTAAATCCTGAAGCAAACCACAAGTCTCTCTCTCACAAAACGGATCATCTCCCACGCCGAGAGGCAACAAGGCTGGCAATTTATCAGCAGCCCCATTAGCCTAATTGCCCCAGCCACAGGTGTTCTTCCTTATTTTCTATAATACTTGCTCAGTTGTTCCTTCCTTGTCATAAACCTGCATCTGCGCGCATCTATGAATCCCTCCTCTTCTGAATCTAACGATGATGATGGCTCACTAATGGGGTAATTAGCTAATGGGCTGCCTTTAATTACCTCCTCATCCGATCATGCTTCACTCCCAGAATCTTCTCCTGACACAGAAGCTTCACTGTCCAAAGCTGTTGGCAGTAAAACCGGCCTCTGATAATGTGAGGATTCTCCCACACCAACCCCCACAGTCCTTGGAGCAGGAGCTGTCCCAGAGCCAATCACAACAGAAAGGAGGGGGGGGAAAAAGAACACATGCTTATTAATGGGAACTTGCCCCAATGTTCTGAACGACCTGCCTCTGAAATGTCTTACAACAACATGATGACACTTTGGGAAAATATTTGCTTTAAAAGGCAAATAAACACTGAAATAAGTAAAGACTGGGCAAAAAGATTAAATACTGTAACGCTTAAAGAGACTAAAATTAATAGATACAATTAATCATGCTAAATTAATCATACAATATTATTCTCCAAAAGCAGGCAGTCTCTAATTAGCAAAGTTGCTCTAGGAAGTTTTAGAGATCAATGATATTGAAAGGTACCAAAGGTACCAGGTGAAGTTACAGGGTTGGATTCCTCCTGAATCCTAGCTTGGATCACTCAATGGAACCACCAAGTTACTTTTGTTGCTGAAGCCAGATGGGTCTTGAAAACCGGTATCATCCAAATATTTGCCCCAATTATTCCCAACTGGTCTATCAAGTTGCCCCAATACAGCAGCATAATAGTTCACGATTTGATATGCATAATCTCAGCGGAATATTGATGGTTGCAACTATGACTGCTTTTTAATGTAATGGGATTTTAGCTTATAGTTTTTAATTATGAGATTTGTACACATATTGTTTTTGTATTGTGTTCTGTGAGCTGTCCTGAGTCTTCGGAGAGGGGCGGCATACAAGTCTAATAAGTAAGTAAGTAAGTAAGTAAGTAAGTAAGTAAGTAAGTAAGTAAATAAATAAATAAATAAATAAAATAAAGATGATAATGATGATAATAATAGCAATAATAGTAATAATAGTAATAACAGTAAAAGTAATAGTGATAGTAATAGTAATCATCATGATCATGATCATGATCATCATCATACTGAGATTCTATCATATTTCAAGACCTAAAATGGTCACCTAACATCAAAAACATCATCAAAAAAGCGCAACAAAGAATGTTCTTTCTGCGCCAACTCAGGAAGTTCAAACTGCCCATGGAGCTGCTGATACAGTTCTACAGAGGAATCATTGAGTCTGTCATCTGTACCTCTATAACTGTCTGGTTTGGTTTTGTAACCCAACAAGACTGACACACACTTCAGAGGATAATGAGAACTGCGGAAAAAACAATTGCTACCAAACCGCCTTTCATTGACGACCTGTATAGTGCATGTTGTGGTTGGGACACTGCACGAGTCAAAAAGAGGGCTGTGAAAATATTTACTGACCCCTCACATCCTGGTCATAAACTGTTTCAACTCCTACCCTCAAAATGTCGCTACAGAGCACTGCACACTAATATAACTAGACACAAGAACATTTTTTTCCCAAATGCCATCACTCTGCTAAACAAATAATTCCTTCAACACTGTCAAACTATTTACTAAGGCTGCACTACTATTACTATTAGTTTTTCTCATTGTTCCTATCACCCATCTTCCCCCACTTATGACTGTATGACTATAACTTGTTACTTATATCTTTACAATTTATATTAATATTGTTTCCTGATTGCTTATTTGTACCCTATGACAATCATTAAGTATTGTACCTCATGATTCTTAACAAATGTATCTTTTCTTTTATGTACACTGAGAGCATATGCACCAAAGACAAATTCCTTGTGTGTCCAATCACACTTGGCCAATAAAGAATTCTATTGTATTCTATTCTATAACTACTATTCGTTTTTTTCTTTGAAAAACTGATATCAGTTCCCAAGATTGAATACAATTAATGTTCAAATGTTCTTCTTTTTAATAATAAGAATTAGAAATTGATTTTACAGATATTATGTACATATGAATATGAATATAAATGCAATTAAATAAATAAATGTATCAATGCTGGATAAAAACACAATTAATAGTTCCTTCTGCACTTGATAGGGAAGCAAGCAAACTTGTTTTGTTGGGACTTGCCTGAGGGATGGATGCGGCCTGCCCGCTGTCTGTGACCAGCCCGCGGAGGTCAGTCCAACTTTTCTAGATAAGAACCGGATGTTCAAGATATAATATATAAAAGATAATATATAATATATAAAAGATTATATATAATATATAAAAGATTATATATATAAAAATATATAAAAAAATAAAATAAAAAAAACACATTTGACATATATATATATACATACATACATACATACATACATACATACATACATACATACATACAGTGGTACCTCAAGATACAAACCCCTTGTCTTACGAACAACTCGTGATACGAACCCAGGGTTCAGAAAAATTTTGCCTCTTCTTACGAACTTTTTTCGAGTTACGAACCGGCGTTCGGGAGGCTGCTGGGAAGCCCCCTGGCTGTTTTAAAAGGTGACAGCCGGGCGGCGGGGCTTCCCAGCAGCCTCCTGAACACCGGTTCATAACTCGAAAAAAGTTCGTAAGAAGAGGCAAAATTTTTCTGAACCCCAGGTTCGGTTCAGGAGGCTGCTGGGAAGCCCCCCAGCCCGGCTGCGACCTTTTAAAACAGCCGCGCGGCTTCCCAGCAGTCTCCGAACACCAAACGCGGAAGTTCGGGTTTGGCGTTCGGCTTCGGGAAGCTGCTGGGAAGCCGCCCGGCTGTTTTAAAAGGTCGCAGCCAGGCTGGGGGGCTTCCCAGCAACCTCCCAAACCCCGAACTTTTGCCGAACTTCCGGGTTCGGGGTTCGGGAGGTTTCTGGGAAGCCCCCCAGCCCGGCTGTCACCTTTTAAAACAGCCGCGCGGCTTCCCAGCAGTCTCCAAACGGCGAACGCGGACGTTCGGGTTTGGCATTCGGCTTCGGGAAGCTGCTGGGAAGCCGCCCGGCTGTTTCAAAAGGTCACAGCCGGGCTGGGGGGCTTCCCAGCAACCTCCCGAACCCCGAACTTTTGCCGAACTTCCAGGTTCGGGGTTCAGGAGGTTGTTGGGAAGCCCCCCAGCCCGGCTGTCACCTTTTAAAACAGCCGTGCGGCTTCCCAGCAGTCTCCGAACGCCAAACGCGGAAGTTTGGGTTTGGCGTTCGGCTTCGGGAAGCTGCTGGGAAGCCGCGCGGCTGTTTTAAAAGGTCACAGCCAGGCTGAAGGGCTTCCCAGCAACCTCCCGAACCCCGAACCTGGAAGTTCAGCAAATGTTCGGGGTTCGGGAGGTTGCTGGGAAGCCCCCCAGCCCGGCTGTGACCTTTTGAAACAGCCGGGCGGCTTCCCAGCAGCTTCCCGAAGCCGAACGCCAAACCCAAACTTCCGCGTTCGGCGTTCGTAGACTGCTGGGAAGCCCCGCCGCCCGGCTGTCACCTTTTAAAACAGCCTGGGGGCTTCTCGGCGGCCTCCCAAATGCCGAACCCGGAAGTTCGGGTTTGGCTTCGGCGTTCGGGAGGTCGCTGAGAAGCCCCCAGGCTGTTTTAAAAGGTGACAGCCGGGCGGCAGCAGTTTTTTTGCGGGGTTTTTTTTTGGTTGCACGGATTAATTGACTTTACATTGTTTCCTATGGGAAACAATGTTTCATCTTACGAACCTTTCGTCTTACGAACCTCCCCCTGGAACCAATTAGGTTCGTAAGACGAGGTATGACTGTATATATATATATATGTTTGTTTTCGTAGATTTTCACGGGTACAGGTATGACGGTCTTGGTATATTCGGGTTTCTTCCCATGTAGGATTTGAAAATTTCTGGCGATGTTTCGATGAGGTCCCACTCATCATCTTCAGGCTGGTGTTTCTGTCCTTGTTCTAAGGCGAACACTGCGAGACCTCAGCTGCCTTCCTTCTATAAATACTGGTGGCTGGGTGTGGTTTGATGGCTTGGCAATTGCCTGCTGTGTAGAAACTTCCTGGTGAGTCAGTGGGGTAACAATTGGGGTCGTTGATTTAGCTGAAGTATGCTGATTAGTTAATGGTTGTTGATTAGGTGTGATATCCTGGATAGTTGGAGCTTCCAGGCTACTTGATTGTTTTGCAATATGTGTTCTGAGTCTAGTTTCTGTTTTTATGGCTGGGTTACGTTTGAGGGCTGGTTTCCAGATATCTGGTAGGCGGGAGGTATCATCCCGCTTGTTCATATTTGGGGGATGTTTTTCTATCTCGATGGCTTCCATTATTATTCTTTTGCTGTATTGTTCTGTTTTGGAAATTATATAATATAATTATAATTTATAATTATAATATAATTAACTCAGTTCTACCCAATAATATACATTATTGGGTAGAACTGAGTTAATTATATTAGTCCGGCCCTCTAAAACCATACCAATTTCTCATGCGGCCCTATGGCAAAATTAATTGCCCACCCCTGCTATAGTACTATTGCTAATAAAAAGACACAGTATAACGTATCAACAGTCTGTAAATTGTCTGAGGAAATGAAAATATGTCTTCACTGGATTGTAGGTTATGAAATACATGAGTTGTATTATTAGAAATAAATCTGAACAAAAACAATGTGTGATGGTACAACTCAATATATCACATTGCAAAACACATCATGCTTGCATTCCTGGAATATGTTGACATCTCATCAAAGACGGTAACATAACAGTGATCTCTTAAAAATGGCAGTGAAGCTGAAAAGCACTCAGACCAAAATGTCAGCTACAGAATGTTCTTTCTGCTTCCTTTTGAATGTGGGTTCCCTGAGAGATAGGCAAGGTCACTGAAGGTTCATAATATTCTTATAGTGCAAGCTGTTTAAGATAAGCCTAGTTTTTAAATATGTCAACAGTCCAAACCTGTCACTTCTGCTTCACTAACAGTGTTGCTGCGTAATAGTTTCATAAATAAGGGCATGTTTCATCAATTTATTTTATTTTTTGCAGAGCGATGGGCTGTGGAGATATCGGTCAAGTAACAGCTTGAAAATGAATGCATCAGAACAGAATTCAGAGTTCAAAAGGTCATCGGGGTAATGGTGAATTCTCCACTTGCTCACTCTACCAGGGTTGTTGTCATGTGACATATTGTGATTTTTCCCTCTAAACCAGAGGTAGGCGTGGCCAGTGTCTGACATATCTGGCCCTTGGGCCACAAGTTTGATACCCCTGCTCTATGTCTTATTGCCAGATTTCTTTCTTTTTTAAAAATAATCAAATTATTTTTCAAGTTGACCAAGCTGTCTAAAGCACTTTTCCCAAATTAATCTTCAGAAATGATGGGCTACAACTTTCACCATTCCTCAGTCAGCACAACCTATTGCAAAAAGGATCAGTAGGAAGTGGTCCCTAACTGACTTTGGTTGATCCACAGCTGTAAGCAAAATTAAGTCTCACTTAACATTTGGACAGTGGCTGTTGGCTAGGCTAAGGAAATGAGGACACATCACCTCTGTAATTTTGGGAAGATTGCATAGGTGGGGTCAGCACAAGTTGACTTTGACTTGAGGGCACTACTGGTTTTTAATAATACATTAATATTACTACATATTACATACTACAATACAATACTATATTTGTATGACAAATAAATAGTGATGGGTGAACTGAAATCACACAATTCGGGTCCGTACCGAATTTTGCGGTGTTCAGTATGCCGAACACGAACACGAAATTTTTTCAAACTTTGGGCAAAGTTTGGGGTCGTGTTTGGAGTTCAGAGCTTTGACATCACCAGCAGGTTGCTAAGGATGCCAAGGTGATCACTTCCTGGATTCCATGGAATCTCTTTGTGGGAGGGATTCCCCATTCGGGTTCAAGTTCGGTTTCGGCCGAATTTTGCGTAAAGTTCGTCCGAACTTGCCGAACCCGAACACCGTTGGGTTCGCCCATCAATACAAATAAATAAATAAATAAATAAATAAATAAATAATAACAGTAACAACAACAACAATAATAATAAATTATATGATAGAAATCCTTTTGTCTCTAAGGATATGTTCTAAGCATCCATTAAATTGCATGCTTATCTTCCTGCAAAGTTTTATTTGGTTATTTTATATAAAAATATATAAAGAAAATGGGATAAATACTCATGCTTGCATAAAAAGGAGAAATTTCCAGAACTTTATCAGCCATTCCTGTGAAAACATGTTATACAGACTGCATCCCTTGCTCTTTGTGATTTTTTTTAAAAAAAACCTTTAAACAACAGGTACATTACAATTAAAATGTAAACTAACAGTGAAGCTAAAGCAATATCCATATATTTTAAGGGGTGATGGTGGTTTCTCAATCAGTATTCAAAACACTTTCCCCCCCAATAATTAATTTTATATGCTTCTTGGTGACATCTTTTCCACACAAAAATAAGAAAAGCTATGAATAAGTTCAAAAAAAGTCAAATTTATCTTTTTTTTTTTACAGAAACAATAAATGAATGTAGACATTCGTTTCCAAATATGTTAGCTTCCTGCACTAAGAGCTTAAGGTTCTCTTATAATATTGCCAATTCTACGTTTCCAGGGTATCGGGGTATTTTGCTATTTTTGCAATTTTCTTCGTAGCCTTTCTCCTTTCAGGTGAATCCTCAATAGACATTGCACAGATGAAAAGTGTATCTTTATTGTAGAATAAAATGCAACATGATACTATTTCTGAATTTCTAAATGACAGCATGTCTCTGGGAAACTGAGTAAAATTCAGGCCTGCACTGCTGACAGTGTCTAAAAACAATCAAGGGCTTTTTGAAGTTCAATTTTCAAAATATGGTGAGCAACCATGGCTATTAGTTCCTCCCCAGTGCTGCATTGAAATGAGGGCAGAGAAGGCCCAAGGGATGATTGGTCTTCTATAAACACTCCTGTGAGGCAAAGATGGGTTTTAATTTATCTCACTGCCAGTTCACTTCCTTCCGCTGCAGTAGTCGTCCCAGGAAGACTTCTCGGGGTTGAAATGGTCGGGTGCTTTTCCTACAGGCAGGTTATCCATTCTGGAAGCACGTAGGTAAGACCTCCTTCGTCGCCAATGAAAAATACTGACACTGCAGTCAGGTTAAAGTAAAGTTTATTCACTGCATAGCAGAAACAGAGTAGCTATACGAATTGTATCCAGGTGCGAACTGCTACAGTATCGGCTTTTCTGGTTTTTTATACATTGTTTCTTCCCGCTCAAAATAACTGACGCGCATTTGAATTTCCCGGGCATTTTAAACCAATCACCATTCAACAGTCTATGACTCAACTATTTACATACTGCTAATGAATATTCAACACCTCCCAACCCCCCCCCCCAAACAAGATGGTGATGCACACGTAGTCCTAGAAACTTGACTTCTGCACATGCACAGAAGGAAAAAAACAGGAGGAATTTTTTAAAAAAAGATGGCAGTGTCCACAGACCTGCACCAACCGAACCGGTTCTGTGATGTCATTGTGACATCACCAGCAGGTTGCCGGCGAACCAGTCTGAACCGAGATGAACCCTCCTCTCAGTTTAGCGGAGGGGACAGAAAAGATCTTAGTATGTGAGGCTCCACTCTTCCTGCCTGAGATGATAGGAGATGAATTAGGATGACTGAATAGATTTCAAAACTATTAGATTATTGTAATGCTTTATGGCATGATCTCCAGCTCATTGACTAAATTTGCTTTTCTGTACATTCTTTAGGATTTTAGAAAACTGATATTCAATGTTATAAATAAAGAAAAACAAAATTATAAAATGATGATGATAGATACATACAGTAATGGACAGCCAAAAATTTTACTGCCACACTGTGGGTGTGGCTTATTTTGTGGGTGTGGCTTGATGGTCATGTGACCAGGTAGGAATGGCTTGAACGATCATCATTGTTCAAGTGAACTGTTAAGTCCTCGACTTACAACCTCACCAGTGTCGCTCACTGACAATTTGCTTCGCATTTCCCACCTTTATTTCCTGGGTTGCCCCCTGGGTTGCCCCCTGCCTCAGGCTGGGTAGCTAGGCAAACAGGTGCTGATCAGCTGTTGAGAAAAGATGGGGGAGGAAAAGGACCTCCTGAAACTCCTGCCGGTGCTGGTCTCCCTGCCGGTTTCTGAGGAGGAGGATGGGAGGGGGGATTTTAAAATATCGGAAAGCTGAGGGAAGGTCACAAGGTTATTATTGCCGCACGATGCCTTTTCATCTCAGTTGCGGGTGGAATGAGGGCTTCGCAAGGGGAAAAAGAGGAGGGGGGAAAAAGAGAACTGAGCTGAGACTGGTAATCCAGGAAGTGATTGCCACCGGTCAGCTGGAGCTGGGCACACAGTTCATTTCTGCCAGTGGAACTGTGTTCCAACCTGTTCTGCCTGCTGCCCACCCCTGAATACATACAATAATAAATGGAGATGATGGAGGAGGAGAGGGTGGAGCTCCAAATTTTGCTACCAGAACTGCGTTCCTGATCGTTCACGCAGGAGCCCGTCACTGGTGAAGGTCATTTGTGTATTTTGCCATTGGTACCACATTTTTAGATCAATCTCTGTCCAAAACAGTTGAAGAGAAGAAAATGTATTCTTAAAAGTAGAAAGTTAATTTATACGGGCTAACTCATTTATAAAAGTGAGTATGCACTTGAGCTATTCTAAGATTTGTTCACTTAGTCATTCTTACGTACTTTAGATGCAATTTTCAGTCTCAGTTGAAAAAAGCTCTGTATTCTGGATCAGTTCCTGCCTTTCCCCCTATCAGAGTACCAAAAGGAAAAAAACAACTCTGGAACTTGAGCTTTTACAAATTTTCACTCATTGGGGGGGCCATAATAAGCATTTAGACTACATAAAAGCAATGGATTTCAAAGAACTGAAAATGTTATAGCACTGTTGCAATTACCCAGTTTGGTTTCTGATGAAGCAGATTGTGTTTTTATAGAGCTGCAAAAATCTATGAAACCTGTTCAGCCAGAAACCAAGAAAAGAAAAATTAAGAAAAGAAGGGAAGGGAAAAGCAATGTATGATCTAGGCAATAATGGTAATACCATATTGCTTCCAATTCTCTGAAAATCTATTAGCCCAATGCAGCCCTTGTATATTTTATCAGCAGCATATAAACACTGGGTTCCAGCTGTCCACATAAAAGCAGAGAAAGTTTTCTTTATGCCACATTGTAATTTGAAGCGCAGCATTTACTTATGGCTGAAAAGGTGTACTTCACAGCATCAGGGTCCATTCAGATCCTATACAGTTTGAAGCCAAAATAAGAGAACGTGATTTGACAAATCCTTACTCAGTTTTAGATCAAGCAATTAATATGGGTACATTTTATGTGATTGTTTTGAAAGCACTGCATGATAATGCTGTGCCTCTGGCTAGAATGTTATTATTATAGTATTTTATATAGCGGTAAATTGTTACTAAATTATCTAAATTATCTGGCAGGTGGTTTTACTTAGCTTCACATGGCAAGATTTCCAAAAAAGAGAGATACCCTAGCCAATCAAAGGACATTAAATTACTTATCCACATACAATGAAAACATTTTTCCACACCACCTCCTATGGTTCAGAGACTTTTATATAGATCTAAATTACATTGGTATTGTACCAATGGTATTCATGCGCGCCTGGTAAGCCCATTTTTCATCCTCTCTAAGCATTGAATTATGGGTGCGGGCATTTGCACAGGCACAGGGTCTGTAATATGGTAAATGATTTAGCTTTACTAGATAAATGGTCAAAGCAATGGGAACTGCAGTTTAATGTTTCCAAATGTAAAATAATGCACTTGGGGAAAAGGAATCCTCAATCTGAGTATTGTATTGGCAGTTCTGTGTTAGCAAAAACTTTAGAAGAGAAGGATTTAGGGGTAGTGATTTCTGACAGTCTCAAAATGGGTGAGCAGTGTGGTCGGGCAGTAGGAAAAGCAAGTGGGATGCTTGGCTGCATAGCTAGAGGTATAACAAGCAGGAAGAGGGAGATTGTAATCCCGCTGTATAGAGCGCTGGTGAGACCACATTTGGAATCCTGTGTTCAGTTCTGGAGACCGCACCTAAAAAAAGATATTGAAAAAATTGAACGGGTCCAAAGACGGGCTTCAAGAATGGTGGAAGGTCTTAAGCATAAAACGTATCAGGAAAGACTGAATGAACTCAATCTGTATAGTCTGGAGGACAGAAGGAAAAGGGGGGACATGATCGAAACATTTAAATATGTTAAAGGGTTAAATAAGGTCCAGGAGGGAAGTGTTTTTAATAGGAAAGTGAACACAAGAACAATGGGACACAATCTGAAGTTAGTTGGGGGAAAGATCAAAAGCAACGTGAGAAAATATTATTTTACTGAAAGAGTAGTAGATCCTTGGAACAAACTTCCAGCAGACGTGGTTGGTAAATCCACAGTAACTGAATTTAAACATGCCTGGGATAAACATATATCCATTGTAAGATAAAATACAGAAAATAGTATAAGGGCAGACTAGATGGACCATAGGTCTTTTTCTGCCGTCAGTCTTCTATGTTTCTATGTTTCTATGTACTTTCAAGCAAGTCCCTGTTTTTTGGTTTTTTTAATGATGAAATTGAAAGGTGGGGTAAACACTAGTAAATGCCAAGAGCAGTGATGCCCAATGGAAGTAGCATTAGCATTTATCATTTACACTTATATACCATTTCATAGTGCTTTACAGCCCTCTTTAAGCAATTTACAGAGAGTAAGGATATTGCCCCCCAACAATCTTGGTCCTCATTTTACCGACCTTGGAAGGATGGAAGGCTGAGTCAACCTTGAGCCTACTGAGATTCCATCTGCCAAACTGGTGGCAGCCGGTGATCAGCAGAAGCAGTTTACAGTACTGCGCTCTAACCACTGCACCACTAAGGCTCAAGTACCAGTGTTATATACTGTGGCAAGACTATAATTTGGTGTGAGAGATTGGGGTCCCCTCCTTTAATAATTTTGCTACACTTTTAGCATTCCACTTTTTTGGGGGGTTTCCTGCTTTCAAATGGCCAGAAACTGTGTTGTTATTTTTCAAACATGTGATCTAAGAGAACTTTAGGTAAAAGAAAAAATGGCTGTAGGAACTATTGATGGTCCATGGCAGAGGTGGATTCCTACCAGTTCAGACTTGTTCTATAGAACCATTAGTAAGTTGGCAGCCTGTGTCGCTATCATCCCCAGCCAAGCCAGTTCTCTTGGCAGCACTGTTTTGGATTCTGCGCATGCTTTCCAGGGTGAACCAGCAGTAGAAAAATCCAAAACCCACCCCTGGTCCACAGGTACAGGTTGCTTAATTTAGTTTCATGTGGAAGAAAATATCTATAATCCCTTTTGAGAAGGTAAGTAACAATTGGATTAGTCCCAGACAAAAATAACTGTTAGAGAAATTGATCAGTTTGAAGTTTGCCAGACTAGCACACTAAAATTCTGCCTCTCTAGAATCTAAAAGATTGGTAGGTTGTGATCACCTTCCCCATCCTGTTACCTTTCAGGTGTGATGACTACAATTTCACAATTAGAAACATAGAAACATAGAAGATTGATGGCAGAAAAAGACCTCATGGTCCATCTAGTCTGCCCTTATACTATTTCCTGTATTTTATCTTAGGATGGATATATGTTTATCCCAGACATGTTTAAATTCAGTTACTGTGGATGTACCAACCACATCTGCTGGAAGTTTGTTCCGAGCATCTACTACTCTTTCAGTAAAATAATATTTTCTCACGTTGCTTCTGATCTTTCTCCCAACTAACCTCAGATTCTTGATTCCCAAGGTCCAATAATCCTCCAGCTGACAAATATGAGAGTTGCATTGGAAAAAAATTGTTATATCTGTGAAACCATCCTGTATCTTTCACAAAAGACTATCAGTACCTCTTGATCCAGAAAAAGGAAGCCCTCATTAACAAAGTCATTTTTGAGGCCTGAAATGAAAGTATTAGAAGTGTACTCCTCTATCTTGTGTGAATTCATGTCTACGGAGAGGGGCAGCATACAAATCTAATAAATAAATAAATAATACTGTTCATATTTGGAGTGGGGGGTGGGGGGGAGACAGAATGATAATGTAGGTGAAAGAAATTTCAATATACCCATTAATCTTTTAGGAGCAGTAACAATAGAAATCAAAACTGAAAGGGAGAGAGCTAATCTGATGGAATGGTGAAAGATTAGAGTTTTTCTATAGGTTCCGAAGATTCATTGATGGAAGGGTAAAAATTGGGCTTTTTAAACCAAAACCGATCTACCTTCCTTTCCTTTCCTTTCCTTTCCTTTCCTTTCCTTTCCTTCCTTCCTTCCTTCCTTCTTGCCTTCCCGCCTTCCTGCCTTCCTTCCTATGCACCAGAAGGAGGTACACACTGAAGGTTAAAATGAATGCACAACACCTCCAAGACCCATTCATGAAAAAGAAAGGGTTTTCTGTATGCATTTCCAGCATTTGCAGAAAAGGTTTTTTTTTTTTAAAAAAAGCAGGAATTCTACCAATTGGGTGCTGTAATATGCATGTTCTAGGGAGAATACCAAGTCATCATCATAGCTGAAATGGAGAAAGAGGGTGAAATCTGAAAAGGAATTTCTTAAACGAACTTAGTTTTCAATCCCTTTATGCATAAGAGTCCATAGTTTAAAACTACAATGCCCCCTCCCCCAAATCCTCACATTATCTTTAAAATGATTCCAAGTATACATAATCCTATGTCACTTAGGCCTGTCATTAACTGCATTAGTTGACAGGGGAATGACCCAATGAAATGTCCTGTCTCTCTGACCTTGTTTATACTGTATCTTCCTTGTCAATGCAAAGATCCTCAAGGCAACAAACTGACAAAACAATTCAGAAAACTCAGAGCTATCCTATTTGTGATTCTTTCTATGACTTTCTATTCAAGGAAAGTCAAGGAATCATGGTCAAGGAAAAGTGTGATCAAAACATTTCTTTATAGAATGCTTACATGGTTTTCTAAAACAATTGATCAAGGCCAGTTTCAGCAGCACTGATTCTTATGTCCAGCACTGTTTTTGCACGTGCCCAAGTTTGTAATGATCCTATAGAGGTGAAAGATAATAACAGCTTTTTTTTTAAAGGCAAGAATTAGCCAAATGTGTTTATAGTACAATAGATTCCAGCCTAGTTTAAAAAAATCCCCACCAATTAATAAATTACGTAAATGAAGATCATCTTTATTATCCTTTCATGCAGCTGTTATTATCAGACTGCTCTGATTCTTGAAATGTTGAGAGACATCACACTGGAAATCTTGAAGATGCTGAAAACTGATTGCTTTCAACTTCAGTTTCAATCTGTTCCAAAATATACCAATGTCTGGGGTTACTAAACGAAATGTTGGAGAGAAATCTAAAGAGTAATCTTTTTTCCCCTGTACAAATTTCCAAATCACGATAGAGAAAATATTATTAATTTTCCAGGCTGTTATGTTTTTATTTTTGTTTAAAGCACTTCATCCATTTTTGTTTCCTGCTTTTCTGCCACCAGATTTGTTTTCACGCCCAGCATATCTTATGCAATATCATCTTGCCAACTTATCATAAAAACAAGGGAGGCAAACTCTGTAAAGGTTGTGGGGGAAAAGTGATAGAAGTCCTGATTAATCCAAACTGAAATGCCCCTAAAGGTGGTAGTTTTATAATATCATTTATAATATCATAGACAAAATAACTGAAACTACTAAATAACACAACTACTCTCCAAAAAGACCTTGAAGCTGTTTCTGAGTGGTCTAACACATTGCAACTCCAAATCTCAACTAGCAAATGCTCTGTCCTACACATTGGGAAGAAGAATCTGAACTCCAAATACGAACTGAATAATCAAATTATCACAGATAATCCCCACTCGGTTAAAGACCTCAGTATACTAATAACAAAAGAATTAAGTGCCAAAGCCCACTGCAACAATATAGCCAAGAAGGCTTCAAGAGTTGTAAACCTAATCCTACGTAGCTTCTGCTCTGGCAATCTCACACTATTTACTAGAGCTTACAAAACTTTTGCCAGACCCATCCTCGAATACAGCTCATCTGTTTGGAACCCATATTGCATCTCAGACATTAACACCCTTGAAAATGTCCCAAGATACTTCACCAGAAGAGCCCTTCACTCCATCACTCGAAATAGAATACCCTACGAGACTAGAATTTCAATCCTGGGCCTAGAAAGTTTAGAACTAAGACGCCTTAAACAAGATCTAAGTATTGCCCGCAAGATCATATGCTGCAACGTTCTGCCTGTCGGCGACTACTTCAGCTTCAACCACAACAACACAAGAGCATACAACAGATTGAAACTTAATATTAACCGCTCCAAACTTGACTGTAAAAAATATGACTTCAGTAACCGAGTTGTCAAAGCATGGAACTCATTACCGGACTCCATAGTGTCATCCCCAAACCCCCAACACTTTACCCTTAGATTATCTACGGTTGACCTATCCAGATTCCTAAGAGGTCAGTAAGGGGCGAGTACAAGTGCACTAGAGTGCCTTCCGTCCCCTGTCCTATTGCTCTCCTATATCTCCTATACCTTTCTTCTATTCCTATATGTCTTCTTCTATTCTTTCATTGATATGTTACTATATCTTCTTTTCTATTATTTCTTAGATATATTTTTCTATGAGTATCTCCTCTATAACCTTCATCATGTATTTTACTATGTGTATATAGATATATACCCACTAAAACCCTCACTGTGTATTGGACAAAATAAATAAAATAAAATAAATAAAATGCGGTTTCAGCAAAGGCAACAAGTTTTATTGATATGCCATCTAAATTTTTAAAAAGCACTCCTTTCCAAGCTGTAGATATCTTTGAATATCTTTGGATTTTAGCAAGTCTTATACCAAGCCATTGGTCTTGTTGCCTGTGGATGAAAAGGCTAGATGCAACTTAGGTTCTGTGGAGTTACCTAAGGGGTCATGTGTCAGACCTGCCCCAATCCGATCCCTTAGGAAAGAAAAGCTTTCAAATCCATTTGGTTAAAGCAAAGGATTCTGTTACTCAGAATGTTGGTAAAGTCAAGCCAGCTCTGAAATTCCCACATTTGCTAGATACAAAAATAAGGTATAGGTTTGCCCCCCTGTGTGACCAGTCCATTTCCAACCAATTGGAGCTCACCAAGATGTTTTGACAACTCTGAGGTGTTTGGGTGGTGGTGGTGGTGGTAACCCGCATATTTCTCAGGGTGCTTGGCTGTGGGATGCTGGTACAGACAAGATCCAGTTCTGTCATTCCTCCCTGCTGATTTCCTATCATGTAAACACAAAGCTTTATTGCCATTTCATGTTCCTTCCCACCCCCTTTTCCCCTAATGTGCCTATCATCCCTGTCACAGTTTAATTTTAGTTCAAATTTCTAGCTTTAGTTTGACGAATAAACAAAATAAATGAAAATCACAGACCTATAAGATAACTGTACAGGAAGTCCCACAAATGATCACAATTGAGCCCAAACTTTATGTTGTTAAGAGAGACATTTGTTAAGTGAGTTTTGCCCCATTTTACGACTTTTCTTGCCACAGTTGTTAAATGAATCACTGCCATTGATAAGGTAGTAACCCAGTTGTTAAACGAATCTGGCTTCCCCATTGACTGTCAGAAGGTCGCAGAAGATCACATGACCTTGAGACACTCCAGCAGTCATAAATATGGACCAGTTTCCAAGCATTTTGATCATATGATCATGAGAGGGCTGCAAAGATCATAACTGTGAAAAAATAGTCATAAGTCACATTTCTCAGTGTTGTTGTAACTTTGAAATATCACTAAATGAACTATTGTAAGTCGAAGATTACCTGAATTTGAATTGTTCTTTTATGTTACATCTAACATCTCAGGATGAAATTCAAATAAGGTCATAAGTATTCTCACTATTACACTTTTCTTCAATACATGTTTCTTTAAAAATAACAACAACCCAAAATATGAAAAGAAGACAATATCCTTTAAACTGAAAAAGTTTGTTGATCTGGAAATTTGAAGAAGTAGAGATCAAAAAATATTTGCCATCCAGAGTCATTTGCTTATAAGATGGGAAGTTATATAAATTAGATAAATAATTAAATAAATAAATAATATGTGACCTGTATGAATCCAGCCTCTGTAGAATTATCACCTACTTACTACTAGTTGGAGAACTGAAAGAGGATTTTCACTAAGTTTAATGATTTGAGAAGTTCCTGATCTCCATCCATTCTCTCTACAAAATGGTTCCACCATAAAATCAGAGACTGATGAAAATGATTGAACTTTCGACCTGACGTTCGGCCAATCACTATGCCAGCTCTTGGGTCCTACATCTTTATTGGTTTCTATCACATAATTTATTGGTTTCTATCACAGATTTGGAAGGGCCCTAAGAAGTCCTCTGCCCACTCTAGAATTCACCTCACCATCTTTGGTAGTTTTATTTGAAAACTGCCTGTGAAGGGAAAGCAACCACTGCATGTGTTAACTTATGCCACTAAGCCCTTGAAGTTTTATCCCAATAATTCTAGTCTTCTGCAGTGGTGAAGGGGTAGGTTCTAACTTTCCTCACTGCCCGTCCGCTTCCTCCTGTGCTGCATGGTCACACCTTGTGGGCACATGCATGCTTTGCATGTGTATGGCACTGTGGCAAAAGATTTTAAAAAATCTACCACCCCCCGAAAAAAGCTGAAAACAAGATGGTGATGCATGTGCAGTGCTAGAAACTCAGCTTCTGCGCATGTGCAGTGTTTTGCCGGCGTGTCCCAACTGCCCGTAATTACAGGGTAATTAGTCCAAAAAGATACACACCATACAATAGAAAGAAAACCAAAAGTTTTTATCAACAGAAAAGCAGAAAAAATTCCCTTATTAAATGTCAAAGGGATTTTCTGGTACACACAAGGCACAGGTTAAATGCAATCCAATTTCTCATCCAGTAACTGGGAAATTGAGTCTAATTCCAAAGTCCAGAAAGTCCACACACAGTCTTGAACAGGGAAACAGCAAAACCACGATCTTGACGAAATTATGAATCAGATAAACTTCCACGAGGCTAAACCAGCACGCTGCTCTTTTTATCTGTAGCACTAATTACAGCAGCGCCACCCAACCACAGGTGGCCTCACTTATCTCCTGTAATAATCCTTCAGTTGTTCTCTCCTATGCATCACTCTACGCATGCGTGGGTCCGTCATAGGTTCTTGTCCAGAATCCAGGGATGATAAGGATGATTGATCTCCTCCTGGGCTGTCTGCCAAACTCCCCTCTTCCCTGCTACTCACGCTTCCTTCATCAGAGGAGCCTTCATTGGGAGATTCTTTCAGGAGCAAAACAGGCCTGTGGCATGTGGATGTTTCCCCCACATTCACCTCCACATTCCTTGGGGCAGGAGCTGGGCCAGAGCCAACTACAACATGCAGAAGGGAAAAAGACAGAATTTTTTTCCCAAAATAATTCCATTTTTTTTAAAGATCGCAGTCTCCACGGACCGGCACCTACTGAACTAGTTCTGTGATGTCATAGTGACATCACCAGTGGATTTTTACCAGTTCAGGCAAACCAGGAGGAATCTACCTCTGCCCTGGAGAAAGTGACAATAAATCTAAACCTTCTACAAGGTGATTGCCCTTCAGATATTTGAGAATATCTGAGACGTCCCTTTTCAGCCCTTTCTGTAATCTCAAGCAGCAATCTCTCCATACTAATTCTAGGAATGATGGGAAAATATTGTGGGTCTACCACATAGCGTGCAGAATTTCTTGAAGGAAGGGCAGCATGAAAGGAGATAATAAAGGATAACTCAACACATAAGCATGCATACAGATAAAGATGAAAAAAAGATAGATTGTTTGATAATAGAACAGGATCAAAAGCAGAATCTCAAACTAGTAATGAATGCATATATCTGAAGATAATATCCAACATGCATCTATGCAACTATATATATATATTTGTTTTCATAGATTTTCGCGGGTACAGGTATGACGGTCTTGGCATATTTGGGTTTCTTCCCATGTAGGATTTGGAAATTTCTGGCGACGTTTCAACGAGGACCCACTCGTCATCTTCAGGCTGGTGCTTCTGTCCTTGTTCTAGGGCGAACACGAGATAGAAAAACATCCCCAAAATATGAACAAGTGGGATGATACCTCCCGTCTACCAGACATCTGGAAACCAACCCTCATTAACAAACGTATCCCAGCCATAGAAACTGAAACCAGATTCAGAACACACGTTGCAAAACAATCAAGTAGCCTGCAAGCTCCAACTACTCATGATATCACGCCTAATCCACAATCATTAACTAATCAGCATACCTCAGCTACATCAACGACCCCAGGTGTTACCCCACTGACTCACCAGGAAGTTTCTACACAGCAGGCAATTGCTGAGCCATCAAACCACACCCAGCCACCGGTATTTATAGAAGGAAGGCAGCTCAGGTCTCGCTGTGTTCGCCCTAGAACAAGGACAGAAGCACCAGCCTGAAGATGACGAGTGGGACCTGGTCGAAACGTCGCCAGAAATTTCCAAATCCTACACGGGAAGAAACCCGAATATGCCAAGACCATCATACCTTTACTCGTGAAAATCTACGAAAACAAATATATATATATATATATATAATAAAAGAAAGGCAGGTGTTTCCAGTCTCACGAAATAATTGAAGTTTTTAAACTCATCCTTTAATTCCTATACAGTGATCCCCCGGTTATTGCGTCCCCGACCATTGCGAACAGGGTAATTTGCGATTTTTGAACCCGGAAGTCAAAACACCATCTGCGCATGCGTGCCCTTTTTTTCTATGGGCACGCATGCGTAGATGGCGCCGGGCAGATCAGCTGCTGGGCGGCTTCCCTGGGTCTTCCCCCTCTTGCTGGCGGGAGGGCGAAGCCCCCCCCAGCACCCGCTCGCCCGCCCTTCGCCCTTCGCCCGGGAAGTTCGCCAGGAGTCAGCAGAGAACGGCGCGCCTGTTTTAAAACGATCGGAGCCGGCCGGCTCTGATCGTTTTAAAACAGGCGCGCCGTTCTCCGCTGACTCCTAAAGCGGGGAAGTTCACCAGGAGTCAGCGGAGAACGGCGCGCCTGTTTTAAAACGATCGGAGCCGGCCTGGGGGGATCGGAGCCGGCCTGGGGGGGCTTTCCCTTTCAGGGCGGGCGAGCGGCGGGCGTGGCAGCAGCGAGGAGTTTGCGTGGGCAGCGGGGAAACCCCAATCTTCGGCTCCTCGCTGCTGGGAAGTAAAAACACCATCTGCGCATGCGCAGATGGTGTTTTTACTTCCGCAGCGCTACTTCGCGAAAACCCGCTCGTTGCGGGGGGTCCTGGAACGGAACCCTCGCAATGATCGGGGGATCACTGTATATGGTCTGTTTATATTATAATCTTGAAGCAGCTCATTTCAAGCAAAGTGCAGCGAGGTTCATTTTTGCTTTGTAATATGCATACACAGAGACAGACTTTGATTTGTATGCCTGAGGGTGGATCAAAGAAGCACATAATTTCTATTAAGTTCCCATTGTTGAGTATCACCGGTAAATTCCTGTACCGCTCCTAACACGGCTATTTTCCAGTGCTGGAAAAATTGCAGCACTGTTATTCTCTAACGTACACAAGGAGAGCGGTAGGAACTAATGCTGAAAGAAAATTGTATTAAGGGAGGTTATTAAATCAAAGAAAACATTAAAAGGCATCTGGTTAGTGCAACCATCACCATTTTAGCAGCATATGCTTTGCAGTTTTTTCAGTGATAAAATTCTGTATGTTCTTTTGCGCATACAGATATATACCATGTTTTCCCCAAATTACAACCTACTCAGAAAGTAAATTTTCAGTTGCCACGGCCTCCTGCACCCCTCTTCCAATGAAAATGGAGCTTGGTACATAAGGTTCAAAAATATCCTGTAGCTTTGGACTTTCATCACTTGTGTAACTGACCCAAATATTTCAAAGAAGTCCAATTCACTTGCATAATATGCCTCGATTTCCAAAATAAGAATATTGAAAGTATGCTTTGGTCAAGCATGATTAAGGATAGGCGAGCCGCATCCCAATTTTGATGACTGCAGGGTAAGATCTTGCATATGAAGGAAGAAATAAGAACTGCCAGAGTAGTTTTATGTCATACCTATAAGAGCCATTTCTTGGCTATATGACATTTTAAAGACGACGAAGTTTCTTAGAACAATATGTAACAATCCTGGCAAGAAGAACTGAAAGTTGCTAATCATGCACTCTCTTGCTTCCCATTGTTTTTGCAAATATATAAGACTCAGAGAAGGCAGACTCCTATTGTGCAGTTCAATATTTTGAAAGTCTGTGACAAATATGAGAAATTGCATGTAACAGTGTGAAAGGTGGCATCAGCTTCAAAAAAGCCCATGCCTTCCTTTGTCAACTAAAAGAATCATATGTTTCAATCCAACAGCTACTACCAACCATGTCTAGGAGTGCCAGGTGGCTTCCCCCCCACACACACCAACCCCCTTGGCATTGCCAACTTGTTTTCTGACAGCTTTTCCTGCATCCGTAGCAGCAGGGCTATGAAATTGGCATGTAGTAGGTTTTCCCTTCACGATATCTACATCCTGGGAAAAATTCCACATCACCTGAGAATGCTGCTTGCCACTCCACTGTTTAATAGCTCACCAGAAAATAAGGCTCACGCAGATCCGATGTCAAATGAAGTGCCCCTCTGAATCTGCTTGTTTAAGGTCCGAAAGCGCTCTGGTTGCACAAAGGCGTGGCACTGACAGCTGTTTCCGTGACCCTCTTGGCATCTTCTATTCATGCATGAACGGAAGACATTTCTGCTGGGACAGCTGGGGAGGAAAAACCTCCTGTCTAGGACTCCCAACGGGTTTGGTACAATGACAAATGAATTTGCAGCTCTGCATTGATTCAGAACCTCTATACTTGGTGGGTTCATGGCAGACTTTGTATATAATTGTATAGAATTCATCATAGAAACTCGAAACTTAAGGTGTCTTGCATCTGTGAATTCTATTCCTTATGCCACCAGATGCATGTATTTTGTCCTTTCCACAGGAATTCGTGATATACCACATCTTTTAAAAACAGCCTTCCACTAAAAAATAAGAAGCTCACATTTCCATGACCATCTTTTTATGAACTTATTATTCTGCTAATAACCCCCTGTTCTTGATGTGTCACTCCCAAGTAGATAATAGAATTTGTTAGTGTTCTTTTTCTCTCGGGTTGACTTTTGCCTTGTTTGCTGCTTGTTACTTGAACTCCAGCAGAATGTAGAAACAAGAGGTTTCCCATAATCAGCTCAATAATCCAACTTCAAACCAAGAAACACTATTGCAGATGACAACTCATTATCCAGAAGCCGGGAGAGGCTTGCCTTCTCTCTATTAACTGTTCGCCATCGATGGTACAATTTCCTTTCCTTGTCTGCTACCCCTATCTTTTCATTCCTGATCAAAGTTCCGATTCTGAATTTCTCTTTTGTTTGTGAACTCAAGTAAGTTGCACAGCTCTAATTGAGGGTAGGCTCCCTGTCATTTATGCCAACAGTTCAGAAATCTCTATAACATAGCTGCAGAAATGTCTAAAGTTTCCCGAATGACATCTCTCAAGATGGCAGCAAACAAAGAGAGTACGCTGTCACGGATTCTTCCTGTCTCATGCACAAATGATTAAATCTGGGACTCAGATAACATCTAGCCCCTTTTGTCTACCTTCACCCACTGCAAAAATAAAAAAAAAGGAAATACATCTGGAGGGGGGGAAATTTTCATAGAAAAATAAATCAACCTGCCAGAGGCCACAAACTAATTACCAGACTCCTGTAAAAGTTGAATTCAAGGCTCTAGCCCTTTATTTGTTGGGAGACATTTTCGTGTTTTTTCCCCCCAGAATAAATTGACTGCAAAATCACCAGCCTTAGAAATAGAAAAGGTATGCAGTAATTATTCTTGATAGGCATTTACATTAACACTTCGTATTTAATAAGGCTAGTTTTACAAGATTATGAAGTGCTGCAAGAAATTAAAATCTAGAACTTGTTGGAGGGCCAAAAAGCAATGAATATCAGTGTATCTCCAGATAACAGAAAAAAATATACTGTATTGGTCTTAAAAAACTGTTCTTAGGTTATTCTTCCAGTATCTGACATCTGCAACAGAATTCTTAAGAACAGTATGTATCTTTTCTTATTTTTAAAAAACTGATAAGCTTAGAATCAATATTTTATGCAGGCTCTCTGAGGGAAATCAGCAGAATATACTTCTCTTATCAATTCCATTAATATTTTTAAATGCAGAGATTTTTTTTTCATTCTGACTCATAGTCCTTGAAGAATGCCAACTATTCTTCAATTAATCACTTCTCTTCCCTTTTCTTTTTCTGTATTTTAACAATACTTGCAACTATCCAGTGCTGGCATTTTAATTAATTAAGATTACTTTCATACTAATTGATACATCTACTAGAGGAAGACCATAGTAGAAAGCTATCAAACCTATGGGCTATTTATTTCTGTAATTATTTTGCACACAAATGTTCTTTATCTCAATTGCATCTGCATTTTTATTTTTATTCTTTGGCTCCCATAGAATCTAGTTTATCCCCACACACCAATAGATGGGTCAGTGGTCATAAAACAGACCAATATATCATTATTTATTTGCCACGGGGAAGCTAGAGGCTAGAACATTTTTTGCTAGCTCACAAATTTAAGGAATAGATATTCTCAAGCTAATACTCTTATTGAGCTTATTAATTAAAATGTTTATATGCTCTTTCTTGAACATACATGTTTAAAGAGACAGAGTAGAAATCAAAATATAAAAACTAAATCCATTTTTTTAAAAAACTTACAAAAATTACCAGAATGGGAAAACCACAGAATATAAATCTCAAATGCAATGCAACTGATTAATTAACTGCATTTGAGATTATAATACGAAGTGTTGTATCTTATTATTCTTGATGAATGTATTTTTTTCTTTTATGTACACTTGAGAGCATATGCACCAAAGACAAATTCCTTGTGTGTCCAATAACATTTGACCAATAAAGAATTCTATTCTATTCTAAAACCAAGCAAGTATAATGTTTCTGCAAGGTTTAAGAGATAAACTGACAAGTGGCTATTTGGGCAAAGTAATGTCCGTCTGGACAATAACAACGATTCTTCTGTCCTCTTGCTGCTGACTTCTTGTGGAGAAAATAAGGCCCCCAATTGGTTTGTGTGGGAGGAGATAGTTGTTTGATATTTAAATACCACAACCTTGAACTGGATTCAGAATAGACTGGCATTAAATGAGGAAATTTCCACTTCCTGAGTAGTGATTGAGTTCCAGTCCAATGACCTAGTCATTAAACAAAATAATTGGAGAGAGAGAGAGAAGAGAGAGCAGGAGGAGAGGGAGTGAGGGAGAGAGAGAGATGCTGCAAGGACCACTGGTTGCTACTATCTCATTCAGATAATTAATAGATTAAAAGAGTTGGAAGGAACCCTGTAGGTCATGTAGTCCAACCAACCCCCCAAATCAGGAGACTCTACACCAGTGGTTCTCAACCTTTTTTTGGCCATGTCCCACCTAAGCATCTCTAAAATTAATAGAGGCAGTGCAAGCAAGGCAGTGTTTTAGAACCAACACTCTTCATTTTCTACGTAAATGATCTCTGTGACCTTATTATCAGTAATTGTGTTCCCTTTGCCGATGATGTTAAAATATTTAATACCACTGACTATACCGCTACTCTTCAAAAGGATCTTGACCAGGTAGCTGAATGGTCTAACAACTGGCAACTTCAAACCTCAGCCAAGAAATGCTCTGTCTTATGCATTGGCAAAAAGAATCAGAATACAAAATACAAACTTGGTGGAAATGAACTTGTAGACGACCCTCACTCTGTCAAAGACCTTGGAGCACTCATATCCAATGACCTAAGCGCCAGAGCCCACTGTAACAACATTGCCAAAAAAACATTAAGAGTTGTTAATCTAATCTTATGTAGCTTCTTCTCCAAAAACATTGAACTTCTAACCAGAGTTTACAAATCTTTTGTCAGACCAATTCTAGAATACAGGTCACCTGTATGGAACCCATATTGCATATCAGACATAAATACAATCAAGAGAGTCCAGAAATATTTCACAAGAAGAGTCCTTCACTCCTCCTCTCATAACAAAACACCTTACTCCATCAGACTTGAAATACTGCGATTAGACAATTTACTATTATGCTGCTTCTGATCTCATCTAACAGTAGTTTATAAAATCATATACTAAAATGTCCTTCTTGTTAGTGATTACTTCACCTTCAACTGCAGCAACACACAAGCACGTAATAGATTCAAACTTAACGTAAACTGCTCCAAACTAGATTGCCGAAAATACAACTTCAACTATAGAGTGTGTGTGTTTGAGTTTGAGTTTTATTGGATTTATATGCCGCCCCTCTCCGAAAACTCGGGGCGGCTATATAAATGATCAATGCCTGGAACGCATTACCTGACTCTGTGGTTTCTGCCCCAAACCCCAAAACCTTTAACCTCAGAGTGTCTACAGTTGACTTCTCCCAGGAGGTTTCTAACAGGCATATGTAAGTGAACCATTGTGCCTACCACCCCTGTCCTACTGTCCTATTGTCTCCTTTTATCATTATTTACTACTTATGTTATGCTCATACAAACTACAATACTTGTTTAACAAAATAAAATGAATGAATAAATAAATAAATAAATAAATAAATCCTGATCCCCCCATATAATTCTTACTATTCAAAAAGTAACCCCTACTCACATGGAGCAAGCCTAAAAGGCCAATGTTTGTTTGTTTGTTTGTTTGTTTGTTTGTTTGTTTGTTTGTTTGTTTGTTTATTTATTTATTTATTTATTTATTTATGTCCAATACACAATGAGGGTTTTAGTGGGTATATATCAATATACACATAGTAAAATACATGATGAAGGCTATAGAGGAGATACTCATAGTAAAATATATCTAAGAAATAATAGAAAAGAAGATATAGTAATAGAATATATCAATGAAAGAATAGAAGAAGAGATATAGGAATAGAAGAAAGGTATAGGAGATATAGGAGAGCAATAGGACAGGGGACGGAAGGCACTCTAGTGCACTTGTACTCGCCCCTTACTGACCTCTTAGGAATCTGGATAGGTCAACCATAGATAATCTAAGGGTAAAGTGTTGGGGGTTTGGGGATGACACTATGGAGTCCGGTAATGAGTTCCACACTTCGACAACTTGGTTACTGAAGTCATATTTTTTACAGTCAAGTTTGGAGCGGTTAATATTAAGTTTAAATCTGTTGTGTGTTCTTGTGTTGTTGTGGTTGAAGCTGAAGTAGTCGCCGACAGGCAGGATGTTGCAGCATATGATCTTGTGGGCAATACTTAGATCTTGTTTAAGGCGTCTTAGTTCTAAACTTTCTAGGCCCAGGATTGAAAATCTAGTCTCGTAGAGTATTCTATTTCGAGTGGAGGAGTGAAGGGCTCTTCTGGTGAAGTATCTTTGGACATTTTCAAGGGTGTTAATGTCTGAGATGCGATATGGGTTCCAAACAGATGAGCTGTATTCGAGGATGGGTCTGGCAAAAGTTTTGTAAGCTCCGGTAAGTAGTGTGAGATTGCCAGAGCAGAAGCTACGTAGGATTAGGTTTACAACTCTTGAAGCCTTCTTGGCTATATTGTTGCAGTGGGCTTTGGCACTTAAATCTTTTGTTATTAGTATACCAAGGTCTTTAACCGAGTGGAGATTATCTGTGATAATTTGATTATTCAGTTCGTATTTGGAGTTCAGATTCTTCTTCCCAATGTGTAGGACAGAGCATTTGCTAGTTGAGATTTAGAGTTGCCATGTGTTAGACCACTCAGAAACAGAGTTCAAGTCTTTTTGGAGAGTAGTTGTGTTATCGGTGGTGTTGAAGAGTTTTACATTGTCGGCGAAGAGTACACAGTTGCTTGTGATGTGATTGCAAAGGTAATTGATGTAGAGAATGAAGAGCATTGGTCCCAGTACACTACCTTGGGGAACACCACTTTTAACTGGAACGGGGGTGGATATGGTGCTTCCTATTTTGACCACTTGTTGTCTGTTTGACAGGAATGCTGTAATCCATCTGTGGAGGGATTACTTGGTTTAAACAAGGTTCCAAATGTCCCCCTTAAAAATCAAATTGCGCCCCTGTGGAGTGTGGGCCCCACGTTGGGAACCACTGCTCTCCACCATTTCTGACAGGTGGCAGTCCAGTATCTTCTTGAAAGCTTCCAGTGATTAAACTCCCACAACTTCTGAATGCAAGCTGTCCCATAGGTTGATTGCTCTCACTGTCAGAAAATTTACTTTAATGTAATAATGCTAATATTTTCTTGAATAGCTACAACAGTGTTACTCTCAGTCCATCATGCATGTTGTCAGGCGCCCAACATTTGGTCATCAATGCATGCATTGCTCAGAAAATGATTTTTAAAAATTACTCTTGTATTGCAAATGGTCGCTAATTGAAGTACTTAATAAACGAGGAATGACTGTGTTGGAAAATCATTCCAGCAAATCCATTATATGTGCTTTTTGCAATCCTTCCATACAGCACTGTGAACCAGCTTAACCTTCAGGTAATTGGTTTTTCTCAGCACTCTCTATTGTGACTGTTACTGGATTTAGGGGTTATATAAAAGATAAGTTGAGGTTGATAGGCACTGAACAACTGTTATTAAACAATATTTTATGAAAGCCCATCCCCTGAGATTCCCACCCACGCTGGAGAATTGAAAACTATTTAACACGAGATAGGATTAAAGGCCTCAACTTGTGTTAATTTTTGGTGTTTTGCATATGTTTGTTTTCTTTCCACAAAGATCCCCCTTCAGAAAAAATATAATAATAATAATAATAATCATCATCATCATCATCATCATCATCATCATCATCATCATCATCATCTTGCACCTAATACTGGCGGCACAAGAACAGGCCATTAGAACAAATGCTGTCAAAGCCAGAATTGAAAAATCAACAGACGATCCAAAGTGCAGACTCTGTAAAGAAACAGATGAAACAATCGATCACATACTCAGCTGCTGCAAAAAGATCGCACAGACTGACTACAAGCATAGACATGATGCTGTGGCACAGATGATCCACTGGAACTTGTGCCGGAACTACCATTTACCAGTGGCAAAGAACTGGTGAGATCATAAGTCTGAAAAAGTGGTCGAAAATGAGCAAGCAAAACTACTGTGGGACTTCCGACTTCAGACTGACCGAATTCTGAAGCATAACACACCAGACATTGTGATCGTGGAGAAAAAGAAAGTATGGATCATCAACATCGCAATCCCAGGAGACAGCAGAATTGAGGAGAAGCAGCTAGAGAAATTAGTGAAATACGAAGATCTAAAAATCAAGCTGCAACGACTCTGGCATAAGCCAGCGAAAGTGGTCCCAGTGGTACTTGGCACGCTGGGCGCAGTACCAAAGGATCTCAGCGGACATTTGAAAACCATCAGAATTGACAAAATCTCCATCTGTCAATTGCAAAAGGCCGCTTTACTGGGATCGGCAAACATAATTCGCTGCTACATCATGCAGTCCTAGATGCTTGGGAAGCGCCCGACTGGTGATGAATTACGAAATCCAGCATAGTGATCTCGTTTGCTGTGTTGTACTGACATAATGATAATAATAATTTATTACATATGTATGCCGCCCCTCTCCGAAGACTCGGGGTGGCATACAAATCTATTAAATTGGAAGGAAGTTTCCAGAAGGAAAGCTAATGTTTAATGACTAATTAATTTCCTCATAATCTGAATTCAGAAAGTGGCAAGATGTTCGGAAAATTTATTTATTTATTTATTTATTTATTTATTTATTCATTCATTCATTCATTCATTCATTCATTCATTCATTCATTCATTCATTCATTTATTAGATTTGTATGCCGCCCCTCTCTGTAGACTGGGAGCGGCTACGTTGCTGGACTGTGGTGCCATAGAAGAAGATCTCTGGTGATTGCTTATGGAAAGTATGTAATGAAATGTCAATCGTGGCTGAAGAGGCAAATGCGGTTGGGGAATGAGTAGAGAAAAAAGGGACTGTTTCAATAGACTGAGTTCACTGCAGCCTTAAATTTATTAAAAGGAAATAAAGTGTCTATCAGCAGCAGTCAAACTCTAGGGTTTATTTCCTAACTTTCTCCCCACAAAACAGAAACCACTTTTAGTAATGAATTGCCAGCCTGATATATTTGCCCAAGTTGTGCTTAGAGGAAATTTGCTGAGCATGAAAGGTATTGACTTGAATTGGGATTTGACATCTTAACTCCTTCCTTCCTTCCTTCCTTCCTTCCTTCCTTCCTTCCTTCCTTCCTTCCTTCCCCCCTCCCTCCCACCCTTCTTTTTCAGATTCTAAGCAACTTACAAAACTTTTATCTAAAACACAAAACCAGTGTGACATTATAAAGATTTAAAATTCTATTCCAATTTAATGTGTATATATTTCAGATGTGGCAAGACTATCAGAATATTCTGAAGATATAGCTGTCATCATGTTTAGAGGCATCATTCGCAAAGAAATAAGAATAATCTTCCCATGGAGAGTGGATAAATCCTCTGTCCTGTTCAGATTTTAGATAGCCTCAAGGTCAACAAGGCCAGCTTGGTCATGGAAGTAGAAGGGACAATGAAAAAGATGTGGAATCTCAGAGAAAGAAAGATTATTCTTGTTGTACTTTTCCATCTGATCGGGATATTTTTGTCTTGAAAACTCCACAAATCTGCTCCAGGTGGTTCAGCCATCACAGATCACTGTTTCTTTTCTTTGTCAGATAATTTCTTGGGAAGTGATAAACCAATCACACTTTTGATATAATCTCTGAAACTGAATGTGAGGGCTTGCCCTTGAAAATCCTTAATAGCTCTATTGATTCTGATTGCAAAGATGTTACAACATGAGGTTTTAAATGTAAAATGTTAAGCTCCAATTTTATTGCACCCTAAGAGAAAAAGAAAGTATTATTATATAAGCAAAATGATCCAGACAATATGCTGTGCACTAGGCACTTATGTATGTAAAGTGAAAATGTATAAACAAACTGTTTAAAACAGTGGTTCTCAACTTTCCTAATGCCTTGACCTTTTAGTACAGTTCCTCATGTTGTGGTGACCCCCAACCATAAAATAATAAAATTATAAGGAAACTAATGGATGGGTTCTAACTTACCTCTCTGCTGGTTCACATCCTCCTGTGCAGTGTGGGTGCACTTTGTGGGTGTGCATGAATTTTGCTCACACACATCCATGCACAGTGCTGGTATTTTTAATTGCAAAAAAAAAGGCAAAAACAACATGTGCAGTGTTGGAAATTCGGCTTCTGCGAATGCTCAGAAGTTCCCATGGTGTGTATGTGTGTGTGTGTGTGTGTGTGTGTCTATATATATATATAGAGAGAGAGACTAGGATAGCGCTATTTCGGCCTTGTTCTGCCCTCATCAGCTAGCCATACCCTTACTGGGATTTGATCCTGAGGCTTCAGAATTAACCTCTAGGCCACCAAATCTGATCCCTTCAGCTTTGTACCAGGCAGGGGCTATATATTTTTTTCTGTTGGATCACCCTGGTATATTGAAGGAGCGTCCTTCAATATACCAGGGTGATCTGACAGGAAAAAAAAATAACCCTTCCCTGGTACAAAGCTGAAGGGATCAGATTCTGTAGCCTAGAGGTTAAGCTGCAGGATCAAATCCCAGTGAGGGTATGGCTAGCTGATGAGGCCAAAACAAGGGCGAAATAGTGCTATCCTAGTCTCCCTTAATTTTAAAAATTCAGCAAAAACATGTGATACGTATGTATGTGTGTATTGCAATACAGTAGTCTATTTGCGTATGAATGGACCCGCCTGGAGATGAATAGAGGAGCCGTGTCTCAGTTTCTAAGACCATTGGAAATATGTATTTTCTGATGGTCTTAGGTGACCCCTGTAAAAGAGTCATTCGATCTGCAAAGGGGCCGTGACCACAGGTTGAAAACCACTGGTTTAAAAGAAAAAGAGAGAAAAATCCTACCTCTGCTGAAGGAAGAGACCCTATACCATTTCACACAAGTGTTTGTCTAACCTCTTCTTAAAAGCTTCCACTGATGGAGCACCCACGGCTTGTAAAGGGAAGCCATTCCTCTGAACAAATGTTCTAACTGTCAGCCAATTTCTCCTTAGTTCTAGATTGTTTTTCTCCTTGATTAGTTTTCAATGATTGCTTGTTGTTCTAACTTCAGGTGCTTTGGAGAATACGCTGACCCCTTCATCTTTGTGCCGGATATTAGAACACTAGAATCATGTTACCCATTGTTCTTCTTTTAATTAAACTAGACATATTCAATTCCTGCAACCCTTCTTCATCTGTTTTAGTTTCCAGTCCCACGATAATATCTGCTGCTCTTCTCTGCACTCTTTTTAGAGCTTCAACATCTCTTTTATATCACGGGGACCAAAACTGGATGCAATGTTTAAAATGTGGTCTTACCAAGGCATTATAAAGTAGTACTAATATTTCATGTGATCTTGATTCTAACACTTTGTTAATGCAGCCTAGGACAGCATTGGGTTATTTTGGCAGCTAACACACACTGATGGGTTATATTTAAGTGATTGTCCACTTGGATTTCAAGATCCTTCTGAGTCATCCTTTGTCAAGTGGACCAGGTGTCCACTTGACTGATTTTGCAGCCTTATTTGAAAAGAAACCATCACAAACACAACATATATGACAGGAAAAAAATCACGTTCTTTCTAATGAAATAAAAATGAAGATGTTTGAAGGTGAGAAAACAGAGAGCTCTGTTTCATCACCTCCAATCATCTTCATTAGAGAGAACAAGTTTTTTTCCATCCCTCTCTGTTTTCTCACCTTCAATTATCTTCTTGTTTATTTCATTAGAAAGAGCATGTTTTTTTCTATAATATATTTATTTATTTACTTATTGGACTTTTATGCCAATTATATATGTTGTTTTTGTGAGGGTTTCTTTTCAAATAAGGCTGACCCTTCTCACAGTTACTACTATTATCCTAGGTACCATCTATTCTATACAGGGGTAAAATGTGAAATTTTTCCCTATCAGTTTTGTTGGCCTGGCCTATTTTGTGGGTGTGGCTTGGATGTCAGTTGGGTGTGGCTTCAGATGGCCATGGTCATGTGACTGGATGTGGCCAATTTAGCAATCCAGCTTGCCAGGGAGCAGGGGATTGGACTAGATGACCTCTGAGGACCCTTCCAGCCTTTGCTGTGCTGTTTTAAAGCATCCTCTGAAGCTGTGTCTAGTGCCAACCAGGTTTGTGGTCCTCCCTCCCTCTCTTATGTGGGAAGCAACTCCCACCCCAAATAAAATATTACTCATAAGAAAAGCACTCAGGGAAAAACAAGGAAAAATCAACAAAGAACCTGCCTGAAGCTCATTCCACACTCCTGCCCAATAGAGATAATGACTGTATAGAAAGTGGAACCTTTGGCTCCATTCACATAAGCAGGCAAACAAATCAAACAAATTTCCCCATGGCAAGATTTGGCAGCTAATAAAACATGGTAGTAGAATCAGAACAAGCAGCCCCACATGCAAGACCCAAAACAGGACAAAATTCATTTAGCCACAATGGGAATCACCCAAACCCCTAAACTTTAAAAACATGGAACCATACAGGAGCATTCCAAAAGTAATGCAATTATGTTTTAAGTAATTTATTGAACAGATTTGCACAAACACTTAAAATTCTTCAAAGTATTGTCCTTGGGCCTCTACACATTTTTTCCAGTGACTCTGCCATGACCAGTACACACCCTGGAAGGTGTCTTCGGGGACCTCTTGCAAGGTCTTCATCACAGCTGATTGGATCTCTTCTATGGATGAAAAACACGCCATGCCACAATGCACTACAAGTCCACGAGTTCCTGGTCAAACACCAGGTGCCAACGCTGCCCCCCCCACTTAGTCCTGATGTTGCACCAGCAGACTTCCTTTTGTTCCCAGCCCTGAAAGGAACCCATTTTTCATCCATAGAAGAGATCCAATCAGCCATGATGAAGACCTTGCAAGAGGTTCCCGAAGACGCCTTCCAGGCACGTACCAGTCATGGCAAAGTCACTGGAAAAAAATGTGTAGAGGCCCATGGACAGTACTATGAAGAATTTTAAGTGTTTGTGCAAATCTGTTCAATAAATTACTTTAACAAAAATAATTGCATTACTTTTGGAATGCACCCTGTATAAGAATCCTTCTTTTTATCCAGTTTGTTGTTCAGCTAACCCTCAATGTCACTTCGCTTCTGCATTTAAAAACCTCCTTCCAAGCAGCTTCTGAAGGCTTTTCAATTAAAAGCAGGAGTTGCAAAGTTTATGGATTTCAACTCCCAGAATTCCTCAGCCAGTCACATGGCTACGTTTGGAGAGTCCTGATTTAAAGCGACAGCCTTTATTTTTCTTCTTTGCCAAGCAATCTCCCAGCTGGAAAGTGAGTCCCGATTTTTTCCTTCTATCACCTCTTTCTTTCTCCCTTCTCTTCCCTAAACCAGCTGCTGCAACTGCTACCTACTCATCCAAACCAAGCTGAACTGAGAGGACTTCACCCCGATTCTATACCTGTGTACTCCCCACAAAACCTAAACTGGTCTCTGTGCAAGTGTCTAATTGCATGTGCAATTGAGCTGTAACAAGGTCAAAAATCCCAAAGGATTCAAAATACTAGTGATTAAAACTCTATAAATGTCTGCTATTAGAGTTGCTCTCCAGGACACTTGATGGTTGGTTTGCTTGTACAAAAAGGCTAAATTAATTACCCAAGGTAATAATTTGTCTCAAAATATATTATATTAATTACCTTCAGCATTTTCCCATTGGCTTTTTTGGAAGGAAAAAGTAATGGGTCTTTGGAGCAACACACTTGTTTTGATTAACCAGTTTCTTGATCAACATAATGCATAAGCTAAGCAAACAAGCCTGGCTCAGCATAACACACTAAACCACCAAAAAAAGTAATCAAGATCAATACTAACCCAACTTAGCATATTGTATGAATATAGCACCTAGTTGTTAAACCGATCCAGTTAATTGTCTTGCAATTTCCCTTGGAAGCCAAATAACGCACGGACACAAGTCTAGAGTTAAAAGGGTCACTTTATTGATTAATAGAGACCTCCTTCTCCCGCACGAATCTCAGCGGCTGATTAGGTCCCCCAGAGTTGGCCTTCTCCGGGTCCCGTCGATTAAACAATGTCAGTTGGCGGGACCCAGGGGAAGAGCCTTCTCTGTGGTGGCCCCAGCCCTCTGGAATCAACTCCCTCCAGAGATTTGAACAGCCCCCACCCTCCTCGCCTTCCGTAAAATGCTGAAGACTCACCTCTGTCACCAGGCGTGGGGGTGATTACCTCCCCCTTTTGTTGTTTCTCTGACCTCTGTAGTATGATTAATTGATTTGAGTGTATACGAGTGCGTAGTTATGATTTTATTATATTGATTATTTTATATTAATGTTTTTTAAAAATATATACTTTATTGGTTTATACAAAAGGAAGTAAAACAGGGGAAAAGGGGGATGGGAGTACAAAAAAGAGAAATGGGAGGGGGATGGGGTAAAAGCTGTTATATCACAGCTTATATATATTGTTGTATACATATTCCAAGTATTTGTCCATATGTAAATATTTCATAATCAGTATTCTTATTTGGATAATCTTATAGCTGTAATAATTGATAATCCAACAATAACGTGAAAAGAAAAGGGGTAGAAAGGGAAAGAAGGGAGAAAGAAAGGGAGAAGAAAGAGAGAAGAGAGAGAGGAGAAGTAGTACCTGCAAGCAAGCAGGCATTTGAATTGTGACGGCTTAGTTTGATTATGTTTGTTGTTTTTGTTAGTGAAACGTAATCATAGGTTGTAATATTAGTAGGTTTCTAGTAATTATCAAGTGGATTGAACTCAGACAGGGATTGTGTTGATTTTGGTCCGATTTTTTATTATACATATCTTTATTTTGGTTTATATTAAGCGATTTTAATTATTTTTCGCTTTGTCATCTTTAGAATTGGATAGCCATCTGAACCATTTCTCCCAGGCCTTGTAAAACTCTGAATCATTTTTGTTTTGAATTTCCATTGTTAATTTTGTTAGTTCGGCACATTATATTAATGTTTTTAATTGACTTAAATTGATTTTAATATTAGATTTGTAATGTATTGTTCTATTGTTATGTTGTGAGCAGCCTCGAATCTTCGGAGAGGGACCGCATACAAATCTAATAAATTATAATAATAATAATAATTATTATTATTATTATAATTATTATAAAATTCTGTAAAAGACCTGCCAGAGGTAAGAAACAAAAGGGGGCAGAATTCTTGTCAAAATATTTCTAAGCAGCTATGGGTGAAGTTCCTTGCTGAGCAAGGGAAGGTTCCCCCTTGCTCTCTGCAATACCACTTGGCATGTGGGGAAACTCACCCCAATTCCCCCTCTCGGGATCCTGATATAGGTGAGCCCCAAAGCCAACCCCCCCTCCATAACTCAAGCTCAACATGCCTGGAGCTTCAGGTGAGGGGCAGCCAATCACCTTCCAAAAAGCGCCCTAAGGGAAAACACCCATTTCCAGCCCTGACCTGCCCCCCCCCCAGTGACCAAAGGGGTTTTAAATTAATGAGCAACTGAAACAGAATTGCCAATTAAATCACCCCTTATCTGACCCCTCTCATCCACTTTGGTGTGGAGTAGGCGAAAAAACGGCTGTTTACAAATGTGCTCATGCCGCAAAAAATTCCTACTCGGCCCCACTGGCAACCCTAACTCACCAATAGATAAAGGAAGGGAGGGAGGGTGCTTCCCTCGACGATCCAATAAAGAGGGAGATATATTTAAGGCCGCCCTCAGGTGGGCCGGCCTTAAATAATCAGCGTCTTACCACCCCTCCTCCTTGATTACATCTGTGGAGTTTGCTGCAAGGCCTATCAGCTGATTGCGGGAGATCTCACGCTTTTGCTCGAGATCACCCCCTTCTTGTTTTAAGCACATGACGGAGCCCGTGTTCTCAGCTCTGTCAGCCAATTCGGCAGTGGGTAAACCCACTTGCCTTCAAATGTTTAACAGGGTTTATTTTCAATTAAAATATGCTCAAACAAAATCTCTTCCTGTTCCAAAAGAATGCAATTGTTTCCTTTTCCTTCCATCCGGGTGTGTGGTTGTGTGCATCCAGATACAAACCAAGATACAAATGTATCCAATTAAAATAAATTTCTTTGAATATAGGCTTCTCCGGGAGAAGGAGGCGCCAGGATTCTTCTGTGAATAAATGTAACTGCAGTAGAACATGTTAATCTATTATTTTCTTTTTTCTCTCTAGGATGCCAGCTGCTCTAAGCACAGTGAGGAGGACAAGTTAAGCATTAATTTTTGCTTAACTTTCAAAATCTTTGCATGAATGCCTCTGTAATAATAATTTTGAAAACCAGTTTTGCCTCACTGAATCACACACAACATGCACACCGCAGTGCCTGATCACTCTCCTTTTCCTTGGGTTCTTTGAAGTGTCTGAAAGACAAAAATTCAACCTGAGCTTCTTACCTCAGGAACAATTTCCATATTGTTAGCTGCTGGCCTAGCTTTTGATGTCAGGAAACCTGATTACTGAACACTGCTGCAGTAAAACTGGGCCTAGGGTCCATTTTGATGGTTCAGTAAATGTCTTTGTCCACAGTGGGCACAATGCTATGAAATTCTGGCTGCTAATAGGCAGCAGATGACAGTGACAGGGACATTCTTAATAGATGAAGTCAACACAGGAGACTGACATCTTCTGCCTTTGAACGCTGAGACCTGCGTACCCAATTCCCCCAAGCCTCATCCAGGTGCTTTGGGAACAGATGAAGCAAAACCCCTTGTCCATCAAAGAAGTATGATTAAATATTAACCAGGCACCTTAGGAGTAACTGACACACTGCAGACATTTGCAGAATAGCAGCCATGCAATGCAAAGGGAAGACCTATAGTAAGTGTAAGGCAGGTCATTATAACAGCTACAAAAAATGTGCTACTCATGAAGAAAACAAGGATTTATTACTTTGTGTTCTTAACTGCACATGTCCTCTTTCTCACAATATATTATTGAAAGCAAAGCTTTGGAGGAATTCCATAATTAATTCAGCATTTCTCTTTGCAGCAGAGAAATTATATTGTGTTTGGGTATATAGGAAAACAATGGAGAAATGCGTTTTTCTTTAGGGGATGGGGTTGTTACTGCACCATATATCAGTATCCAGAGTGTACAGGGCACAAAGTGGTACAATGCTTTCCCCCAAAGTCTCATTAGCTAAATGAAGAGGAAAAATAGTAGAAGGATGAGGGAAGGACAAATAAAACTATTAGTAATAAGAAAGTCTAGGGAATGCTAATGGGCAGGTTGAAGAAATGGAAAGGAATGCAAAAACTGTAAGGGGATTTAGCCTGTTAATAGTGCTTGGTAACACGGCAGAATTCTTACTGAGACAGTTTAAGAGGTGACAATAAGAAAATGACAATGAGTCAACAGTGTACAGCAGCAGCCCAAAAACCCCATTTGATGCTAGGCTGAATTGATAGAAGGATAGAATCAAGATCAGGTAAAGTTCTAGTACCTCTTTACAAAACCCTAGTAAGACTACACTTGGAATTCAGCATCCAGTGAAATATAAAAAGATGGCGAGACTCTGGAAAGAGTGCAGAGAAGAGCAACAAAACTGATTAGGGTCTGGAGGTTAAAATATATGAAGAATGGTTACAGGAATTGGATATGTCCAGTGTATGTGCACCAAGATGAATTCCTTGTGTGTCCAATCATACTTAGCCAATAAAATTCTCTTCTCTTCCCTTCCCTTCCCTTCCCTTCCAGTCCACTCCACTCCACTCCATTCCATTCCATTCTATTCTATTCTATTCTATTCTATTCTATTCTACGGAAATAGTGTTACGGTTGCCGATCAATTTCTAGTCACAATTCAAAGTGTTGGTTATGACCTATAAAGCCCTTCATGGCATCGGACCAGAATATCTCCGGGAACTGCCTTCTGCCGCATGAATCCCAGCGACCGGTTAGGTCCCACAGAATTGGCCTTCTCCGGGTCCCGTTGACTAAACAATGTTGTTTGGCGGGATCCAGGAGAAGAGCCTTCTCTGTGGCGGCCCCGACCCTCTGGAACCAGCTCCCCCCCGGACATCAGAACTGCCCCCACCCTCCTTGCCTTTCATAAAGTTCTTAAGACCCATCTCTGCCGTCAGGCATGGGGGAACTGAGACATCTCCCCCGGGCCTATACAGTTTATACATGGTGTGTTTGTGTGTATGCTTGCTTTTAATAATGGGGTTTTTACTGTTTTTTAAATTATTAGATTTGTTCTTACATTGTCTTTGTTATTGTTGTGAGCCGCCCCGAGTCTACGGAGAGGGGCAGCATACAAATCTAATAAATAATAATAAATAATAATAAAAGAAGTAGGGGTGACATCAAAGCACTGTTCCAATATTTGAGAGGTTCCTACAAAGATGGAGGGGTCAAATTATTTTTCAAAGCAGCAAAATGCAAGACAATGATTGGAGACTAAACAAAGAGAGGAGCAACCTAGAACTAAGGAGATATTTTATAACAATGAGAGCAATCAACCAGTGAAACAACTTGCCTTCAGAGGTTGTGGGTGCTCCATCACTGGAGGCTTTCAAAAAGAGGCTGGACAACCATTTGTCTAAAATGGTATAGGGCAGGGGTGAAATGCTACCAGTTCGGACTGGTTTGGGAGAGCTGTTAGCAGATACGAGGTCTGGTTCGCCAAACAAGTAGGGATGGCTGACTGGCCATGCCCCCAAACCACCAGTTCGGTTGCTTGCTTTGCTAGAGCACACTGTAGGGGCCACACTGCACTGGGCTGCACTGGGCTGAGCTGCCTGGCAAGGCTGTTTTTTGAGCATGGGTCAGTGTGTGGTCTGTGTGTCCCATTCCCATTCCATCTGGCAAGCCACACTTGGATGGCTTTGGGGAGTCCCTTTGTGGTTGGTTCTCTTGTCCGCCAGACAAGGCTAAATAGCTACATCATCTCTCTTCTCCCCCTGCCTCCACTCTCTTCCCCACCTCCTTCCTTTTTCTTTTGTCCTTATTCTTCTCTCCCACAAGCATGAAGGAGTTCCAGCCCACCCGCCTGCCCTGCTGCAAGGTGGACATGTGGATGAGTGAGTGACTGGGAGGGGAGCATGATTGACAGCTAGCCCAACTGTCTGTGAGTGGCGCAATGATGGTGATATTGTTGGGGAGATGCCCGAGGTGTTGCTTGCAGCTGCCTTTTGAAGTCATGGCTCTCCCCACATTGTTGTTTTGGGGCTTGCTTGGGGAGTCAGTCTGTCTTGTTAGAACCATAAATGGACCTGTGTTTGCTTGGTGTGGCTGCCGTGACCTCACCTCAAGCCATGGTGGTCTGCTTTGGAAGATGTGGAATGGGGATTTAGTGTACCCTAGGCACATGGATGACTTTGGGCCAATCCAATGAAAGAGGAGGAGGCAAGGACAAATGGTGGCAATGGCAGAGCTCCAGGATGCCAGGCAGATGTCCCAGGGCTGCTGCCCATATGTACTGCTTGCCTTCCCCTCCACTCTGGGTCCCGCTCTCCACATCCAACCCAGGCCAGGCCAGCCCCCCTACCAGAGCACATTCTTCCTTCTCCTGTCACCAAGAGAAAGAGATAAAAAAAGAAAGGAAAAAAAGAAAGAAAGGGGAAGGAAAGGGAGAGCGAGAGAGAAAAGAAAGAGGCAGACAAAGAAAAAACAGAAAGAAATAAAAAGAAAGAGAAAGAGAAAGAAAGAAGAAAGAAAGAAAGAAAGAAAGAAAGAAAGGGGAAGGAAAGGGAGAAAGAGAGAGAGAGAAAAGAAAGAAGCAGACACGAAAAAAGAGAAAGAGAAAGAAAGTAAGAAAGAAAGAAAAGAGAGAAAGAAAAAAGGAAAGAAGAGAGAGATATATAGGAAGAAAGGAAGGAAGGAGGGAGGGAGGGAACTTATAACCACAATTGAGACCAAAATTTTGGTTGCTGAGTGAGTTTCACCAGATTTTACAACTTGGCCATGCCCACCTGGTCACATGACCACCAAGCCACCACCACCAAGCTATGCCCACAGAACTGGTAGGGAAAATTTTTAGATTTCCCCACTGGTAAAGGGTCTCCTGTGTTACGAGTGGATTAGGCTAAAAGATGTCGGAGGTCCCTTCCAACTCAGTTATTCTATTCTATTCCAAAATTTTGAAAAGTAAGCATATGTCTGCATCAGTCTCCCTCAGCAAGTTACTAGAAAATATGAGAAAGAAAGTTTATTGTTACATTTTTTGATTCAGGGAAAAGGCACTGAATGGTAAAGCAAATAGGCTTGAAGTATGGAAGGTCTTGCAGAGAAATAGAATTTTATCTGCTGACAGCTCTAATATATGGAGACAAAGCATGCATAAATGGAATGCTTAGTAAATAGTTCAACACTGAATAGCAACCAAAGCAAGGATGGATGATATCCCCATGATTGTTTCATGATTTGTGGATAAATACATACACAAGGGATATTTGTAATGATATTGGAGGTGTGTCGATTGGGGGCATGAAAATGCCTACATTTTTATTGCAGACAATGTCTTATTGCTGATAGAAACAGAATGATTTGCAGGAAATATTATATATCATACATTGGAAAGTGTAGATTTGAAAATCAAAGTGACAAAGGCCAAAATGGTTGTATTTAATAGGGAAATGAATGATTACATGTTTAAAAAATGATGAAAAATCACAGCAAATGGTTGGATTTCTAAACTAAGCAGAATAGTGCAGAAGGCAAAATTGATTCATATATAGAAACATAGAAGATTGACAGTAGAAAAAGACCTCATGTTCCATCTAGTCTGCCCTTATACTATTTCCTGTATTTTATCTTAGGATGAATATATGTTTATCCCAGGCATGTTTAAATTCAGTTACTGTGGATTTACCAACCACTTCTGCTGGCAGTTTGTTCCAAGCATCTACTACTCTTTCAGTAAAATAATATTTTCTTATTTTTCTTCTGATCTTTCCACCAACGAACCTCAAATTGTGCCCCCTTGTTCTTGTGTTCACTTTCCGATTAAAAACACTTCCCTCCTGAACCTTATTTAACCCTTTAACATATTTAAATGTTTTGATCATGTCTCCCCTTTCCCTTCTGTCCTCCAGACTATACAGATTGAGTTCAATAAGTCTTTCCTGATAAGTACTGTATATGAAAAGTAGCAGAAGCAAACCATGTAAGTTAGAGTCATATGCAGTCAACCATCAACCATTAACAATGGTTGATCATGGGCTATAGACAGGAGGAACATTCAATAAATATGCTACTCTCTGGTGAGTAGAGGCAAACTTCATTTTATTCTTTGTAATCATTTGGGTAAGTTTAAAATGTGTATCTGCATGACGTTGATAGATTTCTCTGTTTGCTTTTTAAATTGTCAGGATTGGCAGGCACTTTTGTTTAGTTCATTTGGTGTAACTCAGCAAGACACAGAAGCAGCCGTAGAAAAACAACCGTGGAATGACAGAGAAGAAAATGTTAGTTGAGAACTTCTCATCTGAGCCTGCATACATGGCTGTTTAGGGGATGCTGCATAAGACCATTAAGCCCAAAGGCTGCCCTTTTAGGGAAAAATCCTGTTTCAAATCTGTTCTGGATTAAAGCCTCACCAACCTCGAAGCCAAGATCCATCACGATGATATGGAACCAGTTATAACTCCTGGTGTTTCTCACTTCTGGCTTTATTGGTTGAGGCTGGTTAGAATTATAAACTGGAGAGATTTGGTCCAACCAAGAACCCATCATATATTTATCAGAATATATTTGAGTTTCCTGCCATTCCTATTTTGGTTACAGTGAATTTAATAGCTCGAGTGTTCTGAGGATTTAAGTGGTAATGGATATGCTTTTGTAATGCAGAGAACAGCAGAAAAAACAATTGCTGCCAACCCGCTTTCCATTGAGAACCTGTATACTGCACAAGTCAAAAAGTGGGCTGTGAAAATATTTACTGATCCCTCACATCCTGGACATAAACTGTTCCAACTTCTACCCTCAAAACGTCACTACAGAGTGACTACTTCAGCTTCAACCGCAACAACACAAGAGCACGCAACAGATTCAAACTTAATACGAACCGCTCCAAACTTGACTGTAAAAATTATGATTTCAACAATCGAGTTATCGAAGCGTGGAACTTATTACCGGACTCAATTGTGTCAACCCCTAACCCCCAACATTTCTCCCTTAGACTCTCCACGATTGACCTCTCCAGGTTCCTAAGAGGCCAATAAGGGGCGTACATAAATGCACTGATGTGCCTTTCGTCCCCTGTTCAATTGTCTTTCCTTTCTCTCACTTATCATATATATTTTCTTTCTTTCATATATCCTCTCCTCTAAGTTCACTTTTACCCTTATATATATTACTACATGTCTATTTTTCTTCCTATGTATTTGTGTATTGGACAAATGAATGAATAAATAAATAAATAAATAAATAAGAACTCTGCACACCAAGACAACTAGACACAAGAACATTTTCCCCCCGAACAGTATCATTCTGCTAAACAAATAATTCCCTCAGCGCTGTCAAAGTCTGCACTACTATTACTACTAGTTTTTTGCTCATCATTCCTATCACCCATTTCCCTCTACTTATGACTGTATGACTGAACTTGTTGCTTGTATCCTTAAGATTTTTATTAATGTTGATTGTTTCCTGATTGCTTATTTGACCCCTATGGCAATCATTAAATATTGTGCCTCATGATTCTTGACAAATGTATCTTTTCTTTTAAGTACACTGAGAGCACATGCACCAAGACAAATTCTTGTGTGTCCAATTACACTTGGCCAATAAAGAACTCTATTCTATTCTATTCTATTCCATTCCATTCTGTTCTATTCTAATATGATGGTCCTATTCTACAGCATTTGAGGCTCTCTGATAAATGGGTTGACTATTCAAAGGATTTGTTTTGATAATATGACTTTTCCAGATTCACCTAAAACCCTACTGCTTTCTGACTTGATGTTTTCCATTGCATCAGGGTTCCACTATTCTGGTGTTGAGTCGTAGTCAAACATATCTGGGGTAGCCAACACCCTAGAGGACAGGCTCAAAATACAGAAAGATCTAGACAGATTAACACTATGGGCCCACAATAACAACATGATGTTCAACGTCGACAAGAGCAAAGTCCTTCACCTTGGTAAAAAAAAAACTAGACACACATACAGCCTGGGAGAAACCCCGCTTAGCAGTAGTGACTGTGAAAGAGATCTTGGAGTCTTGGTGGATAATCAACTAAACATGAGCCAGCAATGTGCAGCAGCGGCCAAAAAAGCCAACACTATCCTAAGCTGCATCAACAGGGGGATACACTCCAAGACCAGGGAAGTATTAATACCACTCTACTACGCCCTGGTCAGACCACATCTGGAGTACTGCATCCAGTTCTGGTCACCACACTTCAAAAGAGACATTGAAATTCTGGAGAAGGTGCAGAAAAGAGCAACCAAAATGATTAGGGGACTTGAAACCAAGACTTACGAAGAGAGATTGCGAGAACTGGGTATGGATAGCCTAGAGAAAAGGAGGGCCAGAGGGGACATGATAGCTGTATATAGGTATATGAGGGGTTGCCACAGAGAGGAGGGGGCCACTCTATTCTCCAGAGCACCAGAGGGCCGGACGAGGAACAACGGCTGGAAGCTGACCAAGGAGAGATTCAACCTAGAAGTAAGGAAGAACTTTCTGACGGTCAGAGCAATCAACCAGTGGAACAACCTGCCTGCGGAGGTTGTGAACTCCCCAACTCTGGACACTTTCAAGAGGAGATTGGACTGCCATTTGGCTGGGGTGCTTTAGGATTCCTGCTCCGGCAGGGGGTTGGACTTGATGACCTGCATGGTCCCTTTCAACTCTAACAATAAATAAATAAATAAATATATTTAGAAGGGACTAAGCTGTGGAGGTCTGACTTACAATACATAAAACAAAACATTGTGTGTATCACACCTCTGTAAATGAAAAGCATTATTATTATTATTATTATTATTATTATTATTATTATTATTATTAAAAAAGAAACCTGCAAGTAAACTAAAGTATATTATTTAGGGAAAGGTGATTTCATTTACAATTTTTGGCTGAGAAAAGTTGGAAGCAGTCATGTTCTGCCTTCTAGGTACAATTTTGAATTGAGTCTGCGGAGAGGGGTGGCATACAAATCTAATTAATAATAATAATAATAATAATAATAATAATAATAATAATAATAATAAGTTTAGGCTGCAGTGGTAAATGTTTAAAAGAACCATTGCTTGAATAACTGAAAGATGTACCTGATTTTAAACAGTAATTGAACAAATACTATGACAGCGGATTATCAAAGAGAGGGGCTTTGCTACTATTAGTATTTCACAAAGACCTTTATTTAAAAAATAATAATAATCAGGTGACCCGGGGACTTTGTTAGATAAAATAATGACAGACTATACAGAGGAGAAAAATCCTCTGAGGTGTTAAAACTTACTCAGCAGTCAGTTACAAATGGGACTGTCATGAAACTGTCCTGTACTTGAAAGAATTAAATGCCAACATTTTAACAGAAGAGAACAGATTCTGGATTTACTTTCTATATCTCCTGCCGGAAACAAAAATGGATCTGCTTTGCATTCACCATGTAGCCACAATCTGAGTCACACAGAAGCCTTGCAAAAGGAGGCAATACAACAGGCCAGTTGGGGGCTATTGCTTCCAATTGTTGCTATTGATGCTCAGCGCTGAGAAATCTTTTCCAGCCTATTGTAATGGTTTATTTCAGGCTGGAATATAGTTGGCAGAAATTCCCTTTCTGACCCCATGGAGGGAACACGCAGTGGGGCTTGAAGTAGACCCAGAGACAGGGTTAGGTGAGAACAGTACCTTTATTCAGCTCAGGAAAGGTAAGTGACTTTCAGCGAGTACCGTCTGCTCTATCTGGGAGAAACCGCTTCTTTTATACATTTGCGGTTCCCGCCAAAGCAAGAGCAGCCGCGTCTGAGCCAATCAGGAGCGACTTCCTGATTTAGCTCAGACAGCGCTTCACAAAGGAACAAACTATTTACAGAGATACAAGGTAGCCATTACAGGATACAACAGGGCTAGTAAGTTTATGCACTATTTATTGAATACTTAATAGTTTTTTTATTGTCCTTCCTTCTCCAGTACTTTAGTATGATCCTTAATTAATTTTAAAATAGGAAATAATTAAACAGTATGTTTTTACCCATAAATGCTTTAATGATTTTAATCATTATCTACTTGCCTAATCTGTTATCATGCTGAACCTTGGGGGTTCAGTACAAAACCTTAAAATATTACTGTGCTCCGCAACAAATAATGCTGTCTATCACTTGTCCTTTTTGTGGCTATGCAAATAATGTGACTTAATCAACTGAAAAAGAGTCCAAGCACCTATTTGAAAACTTATCTTGGTTAGTAGGCCACTCCCACCCAGTCGCATGACCTTTAAGCCTCCCCATGGTCACATGGTTGTCAAGCCACTCCCATCTGGTCACATGGCTGGCAAGTCACTCCTACCTGGTCACATGACCATCAAGCCACACCCATAAAATAAGCCACACCCACAGTGTGGCAGTAAAATTTTTGGCAGCCCATCATTGGTTAGGACTGCAGAAAAAAGAAGGAAGGGAGGGATAGAGGGAGGGAGGGAGGGAGGGAGGGAGGGAGGAAGGAAGGAAGGAAGGAAAAGACCTAAAAACAGAGTTCATTCAGAAAGCAGCAAGAAGGACACTGCATTCAAGAACTGAAATGTACATGGGGTAAGGGGAAGGTGGGAAACTGCAGTCTTGCTTCCACAGGGAAAATAATTGAGGTTAAATTAAAAATCATAACTTGATTTAGAAGTTGCATACTGGGCTTGTAGTTTACCGGAGGAGGCTGCCATGTTTTCTGTTCAGAGAATTGGCTTTTAATAGATACTGTACCCAATTTCTGGAAAGGCCAGCAGCTGTAAGATAAAAGACTTTTCCAGTCATTCATCAAGGCACCTGACATGTGCAATGCTTTTGCAGAGCCAGAGGGGAATAATATTTTATTCTCCAAATGCACTTTAAAAATATATATATTTGTCCTTTTTTGGTTTGCTGGTGGTTTTCTTTTCATGTTACATGGTGTGTCATTTATATTCCTGCTGCAGTATTTCTCATGATTAGTTATTTGGGTCATTGGTATTGTGGTCATTTATACTGTATATATATATATATATATATACATTTAATTTTAAAAAGAGTGTTTAGTACATTGTTCGCCACCTGAAGAAAAATTATCTCAAAATTTAATCAATCAAGGGCCGGGAGGAGGGGGGAGTCCTGTGCAGCAATAGAATCTGTAAAAAGCTAAATATGAGTCATACCTTTTGAAAAGAAGCTAGAGTTAAATTCTGCCCCTTTGACTTTCCAGTGTGCCATTTTTCAATTTTATTTTTAATTGCATTTGAATTACTACGCAATAAAGGACCTTGCTTGCTTGCTTGCTGCAATAACAGTAGGAGAGGAGTTGGCTAAAACTGAATGTAGTGGAGTCCTAAACTTTAAAGGCACAGGAAAAGCATAAAATGCTTTAAATGAATTGGAAAAATTTATACATCGTAAGTTAGTGATTACAAAAACTCTGATGTTCATCCATCGTGTTCGAAGAGGACCTTGACATCTAATGTGTTGTGGGCTGTATGCGATGTGTCCACAGGTGGCTAGTAAGGCTTATACAGGCACGAATTGTTCTGCCACATGTTGGGCAGGCATGCGTGGGCACTATTGCTGCAGCATTTGCCACTCTGGCTTTGCAGAGTGCTTGCTTCTCTTCTGCTCTGAATGTTCTTTTGGCCTCAGATGTCTGACAGCCTTGGTGGATCAGCATGTGCCATGTTGGTCGATCTTGTGCCAGGGTTTCCCAGGAGGAGGTGTTGATATCAAGGGACTTAAGCTTTCAACATGTCTTTGTATCGCTTCCTTTGTCCCCCATGTGATCACTTTCCTTTAGACAGCTCACCATAGAGGAGCTGTTTAGGGATGCTATGGTCTGGCATCCTTGCTGCACGAATCCCAGCGACCAGTTAGATCCCACAGAGTGGGTCTTCTCCGGGTCCCGTCAACTAAACAATGTCGCTTGGCGGGACCCAGGGGAAGAGCCTTCTCTGTGGAGGCCCCGGCCCTCTGCAACCAACTCCCCCCAGAGATTAGAATGGCCCCCACCCTCCTTGCCTTTTGTAAGCTTCTTAAAACCCACCTCTGCCACCAGGCATGGGGGAACTGATATACTCTTTCCCCCTAGGCCTTTACAATTCTATGCATGGTATGTCTGTATGTATGTTTGGTTTTATAATAAGGGTTTTTAACTGTTTTAATATTGGATTGTTATATGCTGTTTTTATTACTGTTGTTAGCCGAGTCTACGGAGAGGGGCGACATACAAATCCAATAAGTAAGTAAGTAAGTAAGTAAGTAAGTAAGTAAGTAAGTAAGTAAGTAAGTAAGTAAGTAAGTAAGTAAATAAGTAAATAAGTAAATAAGTAAGTAAGTAAGTAAATCAATCAATCAATCAATCAATCAATCAATGGTCTGCCCAGCGTGTCTGGGCTTTCACCAGCAAGGTGGGAATTGATGGCAGGCCTGCTCTGGAGAGGATCTCAGTGTCAGGCACCTTATCCTGCCACTGGATCCTCAGAATTCTACAGAGGCAGGTCAGGTGGAAGTGGTTCAATTGCACCACTTCCACAAAAACACTAATTTATTTATTTATTTATTCGATTTTTATGCCACCCTTCTCCTTAGACTCAGGGTGGCTTACAACATGTTAGCAATGGCACTTTTTTGCAGACATCAGGAATAAAATGAAATGGCCCACTCACTCACCTAGCCCCACCCCACAAAAAAACATCAGTCAATAATTTTCTGGAAATCCATAATGAATTTACTCTTAATTTACTTGTATGTAGCTTTATACAGTAAGTAAAGGTTTAGTCTGCTTGGGACCCATCCTCACATGCATTAACCATGGCATGAACTCCTCATTAATTATCCTCATGACCTCTCATTTCTAGGGAGGCAGCTTAAATTTATCTTCACTAGTTAGTCTGAACTTAAAGTGGTGTTTTCCCTTCCCCCTGAACACAAATTGTGCTTTATAAATGATCTGACTGATGATGTGATCAAAGTGGAGGTCAGGGGCTGAACCTTTGCCCAGTTCCCATGGGTTTATCATTTTATGCTCTTGTGGATCTTCCCCCTTCTCTCCACCTTTGTGTATCTTTTTCCAGAGTCATTCACTGCTTTGGGCTGAAAGTGAATCTGGTTCTTTCAAACTACAGTGGTACCTCTACTTACGAACTTAATTCGTTCCGTGACCAGGTTCTTAGGTAGAAAAGTTTGTAAGAAGAAATTTTTCCCATAGCAATCAATGTAAAAGCAAATAATGTGTGCGATTGGGGAAACCACAGAGAGGGTGGAGGCCCTGTTTCCTCCCAGGAGATTTCTAGAGAGGCCCCACGAAGGCTTCTCCCACCTTTTCCGGTTACAATTTCGGAGGCTTGGAGGGTTTCTAAGTGGAAAATGGTTCTTGAGAAGAGGCAAAAAAATCTTGAACACCCGGTTCTTATCTAGAAAAGTTCGTAAATAGAGGCATTTGTAGGTAGAGGTACCACTGTAGGCTCTTAGCCTACACCAACCAGATATTCAATTGTTTTTGGCTGTTCTGTGAGATCAGAGATAGCATGAGAAAAAAACCCATCATGCCATAGTTTTTGTGCAATTCACCCATAAAGGGATCTCCAGGCTGCCAGCTCTGGAATTAAAACAAGAAAATGCGATTGGGGACCAATGATTCTTTCCCCACCAAATAATATACTGCCTCCTTTTGACACACCTCTGCAGTACAGGTGCATAAAACCAGAGCATAAGGTTTGACCTTAAACACTAGCCATTGGTCAAAGATTGCTTCATCTTCAACTCATCCTTCATTCAATATTTGAGGGGATGCCATAAAAGAAGAAAGGGTCAACCTATTTTCCAAAGCACCAGAAGGTCAGACAAGAAACAGTGAATGGAAACTAATCAAGGAGAGAAGCAACCTAGATCTAAGGAAAAATTTCCTAACAGTGAGAACAATTAACCAGTGGAATGACTTGCCTCAAGAAGTTGTAGGTGCTCCATCGCTGGAAGCTTTTAAAAAGAGAACAGTATAGAACCTATGGCACATGTGCCACAGGTGGCACGTGGAGCCATATCGAAGGGCACTCGAGACATTGCCCTATGTCAGCTCTGATTTTCGGTCTTGGGAAAGGCCGTTTCATCCTCCAGATGTATCAAGAAAGCTTCCCTGAAGCCCTGGAGTGCAAAAAAACCACCCAATGGACAAACCGTAAGGTTTGAAAACGCACTTCCGGTTTGCCCGTTGTGCTGTTTTTTGCACTCCAGAGGGTTCAGGGAAGCTTTCTTGAAGCCTCTGGAGTGCAAAAAAGAGCACAATGGGCAAACCAGAAGTCTGTTTTCTGCACTTCCAGTTTGCCCATTAGGCTGTTTTTTGCACTTCTGGATTTCAGGAAGCTTGCTTGAACCCTCCAGTTCAAAAAACAGCACAATGGGCAAACCGGAAGTCTGTTTCCCTGAACTCCTGGTTTGCCCGATTGGCCATTTTTTCACTTCCCAGGCTTCAGTGAGGCCTGTGCGCATGCTTAAGGACAGGGCGATTGTGCACATGCACAGGGGCAGCGATGTGTGTGTGTGTGTGTGTGTATGCGTGCGTGGGGAAGGGAAAGGATGTAGGCACGTACACACATGCTAGTAAATTCTACACCCACCCTTTTGGTATGTGAACCTAAAAAGGTTCGCCACCACTGGTATAGGATCTCTTGCTTGAATAGTGGGTTGGACCAGAAGATCCCTAGGTCCCTTCCTATTGTTCTGTTATTATTCTGTTATTGTTACCCACAAAATGTAAGGCAATAGTACCAAATGGCAGGATGGCATCATGCATGCAGATAGAGCTGGAGCTTTCTGGATTAGCAGATGAGTTGCTTTAAGCCTTTTTCTCAGCTTTCACTAAAATGAGCCTGCTTCAAAAGGACATGAACCTACCACATTCAATTTTAGCAGCGTGTGGGGCTAAAACTGCAAAAGAAAATGGTGTGTGTGTGTCACACGTCAATCCCTGATATCAGTACCGTTTTTATTCTAAAGATGGCTTGGCCTTGGGGAAGCAGCATAGAAGTCCTTGAAAAGGTTATGCATGACACCATGGATGTAAGGTTAAAAAAAAGAACTTTCTTGTGAAGATTGTGACCTTTTTCCTTTTACTTATTTGTTGTTTAATGAGAATGATTTTCAGGCAAGAAAGAAAAGGAGATTATTCAGGTTTGCCTAGGAGGCAGGTATTAATTAAGCTGAAGCAAGCTTTCAGTAAACAGCATCATTAAATGCTAATATTTCACCTTTCTCCCTCTACTTGTTATACTGTACGTACCTCCAGCAACAAATGTATAGATTTTGTACAATTTGAAGCCCTAATGAGAATTTTCCAGCAATTGGACAGCAACCGGTAAACTTATTATTGCATTACAGGTAGCCCTCGATTTACAACAGTTCATTTAGTGACCATTCAAAGTTATGACGGCACTGAAAAAAAATTCCCATTTGTCATACATATGACCTGTTCTGTCGGGCTCTCTGGTAGACTTCTCCCAAAAATTCACAGGTACAAATTTCAGACACACACACGTTTGAAAATTCAAAACAATGTTCTTTATAATGAAAAGTCACTTAAACTAAGCCCTCTTTTGGTATAGCAAAGAGCACTTGTCTCCAAACAAACTGGTAATTTGTACAAGTCCCTTATCAGTTCTGTGATACTTAGCTTGCAGCTGTGAGGCAATTCACAGTCCTTCTTTCACAAAGTGAAACACACTTTGCTCTGGTTTAGTTTCAAAGCTGGGAAAAATCAGCACACAAAAGGTCAAAGTCAGTAAAGCAGTCACGAAACACAACGATCAGATAATCCTCCACAATGGCCAAACCCACAGGCTGCTATTTATAGCAGCCTCACTAGGTTAGGTTAGGTTTATTGGATTTATATGCCGCCCCTCTCCGCAAACTCACTAATTACCACAGCCCCACCCTACCACAGGTGGCCTCATTTCCTTTGATAATAATCTCTCAGTTGTTGTTGCCTATGCATCACTCTCCGCATGTGTGGCTGTATCATTAACTCTTGTTCTGAATCCAAGGAGGAGCTAGATAATTGATCTCCTTCTGAGCTGTCTGCCACACTCTCCTCCTCCCTGTCACTCATGTCTTCTTGGTCAGAGGAGCCTTCATCAGCAGATTCCACCGGGGGCAAAACAGGCCTGCAGCATGGGGATGTCTCCCCTACATCCACAGTCCTTGGGGCAGTAGCTGGGCCAGAGCTAACCATAACATGACCATTGCAGCATCCCGGGGGTCAGCTGATTTAAATGTGGATGCTTGGTAACTGGTTCATATTTATGACAGTTGCAGTGTCCCAGGGTCATGTGGTCAGCTTTTGCGCCCTTCTGACAAGCAAAGTCAATGAGAAAGAGAGATTCACTTAACAACAATATTAATATCTTAAAAATTCTAATGAGTCACTTAACAACTGTGGCAAGAAAGGTTGTAAAACAGAGCAAAACTCACTCAACAAATGTTTCCCTTAGCAACATAAATGTTGCGCTCAATTGTGGTCGTATGTTGAGGACTACCTGTATTTGTTAGATTTATACCCTACTTTTTCTCTGGGAGCTCAACATAATGTTCATGACATTCCCTGCTCCAAATTCCTTAAGCTATTTGTCCTCTGAGATATACAGTGACTGGCCTGAAGTCTTCTACTGAGACAGAGATTGGAGGTGTCTCTGGACCAGAAATAGGCAAAGTTGGCTCTTCTATGACATGTGGACTTCAGCTCCCAGAATTTCTGAGCTAGCATGATTGGCTCAGGAATTCTGGGAGTTGATTTGATTTGATTTGTATGCTGCCCCTCTCCGGAGACTCGGGGCGGCTAACAGCAATAATAAAACAGCATATAATAATAATCCAATACTAAAAACAATTAAAAACCCATTATTATAAAAACCAAACATACATACAGACATACCATGCATAAAATTGTAAAGGCCTAGGGGGAAAGAGTATGGTTTTAAGTAGCTTATGAAAGGCAAGGAGGGTGGGGGCAATTCTAATCTCTGGGGGGACTTGGTTCCAGAGGGCCGGGGCCACCACAGAGAAGGCTCTTCCCCTGGGTCCCGCCAAGTGGCATTGTTTAGTTGATGGGACCCGGAGAAGACCCACTATGTGGGACCTAACTGGTCGCTGGGATTTGTGCAGCAGATTCTTCTCTGAGGCCTACACAAGTTGCAATATCTCCCCACCACACTTTATGAAGACTCATGCAGGAAAGAGTTTGGAGGTAAAATATGTATGTACGAGTTGCTACAAATCATACTGCGATAATCCTTTCACTGGACAGATAACGCTGTCCTTTCTTGAATATCCTTTTCCGAGCTACTTTTTCTAAAGAACAACGCAAAACAGGACTTCTTTCTAAAATATTCCGATTTGCTGGCAATAGCAGACAATTGGTTTTTGAAAGTACTCAGGCTGATAGACAGGAATGAAACGATGGTGACTAATAACTTCTGGAGTGAGCACTGCTGATTGTGACTGTGAAACTTGGAAATGAAAGCACGAAGATTTCTTTAAACTTCTAGGTGCAGTCATGGAATAAATCAACTTGGTGGACCTTGTTTGATGGACCTGGGCTATGTTCCAATTTAGAACCAGAAGCAAATGCCACGGGATTAAAAGCCCTGGATTGCTGTCCTTAATTAAAAAAAAAACATTTCAGACTCATTATGAATGGTTCACAAGTCAAATGGGAGGTAAATGTTTGCTGAAATCCCATCAGCCCAGAACACAGCAAACATTTTTCACCTCGCAGAAACATGTTAGTAAGTAATTTATGCTGACTGCTTATTTTGGCCCCTTTCCTCCAGGCTCATGGGAGTGTACTGCACTCCAGTCCACAGGTAAGTTGCCAGGAGGCATTACAGTATTGCTAGTTGAAACTGAGCTTATCATTCTTCATAAATTTCCTCTGGATTGAAAATGTCACCAGTGCTGAGCAAAGTGCAGGAAGGGACTAGAAAAATAGCAGACCAAGTGAAATTCCATCAAGATTGAATATGCTTCAGGCGACTTCCTGTCTCATGGACCTGTTGCTTCAGTGCCTCAAACCTGCAGGTTAATGAATGTGAGACTCACCGCCACCACCATGGCCTAGTAGACACTTCCTTCAGCTCGGTGTTGTAGTGCTGAGAATGCAGAGGGAGACTGTCTGATGGGAGAGGTGGATAGGTTGCCTGAATTCTGGGAGTCCTTTTCTTTGCCCTCTCATTTCCCTGCTGTCGTTGGGAAGAGAAGGAGAGGCCAATCCCCTTTCCTCTCCACTCCCCTCATACTTCTCTTGCCATGAAAAAGAGAGGAGAGAAGCATAAGAACTGCCAGGTCTTTGATTCTCTCTCTGGATTCTGTTGGGAGTAGTGATGAGCGAACCCAACGGTGTTCGGGTTCAGCAAGTTGGGACAAACTTTACGCAAAATTCGGCCGAACCCGAACCGAACCCGAACTCAAACCCGAATGGGGAATCCCTCCCCCGAAGAGATTCTGGGGGCAGAGCTTTGACATCACCGGCAGGTTGCTAAGGACGCCAAGATGATCACTTCCTGGATTCCATGGAATCCAGGAAGCGATCACCTTGGTGTCCTTAGCAACCTGCCGGTGACGTCAAAGCTCCGAACGCCAAACACGACCCTGAACTTTGCCTGAAATTTGAAAAAAAATCAGGTTCGTGTTCAGCATACTGAACACCGCAAAATTCGGTACGGACCCGAATTGTGCAGGTTAGGTTTGCCCATCACTAGTTGGGAGTTGTCCACGACTGGGTCAGCTAGTGACAGATTCTGAGGAGGATGAACTGGGCCCATCTTGGTACCCTAGGCCAGAGTTCTTGCCAGGTGAATCAGAGAGTGAGAGTGAGGGACAGTTGGAACTGGAGGAACCAGAGGAATCTCCAGTGAATGTAGGAACCTCAATGATGGTAATGTCTGAGTCAAAGGAGGAGGGGGACATGGGAGAAAAGGAGCCCCTATTATATGCCTGGGTCAGAAGGTCAAGAAGCAGAGAGAGTATCATTATGGGAAAAAGTTCAGAAAGTGAGTCTATGAAAGAAAGTCTAGTCAGTATAGCTCTAGGAAACAGTTGACCACACCCAGTCTGTATATAAGGGAGGGTTTCTGGGTAAAGAGACATGGAGTTTCAACGTTCATCATGGTGGAGGACTCAGATGCAAAGATCCAGAACTGCCATGCTCAGAAACTGCTGTGGCTCTTTTAAGAGTGATGCAGAGATGCCAATGAATGAGAAAGAAAAGAAACCTGGAGATCTGTAAGAGTATGTGTGTGATTTACAGACCTTATCTTAAGGAAGAATGTGCAAATTAGCCTGTTGGCTGCCAGACATTTTTTATCTCTTGGCCAATTTGAGCGGGCCTCTGCCAACATGAACTGATAAATCTGCTCCTGTCTGTTCAAAGTGTTATATAATAATAATAAATAATAATAATAATAATAATAATATATTAGATTTGTATGCTGCCCCTCTCCATATGTGTTTGAATTGAATCCTTTGTTCCTGGGGGCTTTCTTGTTCTGATCTAGTAGTCCCAAAGCAGAACAGATTCAGAGAATTAATAGCAGAAGGCCAGCAGGTCTTGCGCTACCAGCAAATGGCACTGAAGATGTTCCCTCCATCACCTCGTTCCAATCCAAAGCCCTCCATGTGGACAGACCCCTCTTCTGCTTCCCTGCTGAGTCAAAATAGAGATCCACTTCTCTGAGGTGCGACTCATTTGGTAATGCCACTCGTTTGGTAATGGTTACAGTGCTTCACTGTTGCCATATGGAAAGTCTTACAAATCAGGCTTCAGTGGCAAATTCTTTCTTTAAATGGAATACCTTCCCTTTACAAGGTAGTCTCTTCTATTGCTTTTCTTCTCTATGCCATTTAATGGGTCATTGTGCTTGAATTGCCCCCATATTTAGTGTGATTTTATACAGTGTGGGCTTACAATAACTCCTTCATTTGGCTCCAAGCACATCTGAAAATTGCTCTCTAGCTCTACTGCTGAGCACTGTAAGAAAAAGCAATGGAGACAGACCTGTGTAAAGCATCTTATTCACTTTCCAGGAGCCACCATTCTATTTTTTTTTTAATATATACCAACTGAGTCAAAATTTTCAAAAGGATGCAAGGGGAGAGCCTTGAAAGAAAATGTGATATTAAAAAGGTCAGAGCTGGGGAAAAGTAATAAGAACCCAAGATCCCTCTTGTACCATTTAGGCCAGGCTAGGCTTTTGAATTACTCCTTATTGGCAATTGTGTAATATTGTCTTACAGAGTCCTGGTGAAATAGCTTGCCATGTTTTCGCTATGAAAGTGGAGAAATATTTTCCTTAATATTGCTTTTATTTCTGTTAAGTTAGCACAAGACACAAATCCAGACAAGTATTAAGAAAACAGTGCAAGAAGTAGCCTTTGTGAGTAGTCCTTACACACTGAAATATATACATAATTTTCCTAACCCTCAGTCCATTGATCCTACACTTGTATATTTGTTGCTATGTACACGTAGATCTTTCGGTGTGAAATTTGGAGAGTTAGCTATGGCAATTTTTTAAAATTTACTTACTTACTTACTTACTTACTTACTTACTTACTTACTTACTTACTTACTTACTTACTTACTTACTTACTTACCTACCTACCTACCTACCTACCTACTTACTTCTTTATTTGGTTTATATGCCGCCCCTCTCTGAGGACTCGGGGCAGCTTACAACATATAAAAACAACAGAATGCAGTAGATAAATCCAATTATTTACACTAAACAAACAATCTAAAATCCCTACATACATTAAACCAATCATACACATTCAGACAACAGCCATACAAACATTCATCAGCCAGGGTGTAAGATCTAATCACCCCAAGCCTGGTGGCATAAATGAGTCTTAAGACTCTTGCAGAAAGTGAGGAGGGTGGGGGCAGTGCGAATCTCTAGGGGGAGCTGATTCCAGAGGGCCAGGATCCCCACAGAGAAGGCTCTTCCCCTAGGCCCCGCCAAGCAACGTCTAGTTGACGGAACCTGGAGACGGCCAACGCTTTGGGACCTAACCAGTCGCTAGGACTCATATGGCAGAAGGCGGTCCTGCAAGTAATCTGGCCCGATGCCAGGTAGGGCTCTGTAGGACATTATCAACACTTTGAATTGTGTCCAGAAACCAATCAGCATCCAATGCATTCCACAGAGTACACACCCTCCTGTGTTTAACCATCCATGTTTTATCTTCTTTCCATTCATCTTTTATGGAATGAATTCATTCTGTTATGTCGATAAAAGTAAAGGAGTCCCTGTGGATTTTACTCCACTAGTCATTGCCAAATTTAAGAGACAGTAGTCATCTCACTTTCAAGGTCATTGAGCCATTGAGCCATTTCCAGGGTCATGTGGCCAGCATGACATCATAGAGCACTGTTACCCTCCAACAGAGTGGTACCTATTTATCTACTCACATTTGCATGCTTTCAAATTGCTAGGCGGGAGCTGGGGCGAGGACAGGACTCACTCCCTCATGCGGTACTTGGGCCTTGAACCCAGATTCCCGGCTTGTTTTTCCCCATTATGTAGAAAGACAGTAAAATTATCAAGCATTCAGATGGAACGATCAACTGGGCATAGATGCACCAATTGGGTAAAGGAAATGGCAAAAAAGTTAAGTGAATGAGCATAGCCATCCTCTAATGATCAATGCAGCATGTGGAGTCACTTACGAGGAGTAACCATTCCTACAATTTAACATTAATTATACTCAATTCCTATGGTCCTCGCATATGAGAAGTAATTCTTTTACAGACAATAAAGTTGGTTCCTACAATAAAGTTGGTTCCCATAATGTAAGCAGCAAAAAACCCACTCCTGCATCTAGTGTCTTTTGCTTGTTTAATGGTTGTTCTGCCGGCGTGTCTCAACCGCCCGTAATTACAGGGTAATTAGTCCAGGAAGACACACACCACACGATAAAAGGAAAACCCAAAAGTTTTTATAAACAGAAAAACAGAAACAGCTCCCTTTTTAAATGTCAAAGGGATTTTCTGGTACACACAAGGCACAGGTTAAATGCAATCCAATTGCTCACCCAATAACTGGGAAATTGAGTCCAATTCTAAAGTCCAGAGAGTCCACACACAATCTTGAACAGCACAAAAACCACGATCTTGATGAAACAATGAATCAGATAAACTGCCACAAGGCTAAACCAGCACACTGTTCTTTTTATCTGTAGCACTAATTACAGCAGCCCCACCCAACCACAGGTGGCCTCATTTATCTCCTGTAATAATCCTTCAGTTGTTGTCTCCTGTGCATCACTCTAAGCATGCGTGGATGTGTCATTAATTCTTGTTCAGAATCCAAGGATGATACAGATGATTGATCTCCTCCTGGGCTGTCTGCCAAACTCGCCTCCTCCCTGTCATTCACTTCTCCTTGGTCAGAGGAGACTTCATTGGCAGATTCCACTGGGAGGAAAACAGGCCTGTGGCATGTGGATGTTTCCCCCACATCCACCTGCACATTCCTTGGGGCAGGAGCTGGGCCAGAGCTAACCACAACAATGGTAAAGATGAAACTAACCACAACAATGGTAAAGATAAAGTTAAAAATATTCTTAACACATAGAGATTTAATACTTAAGAAAACATTTTGTTCTTTGGCTATCTGTAGTTAGGACCAAAAGCAAAAGTAAATATGTTTGCAATATGTAGCCTATAGTCAGACAATAATGGGTCAAAATGAACTGTGCTATGAATGTGGCAGAGATTCATATAACTGCCTGAATGAAAATTTAAAGCCGGGATATTTAAATTAAATATACAGTAATACAAAGAGACTCAAAGAGGCTATTCATCAGAAAAAAGCAAAACTTTTTTTGCAAAAGGTAAACAACTAAACGTGTTCATTATACAGTGAAGAATTTGGTAATGAAAAATGAGACAGGGAAAGCTAACCTGAAAATCTGTAGCGTAAAAAGCGAAATTAGACCATGGATATGGCTTGCATCTACAAAGGAAAAACCATGTTAGTGCTTTTGTACATCAATTCTGCTGCATGCACAAACAGATATGAAAATATTAAGTGTGCTTTGGGGACTCAAATGCTTCAACTATTACTTATAGAGAATGGCGTTTGTCCTCATTACTTATCACTCATCCGCCACTACTGTGAGTCTTCCTTCTACAAATAAGAATTGTTTTGCTTACTGCAGCTGCTTAAATACAGTACTGGATTTTGTTCCTAAGAGTATTACAAAATACAATTCGAAAAGACCAAACAATTATGCAAATATTTTGCAGATTGTTTTGTTTACTACTTCAGGGTAAACAGTCTGAACCTTCCCCAGGAGATAGGGTTCTTTTGTCAGGCTTTATCTCAGAGAGAATGATAGGTTTCCTATCCCAGCTGAAATGGCTTTAAAAACTAGGAGAGATCCTATCTTATCTTGTTAGTTTAGTTTCTCACAGGAAAACTTTCCTCTTAGTAGAGGAAAGAGGTATGGGGCTTGGATCAGAGGTATAATGCTTGTATCAAACTCACTCAACCCAGACAAGACGGAGTGGCTGTGGGTCTTGCCTCCCAAGGACAATTCCATCTGTCCATCCATTACCCTGGGGGGGGAACTACTGACCCCCTCAGAGAGGGTCCGCAACTTGGGCATCCTCCTCGATCCACAGCTGACATTGGAACATCATCTTTCGGCTGTGGCGAGGAGGGCATTTGCCCAGGTTCGCCTGGTGCACCAGTTGCGGCCCTATTTGGACAGGGAGTCATTGCTCACAGTCACTCATGCCCTCATCACCCCGAGGTTCGATTACTGCAACGCTCTCTACATGGGGCTACCTCTGAAAAGTGTTCGGAAACTTCAGATCGTGCAGAACGCAGCCGCGAGAGCCATCGTGGGGCTTCCAAGATTCGCCCACGTTTCTTCAACACTCCGTGGCTTGCATTGGCTGCTGATCAGTTTCCGGTCACAATTCAAAGTGTTGGATATGACCTTTAAAGCCCTACATGGCAATGGACCAGATTACCTCCGGAACCGCCTGCTACTGCACGAATCTCAACGACCAATAAGGTCCCACAGAGTTGGCCTTCTCTGGGTCCCATTGACTAAACAATGTCAAGAGCCTTCTCTGTGGTGGCCCCGGCCCTCTGGAATCAACTCCCCCTGGAGATTAGAACTGCCCCCACCCTCCCTATCTTTCGTAAACTACTCAAGACTCATTTATACCACCAGGCATGGGGGAGTTGAGATAGCTCTTCCCGCTAGGCTATTACAAGTTATGCATGGTATGTTTGTGTGTATGTTTGGTTTTATAATAGGGGTTTGTAGTTGTTTTTATTATTGGATTGTACATGTTGTGTTTATTATTGTTGTTAGCCGCCCCGAGTCTACGGAGAGGGGCGGGATACAAATCCAATAAATTACTATTAATTATTATTATCAGTGGGACTTGCATATTTTTTCCATCTTAAATGACCAGAAGATTCAGGGAAAGAGAACTGAAGAGTGAGGGAGGGAAATGGGAACTGGAATGGCCGCTCACAAGAGAATTCCTTATTCCACAAGACTTGAAATACTAGGATTAGACAATTTACAACTATGTCGCCTCTGATCTGATCTAACTGTAGTTCATAAAATCATATACCAAAATGTCCTTCCTGTTAATGACTACTTCACCTTCAACCACAGCAATACAGGAGCACATAATCGATTCAAACTAAATGTAAACTGCTCTAAACTTAACTGCAGAATATACAACTTCAGCAATAGAATGATCAGTGCCTGGAATGCACTTCCTGACTCTGTGGTTTCTTCCACAAACTCCAAAAACTTTAACCTTAGGTTGTCTACAGTTGACCTCTCCCCCTTTCTAAGAGGTCTGTAAGGGGCGTGCATAAGCGCACCATTGTGCCTACTGTCCCTGTCCTACTGTCCTATTGTTCTTTTTTTATCATTACTTATTAGTTATGTTATGTTTATACAAACTACTATCCTATACATGTTTGACAAATAAATAAATAAAATATAAATAAATAAATTAATTAAAAAACAAACAAAGAAACAAACAAACAAATAAATATCTCCGGGACCGCCTTCTGCCGCACGAATCCCAGCGACCGGTTAGGTCCCACAGAGTTGGCCTTCTCCGGGTCCCATCGACTAAGCAATGTTGTTTGGCAGGACCCAGGAGAAGAGCCTTCTTGGTGGCGGCCCCGACCCTCTGGAACCAGCTCCCCCCAGATATCAGAGTTGCCCCCACCCTCCTTGCCTTTTGCAAGCTCCTTAAAACCCACCTATGTCGTCAGGCATGGGGGAATTGAAATTTCACTTCCCCCTAGGCTTATAGAATTTATACATGGTATGCTTGTATGTATGAGTGGTTCTTCAAATTGTGTTTTTTTTAGATTATTTGTTATATTAGATTTGTTTACATTGTCTTTTTATTGTTGTTAGCCGCCCTGAGTCTTCGGAGAGGGGCGGCATACAAATGTAATAAACAAACAAACAAACAAACAAACAAAATTTAAGAGGGACTTTGAAAATGTTATGTTGTAACTTTTACTAAAGAGCAATGGTGGCAAGTAAACCAGGGATGGGATCCTATTGGTTTAATAATTGATCTGCTGCACGCAGGCACGTGCAATTTCAAGAAAAGTCCCTTTCACATTGCAGCTGTTGGGGAAAACATCTGAGGCATGGTAATCCACTCTGCAGCGTTGATCAGCTGGCCTTCGGAAAAAAGAAATATAGGTGTGTATGACACAGGGGCAGGGGGGTGGGCAGGCGGGCCTTCTTCAAAGTCGGAGAGAAGCAATTCGCACAAGGTTGAAAGTCAGACCTAACAGTGCATCTGAACCAGTCAGAATAAAATAAAATCCCATCACTAAAGTAAACTTAAAATGGATTGGGCAGAGTTGCACTGTTGGAGTTTTGCTTTGTTCTAGATATGATGGATGTTCTCTGATGAGGAAGATAGCAGAATTTGGAGAAATGTTTCCAAGATATAAAGGAGAATGAGCTACACGATATTTCTACAATGCGGATCATTCCTCAGAAACTGATGCTGAAAGGAGATAAAACTATCTACCAGCTAAAATACAGAGAAAGGAGGCCAACCTGCATATTTTTATTCACTGATTCAGCAAATGTCTACCTTGCCACAATCAAAGCACTGACACAGAAACTAGAAAAAAAAATAAAAATTAGGGGAGAAAAACACCAACCCTTTTCCCTTAACCTTTTCCTTATCATACAAAGTAAATACTGACTAAAACAGTTCAAAATAGCCAGCTGCACATATATGATAACTTATATAATTTATAACTTATATAAAGTTATAAAGTTATAAAGAGATAGTTTGAAAACTTATATAAAGTTAGAAAAAACTTAGGCCGTCAGATTCAGTACAGCTCAATTGCAATGGTTTTTTAAAAAAAAATCTCAAACTGCTGAGCAGGAAGCAAAAAAAAGGGGGGGGGAGCAGAGATGACCTCACCTTGTCCAGAATGAAATAATCTTTGCTAATGCAGTGAATTTGAAAGTGACTTGATGTGTTTTCTTAACAAATGGGGGAAAAGGTCTCTCCCCTCCCCAAAAAATTGCTATTGCACAAGTGTCATTTGTCAATTTAGTTTTTAGGATGTTTTTTTAAGTCTTTTAACTATTATTAATTGGATCAAATTGTTTTATTATGTATTCTGTATTTGTTGTGAGCCGCCCCGAGTCCACGGAGAGGGGCTGCATACAAATCCAATAAATAGATAGATAGATAGATAGATAGATAGATAGATAATAAAAACAAAAAACAAAAAAACTAGGATGCCAGATACGCTTAACAACTGTATTACTAACTTAACAGCAGTGATTCACAGAACAACTGTGACAAGAAGGGTTGTAAAATAGGGCAAAACTAACATATCTCTCCCTCAGCGACATACATTTTGGGCTTGATTGTGGTCGTAAGTCAAGAACTGCCTGTATCACCATTTCTGCCTCTATCTTCAGAGCTCCTAGCTGTCTATTTCTGGTTTGCTGGGGATTTCCCCTTTCTTTTTGGACTTCATGTGCTTACATATCACTTCATTTTCTTGTTCTCTACACATTTGGTTGAACTCTAAAATCCTATTATTGTGATCGTGTTAAAACATCATCACTTATGATAGAAATGTATTGTTCTTCTTAGGGAAACTGATGTCTATGTGTGTCAGTTCTCCTCTATGCATGCAGAGCAGAGGTGGGTTTCACATACCTTCACCACCGGATAGCATCACAATGTTGTATTCCCGCAAGCAATTTCATTTCCGCAAATGCTCCAAAAGTGGATTCAGCCCAAAACACAGCTGAGGAGCTGATCAGCTGTGCTTTGGGCGAAGAAATAAAGATCAGTATTAACCCTGGGGAGAAGCCATCCAAACACAATAAAATCAGCCAATAAAAAATTCAGTAAAAAATTCCAAAAAAATTTCCAAAATTATAACACCAGCAGGTCACTAACGTTCCAGACAATCTGGTCCAAACTGGAAGGAAGCACCCCTGTTGCACAGATTAACTGGAGAAGGTGCAGGAGAATTGTTCATCACATCAAACATGGTTTTAGCCACTCCACTAACACCATCCCTTATAATGGTGTCCATCTATATCTAAAAGCCCATTTATACTCATGTGTCTTATCTCTGTTCTGCCATTTGTGATTATTTACAAACTTTATCACCTCTCGTCTTGTAACAACATTCTGAAACAAGGAGAACAGACAAATCTTAACAGTCTTTATAAGAAGCCTGCTGTGATATATAAAACATTAATCTCATTAGTTATCCATTCTTTTCTCCTCCCTAATGACTTCTTACAAGGAGAAAGGAGATCTTGTCTGGCCAGGATGTGAAGTGAGGAAGGGCAAATATACTGTAGTTCTACTGCGCTTGGGTGTGCTTCAGCCTGTTTGCAACGTTAAAAAAAAAAAGAGGAATGTACAGTATTTATATCAACAGATTGCAAGAGGATGGGGACGTAAACAGATGGTGACTAAAGAAGCAGCAATCACTGCAAGATCTTATGCTTACTGAGAAGCTAAGCCCTGTGGCTTAATCAGGATTCCTAGATTTTCTTTTCCACATTAACTTGTACGAGTTTTCTTTTTTATTTTCTCCAGAAATGTTCCCACTGCAATATTAGATTTGGGCAAAACTGAATTGATGCCAGCCAGTCCTAATCAGCAAAGCCAGGGAAACCGAGGCATTTTTACAAGAGAGATATACCTAATGGAATTTGAAAGCCATTTCTACTGTAATCACATTTCAGTGTTGGCATTCTGTTCCCTGCAATGAGTTGGAAATGGGAAGAAGGGAATCAAGTGTCTAGATAGCTAAATGTCTGTAAGTGTTGTGGTTAGCTCTGGTCCAGCTCCTGCCCCAAGGACTGTGGATGTGGGGGAGACATCCACATGCTGCAGGCCTGTTTTGCACCTGGTGGAATCTGCTGATGAAGGCTCCTCTGACCAAGAATACATGAGTGACAGGGAGGAGCAGAGAGTGGCAGAGAAGCTCAGAAGGAGATCAATTATCTAGCTCCTCCTTGGATTCAGAACAAGAGTTAATGATACAGCCACGCATGCAGAGAGCAATGCATAGGCAACAACAACTGAGAGATTATTGTCAAAGAAAATGAGGCCACCTGTGGTAGGGTGGGGCTGTGGTAATTAGTGAGGCTGCTATAAATAGCAGCCTGTGGGTTTGGCCATTGTGGAGGATTATCTGATCCTTGTGTTTCATGCCTGTTTTGCTGACTTTGACCTTTGTGTTCTGATTTTTCCCCGCTTTGAAACTAAACCAGAGCAAAGTGTGTTTCACTTTGTGAAAGGAGAAGGGCTGTGAATTGCCTCACAGCTGCAAGCTAAGTATCACAGAACTGATAAGGGACTTGTAAAAATTACCAGTTTGTTTGGAGACCAGTGCTCTTTGCTATGCAAAAAGAGTGCTTCGTTTATTTGCATTTTCGGTAAAAAGAACATTGTTTTGAATTTTCAAACATGTGTGTGTCTGAAATTGTATCTGTGCATTTTCGGGAGGATTCTACCAGACAGCTCGACAGAACAGTAAGGAAACTGGAAAATTTATTTATTAATTGGATTTGTATGCCGCCCCTCTCTATGGACTCGGGGAGGCTCACAACAAACAAGGAATACACAATAAAACAATTTGATCCAATTAATAATAATTTTAAAAACATTAAAAACATCCTAAAAATTAAAAGATTCAGTTAACAGTTAAATGAATGTAGTGTTTCCTTCTTCAACCAAGAACCACTGCATTCCCAGAAGTTGTGTAACATGAAGCCATATTACCCTGCTTCAGACATGTCTAAGATGCCATAATAGAGAACTGAAGAGGGGGCCAGGAAGAACTGATAAAACCTTTTCAGCAACTGGTTTTGACAGTATGAACCAGCCTGTCCACCAAAAGAGGATAAAAATACATTCTAATACAAAGGTCTGTTTTCATGCTAGGGCTGGGTATAAATACTCAAGGCATTTCAGAGATAGGTTTCAGCGGGTTCTGACCAGTTCTGAAGAACCAGTAGCAGAACCTTTCAGTAGTTTGGAGAACCGGTAGCAGAACTTTTGAATACGTAGTTCGTAGAACTGGTAGCGGAAATTTTGAGTAGTTCAGATAATCAGTAAATACCACCTCTGACTGGCCATGCCCCCATCTATTCTCTGCCTGCTGAATCCCAGCTGATTGGGAAGAAATTGATATTTTTCAGTATCCTTCCCCTGGAATGGAGTGGGAAGGGAGATTTTACAGTATCATTCTCCTGCCACACCCAACAAACCATGCCCACCAATCTATGCCACACCCACCAACCCATGCCCACAGAACCGGTAGTAAAAATATTAAATTCCACCACTGACATTTGTACCTTGTTCTCGTGATGGGCGAACTGAACCCGCACAATTTGGGTCCATACCAAATTTTGTGGTGTTCGGTATGCCGAACACGAACATGAATTTTTTCCAAAGTTCGGGCAATGTTCGGGGTTCTGTTCGGCATTCGGAGTTTTGACGTCACCGGCAGGTTGCTAAGGACACCAAGGTGATCACTTGGCGTCCTTAGCAACCTACCGGTAACATCAAAGCTCCGCCCCCGGAATCTCTTCATGGGAGGGATTCCCCGTTTGGCTTCGGGTTCGGTTTGGGTTTGGCTGAATTTTGCGTAAAATTCGGCCGAACTTGCCGAATCCAAACACCGTTGGGTTCGCCCATCACTACATTGTTCCTTTTCCAGGTCTAGGCCAAGTTACATGTCATGCATAGAAGCATATATTCTCCCTCTCTTCTCTACTGCAATCAAAAACAATATCCAAGACCACATGTGTTCTCAAAATGGGAACTCTCTCACCGCACACTACCCACCTCTTTCTTTGATTTCTAGCTTGTGAAAAGGAAAATGCTAAAAGGAGGTGGATTGATTTATAAGAAAATATTATTGCTGTTTAAAGAAACGATACTAAAGGTAGTCCTCGACTTACAACCACAATTGAGCCTAAAAATGTTTGTTGCTAATTGAAACAGTTGTTAAGTGAATTTTGCCCCCTTTTTTTGCCCCTGAACCACTTGAAAGAATACTTTGTGGCTAAACCTGTTCCCTGGTGAAAATCACCCATCCCATGTTCCCATAAACATCAGGCCTTCTATAGATAGTGTTGCAAGCTGTTAATTTATCACCAATTTATGCACCAGTTTGACATTATTAACATTGTATTACAGAAGTTCTGTAACGGTGGTTTTTGAAGTCACTTTCAACTAGACTTTACCTGGGATTTTCACAGCTCAGGGTATCTGAGCATCTTTCAAATGCCAATGTTTAGCTGCTGCCAATGGAGACTGATGTGCCCCATTCCTGTACTAAAATAGTATATATAGGACGAAATATTGGAAGGCCTGGGGGGGAAAGGGGGGAGGAATATTGGCAACCGCCTAAGATTAAATCATATTTTCTCCTTGTAAAAAGTCAGAAGAAGAAAACAAGAGGAAAGAGGTTGCATTTAAAGGGACATAAAAAGAAAGGGCTAAGGGCACAATCAATGGAAAATTTGCTAGAAGTATTATTTGCTAAACTTCTTCCTTCAGCAGATCAGAAATCATTTTGCTCAAAGCAACCGATAACTGATACTTAGTAAGCATCCCAAGAAACTACTGGTTTACTTCTTGCAAATGTTACATTTTCACTGTTGCATTAATACTTCAGTGTTTAATTACCATCACCCTAAACGAATAAGCTCATTAATATAAAATGCAGTGGCATTTTCTAACTCAGCAAAATGTTTTATCCTGTATTGGCAAAATTCTTCTCCATAAATTAGCTGAAATCTTAAAAAAAAAAAGCAACCAATGTCCACATTTCCATAAAACACACACTGTCTGTTGCATTTTATATCAGAACCATAAACCTTTTTCTGACACCCCATAATTCACAAAATTATACAGCTGTAAGAGGTTTCAAAGATAATGAGGACAACCTACTGCCAATGCAGGAAGTCCACAGCTTCAGTGGAAACACTAGAAAACGAATGTTTTGCTCTTTTTGAACTCTTTGGGGTTTGATGGCATTCAATGCAATTATTATTTCTCACTTTATTTTATTATGCCCCCACCCCAGCAAATCTTCACATAAATGCACAAAAATGACATATTCTGAAAAATATGAAAAAAAATTTTTGTAGGAGCGAATGAACGTTCCACTACAGCAGGAGGTGAGTTATGAAGCAAGGCAGTTTTCTTGTATGCTTGTATGCTTTTCTTGTATGCTTCTTTGAACAACTGGAAGGAGAGATTGAGTATTTTGACTGAGGATATTCTCTGTGGGCAAACTCACCAACATTCTGACATAATACTGCTTAGTGTGTTTTGATATGGACAGAGATCTGAAAATCGTGAAGATGATACTGATGGATTGGAAAGTGGAAAGTCTGATAGTGTAGAAGTCTCCCAAATTCTACTTTTTGCCATACTTTGTTACCGATGTACAGATTTAAAGCTTGCAATTTAGATTTCAGTGGCTAAAATCCAGAGTATAAGTACAGGAATACAATGCTGAACAGTTTTGCAGTTTCATTAAACAGTAAAGCCAATAATCTACCATTACTCCTCATTCTTCCTGGACGTAATCCTGAAATTGCAAGCTCATAATGCTCCCATCAATATTTTTAACAACATAGCGGGATCTAAACACCACTTCCAAAAGTCTTTAACACTTCCAAACCTCCATATCACCTTTCTATTCTCCCTATATATACAGATAGTCCTTGAATTTAAAACAATACCTTAGTGACTGTTTATAACAAAGTTATAAAATCCAGATCAGAGCTGGGTTCCTCACGATTCGGACCGATTCGCCTGAACCAATAGCAACCCGTTGTTGATGTCACAATGCTGTCACCGAACCAGTTTGGTCAGTGCTCGTCTGTGGATGCCACCATCTATAATAATAATGATAATAATAATAATAATAATAATAATAATAACAACAACAACAACAACAACAATGATCACATGACCCCAGTGCACTGCAACCATCATAAATATGAGCTTCTTGCCAAACATCTGGATCAGGATTGGGTTCAAACTTATCTTGCTGCCAGTTCACTTCCTCCAGTGCCTTGTGGCCACCTCATAGGCATAGGTGTCCTGAATTTTTTTTAAAAAAATCCCCCCTCCAAAAAAGCCAAAAACAAGATGGTGCTGCATGCACAGTGCCAGAAATTTGGCTATTGTTATGGTTAGTGTTGGGTGAACCCAGCGAAGTTCGGGTTTGGCGAACTCATCCGAACTTTGCCGTGAAGTTCGGGTGAGTTCGCCGAACCCGAACTTTTGCTTTCAGAAAGCCGCTGCGGCATCCTTTTCTGTAAAAATAAACAAGGAGGTGGGGAATTCCCCACCTCCTTTTGCTTCCTTTTATTTTTACAGAAAAGGGTGCCGCAGTGGTGCTGCAAGCAAAAGGAGGTGGGAAATCCCACAAAGGGATTCCGGGGGCGAGGCTATGATGTCACAGAGATTCCTTCCTCCCCGTTTCGGCTCGCCAGGAAGGAGTCCACATGACATCAAAGCCCCACCCCCGGAATGCCTTCGTGGGATTTCCCACCACCTTTTGCTTGCAGCGCCGCAAGCAAAAGGAGGTGGGAAATCCCACGATGGGATTCCCCACTCCCCTCCTGGGCAGCGGCGTTTTGCGGTGTTTGGCCAAACCCGAACCCAAACTTTACCTGAACTTTTTTAAAAGTTCGGGTTCGGGTCCGGCATACCGAACACTGCAAAGTTCTGCACGAGCCTGAACTTTACAGGTTCGGTTCGCCCAACACTAGTTATGGTTATTGTTATTGTTATTCATAAAATACAGTAATATACAGCAAATGAGATTTATTTGTGATCTCGTATCACAATATCACAAGTCGAACACTTCCTAAACATCTAGGACTGTGTGATGTATTTTTGTATGATGGTGGCCTTTTGCAACTGATTTACAACCACATGATGATGAACTCTTGCAGGAACTTGGTATGTCTAGTTTAATGAAAAGAAGGACCAGGGGAGAAATGACAGCAGTGTTCCAATATCTCAGGCGCTGCTACAAACAAGATGGAGTCAGGCTATTATCCAAAGCACCTGAGGGCCGGACAAGAAGCAATGGATAGTTGAGAACTACCTGCATCTTCCAGTATTTTCTAAGTTTCCTTCCTTGTCATCTGATGGGAGTTGGGCCTGTTGAGATATTTTTCAATACTGTGCTGCAGTGTTTCCCAACCTTGGCAACTTGAAGATATTTGGGCTTCAACTCCCAGAATTACCCAGCCAGCGAATGCTGGCTGGGGAATTCTGAGAGTTGAAGTCCAAATATCTTCAAGTTGCCAAGGTTGGGAAACACTGCTGTACTGGGTCAAAAAGAAGGAGAAAGAAAAGTAAATGATGCTTCAAACATTATGAAATTGAACAGGTCATATTACAAATGAAACATCATTGCTTGGGTTGCCTTTAAATTCAGACTGCAAAGAAAATACAACTTTAAAAAAAAAGAAAGAAATTGCTTCCTGCGTATATCAGTTCATATGATTTCTAAACCCATTGACCATCTGTTGCATGCTCCGAGTAATCATACTGCCATTTTCTAAACAGAATGCGCCTTCTGAAGAATGTTTGGCTGTCCTTTGAATACTTGAATTGCATACATAAGTGCACAATCTGCGAAGCGACATAGCTTAACGTAAAAATAACAAACGGCATACAATGTTTAAAACCTTTGCCTTGTCAGTGAAGACAGAGATTTTTCTGGAGGGGAAATACGAAAGTCTGAGCACGAATCAGTTAAAGTCATGCAGATCTTTTTTTTTCAGACGGTGGCATAAATTGCTACAATCTCAATGACTACTCATAGATTAAGTGTCATTTGACTTAATGAGTCTTATTTCCGAGAAAATATATATTGGAATTGCACCGAACCAGAGACTCATTTAGGGAAACGTTAGGGGCCATAAGATTAGATTGCTATTTCAATTATGTCCTCAATAACTATCACAAACAGCTTTTGATTTGGCTAGAGTTGCCCTTTTCACAACAAACTTTCTACACCACAAATGTGCAGCTTAAAATCTTGCCTACATTTCATAACTATCCATACTGCTTGACCTTATCCACTGTTTAAATTTTGTAAGCCTCCCTCCATCCATCCATATAATTCTATATCTTAAATGGTTTGTGTTGAATCCTATGTAAATAGTTTGGTTCCATGAAAAAACGCTGTCTGTGCTGAAACGGAAGTCGCGCCTGATTGGCTCAGACGCTGACTGCTCTCTTTTGGCAGGAGCCGCAAAAGTATAAAAGAGCGGCTGTTCTCCATGTAAAGCCAGACTTGTTCCCGCTGATTGTCACTTGCCTTTAAGAGCTGAATAAAGGAACCGTCTTTGCTTAAGCCTTTGTCTCTGGACTCTTCAGTTTGTTTATTTATTTAATCAAGTACGTACTTGCAATATACATAGATATAACATTGTTTATATATACCTGCTCAGAAAAATAAAGGGAACACTCAAATAACACATCGTAGATCTGAATGAATGAAATATTCTCATTGAATACTTTGTTCTGTACAAAGTTGAATGTGCACAACAGCATGTGAAATTGACTGTTAATCAGTGTTGCTTCCTAAGTGGACAGTTTGATTTCACAGAAGATTGATTTACTTGGAGTTATATTGTGTTGTTTAAGTGTTCCCTTTATTTTTTTGAACAGTGTACATAAGATGGGTACTGATAGAGGGAACAATTGGACAGGGACGACAGGCAGGCTGGTGCGCTTATGCACCCCCCCTTACTGACCTCTTAGGAATCGGGTGAGGTCAACAGTGGACAGTCTAAGGGTAAAGTTTTGGAGGCTAGGAAACGAGATCACAGAGTCAGGTAGTGAGTTCCAAGCATTAACCACTCTGTTGCTAAAATTGTATTTTCTACAGTCAAGTTTGGGGCGGTTCACTTTAAGTTTGTATCTGTTTTGTGCTCATGTATTATTGTGGTTGAAGCTGAAGTAGTCATTGACAGGAAGGACGCTGATAAGCAGATAATTTTATGTGCTATGCTTAGGTCATGTTGAAGGTGACAAAGTTCTAAGCTTTCTAAGCCCAGGATTTCAAGTCTGGTTGCGTAAGATATTCTGTTGCAAGTACAGAAGTGAATGGCTCTTGTAGTAAAGTATCTCCTGACACTTTCCAATGTATTTATGTCTGATATGCAGTGTGGGTTCTAAGTTGTTCTAACTTGTAGAAGGTGCGATTGGATTTTGTGTGAAGAAGGTTTTCCTCTTGTTTGCTGTGATAGTTAGAGCATTCCGTTTTTATTTGGTGGCATATATTCTTGTAGCAGTTTTTGAAGTTAGCTTTGTTTTTTCATCAGAGGGATTTTTGAGGAGGGGGGATTGTAGTTTCCTTATTGATATGGGTAGTTTGTTTTTCTTGTTTATGGTGGTTATCAGTGCTACATGTAGTCTGATAGTTCTTTTGACTTTGAGCAAGAAGATGTTATAGGTTATAGAGGTCACTGACAGTGTTACAACCAGAGAGTAGAGTTTTCTGGTTAAGAGTTGGGAGGTTGGCATCTATGAGTTCATAGTTGGCTTTTTTAAAGTTATACTTAGGTTTCCCATTATTAAGGTGATTCTTGCAATGGTGTAGATTGAGGCTGAAGTCTATCATGCTGTAGTTGCTATTGGAAAAGGGTTCTTTTATTTGAAGTCCACAAATTATGCTTTTGCTGTTGCAGAATGTGAGGTCAAGGCAGTTGTTGAGTCTAGTATTATTCATTATTAGTTGGTTGAGTCCCAGATTGATAACATCATTATATAGGGTTGTATGGGAGGATTCAGTCGTGCATTTATTTAGGGTCCAGTTAATAAGAGGTAGATTGAGGTCTCCAAGAAAGATAAGGGGGTATGGGCAGAAGGCTGCCCACATTAGCAGTGAGGTTAATTTGTGTGTGATGTTGTAGTCTGGGGATCTGTAACAGAGTGGGAAGAAAAGTGTGGTATTTAAGGACAGATCGCAGATGATGGTTTCAGGAAGGGTGAGATCATGTGTATCTTGGATATTTTTTAGATTTAGTGACTTTTTGTAGAATATAGCTACTCCCCCTCCGTGGTGGGTTTCACGGTCTGATCGGAAGACAGGGTAGTTTCTTGTTGTGATGATGGAGTCAGGGAGGGATAAGTTTAGTCATATTTTGCAGACAAAAATGATGTCGAAGGTATCAGTGTTTAGTAGGAGGAGAAATTTGTTCATTTTGTTAATCATGGTCCTTGCATTGATTAGTTTGCATTTGAGATTGTTCTCTATCAATGACATTGAACCACTTCAATGAAAGTCATTTATCTTCCCTACTAGTTCGGAAATATGTGTGCACCATCATCTGTGCGTGTACAAAGCCTTCTGTGCATGCACAGAGGCTTAAAATCTTCACACAAAGGGATATCATGATGTTGTTTGGGGGGGGGGGGCTTCATGCAATCAATCCTACTTTATTGCGCGATCTGGATAGAGCCAGCTGAAAGCAAGGAGGGTGGGGGCAATTCTTATCTCTGGGGGGAGCTGGTTCCAGAGGGTCGGGGCCACCACAGAGAAGGCCATCTTTGTTTAGTCGACGGGACCTGGAGAAGGCCAACTCTATGGGACCTAACTGGTCGCTGGGATTCGTGCGGCAGAAGGCAGTCCCGGAGGTATTCTGGTCCGATGCCATAAAGTGTTTTATAGGTCATAACCAATCCTTTGAATTGTGACCGGAAACTGATTGGCAACCAATGCAGACTGTGGAGTGTTGGTGTAACATGGTCATACCTAGGGAAGCCCATGATTGCTCTCGTGGCTGCATTCTGCACGATCTGAAGTTTCCAAACACTTTTCAAAGATAGCCCCATGTAGATAGATAGATAGATAGATAGATAGATAGATAGATAGATAGATAGATAGATAGATAGATAGATATGAATGAGCAGGGTGCATGCACAGTGCACCAGTATGCAGGTAAGTGGATAATTATAAATTTATAATTAAAATCAACAAGGTAGCAGTAAATAAAAAGCAAACCACTAAGTACAGCGAGTTTTAATAAGTCCTATTAAAATGCTAAGTATATAAATATACAGTATCTTTGATATGCAATACAAGCAGCTAAAAATACAGGCAGCACTAAAAATTCATATAAGGGGGCAATTAAAATGAAGTGTACTTTATGGGAGGCAAATAAATCAAGACCTCATTGCTTAGTAAACATCCTAAAATATTAAATATGCATTTTTCCCCCCACGAGGCAACTGGACTTTCTAGTTTTTCTTTGAAGACATTTTGCTTTTCATCCAAGAAGCTTCTTCAGCTCTGATTGGGTAGTGGGGAACAAAAGGATTTATAGTCCTTGCAGACAGCTGGACATTTGTATTCTTTAACTGTCATTGAGGCCATTTGGAGGTTTCTCTGCCTCTACTCAGGGTCATCTGAGTAGTGCAAACGCATTCCAATGACCAGCTGTCTGCAAGGAGTATAAATCCTTCCAATCTAGTCAGAACTGAGGAAGCTTCTTGGATGACAAGTGAAATGTCTTCAAAGAAAAACAAGAAAGTCCACTTGCACCTTGAAAATGCACCTTTGGGACATCCTAAAATACTTATGATTTAGTGGTGCTGTTAAAAATACAGTAAGCTGTATTTTTTAAAAAAGATATTGTAATGGAATAAATTTTTAACTCTCATTCATGGACAACACCTATAGGCTGGGTTCTCATCCACGAAAGAACTGAACTTTAAGTCAAGTATCACTCCAAAAAAAAAAGAGAGAGAGAGAAGAAGAGTAAGAAGAAGAATAGAACCTCATCCAAAGGACAAGTTCCAGTCTTCAAATTGGGTGTGATGAAAGATGAGTCTGCCTTCCTTTATCAGAAGCAGATCCTCATTAGACACAAGCTGGTCTGCTGTAGTGTCACCTTGCACCGCCCTGATATCTTCATTTCATCTAGAAAGTAGGCAATGAGTTGAGAACAATATTATAACAATTGTGTGTGAGGAAGTCGGATTTAATATCAGCTTAATGTCTGTGAACTCGCAGTAACCTTTAGAAGACAGCAAGCAAGCAAGAAACATGATTGACTGTGACAGTTATACCT